>NC_052952.1:10615102-11215102 GCF_013358895.1 Oreochromis aureus
TTGTGTAGTCTGGAAGATGAGTGGATGATGGGTGGGTGCAGTTTTCTCTGTGGTGGGTGGACTGTCCCGGGCTCTGTGGGGCGACAGCTGCTGCACTGGGCCCGGTCTGGATGGGCCTGGGCCCCTTCCCTGGCGGGTTCAGAGTATGGGGGTGCCTACTGGGGTCAGCGGGAGCTGGCCCCAGGAGGAATCACTGCCCTCCTTCCTTCCTCCCCATCTCCAGCTGCCTCCCTCTTCCGCTCACCACAATCACCCACATGCAGGGCCTTGGGGTAGGGTGTGTCACCAGGGTGCAGAGGAGACATCTGTCCCCTTCTGGCTGCCTCTGCCTCAATTTTATCCACAACTTAGACATTGACATTACTCACCTCTCATTACACATACATATAGGATCTTGGGGTAGACGCTGCAGTTCCAATCACCATCAGGGTGTACACCCCTCACCCGTCGCTGCCACCTCTCAATTTTAAATACACGTAGACATTGAGGGCTAGCAGGAGGGCTATCGCTTACCCTGCTGCTCTGGCAGGTAGCTCCATGCCCTCCTGGGTTTAAATGCTCACCAGAACACACATTCTGTAATATATAAATTGCCATTTGTTGCAGAACAAAAAAAAACTGTTGTATTCCTATTCTTATAAGAAGTAGAGGAAGAAGAAGAAAGAGCAAGCAAAATAAAAACATTAAGACCAATAAACTGTGTAGTGAGAAATTTGGGAAATGCACAACAATTCAAGCAAATGACAACTTAAATAAAATCGGGGAAAGCCTTTTTATAAAAGCATGATTTGAGACTGAGAAGGGAACATGCTCTAACATTAAAGTCCCTCTATGGATGAAAGGCACTGTTGAAAAAGAATCGCAGAAAGCTACAGTTAGAAACCACAGAGCTGCTTGTTTGCTGCAAAGACTGATCTTCTGACGTCTTCTGCACTTTGTGATATATAATCTATATCGCTTTCCCTTTATTCTTGACTCTTTGCAAAACTATCTAGATTCATTTCCAAGGACTATGAAGTACTTCGGCTTCAATAGCTGTAAGAATATTCAAGGCTTAGGAGGAAATTGCAACACAGCCTGGAAATTTAGCCATAAAGACTTTTTGAATAGAAAAAAATAGATAAATGCCATTCTATGAAATTCTGCTAAGAATTCAGATGTCTCACTGGTTGAAAAAGTGTTTAACATAAAAGCCAGTTGACTGAATGATTCATCAGTTAGTGAAAACTGCTCACAGCAAGCAGCTGCTTGTAATGCATCTACAGGAGGGACAGAACCTGCCAGTAGAATGTATAATGAGCCTGACCAAGGCAAACAATGAGCAGCAAGTAGCACTGAAGGTTTAGACTAGCGCATTCCCACTCAACTTTACCCATTTCATCTGTTTGAGAAGAACTGCAAAAACCATGACCTGAACAGTTTATGCATGCGCCACGTATTTATTTCGGAGTTTCATCATAACTATGCAACAGGCTTTTTTAAAATAAGGATTTGAAGGATAAAAAGGTCATAACTTAGCATAAAATTTGAACTTTACTCGATTTTCGTTTTAAACCATCTATATCCTGACCAGTCATTAATACATGCCTTCCCTGACCTGAAAGACATTATAAATGTCTCTTTCTTGGAAAGTGAAAATTGAAAAGTACAGTAAGTGAGAATATTTGCTGCTTCTTTGCACAAAACAGATTTTGGCTTTAAACTCGGTGAACACCAATGCAAAGGCATTTATTTTTTGATCCAGAGGACACTAGTGCATCCAGAAAATGAAGATTATGCAGAGGTTAATTAAAGTACAGTTTCATCATTATGTCTGTGCTCATTTCCATTTGTGACTTTGGCCCCATCTTCTTAATTTGGTCTTTATGTTCCTAATCTAAATTAGCCTGCATGAATATATATATATATGCTAAATGATTACTTTTAACCTGAGCACTTCCGTATCAAATTCCAATATGTCCATGTTGATTAAGAAGACTCTTGCCATGTTTAATAGTTGATTCTGGGTCACCTTGAGGCCAGCTTTAAGAGAGAAAAATGCAACAAAAGCTTTTTGAACTAAAAAAAAACAGGTAGTAAAGGTGTGGGTTTTTTTCTGAGAACCAAATTTATTTTCAACAACACCTCTGCTTAAACTTAAGGATGTGTGGCAGAGGGATTTATCTGAGTGTTACATCAATTTGACTGACTGACTTTCCATATTCAGTGCAATAAAACCGAAGTGAATTTCCATCACATCTATAATGCTGCTAACAGCCCAGAAAGGAAAAAAACAACAACAACAACAACAAAAACCCTTGTTTTTAAAATGTCACAGGAAGTAAAAGGACCATTAAATGTGTTCTGATACAGAAAACACATTTCATTTGCCTGGAGAAAATAACCCCACTGATATGGTCCTTGGCAGTGTGATAAAAGTAGCAATCTATGGTGAAGTTACTGTAATTTTCAGTCATTCAGCTTGAATGTATACATGCGGCATGTGAGCGCCTTGCCTTACATCAGATTTATGTGTGTAGGTGTTTGTGTGCACGTGCTTGAATGCAATCATGATGTGAAAAGGAGTTCTCTGTGTGTGTTTTCAAGGTATTGCTCATGTTGTGGGGACCTAAATATATTGACATAGATTGACATAGTCACATTATGATTTCCTTAGATGGGAAAAAAATCCATCCCAGTCCTTTTCCATCAGGTAAGTCAATAAAGTTTCAGGTTTTTTAAGGTTAATTTAGGATGGGTTGTAAGCATGCAGTAGATGTGCAGTAGTTAAGGTCAGAGTAAAACTCAAGAAAATGTCTCTAAGTCTGTGCAATGTACACTGAAATAATGAATACACGAACTCTGTATATGTATGTATGTGTGTGTGTGTGTGTGTGTGTGTGTGTGTGTGTGTGTGTGTGTGTGTGTGTGTGTGTGTGTGTGTGTGTGTGTGTGTGTGTGTGTTTCAACTGCCCCAACAATTAAGTCTGTCTTTAACGTCTGCTGTGATGCCATGCTGACCTTCTCATGGCTTGCAGAGAAACTGTGCAAACAGCTTGGGGCAACAGTCATTAGGATGCACACAAATTAGAACCTTTGCAGCGCTATTACACTGTTCGGCTACTGGCCCGTGGAGGACAGACATTCAACCTGAGGAATATTGAGCAAAAACACTCCACAGAGTTAATGTGAAGTTCTGTTTTTAAATGCCAGAACTTTGGGTTGATCTCAAACTAAAAAACTCTGAAAATGTATCTCCTCTGTCACCTTTTGTGTAAGTGTCCTTTATAAAAATTCATATTTTACACTTCTGTTTTTTTCTTTACTAATTACTGTCTGTATTTATGTTTTCGCCTCCCAGCTCTTTCCATCACTGTGAAAAAGAATTCTGCAACAAGCGACTCAAAAACTGAGTATTGTGGTGTCATTAAGTTATGTAAAGTTATTCAAATTGCACTGAACTACACATGTAGTGTCCTAAATTCCTAAATCTTGTTGTCATTAACCTTGATTGTTGCTTATATGTAATTCAAAGAAGCTTTTTAATGCGTTGTTTGATGCCTGGCTGTAAAGGAGCGCTCTCTAGCTCTTTCAAACCTTCCTCTCTGGGGAGAAAAGTTGGGGAGATATTGATTATAACACTAGGTACGTATTGGTTAGCAAGATTTGTCCATACATGATTTACTGAGATACTCAACGAGCTGCTGATTTTGACCAAAATCAGAATCACATTTCTTTTAAAACTTTTTTAGCCTGAAAAACTGAACAGCCAACTTCTCAGAGTGTCTTTGACGATAGTTTAACAGCGAACAGGGAGGAAACAGTCACATAAACACAGCTATGCCCATGATAATGTGTTAAGGCATAATAAAACATTAGGCCTTAACACCATGTAAAAGAGTGACTTATATAAAAATTCACTCCCAGTTAGGATATCACAAAGTAGGAAAATATAAACCTGTGAAGAGGTTTCATTTTTACTGTTAAGCATCTCAATATGAGGGTCCATGGGACTATCAGACAACCCTTAGGTTCTTGTTTCATGAGCAGCAGTTTTAGGCACTTTAATTTCAGCTTCATTTTACAGCCTGAAGGTTACTGCTTTCTCCTACAACTGATGTCAAAGTAACTTAATTCCCCTCTCTTAGCTGTGTTATACCATAAGTTATAAACCAACCATCTGTTTTTTTCAGCTCATCCAACACAAGGTTGCAGTGGGGCAGGAGCAGTCGACACCGTGGACGGGGAGGTTATTAACCACACTCATATAAAGTCATCAGATGGAACAGTTAAAATAAAAAAAACCAAAATATTACGTCAAGTTTCTGGAATTCGGAAACTTGACATAAGGTGATTTTACTTAATTGTTTTCCATTTTAAATCACTAATGAGTTGCTCTGTAGTTGATTCTATCATGAGTTCAAACAGCTAACTAAAGAAGTAGATTGTGGTTAAACCAACAGTAGCTACAACAGCCCAAGACTGAGGTTGCTATGCAAGAAGGCTTTGGTATCATTTTGCTATCGCCTGATGGTACTGACCAGACCACTACAGCTCCAGTTGTCACCAGAGCCAGTTTGTGTAACATGTTGACCTCTTTAATGGCTCTTTGTCCACATGAAGAGCCTTTAAAGATATTAGTGCAACAAATTAAGAAGTTCAGACTGAAGGTCAAATTTTGCAGCAGCGTCAATTAACTGTTCAGTGTTTAAAAAATAAATCATATAAACAAATTGCTCAAATTAGTTCAATTGGCCAATTAAATTATGAGAAAATAACATCCTAAACTTAGAATGTAGAGTTTGAAACTTCACGCAGATAACTCCTCTGTCAATGATAACTACATATTAAAGGACTGGGAGGGGACTTAGTCTGGATAAAGTGACAGATTGACAGGGATAAAAAGAGCCGTGTGATGAAAGCTTGAATATGTGATCATAATGGGAGATGGGGAAGAAGTGAGGACACGGTTTGAGAAACAGGCACACTGAGGATGTTGGTAAGAAAATGAAATGCAGAACGAGAGCGAGATGACATAACACACACACAGATGAGCAAGAAAGAAAAAGCCAGCTGTTCCTACCAGTGTGATACTACTAATGAGGTGGCAAGCTGTAGTTGTTGCAGCCATATATGGTGTGGTCACCTCTGTTGCAGCCGATTGCTGCGGGCGAGCGGTCATAAAACATGTTGAAATCCTCATCGCTCTGCAGATGCATTGAGGGGTACAGGTGTGGAAATTAGCCATTCGATCCAAAGGGGCCCCGTTTGCTGTTACCTTGGAAACCGGCTCTGGTCTGTGGAGTTTCTTTGTTCTGCGCTGCCTATCTGAAAGTTCTCTCTTTGAGAGGAGAGTAAGATGATGAGGCAAAAATGGGAAGAATCAGAGTTTCCGTCTTTGGCCCGCTGTGGTGTAAAAACATGTCTGCCAAGCTGCACGTTTAAATCATTCCAGTTAATCCACAGATGATAATCATTTTTCTTTGAATTTCACCGTTTGCATCTTATAATCTGCCTCTTAGCATCCTGAGCAACATTGCACACACTGGCAAGAGAACTTTTTTTTTTTTAAATTTCAGTGTCGTTAGTTCTGAGGCAATGTGTTCATTTTCTTTTCTCACTCTTCTCCTTTCACACAATGGATAAGAAGTGGATGATGCCATTGTGTGCTTTCTTTCCTTCTCTTCGAAGCTCCGGTGGCAGATTACTGGTCTGTCAGTACTCTGTGGAGTTCAGGTAGAGTGTGCTTTGTGCTTCAGCTCTCAGGGAGTGTGAAGCCAGAGCGATAACTTGTGACAATTTTTACATTTTCCAGCCCAGGCATTTAATGGATACACTCATCAAACACAGCATATAATAAGCAGAATGCAACTCAGACAAACAAGGCTTCACGCCTGAATGCATACCTTTATGCCACTTTTTCCCATTAAAGGATTATATTCATTGCCTCTTTCTAAGGACCTGACAAACATGATTTCTATGCATGAGGCTTAAGGGATTTCATAAAGGAGGGCAGTAATAATAGGTCAAACCTATCCATCTGTCATAAACTACACTCTTTATGAAAAGCTCTGATGTAAAAGCTTGTAATAATGACAGTAAATTGGAGCGGCAAAATGTCAAAGTTGATGACTTGTCAGAGTTGAACTTTGGTTTAAATTTGCCGCTGAAATCCAGCCAATTTTTTTTTTAACTTTTGTCCAAACAGATGGAAAGCATATTTAATTGATTCAGCTCTATTAGAACATTCAAATCATTCTGATATGCTTTTAGTTCATTTTCATTTTCCCATTGCTAATGGCTCTGGGCATTTGTGCCCTGTGTATCAAATGCACCATCATAACTCCTCTGGAAACACTTTTGGCACAGCCCAGCAAACTTTTGATCTTAGAAGGCAAGAGTGCCTTTAATCTTGATGCAACTGTGCTCGGCGAGTCACGTCCCAGGGGTTCCTGGTGAGAGCAGTGAATGACTGAGTGGTAGAAAAGCCAGTGTCATCAGTGCAGAGCCGGGGCTCTCTGGCTCCTGGTCTTATAATACTCCACGCTACAAGGCCTCAGCTGTGCTTGTGCTCCCCTCTCATCTTGTCCATCTGTGTCTGGGACCACGAGGGCACTCCAGTCCTCCCTCCATCGTGCTCTCTTCATCACTCTCTAAGTCGCACCCTCCCTCCACGATTTAAGCTGAGCCTGAAATAAAGATGACCCGAATCTCTGAGTGGCTTATTAGGCACATAGTTGAATTCTTTCTGTGCTCAGAGACAGCAAACACACAAAAATTCTATTCAAATTTTTTAATTAAAATTTTCAATCATTCTAGTATCATAGTATGTGGTACAGATGAACTCCGCAACAGAAACAGTCGCTGACAACATGAAGAATGCCCGGGGAACCTTAAAAATCACTTTTTCTGGGTGTCACTAGAAATTTAGGGGAATGCCACAAGCCACTGTGGGGGAACCACCGAGCTCTGCAGCACTTTGGTTGAGACTATAATAGGTTATCACTAGAGATTTTGAGCTTTGGCTGACTTGGCAAGAGAGAAAAAGGGTAGTACAAGTGGATTACGGCACAGACGCACTGCAGCCCGATGTGCTGCTTGGTTTGAGGCATAATAATAAAAAAGGAGGAAAAAAAACAAAGACCTTCTTTGAAACTATCCTCCAGTCAACTCTGATAAACTTAGAAAGTTAACTGTGTACAAAATACAAAACTATTTCTTTTTTCTTTGGAGCTGAAGAAGAAGGTGTGCTTTACTATAAGAACCAATGGCAGTTTATACTTTGTGTCATCTTTGTACTTTGATTTTACTGACATTGAATAAGCTGTTAAAAGAAACAATAAAATTAAAATCCTGCTTGCCTGTCCACCCACACATCACTCATATCTACTTCTCCAGATCAAATATTCATTCAGCTAGTTCAAATATTTGACAGGTTTCAGCACCATCCTGTCTCAGCTTTTAATTCAAATTTTAAATCTCCTCCCTCGTAACTCGAGCATGATTCAAGAACATACATGTCTTTATTATTGAAATTAACTGCTACATCATTAGCATGTGAAGACATGATTCACATTTGAAGTGCTCACCTCTGCTCATTAAACTCACTCATTTGTTAATTACTCACCAGCAGAGCAGCACTTGCTTTGAACGTGACCAATGCTAAGAACGGATACAGCAGTGTAATCACTTTTACTGGATTTCTGCAAGGATACATATCCATGCTCTAGGATAATTGAGCTTGCAGTATAAGACTTGCTTTAATTGCTGCATAACTTTTCGAGGGTCTGTGTTATTTAACATTCAGTGAACCGAACACTGTAATGAGAAACTTTGCTTTATGTCTCTCTAATATTTGCCCTCGTAGTGATCAATACGGTACTCCAAGTGTTTGCAGAAAATAAACTCTGCAGCTCCTCTTTACAAAGGCTAAGAAAGCAAAAGGTAAAGTACACATTCAGAGCGATTCAAGTGCATGGGGTTTTTTTTGCCTGATTTTTACCTTTGGAGTAAGTTCCATTATAGATTTATTCACTGAAAACTGAAAGCACACACAGTTACCAACTATTCATAAATTCAGTACTAAGCATGTAGCATAGCCACTAGCTACACTGAGCTTATGAGTTGATAAACTGGAATTATAGACTAAAACATCTGCAAATCTGACAACTGCAACCAATATGGAAGGGCAATAAACCTGCATTCTTCCTAATGGACAGCAGGGGGCAACTGATTCGGTTACAAAGAATCAAATAGCCGTGTTCCACTAGTACCTACTGGGGTCATCTAGTCTCCACTCGACTCAGTTTTTAAGTTTTTTTCTGTTAGATGACAGTACCTGATACCAGGTACTTTTTTAGTACCTACTCTGCCGGGGTTCCAAGCAATCTGAGGTGACATTAACAAACAAGCCATCAAGTCGCTAGTCAGTAGTGTCACCCAACGAGTCAAAAGCGACTCCCTCGTAATTATCAAATACACCATTTTTGAAACCCGACAACATGTGAAATAGGGACCACATTGCTGTTTGTTATGTAGCTGAATCTGACAAACCAAGTCGAGTCGAGTTGAGTAGGTACTAATGGAAAAGGGCTAAAAGTGTAAAAGAAAGTGTAACCTCTTTATAAACCACCCTAATGTGTTTACAGTCTCACTCGAAGGTTTCAGATCTAATTTAATAAAACAGGACTGTAAATTTGTATATTGTTGTTGCTTTTGGAACAAAAAAGAAAATAAAAAAATTGTGGGAATGGACTCAACAAATGAGTTCATTATGACTGTACAGTGTTTTTATTTAGTCAGTCAGATCCAGTCTTTGCTTCTAGTATCTTGTTGATAGAAAAAAAAGAGTAACAGTCAAATTGCTCAAAAATTGACTTTGCAAACCAATGGTTCATACTATAGTCACTACATACATCTTTTATATACAGTCTATGACTAGCATGACAAAAACCATTAAAAACTGCTACGAAATAACCATTTTAGGAAGCAAAGGGAACCGTTAATCTTATCTAATAACCCTTTGTAAACAGGGTTTAAGTTTTCTTTGTTGGAATTGTTCTTCTTTGAGGGAATTTAATTCAGCCTTTTTAATTATTTACCTTTGCACTGATAAGAATGCCAGTCCTATAAAGCTTATGATAAACTACTTAGTCTGATTGTTTCAATATAACTTTGCAAATATTTTGTAAAGTTATACAACAAATGATTTTACAAGCATTTTGCTGCATATGTAATTGAACTTTTACAATCTTTCTACTTTATATACATACTTCTATATACTTGTATAAAGAGGGTGTGCACATTCATATCTTTAGTTTCAACATCCATCTCAGTGTGGGGTTTTCTTAGTTAGTTACACAACAGTTGCTTATAATATGTCATTTTAATGTAGGGATACATGCTAAATCTTGTAGACTTTTTAACTAGATTGAGTCAGCTTGTGAATAGCAAGGTGCAGACAGTTACACAAAATGTCTTAAGATGGATTAAAAGGATGTCCAAGCTCTTAACACTTTCCTAGACATTATCTTGAAGCTGAGGAATGCACTTTCCATTGTCAGCTCTTCTTCTCCCTGGGACATGTAGAGAGGCTGTGGGTGTGAGTAGGGAAAGGGCATTATATTCAAAATAATGAAGGGATATGTGTTAATGTCCTTTTGCTGAAGCGAAACTTTTACCTCTTCCTCCTCGGGGACTCTATTCAGGACCATCAATGAGGCTGGTAATTTCTTTTTAACATCCTAATTGTCTTTCTTTTTGTCTGCTTTTTATCTGAGGCATCCAGTCGCTTTTGCTCCAGTGAATTTTTGTCGGTGGCATAAGGTCTATTTCGTGTTGTTCACAGCATTTTAATGCATCATTTGTAGGAGAGGCACACAGAATAATGTGCAGCCAATTAGGTCATTTGTGTTGGTCTGCCACTGAGAGGTAATTCTAGATGTCCCTTAGATAGCTGCTGGATGGTTTTGAGCAAACTTCTAGCACAAGGACTAAACATATACTTGGGATGTTTTCCTTACAGCTGGGAATCCCCCTCATTTAATGTAACATCATGGATCTCTATTAGTAGACAAGGCTGGTGTTTATTATTAGAACCATCATGATTCTGAGTAATCTCCTCCGTGCTGTGTTTTATATGAGCTAGTAAAATGTAAAAATGGATCATGTCTGGCTGTAGAGGAGCATGACTGTGACACTATGGGTTGTAGTGTACTGTTCCTGATCTGAAAGCACACAAAAAAGAGGACCTGATTTAATGTGGCTTAACAAAATCTTTGCCTATCACATGAGTAAAACAAACATAAGCATAGACTAAAATAAGCAAGGCTGTCAGTGATAAAGTAGAGGATGTTAATAGATAATAAGTCAGAAAACATGGATCTGTGCTGTCATAAATAATAAAATAACGACTTTATGCTATTTTACACACATAAGGTGATGGCTTTAGACTCCATGGCTGATTAAAAGTAGGGTGTACGTATGATATGTGAGTAGCCAGAGGAGACAAAAATAATGAACTGACTCCGGCATCAATTAGTAATAACCACGAGGCAGTGTTAGATAATGCTCAGCGGTGCATTCTGAAAAGTCAGCTAAACTAATGGAGCCGAGCTGGCGTGTTTGTGTGCACGCGTGTACAACTGAAAAAGAAACAATAAGATAAATTCTCCGTAGTGTTACATCTGAATGAATTCTTTCTGAGCCTCGAATCTCAAAGCAGAACTGAAAGTAATATTTTTCTTTTGGTAAATGGCTCCGTAACATGATGGATTTCCCGGCTTGTGAGTGATGCCTAAAGAAAAGTTCCTCGGGAAAAACTTTAAGCAACTGTCATTGTCACGTCAAAGTTTAAGAAGCATGTAATGAAATTCATGGTGTGTTTGCAAGGTCAGGGTGACAAGGATGTGAGGCTAAGAGATTAAAAGTATCCTACTGCTGACCCTCCAGGAGCCTTCAAGGTAAGCTGAAATGCTTTCTACACATTCTCCGTGGGTGGTCATTTTTGCTCTCGCTCTAAATGACTCGGATGAAATTCTGTTGGATGCAGTAATGAGTTCACAGAGTTTAAAGAAGATGCTTTTAGGATGCTTCAAAATTAAGTCAGCTGTTTCGTGCCTTCTTGTGTTGAGCTTTTTTTTTCTTAAAGAAATCAATAAGTCATAACACATACATTTTTCATGTGCAGCACATTCACCCGTTTGTGTCTTGACTCAAAAGGCAAATTTTATTTATTTATTTTTTGCTTTACAGAACTGCTCTCATTCTAATAAATTTCAAACAGCGGTAGACATTACAAAAGCTGCACCCTCGCCCTTCGCTTTAGTAGGAGGCAAAGGTGAAATTACAAAGCTGAACACTTGTAATTACTTGGAGTATTTGTTGCATTTGCCTGTGAATTTTACTTTGAGGTGGGTTTTTTAAAGCTATCTGCTGTTAAACTTCTCAAACACCAGTGAAATCTGATTAGAAATTATATCGGTGTAGTAAATCATCTTGTGAAAAGATGAAAACCCCATCTCTTTTTCCAATCTCAATCCTTTTTAGGAGACCATTCTAGATACAATAAACTCGCTCTTTGATGGGAGAATCACATCCATTTTATCTCCCCGTGCTCCCGCAATTGCACCGTTACCAACAAAAGTTATTTTCTCCCCAAGCTCTAAACTACTTCTGTTCAATATAATATCCAATTAACTGACTCTTGTCCTCCTCCGTATGGTCCCACATCCCTCGGCAGTCAATGAAGAGGATCTGGCTACGGGCAAACTGCTTTGTTGGCTTTCTGGCTCTGATGTTGACTAAGATTAATCAGCAATTTTTAAATTTCTTGCAGCAGCTCAGAGATGCTTTGAAACAAGGAGCAGTGGCACAGAGGGATCTGCTTAATGGAGAAGCAGTGCTCTGGAAGACGTGGTGTGGCCAGAAGGTGGGAGAGCGACCTGTTGTTGTTCACTGGGAGCAGACCGACAGGAAACAGACTACTAAGTGGCAAGGTGGGTTGGCGGTGGGTGTGCGGCTGAGCCTGACCCCTTTATCAGGGAACAGCACAGAGCTGCCAACCCCAGCCTGCCACAGCACTAATCACCCAGCCGCCTGGCAGTAAAAGAATAGAATCCAGCCCGGACTGGATTCACTCAGCCAGCCAAATGATAGCCTGGTGGAGAGGAAATAACTGCTTTCAGATCAGTATCGCTCATATCAGTCGATAAACAGTGTGGGTTCTCACCTGCACCTATGCCATCAAATTTTCTATTGCACAAAAAAGGGAGCTCTAAGCTGCTTGGCTCAAGATTAGTTTTTTTTTTTTTTTTCCTTTGACGTTTGGCAAGCAGCTAACCTCTTGAAAAACAAAACATAACTTGCTAGTTGACAGCTGAATCTTGAGCCAGGTGTCAAATTATGATACTGTCAAAACAGCAAATTCCCACTGTGTATAATGAACAAATTATATGTGCTAATAGGAACGGACCATCAAAGCTGTGTGAAAAGGCAGCGCAAGCATTATCTAACAAAGAAATCACTGCAGCAAACATTAAACATTAAAAAGTGACTCTGGTATCAGTCCAGGCTAGCATACAACTTGTTTTTTAACACGTACGACACTGGACAGCCAAACATAAACTGCACGATAGTCTTTTCCAAAAACAATCAGCAGCACATTCCAGTGAGTTAATAAACAAGCTGGCTACTGAATTCACAGAGTGGTTTAGATGGATGTTCCTAATAGCTACCTTGCAGTCAATGCCAACTTTGTTAGGTCCACAACGCTAATACCGGGTTGGACCACCTTTTTCCTTCAGAACTGTGTTAATTCTTCATGGCACAGATACAACAAGGTGCTGGAAACATTCCTCACAGGTTTTGCTCCATATTCACATGACAGCATCACACAGTTTCTGCAGATTTGTCAGCTGTAAATCCATGATATGAATCTCCTGTTTCACTACATCCCAAAGGTGCTCCGTTGGATTGAGGTTCTGGTGACTGTGGAGCCCATTTCAGTATGGTGAATTAATCGTCATGTTCAACAAACCAGTTTGGGATGTTTTAAGCTTTGTGAAATGGCACGTTCTCCTGCTGGAATCAGCCATAAATGTGGGTACGCTGTGGTTAGAAAGGACTGGACGTCATCACCAACGATACTCAGGTATTTACATGATGCTCAGTTGGTACTAAGCAGAGATGGGCAGTAACACTGTTACTTTAATCCAATTACTTTTTTCAAGTAACGAGTAAAATAAGGGATTACTACTGCAAAAAAGGTAATTAGATTACTGTTACTTACCCATAAGCATGCTGCGTTACTGTGTTACTAAACTGTGATTTTGTTTGTGAGAGTGTCTCATGACAATGATGTACGAGCATGCAACATCAACGGCAGCAACAGACCGTGGTAGATCAACAATAGATAATATGGAGTGCGGAGAAAACTCACCATGCAGCATTTAAGAGCAAGTACTGACATTACTTTGAGTTCGAATGTAAAAGTGAAAAAAAAAAAAACCATTAGTGTTCGCTGTACACTTTGCATGAGAAGAAAACTTTTTCTGCAGCTAAAAAGGTGAACTTCAAATCTAAGAACAAGCAGGACTTAGTGCTGCTGGGACTGTGAAATTCACAGAGAAACCCCCAGATCCTCCCACTCTATTTGAAAGAGTGAGTGCAAACACCGGGCAAACCTCCGCAGCCCCACTGCTGCTATTCAATTCAATTTTATTTTATTTATATAGCACTAAAATCAAAGAACAACATATAAGCCTCACTTTGACTTGATGCTGAATGTAAGGTAGACCCTACAATAATATATACAGAGAAAAACTCAACAATCATCTGACCCTTTATGAGCAAGCACTTTGGTGACAGTGGGAAGGAAAAACTCCCTTTTAACAGGAAGAAACCTCCGGCAGAACCAGGCTCAGGGAGGGGCGGGCAGATGGTCTATTTTCACCTGCTAAACAGTTGAAAATAGATTTAACAGGACAGGACTTAGTGCTGGAAAACTGCCTTGAGTTATGACTGAATTATGAGGTTGCAAATCAACCAAAAATTCAGAAACTTGAGAATTTGTTGAAAATTTAAAAAATAAATAAATAAAATCTTGGATTCTATTTATTTTTTCCTGTGTTTTACTTGCATCTATTTGAAAGAGTGAGTGTAAACACGAAAATTATTTTATTTTATGCTGGAATATGCAGAAAATAGGTTTAAGTGTTAAACAAATTTCTTCAAGTGAAAGACTGTTGCTTATAATTTAATTTTTGCTTGATGCAATGTGCATAAAGTTTAAAAATTAAAACTAATAAAACAAGTTTTAAAAAGAGACTTTTTCATTTGAGTACATTTAATATGATGGATTATGCAGAAAAAACAGAACTGGGCTGAAAGGTCTATTACTTTATTACCTATTCAGGTTGTGTATCATGTTTTTTTAAAAGTAACTAAGTAATAAAATAACTAATTACTTTTGAAAATAAGTAATCAGTAAAGTAACAGAATTACTTTCTTGGAGAAGTAATCAGTAATTAGTAACTAATTACTATTTTCAAGTAACTTGACCAACACTGGTACTAAGGGAGCTGAAGTGTGCCAAAAAACATTCCCGACACCATTGCAGGATGGATCCATGCTTTCATGCTGCTTACGTCAAATTCTGAGTCGGCTATCTGAATGTCACAGCAGAAGCTGAGACTCATCAAACGAGTCAACATTTTTCCATTGTCCAATTTTGGTGAGTTTGTGTGAAGTGTACTCTCCTGTTTTTATTTAACAGAAGCAGCAACGGGTGTGGTCTTCTGCTGCTGTAGCCCATCTGGGTCTCGGTTCAACGCGTTGGGCATTCAGAGATGCTCTTCTCTATACCTTGGTTGTAACGAGTGGTTATTTGAGTTGCTGTTTCCTTCCCATCGGTTTAAAGCTGCCTGGTCATTCTCCTCTGACCTCTGAAATCAACAAGGCATTTTCACCCAGAGAACTGTTGCTCACTGGATATTTTCTCGTTCTTGAAGCATTCACTGTAAACCTAAGACGTGGTTGTGTGGAGAAATCTCAGTAAATCAGCAGTTTTTGAAATACTAAGCCCAGCCTGTGTGACATTCAAAGTCAATTAAATCACCTTTCTTTCCCATTCTGATGCTTGGTTTGAACTTCAGAAGTTCATCTTCACTATGTCTACATGCCTGTTCAGTTCCTGCTATGCAGAGGTGGGAAGTAATGAAGTACAAATACTTTGCTGCTTTAAAAACATTTTCTTTAACAGCTCTGAGGGAGTTATTATAGCCCAGCACTGTGTTCCTCCCAACTTAAAACCAGTATGAACCTAAATGGTGAGAACCAGAACACACCCTAGGCAATCCTATTTGTGTATTGCACATGACGGAATGAAAAAGGCAAACATAATTTATGTGTCATCTGCTGTGCTAAGCGCAGGAGTTAAAAGAATCCAGAACAGTGTTTTTGTTGTAGATGTCTATAAGATGTGGTATTTCAACATCTAAGTACTACTACTGATGAGTAGGGAGCATAAAGGGAGTGATTTTTTTAAGTAGCATGTCATTTCTAACAGCTCAACAAATATCATCTGTGCAGTTTGTCAGTCGGCTAGCTAAAGGTACAGCTGCTGTATTTCTCAGGGAGAGAAAAGAATGAGAGCAAACTTGAAGAAAGATGTAAGAAAGACAGGACAGGAGAGGAAGAAGAGGTTATATTTAAAGGTTGGGACTGCTCAGTGGATTTGATAAACTGGAAATTTATAGCCTATTTCTAATGTCCTCAATCATTTTAGGGTGTTTTGAACAGATATTGGATCGATAGCCTACATGATGTGTTGCTGAAGTTATGTTATTTTTCATGTTGTGAAAAATCAAACAAATTGAAATATATTTAGTTTATTCAAAGGTTGCATGAAAATACTGAGTAGTTAAGTGCAGGCTAGAAAAGTTAGTTTGCGGTAGTGTGGTGAAGTCTGCTGTAAGTCACGATGTTGGACTGGAACAGAGCAGACTGTGATGTGAGGTTACATCAAGGGTAGCAGACGTCAAATTAAATTTAATGTGATGATGCTGAATAGACTCACTCACTGAAGACCACTTTTATAGTGTCTAAAGGCTGGAAATCAGCCATGATAGCTCGTGTAACGTCAGCTTATATCTTGATGAACCGAGCTGTGTAAACCCACTCTAGTAAACCTCAGAGCAGCAGCAGCACATCTTAGCTGATCACAGCCTGTAGACGGAGCTCACAACAGAAATTATTCTGACTTTTTTCCCCACACTGCACCACTACAGATCTCAGGGTTCTCCAACCTGCTGAATCTCACTTTAACTCTCGACTACATTCATTTTTCTGGTTAGGTCTCGAGGCAAAGTCATCCTTGTACAATGTAGGCAACAGCAGTGTTTTTATCGCCTTGTGATTTACTCAACAGATGTTAAAGCTGAACAAAACTCTTTACAATTCGAATTTAAGCTGAAATAAATATTTTATTCATTCCAGTAATATTATTTTATTTCATTTAATATTAATAAATATGGTATAGGGTCCAGTTTAATCTGCACAAAAATAGCTGGTTGACATGCCCTCTAAACAGCTACTATTTACTTTTATACTTTGAATGCATTTCAGAGTCTGTACTTTTTCACTTTTACTTGGTTACAGAAGTTAAATCTGTATTTCAGTTTTTAGGTACTTTAAACACAAGTATCTATACTTCTAATTGGGTGAAGAACTTTTTGGTGGCTACTGAGAGTAAGTAAAAAATCTCTGCAAATTGCAAAGTTGAATAACAAACAGTGAAAATGTAAGTTGACCACCATGAGCATGTCTGTTGATATAGTTGACAGAATAAACTGGTGAATTTTGATCTTTTTATCTCCAGCTTTGGAAATATATTATAGGATATTTGCATGGTCACAGTATAACTGGAGTTATCATGTCATTACCTAAACTCAGGACAAGCTGAAGCAGGCGGTGACACCGTTTTTGTTTAAATACCACAAAACCCAAAGTATAAAATCCAACAATTTATGCACAGAGCCAGGTTAGCTGTTGACTGATGCTCTTGTCGTCATGCTATGCAATAAATGGCTGCCTACTCCAGCTACTTATAACTGTACTCTTGGGAAGAAGCCAAGTGTTTTGCTCAAAATGTCAAATTATTCCCTTAAGAAGTGTAATTGCTGCTAAAGCACTCTTTTCTTTCAGGTGCTTTTAGCTTCAAAGTTTAGTTATGTGCAGGCTTGACATATCAATCCTTGTGCATAACAACTCATACATTTTCATTTTTTTTTATTTCCTCTCATTTCAATTCCTGGTGGGCTGAGCAGGTTTTAAACATTAAGGAAAGGAAAGGAGTCGTATTTGATGTTTAATTCTGATAAGCAGTCAGCAAGCTTAGATGTGTAAATTGTAGAAAATCTGCTTAAATGCACAGCTATTATGGCTTTTTATTTTCAGTATGCGGGACTATACCAGAAATCCAGACAGTCAAACATGTCAGTGTTGGGGTAAAATGTTGTCAGTTATGATTTTTGAGTACTGATACTTCACCGTCTTAATAAACTTTCTCTTTTAAATCACCCAAGTCTCTTTTTTTGTAATTCTGAAATAATAGAAGTGGCAGTTTCCATTTCTCAGCACCTGTATCTTTTTTACAGTCTGTAGTACATCATCTCATGCTTTTAACAGATTATGTTTATTGCAGTAATTTGTCTAGATTTCTCCAAGGACATCTGTCTTTTAAATGAACTCCTGCATTCAGAGGTACATGTCCACGAATTTTGCTAGGATGTGATCCAGTGTTTGGACAACATTTTCACTCACTTCAGGTGTACAGCGCTGTGTACAAATATAACTCAGTTAGGTGTGTGGTGAGTTTGAACACATCAGATATGCTGCCTTTTTGTGCACAAACCATGTCAAATCAGCCCACTGCACCATAACCAATTCCTTCTAAAATGGGTGAAAGTTTCAGAAATT
The DNA here is from genome assembly GCF_013358895.1 of Oreochromis aureus. Taxonomy (NCBI): domain Eukaryota; kingdom Metazoa; phylum Chordata; class Actinopteri; order Cichliformes; family Cichlidae; genus Oreochromis; species Oreochromis aureus. The sequence goes on from NC_052952.1 coordinate 10,633,058, forward strand.
TCTCTTTACAGAGTATATGGATCGGGTGCCAGGTCAAATACAGCGAGACAAGCCTGCAAACAGCACCCTCAGACAATTTTTAGAGATCCTAGAGTGAGGAGGCGCACAAGAAATGACCAATTTCAGGTTTGAAAATTGTGTGTGAATTTATTCCAGCAGTGCCCAAGGTAAGCAGGGTAGGAAATGCTGACGCTTTGAAAAAACTTTACTACTGCTCGGCCTTGGAACGTGCCTCTCTGGCAGAGGGTTTGAACAGCATCAACCTGATTTTCTGTAAATCACTTACCTGCAGGCCATCATGGCCTTAAAAAAGCCTGTTATGGCTGCCATAAGCTTACTCTCTATCACATTCCCTCCATAACAGGTTGGCAGTTGCATCAGTAGTACAGCATCTCCCTGCAGGTGGCTGGGGAGAAATTGAATTAAGATATTGCAGCAAAGAGTGAAAGTGTGGTTCTAGCTGTTCACCACTCGCCACTTTGTTTACTGATGTCCATGTGATTGTCCATCTCTGTCGCTGGTCGGGGTTTCACCATGCAATTCACTTGGCATCTGTGTGTATGTGTCCTGGTGCGATTTACACAGCATTTGCCGTGCATTGTATTATGTGTGGTTCAAGTCACAGGTGGTGGCCACGAATCATTGTGCCAAAATAATGTGGCTGAATGTCAGTGGGCTTCCTTCTTTGCTCACAGGAAATAAGTAGACGTGAAACGATAAGGCTCAGGGCTCAGGCGTTACCATTTGTTATAGTCAGAATGCATTTGGAAAGAAATCACAAAAATGATTGAAAGCTTAAAATTAAAATGGCAACGTTTCTATTCAATGGTTAAATTTGCTGTAATTGTCTTCCCAGCTGGAAGATAATGTGGTAGTTCATTCTGTTAAAAGGTCAGCGGCAGCTGCTCTGGTGCCACTCTCAGAGTTTGCTCCTGTTTGAAAAGGGTCAAACACATATTTAGAAACAGATCAGTAAGCAATATTAGCCTTTCTTCAACATCAGTGCACTAAAGAAAATTCATTAAAAAAAATCTAAAAGCCAACTGTGAGTTATTTTTCTTAACACAGATAAGAGATCAGACAAAATAGGTTGGTTCACTGAGTGCACATGTTGAAGCGGGTAAAGCGGACTTAGATAATAAAAGTAAATAATTAATAGCACTGAGGGAGAAACTAGAAGGGATCACGAATGAAGCATTTATCACATTTTCACAGAATGCAACTAATTAATCAATTTCAGTGATTTTCAAAACGCCTTCAACACTTCAGTGTTATAGAAGATCATAGGATCCTGTGGTGTTCCCCAAAAGACTCTCAAACTCATTGTGCAGTTTTACCACTTTAAATTATATATCATCATACAGAGTTTTCCCTTTGAGTGGTTTCTGTTGAACTCAGGCCTACAGCACTGGTGCTTTTCTCTCTTAAACTCTTAATAACCACAAAATGGATTGTGTGGATTACATCATCACACAAACATAGAAGCGTGAACTGGTTTTTCATTTACAATGTGTAGACTCATCACGGCTCTCCAGTCAAGTTGATTATCCAAGAGTCTGAGTCATAATGCAGCCCAGACTGGTTTCAGCATCAGCACCTAAATCTAACTAAAATCCGGCGGAGAATTCTGTCAACACCTCCGTGGAGGCTGCTATCACCATTTAATGGAGCGGTTGTGGAGGATATGGGCGATGCCTGGGAGGGTGCATCAGCGAAGATGACTATGTGCACAAAAAAGACATCTCACACTAGTCTAACAAGTACAATCTGATAAACAAGCCAAAAGGTACAACAGCAAAGTGAAAACATTACTATTGCATGGTTCCAGGCTCTGAACAGTCAATAGAAAGCACAAGGATGATAATGCCTTAGAAAATTATTCTCCATCTCCTAGTAAAAGCAGCTCTCTAATAAAATCCACAATCCCAGAATGTATCAAAATCAATACAAAAGAGTTGTATTGATGGAAGTTACCTGAGGAAAGAAGAAGTTCTTAAACCTGTCTTGGCAGAGAAACTTTTAGGCTCAATTTCCCAGACATAGATTAAGCCTAATCTTAGACTAAAAATTGTATTCATAGAGTCCAAATATGTGTCCTGAGACCAAAACAAATGTCAAGCAACCCTGTGAGCCGAGTTTGAGACAAAAAAAAAAAAATGTTAGAGGCAAGTGCAGTAATTCCAAATCTTAGGTTATTTAGGCGAGAGCCAAGTGAACAATAAGAAATAAAAGACAGCAAAAAGTACGAAAAAAGGAAAACTGTCTATATCTCCAAAAAAATTGATGAATAATTCCGAAATAAAGGGATGTTCATTATGTTAGTCTCGCCACTATATGGTGCGAGAAAGAACGCTCTTAAATTAGGTGCTGCTTTTCATTGTGTGAAACAGACAGACTACATTAAACCAAGAGTGAGGAGGAGTGAATGAATAGGTGAACTGAATGTTAATGTTTACCTGCTGGAAAGAAATATTCAAATGCACATCAGTCATTCTGAGGACAGAAGCTGAGGCCAAGGCGTGCACTGCATTGATGATGCATGATTGAACATCAAAGGGGAGGGCGCTATCAGCATTTATCTTTCGGAGTCACAGCTGGGAGATAAGTCGCGCTTTAATTGTGGGTCTGTCTATTGTAGGTCACAAGCATCGCATCAATCACTGTACCTGGGGCGACCTGGCATCTCCCGACTTTAAGGAACGAAGGGAAGCTGATCATGAATTATAATTACTGCATTCATTTTCTTCATTAGAGAGAAAAAATGATAAGCAAGCAAATAGAAAACAAAGGACGGAGCTTAATTCAACACTTCTGGTGATACTTCTAGCACTGGTTTGGTTTAAATGTCACAGTTGGGTTAAATATCAGTTTAATTAGTTTGAACAGGTTAAATGTCATGAGCACTGAGTGAGAATGGTTGCTCAGTTATTGAGAACAAAACGGTAACTTGACAACTGTCTCTCTCTTACTTGCCTGCAACACCTAAAATGAGGTCCAACCATTAAAATCGGTGTTTAATGACCCTAAATTGGACATTCCAGCCAATCAATTGACATTGGGTGGGAATAAATGTTAAGTGTCCCATTGTTTTGTCTGCAGTTTTTGCACACCAACTCTGGACAGTTGTAGGAGAATCAGGTCAGTACTTGAGCTGTTCTTGCTCTTGTGAAGCAAACGACAGGAGATTGTTCACAGCAGCTGCGTTCTCAGTACTGGAAAGTTTCAGTTTCATTGGTTTGTGAATAGCGCATGCAGGAGGAAGGACAACCACCACATGGTCCTTGTAAATTCACCGGGCTGTTAGCTGGGATACTGGACATCAGCCAGGCTTTATATACTACGGAGCTGGCAGATTAAAGAGCGTTTAGTGTTCAAACCAGCTGCATCTGACATTTGTGTTCTCGCAAGCACTCTGTGAGGTCTAGAAAAGTTCAGAGCTGTGGTGTTCATGTGAAAACAGCAACACAGTATATGGCCGGGTCACCCATGGCAAAGGAAGCTTTGTGCATACCTTTGTGACACCAACAGCTTTTAACAAAGCAACAGCATTTGATGTCTTGGGCATGTCGGCACTTTGGTGTTTCACATACAGACAGACTGAAGAATCTCCAAACACTGTGAGCTATAAAAAAATATATTTAAAAAGAGGTAAAACTAGCTCGAGGGTGCTGAGGGAGTTTTCAGAATCAGTGATAATGAAACCTCTTTTAAAATACTACTAGCCATTAGGAAGGCATTGTTAAAATGAAATCATTGATTACAGCTAATATTGATTATTGCTGCTTTAAAGGAACTAGATGGCATTTAAGATAGGCACTCAGTCACTTTCCTGCTGATAGTTTGACGAGAAGATCCGTACCGCTGTCATCTGTATTGTAATTTTGGAGCTTATTGAGCAAGCAGTTGATTAGCTTCATGTAGCAGTCAAATACCACCTACCAGTACTCAGAGAGCTATTACATTAACATGTTGTATTGTGTTTGATGCATATACAGATACCATGTGATCTTTTTTTTTTTCATCTGTTTACTTTTGATGCTCATATTTTCAAACATTAGAGTTTAAAAGAGCAGCTGTCAAGTCCTTTAGTTATGCTAAGCTAAGCTAATTAGGCCTACTTCCTATATATGCTGTGCAGAAATGAGAGATTTGTTAATTTTGTCATCTATTATATATATAATAGAAATCAACAGTATGCTGCATTTTCAATCGAATATGAATAAACAGATTAGGTTTTCTACCATTACAAAAGATCAACATAAAGGGCAGTCCATTCAAAAAAAAAATCTGTGACCTGCAAAATTAAGACAAGAATAAAAACACAATTTATATTGTGCAGCAACCAAGCAAATCTAAGTATCATGCAGAAGATTACATGCAACATGTGATTGATCTTAAGCAAGGGGGACCATCCAGTACATTTGTCTTAGTGGCCTGGGGATAAGACACGACATTAGTGATGGAGTGGGATCACAACAACGCACTGTAGCCTTGCCTGAAGCCCACGGATGCATGTGACAGACAGGGTATCATGCTCCGAAACCCTCCTTGAAAGGCTTCTGGTGCTGCTGTTCTGGGGATTAAACCAGCCTCATAATGGCCTGTGGGATTTGTGCCACTGCCGGGTGACAGCCGTCGAATTGGGTGGCAGGCAGAGACGAATTGCAACTAGAACACAGCGCTCAATCTATACAGCTGCCAATCAGAGTGAACATCTATTGACCAGGAAGGGGGAGAAAAAGAGATAAGGCAAATACAAAGCTGCTTCAATGACAGGTAGAGCGCTGTTACGTGAAGAAATGAATTCAGACCGTGGCCCCGTGTGAATAATCCCATAAATGCTAAATTCCCTAACCATACCCACACCTCTTCCTACGACTGCATCTGCTCTCCACTGCTCTTGTTTTGGGGATTTGCAAGATTTTATTTTATTTTTTTTTCCACGGGAACTACTTTACATCCTCAACAACTCCATACAGGATCTACAGTTGCCATGGCAATATCCATGGCAGAAAAAGAGAGAGAGTGTAAAAATAAATAAATAAATAAGGGAAAAACTATTCACAGTTGACAGGGAAATAACTGGTTTCATTATATTCAGCCAGCTGATTCTCTCTATCACCAATGACAGGGCGACGGCAGGCGCGGTGAAAGAGCTTGTGTTTGTGCTCGAGCGGTAATAAATTACGACTGGGGTCAGGGCTGTGCGGGCCACGCTTACTGATTAAATGAGACCAAACTTATATCCCTCTGACATCTCCCAGTCTCCTCTTCGGGAATCTGAAGGTGCAGAGACAAATCCCATAATCCTAATTAAGCATTTTCTCCAATTGCAGCGTGCAAAATGCCTGGCTGTTTACATACCTGAAGCCCTCATTCAACTTCCCTCGATCAGTTCAAACATGCAGTTTGGGTTAATTCCTGCAAATACTGAAGAGGAAAGTGACGTCACTATAAGCTAGGAAAAACCACCAAATCGTTAGGGAAGGAAATAAAAAATCTTTTTGGTTTTAGGGGTGGAAAAGTTTAAGCAATGCATCAGAAGACCACAGACTTGTGCAGTGTTTGTGTGGGTAATTTTTTTTTTACCTCATATTTGAAGAACTCATTCTCCTCTTCACCGACTCACAGCGGTCTCATGGTCAATTGAGCAGGATATTGCAGGAGAGAAAAGCGCAAAAGCAGTTGATATTGTGAGTTTCCATGTGTGTTTTTCTCCAAACAGAGAACATTTCAGAAACAAGCAGCACAAAGGAGAAGACACTCTGCACTTTTAAATCCACAGAAATACCCCCCTGTAGGAACAAAAGGTGAAGTGTATGAACATATGGATGGACATTAAGTAGGCATAATGAATGTGCTCCAGAAAAAAAAAAAACTCATTAACTTCTGTCAAATGGCAACATAATTACAAATGACAAGCAAAATAAGTGAGGTTTATTTTAACCCCATTTAACATTTAGAGGCAAATATAAACAATCAGTAAATGTATTACATGCTGCAAATTAGTTGTAAGCACATATAATAACATTTTAATTCAAAATACCACTCAGGGATGCGTTCTGTTTATTGGCACTTCACATTGCAAAAGTACCCAAGGGTTTTGTTTTGTTTTTTTTGGTCTGTTTTTACACAATTATGTAAAACCTAATATCATGAGAGTTTGATTTGAACTTGGAATGGGCTTGGATGCTTATTGTGCGTCAATATGCGCCTTGAAAAAGTATCTTCAGTACAACAAAGTGTGAATATACCTCAGTTAAATACAGCCAGCTTCTGAAATGAACAATATTAGCATCTCCAATAATATCAAGATATGTTCTACAACTGTATAAAATACATTGCAAAGTATGTGTAAAAGGGTTTGCAGGGTTTTGCTGACCTCCATATTTGCTGTGGGAACTTGGCATTGATTTGGGAGAGGTTTTGTGTGTCTGTGTTTCAGTATTGCTGTGAGCCAATGGCTGGGCTTGGGCTAGTTTAATTGAAGGCAGGCATAGCTGATTGCACTTCTACTCCAGTCTACTTTTTGTCTTCCTAGGGGGGCTGTAGCTCAGGAGATAAAACAGACCATCAACATGTCAGACGGTTGGTGGTTTGACCCCTGGCTGCTGCCCTGCATGCTCCATCATTAACTTCAAGTAACCCCAAGTTGTTCTCCGATACATCCATTGGAGTATGAAAATATAGAAAGCACGTAAGCATAGAGAAAAGTGCTTGTATAAATGAGTGCTCAGGTATTTAAGTGCTATTTAAGAACCAGTCTACTTGCCATTCATACTATGCAACAGGTATTTTGTATAATCCAGAATTAAGGTGGTTTAGATTAAAAACGCGTTGCATGCTCTTTTTTTCCTCTGTGCAGACCAGGGCCTACATGCTTTAAGCTAAAGGCAGAGCTGGCTTACTCTGCACAGGGTAGTGGGTGTAGGAGGACAACTGCTGATCCCTGCTGAAGTTGTGAGTGCACCAGAGAGTGTAGCTGACCTGTGGGGCAGGTAACCGTGGTCATGGACTTTGTGTTTTGTCCTCACTGCAAGCCGAACTTTCCCCCTTAAATTTCATGCATCAAATATTGTAACTGGGATCATTTAATTGTAGTGTTTTTGTCTTTGGTTGTGAACTACTTGATGAGTTAATTTAATTAGTTAAACCATTTACCCCAGAAAGGTCCTGGGTTGGAATCTACTGGCTGGGTGGGGCCTTTTTGTGGAGTCTGTATGGCTGACCCATGCTTGTGTGGCTTCTCTTCAGGTCCGCCGGCTTCCTCCCACAGTCCATAAACATCTGGCTGAGTGTGACATTGGATGATTGTCTGCATCACTGTGTTGGTTCTGTGATAGACCAGTCCAGGGTGTAGCACACCTGTTACCTGTTTACAACTGGAATCCAGCCTTTAATGAGGATATTTACCTCATAATGCACTTTCATCTCACACATTATTAATGCAACAATAACAGCCACGGGATATACTGGAAAGCTGTAACAAACATAAAATAAAAGTTTCCAAGATGGAGTCTTGTCTCTTTGAGTTTTAAATACATTTATAAAGGTTTTCCTGTGTATGGCCTCCACATGCCACCAGACGAGTCTCTGTAAGCTGTATTCTTTTAAGAGATATTCCCTCCTTGTGTGTTTTTTAGTGGCGGAGAGACATATTCGTTCAATATTTATCATAGGTAATTAGTTACACTGAGATTTGGTGGCTGCAAAATGTGCTTCACATCATTTTCGTGCTCACCTTACCACTCAGTGACCCCGTATGGTTAATGGATGGAAGCATTGGCATCTCTGACATTAGGAGAGACGCGTTTCATCATATGATATCAGTGATCATTCAGAATATGTATTGATGTGCAATGACCTTTCCTTCTAAAAAGACAAGTGGATCAAAGCCATAGAGGCAAAAAGCCCCCACAGCATAGCAGAGGCACCAGCTCAACTCACTGTAGAGGTCAAGGGTTCAGGTTTTAAAACGTGCTAAAGGCTTACAGTGTGTTAAACACAATTTAGTACAATCGAGTTCATGTACTAAAGGGTTACCGACAAACAAGTTAGTTCCAGGAACACATCATTTGGCTTTGAATGTGACCCCGTCATGCCCTGTTAAACTCTTAAAAGAGTACATATTTTAGCACCCATATCTGTGCTTACCAACTCAGCCAGCCGTTAATGATTATAATGATTTATATTGCTGTGGAGTAACGTAGAAGCACATCACCAGTTTGGCTCTCCTGCGCTTCCACTCTATTGCCCTTGAGCCCTGCCGTGACTACATGATTTAGTCCAAACTGTTTTCCACTACAATCAAAACACTGTCACTTTAAATACCATCTGAACCTCTGTCACTGCCTTTGCACTCTGCAGGGGTCAGCGGTGTCACACGATCCGAGTGGATCTGTTGAGGGCATTTTCAAGTTTTGTCATTCGCTCACACACCTCAGGGTTTGGGGACACTGGAGGTTGCCCCCACCCTCCCCCGGCCAGTCAGCCCCTTAAGGGCAACGTCACCCAACAGAGGAGAAGCTTCAGAATTACAAACGATGCAGATTCAGGAGACACTGCTTCAAAAAGCCAATCAATACCTGCTAGGGAGAAATGCCGCACATCACAGGACGCATCAATCACGAGCACAGGTGTGCCTGTCAAAGTGGCAGATACCTTAATTAATAAATATCAACTGAGCCTTCTGTTATGAATTAATATTTCCCCATCCTGCCTGCATGTCAAGGAAACATGTTATGATTTGGGGAAGAAATCATTTCCGGCTCGAGTGTCGCTGTTCCAATAAGCGTTTATCACGTTGGTTGACTTGTAATTATTGTTAATGACACTGTGCGGATGACAAGCAGGAGCACTACAAGTTATTACTCGACCAGGCGAGGCTGATGACAAGTTAAATAACATCATCCGCTGAATTAGATGATGCTGTTTAACCACAGGTCGAGGAAGAACAACAGAGAGCGCAGGCAGATAGAGCCGCAGCGTCATTATGACACACTGAACCGCACGCTGACAAGTCTCTTTATTAAATGAAGCAAGAAGAGCCAATCATTCAGCGTCCCTGTTGCTGGGGTGGAGTGGACACCGGCGACAAGCTCCACAAATGAGCTGCGCTTTTTATGACTTCACAAGTAAGTACCGAGATAATGTGACACCTCTGCAGAGGATCAACACCAGAAACAGCTTACAGTTACATTCGAGGCGTTTAGCTGACGCTCTCACGCAGAGGGAATTAGCAGATGTTAAGGTTTCTGAGTGTAGCTCGAGGACACTTCACGGGACTTTAGATGACGATAGACATGCTGGATGCGCCGTCAACCTATAAGTGAGGTTTTGGCTAAGGATGAAACCTTCTTAATGGCTGAAGGGTAGAGGAAAGCCTGTTTTTTCCCCCCTCCCCAAATATGTTCCTGTCTCGTGAAAACTGAGGCGAGTTTGTTCATAGTTTTTGGGAGGCCGGATTTACAGTGCTGTCGTGAATGCACCACGTAGGTAAGCGTGGTGTCTTTTGAAGCAGGTGGAGGAGGATGCCTCGAGTGGCAACAAGCACACCTCGATCACCAAACTAAAACCAACTGCAATTTAGTATTAGCCCAGATGTCTAATGTATTAAAAGCTGCAAAAGTCACCATAACTGTCGCCTTCACTGTACTGTGTGCACAATATATTCATTCATTCGTCATCATTGACACTTTGATGGCAAACAAGCTAAACAATATACCTGTTTAGGATCAGCAGGTAAGAATCTGCATGGCTGAAATGTCACCTTAGTGACCTTACCATTAATCTCAATAGATATTGCCTCACCAAGCTGCCAGCCTGGTTGTAAGACTCCATTTTAATTAACTTTTCTCCCCCCAACCAAGGACTCGATGGAAAGCAGTATTGATACTAAGTGGTTTATCCTGTTGAAACAAGTAACTAGGAATCGAGTTAATAATCAGGTACAGCGAAGTGATGCCCTGAGGGCAGCAACGAGTATGTGCTTTGTATGATGTGGTCAGGTAGGTTCAATAAGATCATCGATTTCCTTTTGCCTCAGTGGTCACACGAAGATCTCCAATCCCTCTGCCCGAGTTCAGTAATTATTGACCAGGTCTTGAAAATGCTGCTCAGGAAAATGTTGCTCTGTTTCCATGATAAGATGGTAAAGATGGTAAATAAAAGGTCAATGGATGGATAAAGCTTAAAAAAATGGGGGAAAAAAAAAAGTATAGGGGTTGGATTTTTTATTTTTTTTTATTTTTTAAATGTGATAGTCATCTTAAAGGGAACTGATTACACATTTCCAGTGTAGCGCTGCACGATTCACAGTTCAAAATGATCTTTCAGTATCTTATCCTGTGCCTTTGTGCATTCCTTACGTGACGCTTACACTTCCTTTCTTCTGACTGGACACCCCTCCTAAACAGAAGGTCAGGACAGCAGGTGGGTGGGGCTTTGTGCTTACAGGTAGAGCTGCATGCCTGAGATGACCAAATTAGGGCCGTCTGCTCTCAATGACATCACACAGAGCCAGGGGTAGAAATAAAAAACTGAAACATATTGTTTAGCTCAGGGTAATATGAGCAGTCACCATTGCAACAACATATCAAATGAATGGGCTACAAATTCATCCTTGAGGGTTACATGTGACCGTTGCTTAGGTTTGTTGATATTATTTCTATTTCTACTTGGAAGGGTTTAACCATAATATGCACCAGACATACATATCGATATGTATATTTATAAGTTTCAGCCTGAACCTGTTACTTCACCATTTGTTATGTAGATGTGGAAGTTCTAATGTTTTGCAGTGTGTGTAATATGTGCTGGCTGATTGAATAAATAAATGTTAATATCAGTGTGCATGACAAGAAATAAGAAAACTCTTCTTTAACACTGTGGGATTATAAAATAAGTCCTTTTAAGACCCAACAATCAGAAACATAACTGATTTATCAACTTTTATTTTTTCCTGAATAAAATTCAAAACCACTGAACTTTTTCCCTTGTTGGTAATTTCTCTAATCAAATCTTTTTTTTTTTCTTTGGCAACACACATCATCAAATAAAAAATGTCACCCAGCACATATGACAGATTCTCAGTCTTGTCATTTGGCACACCTGCAGTGCTGCCCTGAAAACTCAACAAGCAAAATAATCTTTGCTACAAGCCCGATTTCACTTGTGGGACTTCTAAAAATAAACTCATGCTAATTGCAGTCATTGTAGAAGAAAGGCAGAGCGTGGCGCGTTGTGTAATTTCACTTTAGGAAAACAAATGTCTACTTTTTGTGAGTGCCGTGAGAAAGGGGGGGGGGGCAAGTCATGTAACTGGCATTTCATTTAACGCTCAGCTTTCACTGATATTTCTGTCGCAGTTCTGTTTACATGAAAAAATGTCGTTTTCCCACCACGTGCACCAACATGAGGCGAACCCACTGATAATTGGTTCCACCTGCTTGATGTTTGAACTGCGGATGAAAAGCATGTGGCAAAAACAACTCAAAGTGCTGTGGAATTAGTTTGTACTTTCAAGCAGAGCTCCGTTCTTACATATTAATATTCTGCACAAAAACATTCTGTACAAAACCAATCATCTTTGTACAGTGAAACTGAAATTGCAATTTCCATCAAAAACAAAAGACAGCTCGACTGCGATAACAAACGAAGGAGACGGAGAAGATGTTGAGATGCAAGAGTTTTTATTTAAATCAAAACCAAGTGTTCAAAGTTAATTCTGTGTCTGGGGTGGTTCTAGACATAAAAACAACAACAAATAAATTCAGAAAAAAAAAGAAAAAATGAAAATGAAGGCTGCTCCTGTGGGCATCATTAAGGTGGGTTTGCATCTCTGTTGCTCCTTCTGTCTCTCCTCTAGTTGTGGCCTTGGAGAGCCTCTGCCATGAACAGCTTCCCGAGGTTCTGCGAGGTGAATTCCTTCACATTCTGGCAGTAGTTGTTAATTTGCCCTGTTGGAGTGTAACCACATGCGTCCACACGCCCCCATACAAAAGACACAAACACGCGCCCACAGAAACGTACAGACAAACACGCACGCACACACATGTACACAGACGGTGCACGCAACCAGGCGGGGGTGGGAGAGAAAACAGCAGCACAGCAAAACAGTGAATTAGTGTGGAGTCGGAGTAAACGGAAGGATCAGAATGTTGTCGGGAGGCGGAGGAGAGCTGAACAGCGTGAGACGGCGGCGGGGAAAAGGGGCGGGCGAGATGGAGATTGAGTCAATAAACTTTAAATTAATGTAATTTCGAGATAATGGCGGAGATAATTACAAAACAGAACCTGAGCTCCTGTGAGGGGAGCAGAGGCGGCTGATGGAGTTTGGAGGGAGGGGCGAGGGGGGTGGAGAGGGAGCTCTATAGTGGTCATGGAGAGTCATGACTATACTCGGAGGATGTGTGAGTGTGTGTTTGCGTGCATACCTGCAATGAGCAGCGTGTCCATGCGTGGTGGCGGCTGGGGGGGCTTGAATAGTTTGCTGATGTCCTCCTCGGGCAGCGGGGGCTCCCCTCTGCTCTGGCGCTGGGCGTTCTCTTGCTGCCGCCTCTGGAGGTACTGTGGAGGGAGCGATGCAGAGACAGAGAGGCGTGGCATTAGTGACGGCAGACACAGGAGAGGAGAGGATGAAAATAAAAGACAGATTGGAGAGAGAATGGAAAATGTGGGTCGGGAATTGGGGGAAGAAACCAAAAAAGTGGACAGAAAGGGAGAATGGGAAGGGCCGGAGATGACGAGGACAGGATGAGAACATAAAGAGAGGGGAAACTGAGAGAAAGAGGAGGAGTTGGAGTAGCAAAAGTTAAAGAAAAAACGAGTGAAGTGAGAACAAGGAAAATGCAAAGTAACATGACAGAAATAAAAGAGTAGAGCACAAAGTAAGAGAGACAATGCGAACAGTAAGAGGGGAGTGAGATGTAGAGAAACATAGTGATGAGAGATGAGATGTAAGAGACAGAGTAACAGAAGAGTTATAAGTGCTGACAGGGATGGAGTGATTTGTCGGGGGCTGACAGTCGGTAAATCAGTGAGGTGCTGGGTCTCTGGAGATCCTAAAAGCCTTGTTAATTTGGCAAGATGGAGGAGAGACAGACATACAGACACACACAGAGGTGGAAGAAGTGGTTGTGTCAAGGAAAAGAAAAAAAAAAGTGAGTGGGAGCAGTGCTTTCAACCACACATCCCACAACGCACCTGTACGGTTGACTGAAGCTGAAAAAATTGCTAAGATAAACAATATGAAAATAAAAATATATAACTATTTGTTTAAATAAAACTTCTCTGCCACTGCACCGCAGCATGACTGTGTGTAATCAAAATGCTAATGCATAATTGTATGCAAATTCAAGAAACAACTCTTTTTTTCTTGTGCTCCAACTTACTCAATATTCAATATAGATATACAATGCCTTAAAAAAATAATTTTTCCTACAAAGAAAAGAAAGTGTGCCACAAAAACAAGCAACCATCGCTAAGTCAGCAAAATAGAAGCACCTTTGACTGCCATGCCCCCAACCACCCAGTTTTTCTGTACAAACTGCTCAATCTCTGTCAAGTTGTATGTGATGTGTGTGGGAACAGCCGTCCTACTACAAAGCCTGAACTGAAATGGGGTCTAGACTACTGTGTATCTTTGACTTCATGTTTGAGCTTGATGTCTTAGTAGAAAATAATCCTATCCCAGCAGTTCTTTTACAGCCTGCAGACAGATTTCTCTGAATTTTCTTCTTCCTATATTCATTTTACCCTCAACCTTCACAAGCTTTCCAAAGCACCACTACAGCAAAACTGCTGGAACCACTGTGCTCCCAGCTGGGGAACATGCCTTTCTGGCATTCTGCTGCTTTCCTGAGTAGAGCTTCATTACGACAGCCCAATATTTTAATTTTTGGTATAATCAAAGTAGAGGTCTGCACAGACACAGACAGGGTTCAAATTATACTTATTATAAACCACATTATGCTCTCAGTAGATCAGATGGCTTCTTTTCCTGCCATGAGTGCCGAGTTTGTCAGAAAATATGTCATGAGGTGAACTCATTTCCAGAGCACACCGTTTGTGTGTGCAAAATATATGCCCTAAAACACAATTAAGGAATTGGTTTTTATTTACCCACAGAGATAGAATATAATAATTTAATATTTGAGCATCTATAAAGAGTCTGGCAGGGTACAGAATATTTTACTGTTGGTCCATGAGGTGAAATGGGACTCTTAATTATGTCCACAAATTAATCTTTGAAGCATGTAAATGAATTTTGGATTGACCTTCAATGAATTTACAGTTGTTCTCCGGAGAATATTGTGGTATTTGGAGCCACTTGTTAGCTGAGAATCATCTTTCTGCTTGTGTCAGTGCTCTCGTTCTCTTCAGCTTAGGCCTAATTATCTTCTTGTCCCCGTCAGCTAAGGTCCATCTTTGGTTTTTTGTTTTTTTAAAAATATATATAAAAATAAATAAATAATTCCGGCATGCTTTTACATGCTCTGCATTTCCAGTGGGCTCCATCAACCTCCACGTCTCATTACTGATGCTTCACCGTGCACTTTATCTGGTCTCATCTGACTTTCGCCAACCTAACTGAGAGGTCAGAGGTCATTTTTACTGAAGACGCCCCCCCAAGCCCCAATGGGCTTCATTTTAGTTTGGAGCATATTTTGCTTCCAAATGCAGTCTCTCTTAAAGTTGGCTGAATGTGTTTACTTTTTGTTACATTTTTACAAAATCATTACATGGCTATAACATAACGTTAAACCTTTTAATTGGAGCCATTTAAATTCTATTGTTAAATATAAATGACAATTCCTCAGTTCATGAGATTACCACACTGCACTATACCTAACCTCCTTTAAAAGTCTGCCTCGCTTTCAACAGATGTGGGGAAAAAAGAGAAAATGAATGAATTGAAAGAAGTGAGACATACATTTCCTGTTACAAAGACTAACTTGGCTGCAGACTGTTCCTGGGAACCTGATATTTACTAAATTCAGAGGGCTATAAATGAAAAATGGAGCCCTCTCAGCAGAACGCCTTTTTGCAACTTTCTATGATGATTAATAAGGTTCCATTTGTCCGGGAAGCAGCAGGGTCAATAGCACGAGATTACATGGAGCAAATACTGCAGATGTCTGAAAGGTTTTAACAGAGGCGCGCTTTCTTCTTCTCTGTGCGTTATTTGTTCATTGTCGAGATTCGTGTGAAACATGAAAAAAGGTGACACCATTAAAGGCCCCATCTGTGTGATATTGTGTATGACAAGAGTCTGGGTATAGGGTTGTACAGGGCTTCGGGGAGCTGGAGATGATGGGGAGGTCAGTGTGGGGAGGATGATGGATCATAATGGCTGGAGTGTGGGTGAATAGCCCGGGGATACGTGGGGATAAATCTAGGAGTGCGTTTTCGTTGTGTGCATACTGAGGACGAGCTGTGGTCACCGATGCACGATTGTTGTGAGGTCTGCCTAATGACTGTGAACTTGGCTCTGGCTTTTTCTTCTGTCGGCCAAGATGCTGATGAGTCAGCCCCGATCGCCATTAATACCTCAGACATTTTCTCATTTCCACTTGCTGAAAATAATGACAAAATAGCGCGGCGGTTTTACTGTGGGTGTACGTTTGTGCGCACATTAGTGAGTCACCTGTGCCTCCGCTCTTCCACTTTCCCAAGCAGGCGCCCGTGAGAGTCGCTGACTGTTAGCAATAGCATGTTTTGCCGGATGTTTATGATGCATCTGGCCGAGGTTGTAGCTGCAGATGGTATGAGGCTCACTCTGTGTGTGTCTGTGTGCAAGTGCGTTTAGTTCTGGTCTGCTTGGTGCCTCCAGTTTGTGCTTGGAGGTGGTGTGTGCATCTGTGAGCCTTTACACACACAGTACATTTGTCACAGTGCGCTTGTGTTTTGCAAAACGCTTTTAAATGAAGTCTGAGTTTGTGATGTGTCTCGCTGTTACAGACAACAAATATAAACAGAGGATTTTCACTTCAGATGAAAGGCTCAGTTTACTAATGCCAGCTTTCGGTTTATATGTATCAGCTTTCCATAACCTCTGAACCTGCTTTTCTTAAGTACCTAAAGAGAAATATTGCTGTGACTGTATTACAGTGAGTAAGGACATTACCTCTTCCTTGACAGGAGGAGGATGAGGATGATGGTGCCTGAAATTGAAAATCTGCTGATCTACAGTGGGTAACTGAACTGAGGTGACTGATGATAACACTATGACAGATATTGCAAAATTAACATTAGTCATTCTCTAATTGGTGCAAACTCAAGACAAGAGAAATCACTTTTAAACTGATCTCGGTGCCTTTGCTTGAATTTACTTGTGACACAAGTTTCATCTTTTATTCTTCATCTTTTTGTCCCCCTGCTTTCTGTGTCTGAACCCCTACAATGACAACTGCGTCACGTGCACGCGAATCTGCTGTGTTTTTTCACACAGGGACGAAAGTCAGCGTGAACATGACTCAAAATCACACTCAGCAACACAACTGAACCTTACCAGATCCAACCGGAAGGTAACAGATCCTGCACTTTCAATCAAAATTATTTTGAGTCGACTTAACATGAATATGGTAGCGTTTCTTGCTTGATCCCTCCTCAGAATCTAGGACACCTATTTAAGATTTTTACATTGTAGTTCCTGCTTTGACTCCTCAGTATGTACATGTATAAGCCTGCAGGACCATATTCCTACATGTGCGTGTGTGGGTGTGTGTTTGATACCTGGTGCTTCTGCTGCTTGCCTGCTGTGATTATAGCTGCAATTGGTTGTGCCCATGTCTGACAGAAATCTACCTGCTGTTTTCCTGCTGAGACTGTGGCTGTAGGTGCATCTGTTTCTGTGTGTGTGTGTGTGTGTGTGTGTGTGTCACGGTGCATTCAAGAGTTACCTGGTGCTTCTGCTGCTGCTGCTTGCTCAGGTTGCGGCTGTAGGTGTTATATTTGACAATGTCTTGGCTCATGTCATCCACTCTGTCCATCAGGAGCTGAAGGCTCTTCTCCAAGTGGTTGCTGGAACAAAATTGACAGCGTGTCACTCAAACAAGTTTTTGTACTGTCAACAGCACTTGTGAACCTCAGTGAAATGTTTTTACCGTTTTACAAAAAAACTCTCTTTAAGTTAACAGCTCACACTAATCCATATTTAATTTCAATATGTCTTTCCAGTTGTTCTCTTGAACATGCAACAGACTGCCTAAGTATCTGGCTCTTACTCACACAGTCAATGACACAGCATCCAAATCCCTGGAAAATAATGCCTTTAACCAGAGGAAGGTGAAGACAAACTAGTCTTTATTAAACCCAACCAGCGGCTTAGTTGGTCTTTGTAAGCACCAGTATTTAGAATGGACTTTTAGTTGTAACATGCGATAAGTATGAAGGATCAAAACAAAACAAAGGGAAAGACCTCAGAAAGCATAAGTATACAGCAGTGGCATGTTTAACTGGCTTGGTTGGTGTGGAGAATCACACGTCTGACAAACTGCAAGTACGAGGAGACGGCTCTTCAGTAAGTTTACACATATCTCACACATAATAGGCTCCTCATTGTTGCTGCTCCTTCTAAATGTAATGTGATATGCAACATCGCCTTTATTGTTATGAGCTGTACAGATATGATAGAGAATTTAGCTCCTGCTCCCTACTAGCTTTGTGTTTGACACCTGCTCATTGCAAGAAGAACACTTCAAATAAGACAGTGCCACTGACAAAACTATCAAGTTGGACTAAGTTATGACTGACTGGGTGAAACACTTGTTGCTTCATTTGGCCTTAGGAGCAATTTGCTGTTCCAGTGTCTTGCTCCGGTACACTTTGACAGGTGGAGCCAAGGAAATGTTCCCCTGCGGATGACCTGAGTAGCCTTCTGAGCTGAGATCCAATGCAATTCAATTCAATTTATAAAGTGCCAAATCACAACAGCAGTTACCTCGAGGAGCTTTATATTGTAAAGTAAAGACCTATGAGCAGGCATTTTTAGCAGCAGTGGGAAGGAAAAACTCCCTTTTAACAGGAAGAAACCTTTGACAGAACCAGGTTAAGAGAGAGGCAGGCATCTGCTGTGATTGGCTGGAGGTGAGGAGAGGAAGACGGGACAAAAGACACACTGTGGAAGAGAGGCAGAGCTTAACTAATGATTAAATGCAAAGTGATTTATAAACACATAGTAGGGCTGCTCAATTAATCGAATTTTAATCTCGATTACGATCTGGGTTTTCAACGATCATTAAAAATGACTGAGCCGATTATTAGCACCTCCCTCGTGCTTTTACTCTCGCTCGCTGCTCCGTGTGGCAAATCGAGCGCACCTCTCTGCGTTTCGAACATGCGTCACAACAATTAAGAGGACCCTGAGGAGAAGCTCGGAAAGCTAAGCAGATGCAGTTATTTGGAGAGAAGGAGAGGATAATGGCTGCTGAAGAAAGAATGCCGTTGGTTGAAAAGAGAGGTAAAACGACTTCAGTGGTGTGGAAACCAATGTTCCTCTAAGCTGACTCACGTGCGCAATTGCGCAGCAGGAAATCTCACGCGTTGCGCACAAAAAAATCTAACCTGAATTGAAATTAAAATTAAAACTTTAACAATTCTGTTTTGCAGTGTTAGTCAGTAAAAGTGACTGGCTGCTCCTGTATGGGATTAGAACGATGCCACCTTATCCCATAGTCCAGCCAATAATGCGATTCACATTCGTATATTGTTGCACGCAGCCCTTGTTGCTGCTCAACGTCGTTGACAGGCTATGACAGCGTCCTTGTTATGAGCCGACACCGGTGTTTTAGCTAGCAAAGCGGCGTGGCTGATGTGCAGTGAAGCCACATTAATGACAACGTGTGACAACCATTGGAGATGTGAGCAGGACAGACGGAACAATTGGCGGAAAAAGTGTGGACTTTATACCAGTTTTAAATTGTGTTGATAGGCCACGTAAAACCAGAGTTATGATAAAAATATATGCAATGTTTGGTTTTCTTCCTGAATACTATCGTTATTTATATTTACTGCGGAAGAAGAAGAACCAGGTAAAAGAGGCGGCGTTTGGCTGGAGGTAAGGAAAAGGCGGGACAAAAGCACTCTCCACCTGTGAGCAAATTAAATGCAAAATTTATAAACCCCCACCCTTTCCTATTGGTCGAAAAAAGTACCATGTCGACTACATAACTACGGGAGAATTCAGGGTTACCTGATCCAGCACCAATTATATAAGCTTTTTTTTTTTTTTTCCCCTTTTTTATGCCTAAAGCTTTGCCAATAGAGGGTCTTCTACAGATCACATGTTGACACAAGGTATTTATTTGGTTGATTCTCAACTCTTCCAAATCAACTAAAATGGTATAAAAAAATAAATAAATAAATAAGAAAAACCTTAGATACATACTTCCTTCTTGACACTAAATCAGAAGACAACTGTTCCCATCAAGAATTGACCACTATGAATCTAAAACTTTCCAAGCTTTGAGAAGTCAAAGTCTTTGAATCCATCCCAACTTAATCTTTGAATTCACCTCCTACCAAATTTGTTGCTCTTGAGACCCATGACCTGAAAGTCACCTGTGATCCCAGGTTTGGACAGTACTTAGTACAGGTCCTCAGGACCTTACTTCATGCCCCTCTCCTACACATTTCTGTGATGTCGTCACATCCTTCATGTTTTTCCAATGCTGCCATGCTGACAAGAGTCAAAACAGAGCGCCACCAGCATTCCACTTCCCTCTCGTCCCATGAGCTCCATTTTGAACAGGATTTCTCACTACCGCCTTAAGTTCAACCTTCACAAAACTGCAGCGCTCTACTTCAAGTTGTATCCCTCTTGTACTTCCCTCTGTGGAGTTGTATTGTTTCATTTATGAATGTTTGGGTGCTACATAATGCAGTATGTACTGTGGGAAAACAGATTCTTGGTGTTTATTTAAATGACAGCTATACCCGTAAGAACTGCCAAAGCCGTGTATGTTTTGGCAGTGTGCATACTTGTGCTGATGTAACTGTTGTGTGTTTGTATAAATATGTTAGTGTGTGGGAAGACTGGGGAGTGTTTTGTATGGTTTTAGTTACATTCCTCTCTGCTCTGAGTTTTATTAACAATTTCTAAAGGAATCAATATTTGTCTCTCAGCCCGTCACAATCTCTTTATTTTGTTGAAAGCTACGAAAAAGAGATTACTGACTCAACTTAAATTTGAGCCTAAACCCACTTAAACTCGCTATATCCGCACTGACACCACAGAAACAATCTCCACTGTAACCATAATTGACCTGAGCCACATACATTTCCCATAACAATTTATGCATATTTATTTCATATTCAATTCTTCAGCTTTCTGTACTTCAAATGAAACCCACTCAGTCATGTCGGAGTATTCTGATCCCTTTACTTGTGCAGTTTATAAAATACCCGGTGTTTTCTTTTAGACTTGTTTGGAGTTCTGCCCAGTTATTTCAGATTTTGACTTTTCAGGTCAGAGAATCTTTTTCCTCGACTTCTCAGAGTTCTTTAAATGCAGTTTGACCAACTCCAACAAGGCTGTCTTGTGCCTTTTACTCAGTTGGTCTCCATCTACCTACTCTAGCACAGAGGTCTACATTGAGGGTTGCTGAATGGGCTGTCCTTTTAGCAGGCTTTCCCATTTCGCCAAAGGATTTCTAAACTAGCTGTTGTGGCTGCTGGGTTTTGGTCACCCCTTTGACCAAGGACTGACTGACTCGGTAACTCAGTTTGGAAACCACCAGGTGATATTAGGAGTACTGCTAGGTTCACAATTACAGAGGTCACCGTGCTCTAAGCAACACTTAAAAATTTATAAATGGTTTTATACTGTTGCCTTGATCCGTGTCTGGTTGGGCATCTGCAGAGAGTTAGACTTAATGGCTTGTCGTGACACGTACTGTGAATTGTGACTCTCTTATTACAGAGATGTTTTTATGGCAGCCCCTCGTCTGCAATACAACTCCGCCATTTTTGGTGAGCACATAAAAACCCCTCGAACCATTTGCAGAAGCTAAAGCCTCTTGATGGCTTTAGTAGAGGGATCATCACATAACATCTCCCCAATCGAGGCTTCGCTCCAATGGATTCCGGTACATTTTCATAATAGATTGTTTTTATTTTATTGACTGCTCTTAAAGCAAGTCTGGTTCTGGCCTCAAAGTACATTTGACCTGAATTTGCAGTCCTAGATACCTTTCGTTGTTCCAAAAGTCAACACGTAATTCTAAAGGTTACCGTGATTGCGGCAGGCCCTCTCGGTCGCGACCTGCCTGAGGACACATGGTTTGCAAAATCCATAATAATCTCCTCACTTCTTAAAAACATATTTATAAACTTGCATTTATGTGATGTCGTTAGGTGATGTCTTTCACAGTCCATTACTGGCTACCACCTTGTTTTATTTAGTCATTTGTGTTTCCTTTGACTTTAATCTTCCACTTGTATTTATCATTCATTCTCATCATCTGTTATGCATTTTGCATCTTTATTCTTGCAATTTTAATTTTAGCAAAGCTTTAACTTAATTATATCCATTTCCTCTGGCTCTAATGTTTGGCCGTCTGATTTTACCTTCTGAGTATTATTTGGCTTGTTTGCCAAAGCACTTTGTAAACTCTGTTTTTAAAGAGGGGCTATATGGCTTACATAAAGCAATAAATGTGCATAAAGTGGTTTTGAATTTTGGAGTAATTGCATACTGAGGAAAAGTTTCTCCTGTCACGGCGCTGCTTTGCCTAGAAACTCTGCAAGCAACAGATGACATAAAATTACAGTCCAACACTAAAAATACTGTAGTTCTCATGTTTGAACATTTACAGTTTTACTGCTGCATGCAAGCTCCGTTTTTAGGTTTTATATTAAAGCATGAGCAATATACAGAACAATATATCAGGTCTGCAGCTACAGTGCACACCAGAACAGAAACTACAGGACAATAAGCATTTGCATAAAGTTAAGCAGTAATACATTTTGGAAATTTATGCACATTCTAAAGACTCATCGTGATCATCTTGGTTTAACATCACCTTCCATTAACTGCAAACACCTTAATTACATTTACATGAAAATATGCACACACTGAGAGAAAATTAATGCAACTAACCACAGGCATGCCGATAATTATATGAACAGTGCTGACGATGATTTATAGTGCTGTTCTCACATGCCTTAACTATCTGTGACACTATCCGTATTACACTGTTGCATCTGCATGAGGCATGCGTTAATATAAGTGATAAAATAATCTACTTAAATACTTGAATACTGCCCTTTATTTCAGACTTTTAGTCAGAAAAGGCTGAACAAGTTTCAGAAAGATTAAACTACTTAAAGCCATCATGCAAAACATGTACAATTTCCACTAACTTCAAAGTCATTTCCATAATCTGGACTGCCTGAACCATTTCCAGTACAGTAGTGTTTGCCTGTGAGGACTGTTGCGTGATCAGTTTGTCAACCCTCCATTGTAAACATGCAAACTGATGGCCCAGGACCAACTCTCAGCATAACACTTCCCTACTGCGTCCCTCTGACTGTGTCAGAATTGATTCTCGCTGACGAGAGCCCATTTAAAACTATTTCATCAAGCAATATGGTGGCTAATTTGTGTGGTGCGCATGAATAATATATGCGAAAGAATCCATCTAGGATCCTTCAAAACATCTGCCGTTTATGTAAGTGTCAAACGCCTGAGCTGGACTGAGTGTGTGTTTGTGAGCTTTACTGTGTGCCTGTGGTGAGTAAGAGTGACTTGCAATTTACTGGGATTTCTTATCAGTTTGTATGTCTTTTGTCCCTGATTGTGCATTTGTAAGATTTTTGGAGAGCTTATGTAACAAATAAAAAAAATGAGAAACTGACAAGTAAAAATTAAAAGGACTATTTTATCAAAGACTAAAAAAACTTCACTCCCAGTCCACAGACTTCCTTTACTGAGCTTTGAGCTTCCAACTGCATCAGTGTCTCATGTGTCTGATAACTAGTTTAGTGCACTGGAGCATGTTCAGTTTGTTATTCTGTTTTCAAAACCCTGACCATACAAGAAAAAAACGCATAACTGCTCCGTGTCTTCTCCAAACACTCGAAAACTGAATGTTACCAGTTACAGAGAGTTGCTACAACTGCACGCTGAATAATGTATCCCACACTCCACGGCGTCTGGCCATAAACTCCACAGGGTTAAATTATTCAGAGGCATCAGCAAGCTTTGCAATCAATCCTGAATTAGAAATCAAAGTCCATCTAGGGATTTCACACCATCGCCGATTCTGTCAAGTTCAATGGAAGCCTGTACAGTGTACAGTAGGAGTGCCTGTGTCTACAAGGTTATATTCGCCCAGGACAAAAGAGGACAAACCTGCATTGTTGTGTGAGCAAAAGTTGGCTGACATTCACTAAAATTGAAAGTTCAGAGGGGAGTTGTTTAACAAAGCTGCCAAGGAAATGACTTACACTCTTAGAATGAGCGTTTTATTCTGATGGAGTCTTTTTAACTGATGGACTCTAGTACAATGTGGATTGCTGCCTTGCGCCGCCAGCGGAATAATTTGTTTTAAAGAGGACTCGAAATAAATCTAAAAAGGTTTTTCCCAACGTACGTGTACAGCATTGTCTCAGTTATATAAAAAAAAAAAAAGAAAGAAAAAGATGAATGTTAGCTTTGGCACAAATTTTAAAACCTTATGTGACTGAATACCCTTCTCCATCCCTCACTGCTTCCTGACCATTATCATTATTTCAGTTCCGTCTCCTTTCGAGAGAAGGATCTATTATTGGCTTTTGTTCAAAAATACCTCTTCTTAAAGTCCATCTCGATGGATCAAGTTTGTGTGTCAAGGGTCATATTTTTCTGCAGATCATTTCATTCACACAGACACTTCTGTCAACACCTGCCTCATGACCCTATTTCCAGTTATTTCTCTTCACCTGCATCAGCAGCTATAGCACACAGAGCCTTAAAAGTTCTCCCCCCACTCACTGAAAACTTATCAGGGTAATTTAATATCAGAGAAAATATGTTTACATATTTTTCACCTGTCCAACAGTAAAAGAGTCCAGGCAGGAGGCCAAATACACTAATCAGACAGATACTGGGGGTAATGAACTAAATGGGAAATTTACACATGAGTGAAGACCTTGTAAAAAGCCCAAAATGTAGTTTAGTGTTAATAACACTGCAAACATGGGTATTTCAAGAGGGTTCTGGCGGTTGAAAGGCTACATAGATGAATTTACATTCATGCAATCCATCACCACGATCAACATCATCATCTGTGGTAAGAAGAACCCTGTTTGCTGGAGTGAAACTGCACTCTCTCAGCGTTAGACATAGATGACATTGACAAATGGGACCGCAGATTGGAAAATGAGACAAAAGGAAAAACATTAAATAAAACCCATTATCGTTTACTTTTTCTTCTTTTTTTCCCCCTTTTTTTTTTTGAAGGGGTGGAAATGAGGAGAAGAGGGTGGGGCTGTCAGCAGAAGATGTAGAGAGATGGGGCGCTACAATCCAATACGAGGGCAGAGCTGTGCAGCAATCTGACAACTTCGGGGAAACAATTTCATCTTGCCAGACATCCCATCGGCGGTTGTGTCGAAAAACCTACGGGGGAGGGCCCTTCTGCTTCTGCTCCGTTTCGGGCGATATCAAAAGCTATGCTTCAACTTCAGAGTAATCACTTGGAAAATGGAACAATATGCAAGAATAGTGAGCCATTCTCCTTCACTCTATTTAGTAATTTGGAAGAAAATTGCTGGGGTTTCTGCCTGCCTCTGTTGGCCATGCTCATGGAACCTCCATGTCTGCCTACATGAGGCCTCATTTAAGTCATGGCATACTTGCGTTTAAGGACACAGTTGAGGAGAATAACAACAACTCCCGATGTGCCTCGCCGCAGTGTGCAAGTGAGCACAGTGTTTCGCGCGCTGCCAGTGTGTAAATCAGCACTTTGAGTCGTTATTGTGCTAATTTCTCACACCTGCCCCTGGGAAGCTTTTTGATTAGCAGCTTCACAGCTGTTGCTCCACTTGCAGCGATTTATCTCCATAAATGATTGCTGATAAATTCTCCTGAGACTGATGCTGAGTGCCTCTGAGATATAAATGCGAGACTTAAAGAGCCAGGCTGTGAGTTGATATGGTGGGGTGATATTTGTTCATATTGTGCTCATTAGTGATGGTAGGCAAAGTTTGATGGCAGGTCCTGCTTTTGAAGACATTTTGGAATAAATAGGCTGTGACATTTAAAATGTGGCATTTACCGGACCAGGTTTTAGAGTGGATCTCTCTATCAAACATCCGATTCCATCCTAAAAGGTACAGGATTGGGAAATCGGATAAGTGGTCAAACGTGCCCTGGAATGCATTTGTGGGCAATGACTGGAACAATTTACAAAACCTCCCCCAAAAAAGTAGCACCTACTATCTGGTACGATCCAGTTATTTTAAAATAAAGTTTAAAGGAATTGGTTTGATTTCTTGTTCCTTCTTTTTTTTAAATATATATTCTTCACACCAAATAAAATAAAAAGAAGAAAATAATCCTATTTAAAAGTCATCTCTCGTAACTTTTGCCAGCACAACATAAAACCCCATTATTTCCAAAAGGCTATTAAGGGTGGAAAGGGACACAGTTGTTTATGCTATTAAGGCTGCTGGTGTAGTTTGTCTTCCAGCTTACAACCCCAATTTCAAAAAAAAGTTTTGAAATGTAAATAAAACACAAATGCAATGTTTAAACTGAGAAAATATACTATTTTCAGAAAAATAAATAAATAAATAAGGCCATTTTGGATTTAACAGCAGCAACACATCCCAAAAAAGCTGGGACAGGGCCATGTTTACCAGTGTGTAACACCCACTTTTCTTTCAACAACAGTCTGGGAACTGAGGACACCAGCTGCTGGACTTTTAGCAGAGGAATATTGTCCCATTCTTGTCTGTCTGATTATTCTTGCTCTAGCAGCTCAACAGTCCTTGGCCTTATTTGCCATGTTGCTCATTTCATAATGTGCCAAATGTTTTCAGATGGTGAAAGGTCTGGATCGCAGCCAGGCCATATTAGCATCTGGACTCTTCTACTATGAAGCCATGCTGTTATCATAGCTTTAGTGTGCAGTCAAGCATGTTCTTGGTGAAATATGCAGGACCTTCCCTACAAACTTGATGGGAGCATATGTTACTCTAAAACCTGTATACACCTTTAAGCACGGATGGTGCCGAGCTGCCAATTTCACAGGCACGATGAACTGAGTGCTGATAAAAAGCTGGACGCTCCCTCTGCTCTTCAGTGCAGAGGGCGAGGCATGTTTACAAAATTAATTTGAAATTTGGATTTGTCCAGGTCCATTTTAAATGGTTTAGGGTCACAGAAGAAGGCAGTGTTTCTGGATTATGCTCATATATGGCTTCATCTTTGGATCATTGAGATTGAACTTGAGTGATTTCTGGAAGTGTTTCTGAACCAATGTGATGACTTCCATGACAAAATCCCACCTGTTTTTAAATGCAGTGTTGCCCAAAGACCTGAAGCTCATGAGCATCCAGCATTTCCATCCCTGTCCCTTGCACACAAACTTCTCCAGATTCTTTAAATCATTTGGTGAGATTACATATTGAAGAAGATGAACTATTCAAAGTTTTCACACTTTTACATTGAGGAACATTATTGTGAATTTGTTCCACATCTTTATAGATGCAGTTTTTTAGAGTTTGGTGTACATCTTTACTTCTGTGAAACTCTAACAAGCTCTTTTGTTTATGTCCATTCGTGTTACCTGAAATGGTGTTACTACCTAAAATTAGCAATTCATTCCTTTATGCTTTTATTTACATTTTTCCCAACATTTGGAATAGGGACTGTAGACACTGCGCATCCACCTCAATGTATCTGACCCTTTCCTCACGAATGAATCATCTGCATGTTCAACCATGTCAGAGCCATCTGACCTAAACACTGCAATGCAATAATAAAAATGTAATAATATTGATATGTATAATATCAATAACACATAAATCTATATTATTACACCAAGTAAAGTTTCTCAACTAGTACTAAACCCAAGTATAGGAGATGGAAGTGGATGTAGGGAGATCCAGTATGGTGGCCCTGGGGAGGGTACGCAAAAGGCAGAATGCATCAATAAACTGCTTATTCTTTCTTTCAATCTAGCAGCTTTTGGAACAGTTGAGAAGACACAGATTAATGCCCAAGAGTTCGCTAATGTCAAATCAATTTTAATTTAGAAGTAGCCTTAAGTCATGTCTGTAGAAGCAGCCTGCAAGCTTAAAGAGATACCCTCAATATGGCTTCAAAGCTTGTAAGATGATTTTAAGAACTGCCTGCATTCTTTAGTAGATAAGTACTCAGTGTACTATGGTGACTATGTACAAAGAAATCAAACTAAGGTGACACTTTGCTCAGAGCTGGATTGTATGGGCTGAAAGAATTTCCATCAATAACCACTTTTCCTCTGTTTGACTGTAGATTTTACACAAAGCTTGAAAAGAGATGGTACGAATTGCAGATGACCTTATTGAGCCATTAAGGTGAAATATTGAAAAACGTCCTGCAGTTATGATGTCCTACAGATCTTTTCATTTGCATTGTAAGATTAGCTATTTGTCGGCTTTGCAAACAGGAGCCTTGAAACTTGAAAAGAAACCATAACACAGGGTTTTAAATCTGGGGAATTAAAAAAAAAAAATGTCTATATACAACATCAGGAAGAAAACCAAAGCACTCACACTGCAATGCAGGCATGAGAATAGATAATAAAAGTAAAGCCGTACTAAAGGTTAGGAAACATATGTTGATAACCCTTCAAAAAAACATGCAGAAAAACTTCCCCTCTTGAGAAAAACGTGTAGTCCACCAATATCTTATTTGCCTTTTTACAACCGAGGTGTCTGGCCTTGGGCCCTTGTGGTAAATGGCTGCATGAGCTCATGTCTGACCTGCTTGAGAGGTTTAGCAGTTCGTGCTTGTCGGCGACCGTGGACTTGTCCTCCAGCTCCCACATTAGTACATTGATAAGATGGGAGTTTTTGATGACGATGGGCACCTCCTCAAACATTTGTTCAAAGCCAATGTTGGCCTTCTTCAAACTAAAGAGAGAAAGAGAAAGAGAAGAAAAGAGGGGGGGGGGAGACAGGAGGTAAAGGTGAAATCACATTTCTCATAAACACTTCACATTTCTCGTGTGGATTTCGACCATCTTTCTACTTTAAACTCACTCGAAGTGTGATGGACCCAATGATGTGGCTGAAAATTAATGATAATACCCCTGATGCCAAAAAAAGTGGTGGGGGTTTAAACATCTGATATGATTTCTAAGGGAATCCTCATGGACTTCAGTGCCTGGCCCTGTGTGACAACCACTGTTCTTTTTGTTGTGCTGAATCACAGTCACAGGTTTATACTAACTAGAGGAATTTTTTTTCTATTAGAAACATTAAGTTGTTTTAAAGGGACGGCTACCTTGACACAAAAGAGAGTGAATCAGAGTGGAAAATAAACAACTGTTAGACCCTGAAAGAAAGAAAAAACAAACCTGGCCTTAGCTGATCTATAGCAATTGCGAATACATTTTTAAGTGAACAGACGGTGGTTTGGGGTTAATAGTTGTTCTGCTGGGACTCATTTGCATTCAAGTGTTGAAATCAGTTTTTCTAGTCTGTTCCTCTGCTACTGCTTCTGGCTTCTTTCCAAATTGTAGTGTTCGTTAGCATGTGTTTCCCCTTATTAAAACAAAAGCTGCATTTCAGTATTGTACAATATTGAAAAATATTGTAATGCATGTTACATGTTGACATGTGAAAATGCTGTCATTGATTCAACAGTTCATATTGCCTCCCAATAGCAATGTTAGCCACAGTAACCAGTATGAACTTTGCGGGAGGGCTATTATGCCAAGCACACAAGGCACCGACTAATTCCTGATCAACTCCTCGGGAGCTGAAAGCCGCACCTCTCTCTCCCTCTTTCTAACAGGGGTCTGTTAACACAAAATGGAACTTCAATCTTTGCTTAATGTCTCACATAAATCTAATAACCCTGACTGACTGCCTCGGCTCAGCCTGTCACTCGCACACAGTGGACTGGCTAAAAACTAATGTCTGTATGTGTCTAATGTTGCCTTGTTAGATGCATTGTGCTTGTTATGAGATCAATACACTCACTGCATTAATCTGCCGTGTGCAATGTACCAGAAACAGAGATGTTTGGGCTGTATAATTCGTGTCTGTGTGATAAATAGGGATGTGGAGCATCACTGATTTTAAGTTATTTTGAAAGACATTGTTTTATATTCTAAGTAGAGCAGCGCCTCAGGCAAACTTTAAGAGGGGACTCGGAGGCAAAAGCAAGAGGACAATGCTGCCTCGGGCTCCGAATCAGTATGGGTAACAGCAGTCTATAAGGAAATCCATAATGATATAAACACTGTTTGCTAAAGATTTGGCACAATTATCAATCTAGAGTGCTTTAAAACATTTCCTGCATTCGATGACCTTTTCAAATGCCGCCAGAGTGATATAAAAAGGTGGCTATGAGGAAACAGAAGGACAGCACATTCTAGGCAGGACAAATTGTTCAACCATACTAGACTCTGGCACACTTAATGCCACGCTCTTTCCAAGTCGGGCCCCGCTGGACAAAGCCAAAAGGTTGACTCCACAGGCAGACTAATTTGAAGCTTCAGATTTCGCGTTGAAGTGGACGCTATTGACCACTGCCTTCATAGCCCGACAGACTTGGAGGGCAGTTCAAAGGGATGAGCCTATTCAACAGTCATCTATCCTTGCCTTTCATTTCAAAAAAAGGTGCACAATATATGCAAGCTTATGTAACATCAAATACAGCAACATGAAAGAGGCTGATTTTTTACTGCACATTGTAGCAGAGGGGGAAAAATGAAACACTTTTGAAGTTTTGCATCTTTGGAGGGGGGTAAAAAATGTTATTGATATTCAGATTTCTAGTCTATTTTGGAAATAATAGGATAGAGACAAGATTGTTGTAATGTGGCGATATTGTCCTTTCCTGCCCTGAGCTGCCCTCTTTCAATCACGGACTTATTGGGAACACTGATAGCTACAGATTGGGGCTATAATAAATCATAGGAACTAATGAAAAGCTGCAGAAATGAGAAGGATCCTGACTCTGGGCCAAACACAGTGGGTCAATAACAGAGTGGCTGGCAGACACTCACAGGTGGCGAAATACAGAGGAAATTGGGAGAGGGGGAAATGAAATGATGCAGTTAAATTGCCGTACTGCCTGCAAATACGCTTGCTTTTAGTGGATTTCAAAGTGTATATCTAAAGATTTTTAACAGACAGCCTGCGGTGTTTCTCCACTGGGCCGTTACGCTCGCATTTGTCCGAGCGTTTGCGCCCTCGTGCGTGCGTTTATGCATGCGGGAGCTGGTGCACCAGGACAACCCTGAACTGCCAGAAAAATAGTCCCCCTCATTACGGACGTTTTTAGCAGCAATTTAAAAGCAATTACGAAAAGCCTTGGGGTCAGAAAAAGTGTAAACATGGTACATTTGTTTGACGGGCAAGGGCGAGATGATAAATCATCATCATCAGCATCCATCTCCAACTGCTACTAAATGCCTCCCCTGTGGATGCAAAGGCCATATTTGCATCCATTGAATAAACAGAATTAGAACTGTGAAAAACAATAATAATAATAATAATTCTCAATTCCTATAAGCAATAGCAGCTCATGTGTATACATATAGTTATCTGTGAATATCTGCATTTCTGTGTGCATATGGTCAACAAAGTAAAAGCAGTAGTATCCTGCTGTGTGTTCTGGTCCTGAATTACTCACCCCTCAGGTGTGAAATCTTTCTCTTTGCAGATCTCCATGAGTTTTGGGGTAAGCCTGTAGGCTTTGAGAGACAGGGAGCCTTGAGCCGTCTTTATGGGATCTAGAATGAGACAGAGGTGAGAGCTTGATTTAAAAAAAGAAGAAAAAAAAACTGCACTAACCATCTTAAATCATATGGGTTGCAGAAAACAAACTCATGGTTTTCACTTTGCCCATTTCAAATAAGTAAATCAATAAATAAAACATTGCAATTTTGGACTCATTTTTGTAGTTTCATGATCTATTTATTGGACACAGTTTTGACGTCTGGATAGTTGATCCCAGAAAAATCTGTACCGCGTAAGCAGCATAGTCATTAGCAAACATAGATTCCTTTCACGACTCATATTTTTATATGTGGAATCCTGAGAGAGGGATTGTTTTTATTTTCTTTTTGATTTTTTCCCCCCTTAAAGACGTGAAGTGTTCACCCTGAATACAGTGATAAAACAGTGATGTTTCAAAATGTACAACATGGACAATAATCTAGGATGATATCCAATTTTTCAGCACTGAGAAGCATAAAACCCCTAAATTTTACAATTTTCATAAATGAAAAAGCCTAATGATTAATTTTCAGAGAACTGACAGGCTTGCCTTGCTATTAAGCCAAAGCCAAAGTTAAGCACTATATTTGCAAAAGCAACTTAGCATGACATGTCAACAATAATAATTAGCTTCCTTTCCATGCATGGAAAAGAGTGGTGTGTCTCTGCACTGTGACCGCCATCATCATAGGCCACAGTAGCTTAATCATAATGCACAATATTCTCCTTAATAACTATGAAATGTGGTTTCCAGCAGACTCCTTTTTACAGCTCTACAAAGAAAAGCCACAGTTTACAGATTAATACAGTTACACTTTTTTTTTTGGCTCAGTTTATGTCCCCAAAGTGAAAATATGAGGAACAAAAAGGTCCTGTTAAAAGCGTCTCATCTGCAGATAAGCCATTATAACAATGACTCAGGGAATTTTCAGATTCTGTCAGTATGTCCTCTCCCCAATTTTGGGGATGGAAAACTTTATTCTTGTACTGGCATACTAAGTAGGAAAAAGAGGAGCACTTACAAAATTGCTTCTGTTATAAAAATCAATTCAACACACTAAAATCAAGTAAAAGTAGCAAATAAGAAAAAACAAAACAAAAACAAAGTTCACTTCCTGTTCATACTACCTGCAGAAAATGGGTCTTAACTACATCCACCTTTTTGCCTACAGCTTAGCCAGTTTTATAAAAGACTGACAGTTCATGTGGTCATCTCCACTGAGAGTGGTTGTTAATAGCAACAGTTCACTAAAGATAACCATCCTATACTCACAGGAAGCCTGTTGGCTTAATTAACATTTTGCATGATCAAGCCTGAAGCCCCAGGAGCCTCGTGAATTTGGACACAGAACCTTTATCTTTTCTGTACCAAGTGGTACACACATGACATTATACATCAGTTCTGTTGGTCAATATGCAGTAAACTGTTAGACTTTTGTCTTTATTTCTGCAAATGCAGAGAAGGAAACTGCACAGAGCTGCTGCTGCTTAGCTCTGCGTTGGTCCATCTTAACCTCTTCAATTTTTCACCTCATGTAAGACCGTCACTGCACTGAACACATTCAAACAACTGGTTTAACAACCAGCTTTAACTCTGTGCTGTCACTGGACAGAAGCTATTAACCCCGCCAGTTGGCCACTGGATTGATTCCTTCATCGACGTAAAATGACCGGTGAGCTAATGAAAAACAGAACAAAAAAAAAAAATCAATTTTCTTTCCCTTTGACTTTAAACAGAGATAATGTCAATTCCTTTGAGGCACTGTGATCTGTTAAGCGCTGCATTATTGACTGACATTAACAGCGCACTCCTTTGGAATGAGAGGACGCTCACCACTTGGCTAAATGGCTTTCTGGGATGACTGGATCAGAGGGTTACATGTTTAAAATGGTCAAATTTAATCTTTGTCAATACTGGGTCTCTACAGTCTAAAAACAATACAACCCAGGAGTAATGCTAAAGAGACAGAACAGGGCAGGGAGCGCTCCTCGACAGTCAGCATTACTTAAACCTTGAAATTCAAGTTGTTTTCATTAGCAATTTCCCTGCACAGAATACATTTATTTTCCTAAATCTGCAAAAAAGATTGAGAGACCAGTTTGTTAAAACTACAGTCCTCCACGTTTGCAAATAACATCATGGAGAAACTCGCAGCTATCCAACAGGAGACTGAGAGACCAGTGTCGGAGTGTTAAAAGCAGCTTGAAATTCTCATGAGTTGTTTGCAAAACTATGAAAAATCATCACCATCATAATGCGGCTACCCCCTCCGCGCGCCAGCTGTGGGCTCAAGGCTGGAGCTGAACAAAACTCCCTGATAACGACTGTGTTGAGACTGTTCCTTCCCATTCCATACAAGGCCACCTGGGTTGGCTGGAAGACTGTTTACTTAGCCTGGCAGGGGTGATACTGAAGGACACTGTCTCCAGCTGAACTATGGACACGCACACACATATGATATACTGATACTGATAAGCACTCACTGACGCATCACCCTCCAATTGCATTTGTCCCACCACGCCACCTCCAACGCCACGTTCATCCCAACTCTGATGTGGACATCGGGTCAGTTGGAGGCGCATATCGAAACTTGATTGCAGCGGTCCCAGATCAGATGTACACAAAAATCTGGAACACTTTCCCATGTTGCTTGTCTGTGTTTATTGTGTTATGGTGTGTTGATATCTGTGCATTCCTGTATTATCCTTTTTAACTCTCAGTGTTACATATTTGGGACCTGAAGGGATGTTTTTTACTCTCGCTACCTGGCCTGACCTGTCTCCCCAATGTGATGTTTGTATTGTATGTTCATACGGTCGGCAAGGTCTGTCATCTCGGTTGTGGGCAAGAATACTCGTGATATATACGATATACAGAAGAAAGAATTATCGATGAAAGAATAACTGACAAATCAAGGCCATCTCATCTCATCTCATCTCATCTCATCTTTATTGTCCGACTCTAGACTTGAAGTAACTGGATAAACTGTGAACAGTTTTAATGAAAGACTGCATTAAGTTCAGTGAGCTTGTGAGTCTTTTTGTGTCACCCTGGCTTTACTTTTATTTTTCGGTTCATAAACCTGAGGGAGAAAAACTCTGTATATTACAGAGTGAGCAATACAGACAGAAAATACTATCTTGACACAGTGTGGCATATTGACAGTGTCTATATTTGATTCTTCAGCTTAGAAAAGTTTAAAGTGTTTTTAAGGCTTAAAAACATATTAAAAAAAAAAAAAAAAGAATACAAAAGCGAGAGTGAGGTCCATGTCCTAAAAACTAGTCTGTAATGCCTAGGGTCCACACATCTACACCCCTGCCTTTGCCTACCGGCCAGCTCAATCTGCAGCTCGCACCAATGCCTGCCTCTGCAAAAGGTAGCCCCACAGGGTAGCAGATCCATGTTAGTTTTCAAGCTTCATGGAGGCAGGCCTGGCCATCAGATGCTCGCTGGTGAGGTTAATCACCTCTAAACAATCGGTTTCTTTAGAGTGTTCTAAATTGCTCACTGTCCGGTCCCACCCCTGTGACAAAGGCCTTAGGGGAGCCTATCACGGGTTACTGCCCTGGACAACACACTTACCTGGATCACATGGACGCACAAATGACACGCCCTGGCAATTTGTCAAGGGCATGTCGAAAGGAGCCAGCTGAGGTGGTTCAGACATCTAGTTTGGATGACGACTGGGCACGCCTGACTGTGCGCACACCCCAGTGTAAACCCAGAACCTGCTCAAGTGACTGGATTTCTTATCTAGCCT
This sequence comes from Oreochromis aureus, assembly GCF_013358895.1. Classification (NCBI taxonomy): domain Eukaryota; kingdom Metazoa; phylum Chordata; class Actinopteri; order Cichliformes; family Cichlidae; genus Oreochromis; species Oreochromis aureus. The sequence continues at coordinate 10,667,746 of NC_052952.1, forward strand.
GGGAATGCCTTGGGATCCCCCATGAGAACTGGGGAACATGGCTGGGGAGAAAGATTTCTTGAATACGCTGCGTAACCTGCTGCATTCACAGCCTGACTTCAGATAAGTGAAAGATAATGGATGGATGGATAAAAGAAAACAGCAGCACTCTGACAGGAACGACGAAACGATCGCCATTATCATCCATTTCATTGTCCACTTATCCATGTAATGTATTAATATGCTCCCTCTGAACTTGGTGTGGCAATAAATTTCCATTTATTTAGACACTAAGAAGTTAACACTTCACTAAGTAGTGACAGGTTTTCATTTTCTGTCATGTTTTGCTGTCATTTAAATCCTTACACCATCTGGGGTGGTACAGCATTTCCGGGGAGCATTTAGAGGCTTTTACTGTGAAGCAGGTGAACCCACATAATGGCTGTTGGTGTCATGTTAGCAGCTACAGGCTACATAGTTAATCCAGTCTTCTGCGAGCCCACCCTTCCCTCACAAGAGTTCCAGACCACGGCATCAGCAGAATTTATTGTAAGGTCAAAAGCCAAAAGTCATTTCCATCTAAATCTGTAAGATGGCACTATTGCAGATGTGCACAAAAATAAAAACTCTCTATAAATAATCGTCAGTCTCCTTGATGATATAGACTTGATGACAATGCAGAACTTGCAGAAATCCATCTTGAAACAAAAATCTAATTCCAGGCACATGACGCTTAGAATTAGATTGTTTTTTAAACATCTGTGCTTACCTCCACTAATCTGTTCCTACATCTGTCAGACTGATTTATTGCTGAGTTTCTAAAAGTGAACCGCAGCAAAATATCTTAAGACTTCTCAGTGGCAGTCCTATTCTTGGATACCTATTGATTAAAGAGACTAAATTTGACATGTGGTTGTTTAATCATGGCAGAAACCTGAGTGACAATGAAGCATAAATGACTGTAATCAACTCTCTTGTAGAGGCACCATTTTGGTCCAAGAGAAAGAAAACGGATAATGACCATGTTTACTGAAACTAAGCAAGCGTTTCTGCTTTCAGGCCTAGGGTGAGTGTTTTGATGTTGCTGTGTTTACTTTATTTCATGAGGACTCAGCAGTACTTTGTGGAGCTAACTTTACTAGAATGACTTTCCACCAGCATGAGTCTCTTTCATTACTGGTGGCCTGTGAAAGGCTTGAATGGCTTTAGGACATGTGACAAATACAGCAGTGGATCCCTTCTCTCATTTTGGCTTGATATCAGATTATCAATACAACTTTTTTTTTTTTTTTTTTTTTTTTTTTGAAGTGACAGCAACAGACAGCCCAAGATTTATATGAACCCATCAGACCTTTACCCCGATGAACCCATTCTGGCTCTTAAAAACACACACAACATAAACTTGAAGGGGACCTATTATGCAAATTTCCAATTATATTCATTCTTGAACCCCACTAGGGCAGCTTTACATTATTAAAGGTTCAAAATAATTTGGCTTATCCACTGTGCGAAATAAGCCATTTCAGCTTTCATTCCCCTACTTTAAGGCAGATTTCTTCTCATGGGGGCTTTTACACTCAGTCACAGCTGTGGACCTGACATATTAGAGATACCCACTCTCACTGACATCATACGGAGCAAAAGGAAACAAAACATCAGATATCAAGTGTTTTGAACAGTCTGAGCTTTAGGCTCAGCTGCCCTTATTCTTTAAATGTTTATGCAAATTTAATATGATCATCCACCGTTGTAAAAGTGTAAGTATGAAAGAATATAAGAAAAAGTATAATAAGTAAATTATACTTAAATTGATGAATTCCTAATTTAACATCTATACCATGAATCTTTTTTATTTATATTCAAATTCTTTGTAATGTTCTGTCTGTTCATCTATAGTAAAATATATTTGATGTTTTGCCAATTTCTGGTCTTAACTTGCAAACAAAAGTAAACAAAATGATTTTAAAAAAACAGTCTTTACGCAGTGTTCTGTACGGGACTACTCACCATATATGAGTACTACTGACTCCTCAATGGCGTGCTGGTAGCTGAACTGAGAGTCGAGCAGCGCTCGGCTGACAAAGGAGCCATAGTAGGTGGACTGGTACCAGCCCACATGCAGATGGTCAATGTTGACGTGACGCAGAGAACGCATCATCTCCATCTGGTACTGGACTAGAGGCAGAGAAAGAGGAAGAAATAGAGAGGAAGGGAGGGGAAAGTCAGGGAAATGGGACAAAGAAGAAGGAAAAAAAAAATCAGTTCACTGAAATCAGCTTTTTTTTTTGAAACTGTGAATATCTGTTCTCCATCTGGAACTCTACATGGCGTATGAACAAGGGGAGGGAGCAATGGGAGAGAGGAGATGTGAGAAAAATGATAAATATGGTGAAGCAAAAGAGCAACCAGGATGTGAAGGACAAATGCAATGAAACTGAGGAAAAACCAAAGCTTCATCTTCTGTTATCAAGTGGCTGTGGTGGAGATTTTTAAAACAAACATCAGCTGGGTTCACCAGTCAGCCTTTCATTACTTATGTCAGTTAATACATTCTACTAGGGAGAGAACGGCAGGACAGAGACACAGACAGGCTTAAGCTACCAGAGAGAAGGCTAGATGCATTTCGGGGAGAGCCATTTCATTATGGCAGGCACATCCTAAGGACGCACAGCCACAAATACAAACAACCTGCCTCGCCGGCTGTAAGTAACAACCAAAGCAAGCAAGCAAAACAGTATCTCTATGCAGGCTGGCTGGAGGAGGTTGATAAATCAGTTTGTGATTGGGCAGCTGTGGCCCCCTAGACCCCAGTCTGTAGAGCACATCCTTCTCCTACTGGGGCTGTTAACAAGAACAAACTGGAGAGGTTTGAAAAGAGGCATGGGTGAAAAGCAGAGAGGGAAAAAAATAGAGCAAAGCTGGGAAAAATGAAGGACACTTGAAATGGAGGGAACGTGTTAAAGAGGGGAAGTGGGATGAGAGGGAACACACGAAGAAAAAAAAGGCAGGGAAGAGAGGGAAAAAAACCTCTTCTTTTTTCTTTAAATGGGTGAAGTTCTTTTTTTTTTCTTCTGCCTTATGGTCAGAATTTGACCCCTGGCAGGTGAGGTTATGTAAAGCAGAGATCAGCCAAAATCAAAATATATTAACATTTCATTTGGTTGTAATTAGCTGACCTCCAAGAGTTCATGGAGTGTTAAAAACACTGAGGTTTCAGAATCACTAAAATCCAAAGCAATGCAAGGGACCCCATCTGATTTGCATTAATCTCAAGTTTTCTTGAAGCAAACCTCCCACAAACCCGATTCTTGCAAAACAAAGAAAATAATCAATCAAATATTCTCCTTGAACTGGATTTTAACATTTGGATTGGAGCAGTGGATGGGAACAGACCCTTTTCATGGCCCCATACAGCAAGGATGAACTGGATGTAACAGTCTATCCTTCAAGTCTTCCCTTTTATTTAGTGATTGACATGGTCAGTGAGACAGAAGGAAGCAGAGTAAAACAGGGGGAGGAGGATGAGAAAGCAGGAGAGAAATAGAGGAAGATGCAGTATATGAAGATTGAGAGAGAAATTGGGAGACTGTAGCAATTCTGGTACACATCATAGGAGGTGGTGGGGGTTTCAGGTAGCATCTGCAAGTGTGTTTGTGTGTTTCTAAAATGTGTGTCTTTTACATTCAAGTTTTTAATTCTGACTCAATGGTGACAAATAAGAAGTAGGTGAGAATTAAAACAGAGTGGGAGAAAAGGGTAACAGGAGAAGCAAAAAAAAAAGAGAGCGTGAGGAAAGGAGGGAGTGATGGTGATGGACGGATAATAAGTCTGTTGGAGAGTGGCTCTGCTCGGGGGCTGGCTAGTAGCAGACTCCAAGACACACAGAGCTCAAGGCAGCCTGCCACCTAAATACAGTATCTGTCTGTGCACTTCTATACCCATCAGTGTGGGTACTTACCTTTTAGGCGCCACTGAGGCATGCACCAGCCCGCCACCCTATCATTAGCAGGGAAATTGTGCACAAAGCGATCTGTCTCTGATGCAAAAGGTAAAGGCTGGGTGATTGACAACAGAGGCAGGAAAACCAATTGGCCATCCCTCCTCCCTAACTCAACCGCACCTTCATTCCTAGTTCGGAACTCTAATCTTCGTTGGTGTCCAGCTCAATCGGACTTTGCTTTCAGCACATATTTCCGTTCATTCTGACCGTTTTGCAGATTTAAACAACAAGTGGTGATGATCTCCTTAAGTGATGGTTTAAGAAGATCAAAAGCTGCAAGCGAGAGCTGAACGTGTTGGCGCAACACCACTTAAAACGCCCCGTTGTTCAAAGCGTGACTTTACACCATTGTGCCTTGCTGAATGTTAAAACGTGTCACTATCAATCACTCGTCTTGGATTTCTGTCAAACGAGTTGATCTATAAGGCATTCAGGACAACTTCAAAGTCCGTGGGTCTTTCTGCAGTCGATATTACAGTTTAGATTCAAGGGTGGATGTCAGCGTTTTCTTTAAAATGAAAAGGTTGGTCAAAAGTCTAAGTATCCTTGAAAAGCATTTACAGGGAGGTTCTTTTTAACAGAGGAGCAGAAATCTAAGACTCAAGTGAAAAGTCACTGATCTTTAGAAGGTTAAGAAATCATATCTGAAGTACTCAGAATTTCAAAAGAGTGGAGCAGCCTCCATAAAGAAAGAATCGCCGTCTCAATAGTGTCTTTCCCCCCGTAGCTTGTAGGACAAACTGAGCAGCAAAGAGGCAATGGGGCACAGAGAAACAAAGGGACAACCATATATGAGACTCTGTAAAAATGCTTTAACCCACTGGGTTTGTGGTTCTGATTCCTCAGAATTATTATTCATATTTGGATTGATATACTGACTTCCTTCAAGAATATTGTCATTTTTAAAAGTTCTGGAACAATATGAATTATTCCCACTAAAACTTCAACAATGTGAGGCATGGGCAAAAAAAAAAAAACCAACCAAAAAACCCAAATCACAAAAGGTGAAAGTCAAATAATAAAAATGCTGCAGAAATAAAACGTGATATAGCGTTACTGAATCTGACTGACATTAGTATTCAGCGGATATTTTTTTATTGGCCTTCTTTAATTTTAATTTGAACTTTTTGGGGATGTTTTTTTCTTCTATTTTGTACAATTTGAATGAGTTTCCTTTGTGTTTGTTACATTTCCATAATTTGAAAATACATACTTAAATAAAACATGCACCACTGCAAGTGATAGTGAGGAAAAATAAAAATATATTTATTCCAGCAGATTATGCCGGCATGTCATTAAGTCTGTGTGTTTGAATACTCTTAATATTAAAATGACACCATGTGAATGTGAATAAGACTGCCGTGCATTCAAACTAATCGAAGTTTACACCAACTTCACACTGACTGACGTGTACTCCACTCAACTGGATGACACTCAGCTTCCACACGAAACTCAAGCAGACAGGCCGCCTTGCAAACAAACTCCTACCGGCTGTACTCAGGTCAGAAAGGAAAAAACGAAGAAACAAGGACAGAAGACACATGAAGAAAATCAACTGTCTCTTAGTCTGAGAGCTAAAGTGAGATTCGGGGGCGAGAGAGACAGCCAGCCAGTGGCAGGCCTGCAGAGGCATCCACTACAAACATCTAATAGAAAATACAAGAGTCTTGTAATGCCACAGGATCACTACCTTGTTTGTTCATAAACCCTAAATTACAACTGTGGGAAAAAAAAAAAAAGAACAACAAACAGCAAAACAAACTGCGTGGCATCTCAGCTGTGTCGACTCAACACTGATTGGAAGTCATAAACCTCTGGAGATCTTTCAATCTGCCTGGTAAGGTAGGTGCTAAAAACAATTATTTTTATAGTTATATAATCACCAGTAACAAATTAACACTTATTGATGAGAAAAAAATAGTGTGTATGCACTTACAGTGAAATTCTGTGTTCGTTTGTATCGACTGATACCGATACCAAAACAAATCTCTCTCTACATCCATCTATATTTATTTATCTATCTATATCCGCTGATACCCATTTATCTTCCCTATTTTTGTATTTTTCTCTATTATGACACAAGTATTCTTCATCACACTTTCTCTGAACCTTTACTAAGGGCAAAATTGACGTGACAGCACAGATAAATATCATTTGCTGACACCTGTAAATGCCATCTTATTTGCCAATAGTCAATATCAGTCAACAAGCAAGACAGATTGGTACATGCTTGGAAAACACTGACACACCCTCCCCCCAAAAAAATAAATAATGAAAGAACATTTTACTCTGAGTGGCCAATTGATTATCCGGTGCCTATTTTTGATCAACGCACTGATTGACATATTGTTTTATACCTAAAAATGAGCCATAAAGTGATAAGAAGTCAAAGCTACAAACACATCAAGCGACTCGAGGTTCACACGCAACAAAGAGAAGCTTTTGTACTTCCCGAATGTCAAAACAGGAAGAAAAAAAAAGGCTAGAGTAATCTGACATGAATAATGTTCTCTGTTCTTTCAACTACCACTGCGCCTACTTTACTTTTACCTTCAATATAGTGCTTACTATAGATGCCCCGCAAAATGAAAGAGGCAGCGTGCATCATCTACAGGCTCACAAGTATCACGTGGATTAATTATCTTGAGGGTGCACACACATAATAGATGATCGTGCTCTTTCTTCTCCTTCCTTTCTTTATCCACCATGGGTGAGACTACATTTAGTCGTGCTAAGGAACAACAAAAATTCTACTTCACTGGAATGGAGCTGGAGAGCTACTCCAGTTAATATGGACTTTTTGAAAGAGAGACAGAAAGAGGACTTCTTGCTCCCCCCTGTTGCTTTACTAGGGAAGCTAGTAATATTCTGTGGACATAACAGCAGCATTAGCCCAAGAACAGCCAATTTAACAATATCATCAAGGCGTGGAGGTGGGAGCGTGCCCCACCATTTGCTATTCCTCACTCATTTCTGCTGCCCTGCCGCCTCTCCTATCAATCAATCTGGGTGTGAGGCCAGACGGGGAATGAGTCTGTCCATTCCCTTAGTGCTGCTTGATTGTGTGTATGTGTGTATTTAGACAAGAGACAAAGTGAAAGTGTGTTTAAAGGAGTATGTGAGGAACTGTGAGTTCAACAGAAAATTGAGAAGGAAATAGGATGTGATGCAGAGAGTAAAAGTGTGAGATCTGGAAAGGAAAGTTTTTGTGTGTGAGCAGGTGTGTGTGTGTGTGTGTGTCTGGAAAAGGAAAGCGTGAGACATGTGAAGCTTGAGGATGGACATGCCGTATGTATGTATGATAGACTGGAAGTGTTTATCAGTAGGGAGCAAAACTTCTTACCTTGGGGAGCAACATTCAGAGTCATAATCAACAACGCACTACCATGTGTGTGTTTATACGTGTGGGTGTGCGTGTCGCTCTGCCATGAACCAGACAGATAGTCCATACTCTAATACTCAATGACACAAGAGGTGAACTGCGTTGGACCTTGCATGCTGCTGCAGGCCACAACATCTCTGTGCGGGCAGCAAGATGTGTGTGAGTGTGTGTGGGTCTCTGAATGTGAGGCTGCACGTATCTGCGTGTCACAACACATTCTAATCACCACCTTGACAGGCTGACAGGGCCTTGCCTGGAAAGTCTGTTGCGGTTTAACACACACACACACACACACACACACACGCAAAGTTTACATCCACCAGCGACAAGTTAAGCAGGTGAGTAGCAGACAATGGTGCCAAGTGTTTGAAGCTTGGGAGAGCGACATTTCTTTACCCTCAGTTTCCTCCCACTACTTACCGAATTTGGCGAATAGAACATTTTAATAGTTTAAAATAAGGATAAATGGGCCAATCAGACCTCCATCAAAAATACATTTTCGTTATAGGGGGAAAAAAATCCATTTGGAAGCTGCAATGAAATTAAAATTATGACTTTCAGATGGTGCATTTATCAAGGAAAGTTAAAGAGAAGGAAAGAATAGTTTAAGAAATATCTTGAGAGACGCCGGCTGGTTTCCTACCTTATTCAAGCTATGCATATATAATGCATTTTCAATTTGTATTAACACCTTCTCAAGCTGAAATTTGAAAAACACACACAAAAAAGATTCGGTTCATGCATGAAATGTAACACTTTTGATTGTACTGAACAGACTGAAAACCACTATTTCCACATATGTTCTCCACAGTGACAGCAAACCACACTCTTTTTGGCATTTCATAAATACTTTAGAGCCACGAGGAAAACAAAACAAATGTTTAGCTGCATTACAATTTAAAGACATCGTATTCTACCAGCATTCTGCTGAGTGAAGAAGGCTGTTGTTCCACAGCAGCTTCATTTTTTTTTTTTTTTCTCTCCTCCTCCACCCCCCCTCATCTTACCCTCAGGGCCCCGGAGCACAAACCCTAATTGAACAAGTCCACACTCTTGACCCATTCATTCAACACAGCTGACAACCCACTTTTACTCTGCACTCCATTCTGACAGTCATTTACTTTGCGACAAGGATGCCAAGCTGTTTTGGAAGGTAAAAACAGAGTGGTTCTTACCATCTCTGTGTTTACACATTTATTTTGCAGTTCTCTTTAAAAGCCTCTCTGACAAGCACTAAGCATTCTATAAATACTCCAGGCTTGACTTTACCCCATATGCAACTAAACAACGCTGCATCTACTACTACGTCTACTTCAGAGAACAAAGATAATCTGAATGTTTTTAGGCTTTGAGACTGACTTCCATCTCTCCTTTGTTGTTGCAATGCTGCTGTCCTGTTTGCCAAACCCCTCATCTAACCTTGCTACAGACTCAGTAATGTTTGTACTTTTCTTCTTCTCCAAATCTGTTAAAAATTCCAGGTGATCTGCAGAGTCCAAAAACTCTTCACTCATACCCTGTCCAGATTTGGGAAAACAATGAAAAATGACCATAATGTCGCCACAATAAAACAAAGAAACGATGGACAAGCTGATACTCTCAAGGACAAATAAGATTAGCCATCATCAAATGCAGTGCATGTCTATATACTGTACCCATGAGATGCAACTGAGACAAAATCCATAGTGCTATCCATTCATTCCCAGCCCACAAAGCCCATGTGTAACTCAAATTTAAAGGCTGTAGCCCTTTTTTCTGAGTTATTCACCATCTCCCAGGTTCGCAGGCTTTCTTTAGCATTTTAAGCTCACAATACCAATCAGCTTGTTCCTTCAACACTGCTTCTACACACCTGTGCTTACAGCTTTACAGCTGACCCTTTACTACCAGATTAACCAAACAACAACAGTCACACAGTAATACATATAGTTTAACATTGGGGTCACGTTCTAAAAGGCAGATTTAGTGAGAACTCTGAGTGGAAAGTTTGAGTTTTCTTCTTCCAGAAGACACCCAACTTAGACATCCTTTCTTCAACAAACTCAGGGTTTCTCTACAAAACTGTCAATTCCTCCTTCATAGTCCACATAACATTAATTTGCCCCAGTTCACATCTCTACAATGACAGAAACCCCATTTAGTTGTCAGTCTGTGATTTGTTATAGTTCAACAACTATTGGTTGATTTCAATTCTGCTGGAGTACTGGCTAAAAAATTATTCCTGCAAAAGTGGAAGCAATATAAGGATGGAGGAATGTAAGCAGTTAATACTTTTCACACCTCTGATTCTGTAAAGCCCAGTCAAATTTAACAACATGGGACCTTTAACATGACAAATGCAAAAGCACAAGTTCCTGCAAATATAGTTTCTTTAATTAACAGCCACTAAAGACAATAGCTAGGTTTTGTCTAAAGTCTAATTCATTAGGGCCACACTCCTTTTCTCCCACTGGCACAACACAATATGCCAATTAGGCTTTGAGCTAACAAGCGCTGCCCTAAGCAAACACATGTGCTACCTACATAAGCCTTAGATTGAAAACAAATGGAATAAATCAATCTCCACTCCTGTCTGTCTTAGGCAAACAATCTACACTTCCAGGCAGCGATATCCAAACACAAGTACACCCAGACGTGTGCACGCACATGCACACTACACAGACGCATGCAGGTACAGGAGATGCCTTTAGCCAGGGTTGACATAGCAGACGTCCTTAAGCGTGCATGATGGTCCTTCACAACCACTGCTTAATGCAGGTGTAAGAACAACTGAAGGTAAGAGGTCAGTAACGTAACCATGTATACTAAACTTTCCTTTTCTCTTTCCTTTCTGTGAGTTCCCCGACCTATATTTGCTGTGACATCAAAATAATGCACATTTAGCAAAAAGAACATGAAATCTACAAATGACAAGATTAACAAATAATTACAAAAAAAAAAACCCAAAACAAAAACATTTTGGATAAATGGTGTATGAAGTACAAGTATGAAGAGATAAATAATGGGTTGAAAAATCAGGGGTGGTGTGGATGAAAGAGTAGTCTACTTCATCTGACAGGGCTGAGAGGGTGCGGAAAAAAGGCTGGGAAGCAGAGGCGTAGATACATTATCTGCAGCACAACACGGGCACAAGATAAATGAAGGCCACTGCTCCCCATCATTATGACATACATGATGACAGTAACCGAGAGGTGCAGAGGGGAAAAGTGAAGGGAGGAGACAAAGGGTAGGAAAGGAGAAAGTGTGATAGGCAGAGGGAAGAGAAAGAAGGTGACTGCCTGTCTTTCATCAAAAAAAAAAAAAAAAGTCAATCTGCACGTGTCTGTTGGGGATGCACCAGTTTAATATTTTACCTGCATATAGGTCCAATCTGGACTCAGAAAGCTTGGTCGGTGATTGATAACAACAAGCAGAGCTATGTGGCAATCCACTCAATTCAGTTCTATGTTAGTGACCTGGTTGCTGGTGGAAAAGCAACTAGCTAAAATTTATTTATATAACACACTTCAAGACAAGAAACCAGTCACAAAGTGTTACAGGGGTATTTAATTTTGTTTTTCTTTTTTAACAGCTAATACAAGGTAAAAGCAAACCAGGTAAAACAACACAGAACATACAAACGTTCTGAATAGATGAGTTTTAGTGCATTACAAAAGATCAAGCCGGAGGAGATGAAGGGATCCAGCCACCAATTGCAGTAAGACAAAATAAAATGGTTAATTTATATGTACTGAGATATAAAGGAGAGGTAAGTTCAATGTTGTCAGCATACAGATGATAAAAAAAAAAAAATACGGTTTTCAAACTACTACTAATAATATGACATAATGGGATAATATACCACAAAAATAACACGAGACTGAACCCAGATCCTTGTGGAATGCCACATGATTATGGGGTGATAAGAGCTAACATAGCCAAGGAGGAAGCTAAAAGCAAAGTCCATGTAGTTTGGAGTCATTTCACACCTGCTTCGTAAATAGCTTTATTTTGTAAGGGAATAGAGGAAACTATTGTGACTGTAAATTACAGGAGTACACAGTAACCTGTTGCGCCTGTTGCCATGTATTATTTTACTAATGAATACCAATTCCCTAACGGTGTTCCTTACTCTAAAAAAGAAACCAGGAATTAACCTATTAATTTAACACTGGTTTCAATAAATCCTCTATAGTGGTATTCAATCACAACTGGAAAAAGATAGTTTGATGCATCTCCTGGGTGTGTGTGCGCACCTGAGAAATTAAATCATGAATTTGAACCTAAAATAATAAATGAAGTAATAACCTCATTTTACTCAAAGTTCACCTGAAAAAAGCAAAAAATTAAAATCAACTTTACTGTTGAAGTATGACGCCCGAGTTCTCTCTAGACTGGATTTCATTTTCAAACCACCATTTCCAGCACACTGACCGTGAACACATTTTAATGACACTGCCAACCAGGACAGGTGTAACCTGACAGACCAATCAGCATTTCTCAACAGCATGGTAATGTGCAGGCTTTCATTTACAAGCAATTCACTCTACAGATGAGTTTATTAACAATATATTAATCATTGTCGTCATTAATTTCTGTAGCCAATCATCAACTTCGCCCTGCTAGACAGTACAGTAAATATATCGCTGACCTTGGGACACTCTCTTTCCCATTATTTCAGTGAAACTCCACGGTGCACTTGTTCCTACTGTTATACGTTAAAAACGACTTTCAAAGACATTAAGTCCAGGCAGCGTGTCGTCCTCTTCTCTAAAGAGGAAAGATGACAAACGCATTCTTTCTATGCATTGTCAAGGTCAGCTGGTGTGGATGTGAGAGAGCAGATAGCTCCGTCATGGCATTCTGTCCGTCCGTGCATTCATCTGTCGGAAGACGGGAGCAGTGATAAATGTGCAACTTGTCGGGAAGTAAATGGTGGTATCGAGTTGTGGTCTGGTCCGGGGTGTCAGGAGAGGCGCGGGGCTAATTTTCAGCAGCAAGGCTATAATGGGATGTGTGTGCCTATTTGTGAGTGTCTCTGCGTGTTTGTGTGAGTGCACCCACCACGGTCTATGTTCCACCTGGCACAGTGGATTAGGTGCAATTAATCTTAGTTAAGCAAGCCCTGCGGAGAGCTGCCTCCGTTACACGCACATGTACATACAAACGCGCACACTGTGCCACAATCAGGCACACAAACCCCCTCAGTGATGCAGTGATGCACAAGAGGGAGGGCGAGCATACTGAAGCAGCTGCTTTGTGTGCATAACACACTGACGAGTTCACCGTATGCACATTTGACAACGCTGCTTGTCAGGGCTTTGTTTTTACAGTGGGAATGGGGAAGGGGAAATCGGGTGTGCGCGCTCGTTTGCTCACATCTATTCGCACACTCGTTTATCTTCTCAAATGTGACAAAAAGGAAGAAAATTGGGCGCTCACTGTCATACAGGTGTTAGCATCAACAAAGGTAAATGTCATAGCTAGTGGAGGTTTATTTATTAACTATGGTGGCCGATTTGGTGACATCATGAAGGCACAGGGGAGTAAGATATCATTTGTGAGGTCACAAAAGCCCACAAGAGTATTAGAATAGGTAATGTTACATGCTGTTTCCCTTGAATGATGAGTCCTAGCAAAAGAGCTGATGGGTCCTTCCCACAGAATGCTGAGCAACTACCTTAACAAGCTACAATAGCTTGCTAACAGCTGACCAAACATAACATACCAACATAATCCTTTGACAAAGCAAAAATCTCATATTTTCAGTTTGCAGAAAACCACATTCAACTTGTATTCATTTCACATTTGAGTGTTTGTGAGGTCCAAGCGATGAAGGGGATACACAGTTCAACACAGGCGTCCACATACCCATTTTTCAGTCATGCACATGCTTCTTCCTATAAATGAATAATTCTCATGACAAAAAAACATATTTGCACTCGAGCAAACATTAAATGTAAAAACATTTTAAATACCTATTTTTTTATATTATGTTTTAAGCCTCACATAAACAATACGAGGTACCCCTCGTGTTGCTAATGGCTGCAAACAGGCTTTGAAAGTGCACTCAGTCCTGTGTAAGAGAAGCTGGAGTATCTACACCTGTGACTACATGAACTAAGTATCTTTGCAGAGAGAATTAATTTCAGCACCACCCACATCATTTGTTTCAAACTAAACCCCAAGTGGCTTCACCTGTGTTTAAAAAAAAACTAATAATAAAAAATTCACAACTATCAGACTCGCATGAGTAAGTGCTTGCCCATCTGTGACTAAAACAGCCCAGCAGAGCTGCAAAGGAAGACGAGAAAGTTTGGATATTCAGGTGTCTGGAAGTAAGAGTCTTCATTGGCTTCTGCTTATAAAACGTAAGGTGACTCTGGAAAAAAAAAAATGCTGTCTCAATGTGGAAATGTCAACCACGTCAAATTCATGGTCTACGTGTTAGCAGTCACTGCAGATACTTAGTTCACCTCAACTTTTATACTTAGATTTAGTGACTTTTTAATATTCCTCTACGTTTCTTTTTTGTTGTTGTTTTGTTTTTTTAAAATCCTGTGGTCAGAGAAGCCGAGCGGAGCGGAATGAATCGTTAGCACATGCACAGTGTTTTCCTTGTGATTTGTCACCCTCACAGCGGCTGTGCACTGTGTGACAGGAAAAAATAAGAGAGACATTCTGTTGCTTCTAACATTCTTGTCAAATGATAATTTTACACACAAATATAGCCGAAATGCCAGCGCAGCTGTTGTCTTTATCTTGTGTGCGTGGTGATTTTGCCGGTACGATGCTGCGCTTACAAAATCAGTATCTTTAAAAATTAATGCCTTTAATGCTTTAAACCAAAAGGCAAATGTCCTTCCCGTGTCATGTTCAGCATCCCCACCTCATTTCTCAAATCCTTGTCACATCCCTCTCTCCTGCTTACCTTTCACCCTCCCACTAGTCCCTACAGCACACCTGGATTATCCTGCAGTCTGCAGTAATGCATTCTGACCCCCCTCCACACACACAGATGCACAAAATTTAATGTGGGGCAGAATCGTGAAGAGACAAAGGAGCGGATGAATAAAACAGTGGAACTGATGGCAATGGTGACGGCACCCGGGGGACTCACATTCTTGATTTATAACGCCAGGTGAGCATTCAAACACAGATACAGACCCAGCTCGCTGCTAACAGCCAGTCTTAGATCTACACTAAAGTGAGAGAGACACAAAACTCAGGTAGAGGGATGAAGATGAAGAAAGAAGAAATATTAGTATGGAGACAATGGGAAAGGGAATGAGTGATTTCTTTTTCTTTTTTTTATTATTAAAGCTTCAGTAAAAGGCCAATGTGCCCTTGAAAACTCCTAATACATAACAGTCCACATATTAGCTTTTATGTTTATGTATTTCCCTTAAAGGTGGGCTGCCAAGTGATTTCTAATTAGCCTTGCTGAGGGAGAGTAAGGAAAAATGGAGGAAATCAATTTCCCATTTGGGGCAGGTAGACTGATCTATTGAAGGGCTAACTCCAAGGTAGACCTTATCAGAATAGAAGTGGACCATTTTTTACCCAATACACACAGGCTGAATATTATATATATGTACATAAGCAAAGAGCAGAAATCATGACAAAGGCATTTTTAATCCTGGTGACTTCAATTAACCCACATCATCGTGACTGCCACGAATGACAAAGTTTAGAAAACTTACAAACCCTGCAGGAAGAAAAAGCTGATCTAACATGTCCCAATTAGCTGTTTTTTTTGTATTCTGCAAGGTTTTGAGTTCCAATAAAATTGCTAGCACAGTGGTATGTGCTTCAGCATTATCACTGTGTTTCCTATAAATATGAGGAGCCAGAGAGGATGCTCTCCTTCTAAAAGCCTCGTCCGCTCTTACTGGTCTGCTCCCAAGGGCTGAGCAGGCACCACCTACCACATCATCAGTATACGCCTCCAGGGGAAAGATGATTCATTAACATTTCCTTGGCATTTTCTACGAAACAGCAACCTATTATAAATAAATAAATGAATGAATAAATAAATAAAAGTACCCACAAAATGATTTTCCCCTATCGTTGGTGTATAAACAACACAGTATTCACTTTAATTTGATTTCATGGTGTCTTTACAATTCCCCTTAAGACAAAATTTCAATCAGAGAAGCTTCCCTCCAAGGTGTTTATTAAATCACCCCTCATGATGAAGATGAACCATTGCTTAAAAGAAAATCTGCCTATGTAAAACCAGCGAGCAGCTGTGAACTATCCATGCAGCTGATACCGAATGTTTGGGCAGGAGTCAGCAGAGAAAAGTTCAGTCTGGCTTTGGGTCCATTTCAAATCTGGTTTCTTTAATATTACAAAGAGCAAGGTAGCTAGCTTATAAATAATAGACACATCTGCGGCAGACCAAAGGGGCTATAAGAAAATGAAGGGAATGGAGTGTAGAGAAAAGGCAAGGAGAGTCTAATTATCTAACATTTCAAGTGAAGGAGAATATTCACGCTGCCGAGGTGCCAGGGACCATTGGATGGACAATGATGGATGGAGAAGAGCCAACAAAATGTGAGTCAGACTCTGCAGCTTCCCTGCCCGTCAGTCAAAGCAGAGCAGAAGACGTTGTTACAGTTGCAACAAAAACATTGGAATCACCAGGATTACTCACGAAACGCTAACAATGCCTCCAAAACTGGAGTCAGGGTTCCTACTGCAGAAATGAAATTGGAAGTGTGGGTTGTAGAGCTGTTCCTCCTTATAAAGAAATTACATACACTCTGGTTGCTGAAAAACTATGTTCCTATCCTATTGTGTAAACAATTCCCAGATCACAACAACTCTCAAAGAACCTAGGAAGAGGTTTTCTAGAGGTACAAAGCCGGACACGGCTTCAAAAACATTTCTAAAGACCTTGGTGGTAATCAATCCACAGTAAGACACATTGTCTACAACAAAAAGGAAAATCAAGAACACAATGTGCCTTACTGAAAGAGGTGAAAAAAAGATTTCAAGGATAACAGCGACACACAGAAATCTAATCTCCACAGAGATTAGATTTCTGACTTCAGAGAGTTCACTGCAATCTTTATAAAACAAAGGTTAGAAGCTTAAAAGCAGTTACCACATTAAATATGTCATCAATTAAATATTGTGTTTAAAGAAGTTTACAAATCTTTGCAGTCTGTGATTAATATTGGACATCCAATTGTAATGCACCGAGTTGTGTTTGCAATACAGCGGTCTTTCAAATACCATGTTTAAGAAGTCAATCACAATCGCATATGCGTGAGGTCACGACATGAGGTCACTTTGACACGTATGGTAATTTAAATGCCTAAAATGCAATTAGTCTTGCAACACCCTAAAAGATGCAAAAAAAACGAACCTGAGAGTCTGGGAGAGGATGATCGAGCAGCATTTACACAAACCCACACACAGTCCAGACAACAGGTCTAATTAAGCAAGTAAGTCCAAACACCAGCGGGGATGTAACAGAGGTGTGCAGCGAATTTACACCGACACATTTTGGTGCCCTTGTGATTCTTCAAGAACACGCACACAGTATTTAACAGATGACTTTGACTGCATCTGTGAGTGCCAGTGAAGAAAATACTTTCGGCTACTCCCTCGCCACAAGGGGTCGCCGCAGCAGGTAGCTCCATGTCCCTGACTTGGCAGCGTTTCGCTCTCGATGCCCTTCCTGATGCAACCACAAAGAGGATTCGTGTCTGAAGCCAGAACACTTATTAAAATGTCCATGAAGAAGAAGAACAGGGACATTTTGGAAGGACTTTCTCTTTTCTCTTGGATAATTTGTGCTGAGCAATTATGCAGCATCTTTCTTACATCTTTCTCTTATCATTCCAGCAACAGAAGCTTCCAAAGGTATGGAAAAAGTCAATTATTGCTCCAGTTGCAAAAACTATAAAACCTACATCACTGAATGATTTTAGGCCTTTTGCTTTAACATCTCTAGTGATGAAATCCTTGGAAAAGCTCATCAGCAAGGAGGTTCTGCTGCAGGTAGAAAAGCTTATTGATCCACTGCAATTTGCATACAGGCCTTGTAGGAGCGTTTACAGTGCTGGGGTCACTTTATTAAATTTCTATATCGCCAACTGGATGGGGCCAAAGCCCATGCTCGGCTCCTATTTATTGACTTTTCTTCAGCTTTTAATACCATCCAGCCACATCTTGTAGCTGATAAGCTTCTTAACCAGTTTGGTTGGATTTTAGACTTTTTAACTAACAGATCTCAGTGCGTGAGAGTAAATGGCTGTTTTTCCAATCAGCCGAATTCTTCTACTGGTTCACCACAGGGATGTTGTCCCTCTCTCCTTTATAACAGGCATTTTATTAAATATGCGGATGATACAGTCATTTTAAGCCTCCTTCATGGTGAAGAGTATTCCCATGGGCCTGTTGTGTTTGTTTCTTGGTGTGATTAGTCATTTTTAAAGATAAACACTTTGAAAACTAAAGAAATGGTCACTGAGTTCAGGAAACACAGGATGCACAGTGTACTTTGTTAATGCTACTGATAAAACTTGGGCTGTTTTTTCCCCCTTTCTTTTTTTGTGTGCATGTATGTGTTGTTTTATGTGTGGACATGCTCCACATCAATTTCCATTGGGTAGAATAAAGTTACAATTGACCACTGAGTTTTAAATCTGTAGTCTAAGCAGCCAGATTTCCCTTGTAAGGAGGTATTTCTTTACCCTGCAGCCCAATCATATTCACTACAATCTAAAGCTATGTGGCTAATTAGTTTGCTGAGTAATTCAAACAAAGGCAGCAGGAGTGACATAAACAACAAATAAACTGAAAAGAGGGTGCCAATCAGCAAAAATCAACCTCATTAATGATTACAGGTTGTTTATACATCAAGGGCAGCTTTCAATGTGCCTTTTAATTAAGTGTCTTGTTAAGACTTAAGTAGCAACAGCCTGTTATATGCTGACATGTCAAATGTACAAGTGAAATGCTCCTTGGCTGAGAAGTGGCCATCATGTTTTGTCTAAGGGGGCTATCCACAAAAACACATCTAATTACCGAATCAGGGAACTCAAACTGCAAAACAAGCCCCCTTAAAACTTGTTTGTTTCACAAGGCTGACAACAGCTCCCATCCTCAGGGCCAATGGGAAACATGACATGAGGCCAGAGGCCTTGCAGCCAATGCAACCTGCGTCGGGCAGAGCGCTAGCAGCTTGGGGCAGCAAGCTAGTCAGAAGGAAAGGCTGCGGGAATGCATTCAATGGAGAAAGACTCCACAGATACATACAAGCAACACATAAATGCATTGTGATATATGTCTATTACCATACAATACACTACCAAAAAAACGAGACACTGATCACTTTTTTCCCCTCTATCAGCCCTGATAGAGAGATTTTTCTCGGAGTGGCAACACCTGTGGTTCAGGAGAAGACTGCAGTGCTGCAATGATGTCACAGCACAACCACAAATGAGGTGACCATTAACTATCATCATGAACTTGGAAATCATAATAATGTCTCTAGTTTGCATAACATCAATCAACTTCCACTGTTATATCTGCATTTGCTGATGTTAATGCGCCTATGACGGCAGGCACTGTACTGCAAATCAGGAGCACAATAATTACTCCAGTTATTCAATTTTCTTGGCGCTGGCATCAATGCAGCTTCTTTTCTAAGAGAAGAAAAAACCAAAACCCATTGCTGGCTTAGTACAGTTGTTCAGAAAAAAAAATGCTCCATTTGTGGGAAATAATTACCCCAACAGGACATTTGTTGGGCGCTTTCATCCTCTCTTTTTAAAATAGCATATTTAGTAATCTTCCCATTGTTGTAGCGGGAATGGAAGGAAGACTTGGGGCTACTGGGTGCAGGTGGGGACAAACAGGAGGGAGGGGGGGGAGGAAAAGAAATTTGATGATAAAAGAAGGAATGAAGAATGAAATACTAAAAGGAAGGAAACAATCAATGATTGCAGGAAAGAAGAAAATGGTGGAAAGAAAGGCTAAAGGTAGTGCTTACCTGTGGTGAGTCTGGGAAAAAAAAGGGAGGGGAAAAGAAGGAGAAGTAGTGGAGAGTGGAAGGAAAGTGACTAATTTTGTTCTACCTTCAGGATACCTCCTCCTGCTGCCGAAGTCTAGCGGCGTGGGTTGAATATCAAACACCGAAAGTGGTACTGAGCAACGGTTTGTTTGATACAGTCCCTTCTTACAAGCCAAAAAAAAAAAATCCGCTACCCAATTATGCTTTGTAATCCTGTGAAATTCATTAAGCCACAGTTCCCAACAAATATTAACAGTTTGCTGAAGGTTTTAGTGCTTGTGTTCACAAGGGGTCTCTCAGTCGAGATTCCCCCCACCCCAACCCCATTTTTTTTTGGGGGGGGGGCCCGATACTGATCCAAATCTTTTCATTTTGTGTATCTGAGCCTGATCCAATAAATATTTACCCCATGAGAATTAAACATGTATCTGCCACATGGAAATAACAGCTGTAGCCTATTAAATTTGACAAAAGCTACTTAATCAAAATACCAAAGGCCCGGGTTCAAATCTACTGAGCTGATCAGCTTAAACTATTTAACGAGTAAGAAAAAAAAAGGTTCATTAAAAGATTGAAACTCATGCAATAAAGGCCACTTTTTATAACATCAATTGCATGGAGGTGAGGAGGTATTTCTCACCATCTTTTGAAATACTGAAGCAGTCCAGATCAGAATGCAATACCAACCCAGCTTCTACGATATGGCATCATTTTAAACAGTTAAAACAACATTCGGTGCTGTGTGCAAGCTAAGAGAAACTGCTTCCAAACACCCCTCCCTGCCGTATATTTATCTAATGTGATAGAGGAGAAATAACTGTTTTGGTGAGCTAAGTGGTTTAGCAAATTTTGCCAATCCAAGGGTCAGAAGAAGTCAATCACCAGTGTGTCCAAATAATTTTTCACACTCCCGTGCTGTAATTTTCACTATCACACGCAGGGAAATGCTTACAGTGTAGAGCTCGACTGTTATTAAGGGAAAAAGGGCAACAAGACTACCAAGCAGAGGTGGACAAAACACAGAGCATAGGCGAGTAAAAAACAACAAACAAAGAACTGGATTTAGATGGTCAATTTGGTAAAGTAAATCCGTTGGGCATCTTTCTTCGCCTTTAGACAATAATTCTGATGGCAAAAGAACCAAACGGGACAGGTTAAAAAAAAAAAAAAAAAAAAGAAGAAAAAAAAAAAAAGAGAACTGGATTTAGAGCAGCTTCATTATAGCCCACAGCAATCCAATAAAGCATGTCTTCATCATCTCAGATATCCCACAGGATTGGCTGCCACATCTATAGATTTCAGATCTAAACAGATTCATATATTCAAACAAATATATACATCACTAATCATACTTTGTGATTAAAAGAAGTGATTTTATTCAGCAAAACGCAAATCAGTTCCTGGTATCGTGATGTAGTTGTGATTATTCAATAAGATTTCGAAAAGGAGTAGCTGCGCAAAGTTTTTGCTCAATGATTGTTTAAAATTTTTAAAAAATGAGAAAGATCTTCGTGAACCTGTATGCAAATAGACAACTGCACGGCAGAATATGCAAAGATGGAAGAAAAAAGGGCAAAAGAAAAAAAAAACAAAACAAAACACACACACACACACACACACACACTTCAAAATGCAGTGAGATCTCAATAAAGACTACAATACGCGAGAGTGCAGAGGTTATACAGAACCATAATGAGAAACATGGCACACTGACACAAAGAGCTGAAAGTTGCAGTGTCAACGGAGCTTTATCCACCCGCCATATTGCGCGGCACAGACTGAACAGTGAAACTGCATGAAGTGCACCTCTCATTACTTCTTCTGTGCAAACACATTGCTACTACTGAGAGGAGAGGTTATTAACCACTTCCAGCATGAAGGGTAAGTAATGAAGGCAATACCAGTGGGAGATCTTCAGTGTACTGTGATCCAACAATGAATTGGCTTACTGTAAAGCTTTGATTACACTGGTTTGCATCTATTGAGTCCGCTTTGTCCCACTGGGTGTGGGCAATTTAAATTTCGGCATCAGATGGTGAACGCAAGGGTCCTGCCTTTTTTTTCCTCCACCCCGTGCGGACTTGTCTGTGGAGCATTAACATTACATATGCTCATATGCACCCCAGGCAGTAGGCTGCAGGCGGACTTCAAAGGAGTATAACAGGAATTAGTACTTGGTCGTCAGGTCTCCAGCCTAATGGGATATAATCGAGGCTTAACTAGTGAACATAGGTGTAATACTGTTAGCTAAACAACTAAAGGGTTTCAGATTATATGAATGTAGCCTCTCAATCATTTAGGTCATAGTAGTATTGAGGGCTTGTAAAGAAGCCAACTAGATTTCTTTGTTGGTTTGTGACGGCCCTCACCTCCCATCCAAGATGCTTCTTCAGTTCTAAAACCTGGGAGGTGGTCCTGAAGGTCGTATAAACCAATGTTAATTATGCGAGTCATTACATGACCGAAGGTGTGAAACAAGGCACTGGTGATTATCATCACAGGGGCCGTGGTCTGAAATGCTTGTGAGAAATTGCCTTGGAAATTGCCATCAAATGAGCTCTTCAGGTCACATGAGTCTAGGTGTGAGTGGGGGGCTGAATCGCCTGGGAGGAGCTCTCAAGGCCGCACTGTAGGTGGTATCGTAGGCCGCTACTTCTTTTGTACAATGGCCGTTCAAAGTCGATGTAGATGGCCTCCTTTAGTCCTCTTTCAAAGCGTCAGGCTTCTCAGTCCAAAATGTGAAAATGAGCATCATCAAAAGAATGTCCTTTCTCCTTTAAGTGCAAATGTACAGCAGTGTCGTCCTGCTGAGCTGCCTCTTTTATGTAACATAGGAGCTAGCTCTCCCGAAGAAGAGCTTGCTACAAGATGAAACATTTTTTACCAAAAAGAAGAAGTCCAGTTGCTTTCATTTCAAGCCCTCAAGAGTATCAAATGATAACATTTACTTGATTCTTTTACTCTTTTTCTACTACTAATAACTCTTTCAAGCTGTTTTTCAATAGGGACAGTATGCTAATATGACACATTCAACGTTTTTTCTGGTTTTAGGAATATTTGGCACCCAAAGCGAAATTTTAGCCAGCACTAAGGGAAAAATACCACCTGCTAAAGATTGTTTTTCCACCAGTTTCAGTAATTTACTGAAGCAGAATAAACAGTTTTGTTTGCCTGGTCTAAAATATCTAGAAATGCACAGATTCACTGCCTTTACAGTGCGTGATTCGATCCCGCTCACTATCAAGTCAACCCCCAGATGATGAGTTCAGTCCAGTTAGCTGGTGGATTTCCAATACACCAGTGAAAACCCTGTGATAGTCCCTCTGTACTAAAATACCTCTGCTTTGTAATATTGCTGATATCACAACAAAAGAGTCCTACCAATGCACATCATTAACATGCTATTTGAGTGCCTCTACTGCACAAAATGCCAAGAGAATAAGTGCCTGCAGTTCCACACATTTCTCTCAATACATTTTGTCAATGATGCAAGGAAAGCGTGTGTGCAAGGACACTGGAAGATAGGAGGGCTGGGGTTCAGCCAAGGTCATTTCTTTTTGCTTTTCCCATTTTTTCTTCTTCTTCTTCTTTTAATCTGAGGCCGATTCTGCTGTGCGTGCTCAATTACTCTTTATCTCATTCCTCACTCATTTTGGTCACATTTGCTGCCACTGACTGTCCTGTAACTACAGCTCTATACTGGCACCTGTTGATGAAAGCATAGCATAGCATAGCATATACACGTGCGCACACACACACACACACACACACACACACACACACACACAGAAACACGGGAAGGGAGGGGAAAAAAAGAAAAAAAAAAAGAGTCACGTAGCTGCCAATCCTGGCCATTGTTCATTTAGAGATAGATTGGAGGAGTAATTCTAATCTGAGGGGCCTCCAGCAGGCAATGGGTCACTGTAAGATGATTTAGGTGTACACAGACACAGATCACTAAAACACAAGGCACACACACCAATCTATCCACATATGCAGACCTTGGAGGCAAAATGTATTGAGGGTGGCTGATTGGAGGTGAAGAGAGTACACGCTTCTCAGCTCAGTCTGTGAAGGCCCAAATCTCCAGCTTTATCTCAGAGAGTATTGGTTAACTGATATGTATCAGAGTCTCATTATAATGGTCAGAGATAAGGCTGCATTGAAATAAAAGGTATGGGTCTGAAGCAAACGCTGTAAAAGTCATCAAAAATTGATAAAAATGTTCAGATTTTGGACAGCGTTACCCATGTGCCTCTAGAGTACATGAGCCTACAGCATAACAGTGTGTGTCTGAATGAGTGCGTGTTGCTTCTGCCCACTTACAGAAAAAAGAAAAAGAAAAAAAGAGCAAGGTACAGATTAATGGAGCACTGATTGAAAGTAGCGATGGAGCAATGCGATACTCATATCGCATATCGGTCTGACACGGACTCAAGTGGCTGTATCGTGCATCTGTGACAGCTGGCTGATGCATGAGGCCAATCCATTCAGTTAATTTCCTTTATTCCATAGCTGTTTTCACACATACACTGCAGCTCTGAAATGTTTTTGACATTAGCTTGCAGAGCTATATGTGGAAAAAAAAAAAAAATTGCTCAATCTGGGCAACTACATCCACATCATAAGAAAATTTCCAAGCTTATTAAAATCACTATCCGATTAGTTCATACACAATTAAAGCATCACCAACTCAAGTGTGAGCAACTACCTCTGAGTCATTATCCAAGCTACTGCTCTGCAGCAAAGTTACTCTATTTGCAGAAACATTCAGCATGGTTAAAAGTCTGATTCAATCTTCAATAAAACTCTGTTGCTCTGCTGCTTCTACAGTTGGTCGAGGTAACCCGCCCCAGCATCAGCACAGATGAAACACTAACAATTGCTACAGGGGCGACGAGACAGAGAGAAAAGGGTGGCCTGAGTGTGTAGACATTTCAAGCTTGAGTATGAGACCAAAATGATCAAATGTACAGGCATTTAATCCGCTTTTCAATTTTATTTCTAAGTGTAGTAGCATAAGTGCGTAGCATAAACTTTCTGTCAGCTTGGAGAGCGGAGATGGGAGCGCTCTGTAGCTACAGAACTGTCTGCTTTATGATGTGCTGTTGCCGTTTAAGAGGTCGCAAGCACGGAGAACATGAATGAATCCCATTTCCATCTCCATTTTTGAATTTTGTTCCATACTGACAGAAAACCTGAAGCCTGTCACCTTTTACAGCTGGATCAAAATCCCCACTGAGCAGAGTTCTATTGTAGCTCTGTAAATTTCCCAGAGTTCACGGCAAGACGCTACTCGCTGAAGCCCTTGTTAAGTTAAAGGGAATGACAGATGGAAAATCCAGCGCTTCCAGTGTTTACAACACAACAAGCCATCACCGACACACACACACACACACACACACACACACACACACACACACACACACACACACACACACACACACACACACACACACAGTGAGCTGCTCCTGACACTAACAACCTTAAGCCACCATTGGCGCTTGCATATGCCGCTGAATTTTTGACTATTGCTCGTTAGCAGCTGAAGCCTCACAGACCAGGATTTCTCCCTTTCCTCTGTTCTCGGGAGCACCTCACGTTCCTCCCACCCCTCAGTCTGATGCAGTGGATTTTTTTGTGCTAACAAGGAGAGAGTAACAATAAGGTGTGATAGGGGAAGGGCAGAAGTCAGAGGGCATGACACTCTTTGATAACAATGCTGACAGAAAGCAGCAGGGGAAAGGAAAACATGTGCGGATAAAGACCAAATCAAAACCCGTGCACGTTCGCACCGCCCACCTGTAACGCCAGAAGCTAGAGCGCTCCATCCTTGGACTGCGCATCAACCCTTGGCACTGACAGGGTAGGACACCCAGCACCTAGTTAGCTTAGTTAGAAGTCAGCATTGACCTTAACATGATGCCGGAGGATATCTTACGCAAACTTTCAAGAAAACAGACATTCAGTTCGCTCTTGATACAAGTTTACTGTGGCATCATCTCAGAAAATCAGTTACAAGAAGCCAAAAAACGAAAAATATAAATATGACTAATAATTATAATAATAACCTTGAATTTACTTTATTTAGTCAAATTTGGTGCCCTCTTTTCATTTCAGCACACAGTGATTCTATTGTGAACTTATTGGCATGTTAGATTCTCTCATAATTTGTACCCTCTGCTGTCACTTCAGTCTGCGGCTGTCACCGTGTGCGTGTGAAGGGGCGGAGGGGCGGAACAAGGCAGCGAGCGCGGCAACAGAAGAGAGACGGGGAGAAAAAGACGACAGCGTTACTTGAGTTGATGACAGCCTGTTAGCATGCAAACAAAGGCGTCCCAGCAAGCGGTAATTCTTCTAAAACCAAACACGGCATGCACCGACTGACTCCACATCACGGGCGAAGCCGGTCCTTCCTAGAACGGTCGCAACTCTGCAGATGAGTTAAAGCTAAATCAGCCAGCAACACGGGACCTGTGTAACCCCATCACCTCTGAGGGAGATGCGCACCACCAAGTAAAATTCTGTCTGGTCACATTCTCTTCCCCCCACCCCACCTCCATGCTGTTAGATAAGCTAACACACAGGGTCAATTTTAATGAGACATCGAAAGAAATCTAAAAAGTAGCTCCCCAAAAAATTCAAAAACTTTGTCCACCCTTGTAAATTTTTTAAAACAAATTAGTTTGATGCAATATCTGATATAACATTTGGCTCACATGTCAGTCATGCCAAAATAAAGTAATGAGAAACAACACCACCTTTTGTCCTGCCAAAAACAATATACGTTTTCCACGGAAATGTTTCAAGTCAATGTTTTCACAGCCATCTGGTATATCAACTCAAGAACACTGTGTTAATTAAAAACTTAATCATCCAAATTTGCAATTCATAATGTCACGCAGCAGAATTTAAATGACAAAGCAGCTCTTATCTGCAGTGGAGTTTCAAAATTTCACAATAAGCATATACCACAGCTCCCATGTTGCTGAAGATTTCTTAATATCATCATGTCATAAATTGAGCGGCCGCAGTCACCGGAGACACCATCATTTTACGGTTTTACTTGCACTCGGTGCTTAACGGGTATTTATTTCACACTCTGTCGTGATGTGATAAGTGTGCGCGCGTTTTTACAGCTGTAGGAGAAGATCGATGGAACAAACAGAAAGCAGGCACACTGCTTTTAGTTACCTTCATCAAAGTCGGCATCATCCTCTGTGTGCTGGGGGAAAGGGAAGCAGTTGGTGATCTCAAGTCGGTCGTCGACTACCAGGCCCAGCAGGACGCCCTGAACCACCTCACTGCCCTGGCCCTCTTCTTGGTAGTGCTTGATAATCTTCAGCACCACCTGTGAAAAGGAAAAAAAAAAAAAGAGCAACATTAGTGCTGCAGTAGAAAAGCAGGCAGAAAGGGAGGTTGATGATTCTTTATCCTGCTTTCAGTGGCAGTTACTGAAAATTGATTTCATTTTCTGAATTGATAATATTTTATCCATCTTGTCTTTTATGGCATTTATGTAATTTCTTGTTATTGTTTGATTTATGGTACCAAATTCAGTCTTTGGCACATTATTTTTTAATCACAGTACAAACACACTGAACAATTTTCTTATTATCAAAAGTGGTTTGATTTAGTAAAAGAATGCAAATAACGACATGATAAAGGCCTGTGATTTACACCTAAATAGGAGATGTGAAAAAAGGAACTTCCAGTTAAAGAATTTATGCTGTTATGATTGTAACGTGTAGTTAATATACTTTAGGTTGATTGTACAACTCTAGTCACTTTGTGGCTGAGAATATTGTTCCAGCAGAGCACATATGACACGTTTCTCATCAGTTCCCCACCAAAAACAACCAACACAAGGCTTCTGATTTCACCAACACCCAAAGTGACATCAAGAGAAAAAACAAACAAAGACCACCCAAAAACAATGAGATTTCATGCATCACTAGAGTTTTCTCTGCTTGTATACACAAACTAAAGTGTAAGCATTACTCATTACACAAAAGAATTACAACAACGTAAATATAAATAGTAACCAGAGGTTTAACAGCTCTGAAACAGACACCAAATTTGTGGTGTAAACGTCCATGGTCTTTTTTTTTAACTTGGAAAAGATTAAAAACAGGTGCAGCAGTGTTTAGCATGAAGCATTATAATATTCTGTGCTAATCTCCAAATTAGTCATATGCTCATGTTACAATTCTCCATAGTTCTCCATGTGAAACTGCTGCACCTGGCTAAACCACGCTAATCCTTATCGTTTTCAAACTTCAATACATTAAGAGTGAGCAGGAAACACTTCAGTATAAAAGCAATTATTTTTTCTCTTTGTGATTTTTATTATGCACATTTTGCTGTGGGGACTCCAAACAGACACTAAATGATAACACCAAAGATAAATCCTGTTCTATAATGAGTGTCACACATACATCCAGACAGCTGTGTGCACCCTGCAGCTCAAAGAATAATGATCTAGGGCCTGTATTCAGTTGTGATGGATCACAAGGATGAAATGGATGTGTAGATGTGACATAAATAATGTCACACTGCTCTGGAAACAGTTCCATTTTTTTGGTAGAAACAAGCGGTTGTCGTCTGCTTGTGTAACGTTCGAGGTGCTGATGCTTGATATGGTTAAGCCCCCCGTAGCTATTACCCACCTTCCCTCTGGAAAAACTATTACAAGTTGAAAAATCATGTTGTTGCACTGACAGGTGCACAGCTCAGGTTCAATACAGTTTAACTGGGTGGTGACGGGCACAGCTCCTCGTTATCAGCCCCATCTGTAGCATAGAATAAGGTCTGTAGTTCTCCTGATAAAGACACAGAGAAGTCTACTTTTTTAGGGGTGGGGTGAGGGGTGAATCTGCATGACATTGGCTCATTACTCTGGTAGGAGGGGCCTAAAACCTTGATCATATCAACAATCCATACTAATCCCCTAATGCAGCTACAATATTGCGAAACTAGGAGTTAAAAACAAACAAACAAACAAACAAACAAACAAACAAAAAAAGACAATACAGCAAAGTATCAGGATATTGTGTGTGACAATGCTGAATGATACTGACACAGGGACACTAAATATTGATATTTTGTTTAAAAACTTAAAATACTCTGAGAGTACTATGAAAAAGAGGGCTTATCTCATGCACCACTATACTGAGATAACAGTAATAGGTGACGTATTTTGATATCAACAGGCTTTCTGGTGATTCCCAGCACTATGTGAAATTGTGTAAAAAAAAAAAAAAAGATAACTCTTCTAATACTAAAACTAGAACATTTTTAAACAAATTCTGGTAAATTTATAAGAGCTCTCCCAATAGACAGCCGAGGTTAGGTCTGTTGCCTCAGAGCAGTTTTCTTATTGTCCCTGTGCCTGTGTGGGTTTCCTCTGGTGCTTTAGTCTCCTCCCACACTCCACAGATGTGCATGTAAGTTAATTAATGATTCTAAATCAAATGTAACCCAATGATCAACTTGCAACCAGTCTAGGGACCCCCACATCACAACAAAAACACCACTTACTTTGGTAACAGATTGCATAATGAAGCATTCTGCACTCTTCACTGGCCACTAAGCTCTTACATAAAAACCACAAAATTGTCAAAAAATAACCATTGTTATGTTAGGAGAAATACTGGGACAAGTTACTAAGGCAATCACTGACTGTGGCTGAGTGCTGGAGCCCGCTGTGGTAAGCACCACCTGCAGGCTCTAACACTGGTGCATCACTGATCTTGAGTGTGTACAAAAGGGCAGTTAGTATTCAGTGCAGCTTAGCAATTTACACTGGAGAGCGAAGAGGCGGCACACATAAAATTTTCAAGAAAAATGCCATCCTTGTACAGTGGGAGGGTATATTTGGACTCGTACTCCGATATCCCACATAATCGTGCTTCATCTGGACAGAGTGTCCATGCATCATCGTATGCATTTAATTTTTAATGCCAGATAAAAATGGGCCGATAGGACAAAGCCTCCGAATGATTCAGGAGTGGGTTTAAGCTCTAATGCTGTGATACTGACACCAAGGACGGCGGAGGAAAAACTATCGCACATGCACAATACAAACATGTGGCAGGCATACTGACAAGCAAAAAAAGAAAAAAAAAAAACCTGAAAAGCAATGGCAGAGAGCAGAGAATAAGGCAAAGCGTCTAAATGAACAGGAACAGGACAAAAAGCTGAAAAGCGCTGTGTGGAGGGGGAGAGCATAAATCACGCTGATAACAGTGTGGGCAGGTCACAGCCAGAGGCATTAATAATACACACATACACATTCACACACAGGAGCAGGGTGGCAGTCCTAAAGCCATGCTCACAACAAAAGAGCCAACACCACCATAAGGGAGCCCTCACTGGTCTCGGGCAGCTGCTCGTACGCGCGTAAACATACACACACATGCGTGCTTGTCCGGGGAGATGATTTATTTCAATAGAGCGCTGGCTCTGTCATGCAACAAGTAAAAAGAGCTAGAGGCGGGAGAAGAAAAACCAAATGGGTTGGAGTGGAGAGAAAAACAAATCTCATTCCCTGCCTGCCTGCCTTGGCATTTTTGACTGAGAGGGCAGGAAGGTCTGAGCAATAGGTCGGTGAGGAGAGACATGGGGGGAAAGGGAGGGAGAAACAGCAAAATAACTGAGTGGGAGCGCGATGGAGGGGAGCATGGTGGCGGAGCTGGGTAGCGAGGAAATGCAATAGTGCAAATGTGAAACGAAGAAGCAGGTGGATGAAGGAACGGATGACAAAAAGAAAGCAGTGGGGCAGGAGGTGAGGTGTAGCAAAGACAGCGAGGAAGAATAAGAAGGAATCCGGCAGGGGAGAGGAGGGCTACAGTCGAAGTCTCCAGGAACAGTGGCATTGGCTGCTTTACAGCCCCCTCCCGGTCCCCTTTGAGCTTTGGCTCCTTTTTCTGCCAGCAAATAGCTTTTCTAGTCTCCCTCCATCAGTGAGAGCAGATAGCAACAGATACACAATGCTTTCAGCTATCTAGCTCTTGGCGATCTGCTCATCGCACACTTAAACAGCATCTGTCTGGAAAAGGGAGGAGGCGAGAGATGGACAGTCGGCCAAAAACAACTCCAATAAGGTCAAACAAATAGGGCTAAACACGAGGGGGGTTAAAAAAAAAAGAAAGAGAAAAAAAAGGGGGGGGGAAAGAAATCCTGAATCCACAGAAATGCTTTAAAGACAGGAAGCAAAGAGGCATCTGCACTACAAGAAAGGGAAGGAAGGAAGCCTGGAGGTTTCAGTGGATTTGTAGTACCGGCTTCCTGGTGCTCAGTAAATGCCATCAGGTATTGTAAGCAAAGCCTGGAAAGCTTAACGTCTGTGCAAACCTACATGCCCACAAAGACATGCCAACTCTCCCTCCAGTACCATCCCTCCCTACTACTCACGCTCTCTCAGATACACACACACACACACACAAACTCACGTATAATTTTATTGATCCAGTACACCGGCAGCTAGCCCAGTGATCTCACCTCATGTGGAGAGGCCCAAGATTGATATGTGGACAGTGCATTATAAATCAACAAGCTTAAAATTGAATTGTGCAAAATCAATTGCGGTCCAAATCCCCTGTTGGCTGCCTTTAATTCTTATCATAAATCTTCTGCCTCGCTCACACAAAGGGGCTTATATTCCTGCCACAACGGGGCTCAAGTTATGAGAAAGTACAGCAAGAGAGACGATCGCGTAATGAGGTTTTTTTTTACCCTTTTTTTCTTTTTTGCGTTGCTGAAGTGTGAACGAACTCTAAACTCAACGCCGGCTGCAAAATATTTGACAGAGAAAACACTTTTGTGTGGCAGGAGTCGTCTGTTGGGTTAAGCCACGGATGAAGACCACGGCAGATTCCCACTTCATCTGCCAGCTTTCGCCTGCTGGCGTGGTGAGATCTTTCTCAAACATGTTTGATTTTGCTAGGCCAAGTCTGGCGTGTAATGTGAAGTAGTCCAAGACTGATGTATAGCAGCCACTGACTCTGGCAACGACCAATGGGAGCAGTTGCAGCAATGTGGGGAGACAAATAATCCAAAAAATTAACTAAAAGGAAAGGACAGAGGTCAGAGCAATACAGGTAATTTATAGTGAGGATATCTATGCATATCATGTGTCCTGCCTGCTGCACAATCTATCCAGACAGCAGCCTGGTCTAAACCAAACAGAGTGCAGTTTCAAGTTTGAGACACCTCATCTGAAACCTTAATACACCTTAAGAATGCCTTATTTTAGTCATTTTTAATTAATCTTTTTAAAATCTCATTTAAGATCAAAGTCTAACACTTAATTCCCTTGACATGTAGTATTTTCATTGCTAGGAGAATAATCTGCCATGATTGAGCAATTCACAGCATTTCCAGCAAAACATATGATTAACTGCTTATCCAGGGTTTCCCCACAGAGGTCCCGCCCCAATAATATCTGGCTGGCTACCCATTTCACCATTTTCTTTTCCCTGTCCAAAAGAATGACGCAATCCACTAGCAATTTCCTAATGAGCAATTTCCTCAGTCTTATTTTGAAAGTTCGGTGGCTGCTAAACAGCTACTCCCCTTCCCATCTTGTGTTTCCTTCCTGGCAGGCTCACCAGTCGCTCTCACGGCTCTCAGAGTCTCTCATCCCACGGTCGGACTGAGTCCAGCTTTGCCATCTTGGACTGTCGCTGGCAACAATAGTCCTTGTTCTGCTCTGAAGATCTGCTGCGAGCTGGAAGGCCACTCTAACCAGAACCTGCAGCCGGTTTAGAACTGGTTCATGTGCTGCTCCATCAAGGCTGCGGAGCAGAACAGGGACCACCACAGCCAGCTGCTCCCCAGGATGGTTTAGTTGGCATCCAACAGCGGGGTAAGAGACTCATTGGAGAGGCAGCTAATTACCGGTCTGTTAGTTATTTGTCACAAAGGGATCCTGCTACTAATTAGCAGTGGATAAAGTTTATATTAAAATATTTACTATTTTAGGTATAGATGTGCCTCTTTTCACACACACCCATGTGTGCACAGCCACCTACTGCCACAAACGGGAGTATCACTGTTATCTATTACTATTTTATTGATATTAGCCTCCCTGTTTAGGGTTTTATTCATATTTCAAACTCATCCTTTTCTCTCCCTTTGCACATCTAAAGCACTAGTTGGTGAAACATGGCTGGACTAATGTTTTTTAAAGATGTGACTGAACAACAAGCAGTAGCCACAGTGACCAATAGTGCTCGGCAAAAGGCTGCACTCCTCCGACCTCTCAGCAAGGTAACCAACTCAACTGTGGAACAGTGAGCAGCTTGAAATCTGATTATTTTTTGACCAACTCTTCTTTTTTTTACTTCACATTTCAACAATACAAGTTTGTTTGACCTGAGCAGCTGCACAGGATGCAGTCGTGCTTTATTTTTGCTCAAGTACCTGCTCAGTGAGTGCTTCAGCAAGTGTATCAAGTAACTCTGAATGTCAAGTTAAAATAAATAGCATGTAAACATGACGTATAGCTTCTGTGCTATGTAGAAGAACATATGTAAAGCTATGATTCTGCATTCTGTATTGGATAGCAAGTCATCTCCTGTGTGCATGGCGGCAGATCTGTGCTGCATTATTATATGACACCTCCCTGACAAGCCCAGGCTCAAGAACCTGAGGCTTATCTAAAAACCCCAGGGGGGCAGAAGGGGACTGTTCTTGCTGAGAGTGGAAAATGACTGTTACATGAAATGTTAAGATTAAACTTACTTTGTTTTTCCCCTGCCTATTAAGTCTGTGAGACTTTCAAATCACAGTGCCAAAATATCCTGCACAAAGCGCTCTGACTTTTCCTTAATTCGTGGTACAAGAATAAGACGCGTGTCTGACGTGCATCGAGTCTTCTTCTCAACAGAGGCAATTGTGTGATCTCAGTAGGTGTTTAATGGAACCCACTGCAGTGCTGCTCTCCACTTCTGTGGCAACATCAGTGACTGAAACCTCTTCAAAAGCAAGGAAACAATTCAGTTCTACTACACAACAGCGGTGATGCTGTCTACGGGCAAGCCTCCAGCTAAACCTCTGACAGACGGGTCATGACGCAACACGGCAGCAACAGCTGCATATCAATGTATTCAGGTGAAGCGCATTTCATAACGCCACCTGAAATAGACACCCTTCCTTCAGCAGTCTCCATTCAAATGAGGCTGCACACTAAGCTCTTCCTGACTGTTTTTAATTTAAGTGTTGCGATTAAAATGTTTGGCTGATAAGGCCGAGAAAAGGAATTAAGAAAATCTCATTCAGGGTCTAAATAATACACATGGAGGTGAAATATTCAGATTTGAAATTAGAGCCTAGGACTCTGGGGCACCTTTAATGAGCAAGATAAAAGGAAGGCAGCAGCTGGCAAGTTTAAGTCTTGCTACTGCGTTCAGGAACACTGGGAAAAAAAGAATTTAAAAAAAAAGCTGCTTTGTGTCCAGTGCAGCTCAGGGCAGGAGGGAGGGAGAACGTAAGCGAAGCAAGTTTGTCCTCTGCTGTTTCTGCAGAGGTACTACAGGACAGGAAAGGGGCCATGGATTGTTTCAAGTCCAGTTTGAACATGTTCCACTATTTACCTGTTAATGAACAGTAGTAAGAGCTTACTAACAAGTCAGCGAGGAAGTAAATTTTGTGTCCAAAGTACACACAATAGCCACACAAACCAGCACACTGTTACAATACATGTGCCCAAGAACCCTAGGTCTGAACAAATCTGAAACAAAGGCCTCTAGCTGTGTATGTAAAGAGAGACTCAGGAACAATAGTATCACCAAGTCCCAACAGGAAAGGCAGAACAGTAACTTAGCTTTTGTGCTGCAGAGGCAGAATAGTGGGAAAATGAATTTATTTACTGTGTTTTGTTAACCTAGCCACAAGAGATTTAACATTATCTAAAGCAAATTCAGCTTCAGAAGACTTATTTAACAAGGGCCTAATTTAATCAAGACAATAGGATCTGTTGGAAGGCACTCAGGCCTTCTGTGGATCTATAACAAAGGTCAGATTTGCCAGTGAAGGTACTGTTGTCTGCCACAATAAACACAGCTAACAAATGCAAACTTTAAAACACTTTTCATCGTAAAAACTGAAAAAAAAAAAAAAAAAAAAAAAAGCACCGGCAATAACACGATGCTGATACTCGAGGAAGTCCTGGTGCTAAAAACAAACACCCCTGTTGCTTAATGAAACCTACACACCGGCTCACAAAAAGACGATTACTATTAGCCTGTTATTAGTCTGCTAGTAAGTTCGGAATCTCTAAACAGATTTTTTTTCTTTTTTTTTTAACCAAAAACTGAATAACAAGGCTCCATGCACGTTTTATCCCTTTAAACAGAACCAGAAAGGGCCTCGTACTATCTCTCCGCCATGATGATGCTCACACTGTAACGCACACATCTGCTAACAACCGGTTTCTCTGCCGCTCGTTATAAGCTGGCAACACAGACCCACACTAACACTTACCAGTCCCTCAATCTGGATCTGCTTTACCGGAGAGTCCAAAGTGCCGCCAGTAGAAGCCATCGCTGTGCTGGATACTGAGGTGGACTCCTTACGCGATGCCATCTATGTTGCGCTCCACGCGGAAAAAGGAAGGAAAGTGCTCGGCGACGGACGTTTCCGGTGACGATACGCCAGTTTTCCTGTCCGTGTAGAAACAAAGGCTGAGAATCCGATCCATTTCTGCTCTAGAAGTTCCAGTTGAAGTTTTTATTATTATTATTATTATTATGATGATTATTATTATTATCATTATTATTATTATTATTTAGCGCGTCGGAGTTGTAAAATCATATTTTTCTACAAGTGCCCTAAAATGATATATGCTGACAACCGGCGCTACAAAATAAAATGAAAGAGCAATCCCCACACAGTTGTGGTCAGAAGTTCACATGCACTCATGATGTGCATGAACTACATGGTGCTTTTGGGCTTTTAATGCTGTCTTTGAACTGTTCTTTTTCTTTGATTGTAAAGTATACTAATGACTTTAAAGAAAAAAAAACATGTATAGAACATAAAAACATATATAGAAGAAATATAGATATATATATATATATATATATATATATATATATATATATATATATATATATATATATATATATATATATATATATGATATACATATATGGATTGTTTAGAATGTTTTAGGGCGTTCAGGAAAACCCATGAACCATCAAAGCTTAAGCCCGCCATGAAATGGAAACTATCCACAGTTTTACATCACCACAAAGTAAGAGGTTGTCAAGTCCCTGCCCTAAAATCGACCGTCTAGCTTAACTTAATTTTGCAGTTGCCTAGATGGACAAGACAAATGCCTTCTGGAGAAAGGTTTGGTGGTCAGATGAGAAGTCTGAGCTATTTGGTAACAATGACAATAGTTATGTTTGGAGGAGTAAAGGTGAGGTTTTCAATCCTAAAAACACTGTACCAGCTATCAAGCATGGTGGTGGTAGCAACATGATATGGGGCTATTTTGCTGGCAGTGTTATATTGCATTGCACAAAGCAGATGGAATAGTGAATGAAGAGGACTAATCAACAGCTACATGGTTAGTTGCCATTTCAATAGGACAATCCCCAAAACACACCAAATCTGAATAAAAGATAAAGCAATCTAACATTAATCTTCTAGAAAGGCCTCTCCAAAGCCATTCCTGAGCTTAAATAAACTCTACCAACCCTTTAAAGAGGACTGGTCAAATATCCTGCCAAAATTATGTCAGAAGCTTGTTGATGGCTACCAAAAGCATCTGGTGGAGCTTGCTAACGGCTAGCTAACACACACACTTGAGCTTGTGCATATAATTTTGACTCCGTTTACATTCAAGAAAACCCCAAATACATTAAAACTTTTGAACCAATGCTGTGATTGCAGCCATTCCCCAACTCTCTGTGAATGGTACTCATGGCCATTGATCAGTGTTCTTTGATCAGTGGGTTTTGGTCAGTGATTGTTGATCAATGGTCATGGGAATTTGCATAATTATGATTAAGGAACTGACCTCACAGCCCATTGTTCCTTCTGTGGGCTGGTTTCAGTCATTATGCAAATGTACTGTTTATAAGGTTTGGGGAAACCTGCAGTCAGCTGAGACCGAAGAAGTCACTTGGATGAGTGAAACAAAACGCTACCTCCAGATGAACAGATTCAACTTTTGGAGATTTTGAACCAAATTTTTTTTAAGTCATTAAAGATGTATACTATACAATTGTGCCACCCTTTTAATGATTTTTCTTACCAAGTTTAAAACCATTAAAGGCCCTACATTTCCATGACATCTATGCCCACAAACTGTAAAATTTAGTATTTTTGATCCCAGTCTCTGGTTATTGCATTTCAGTGCTTTCTTTACATGGTCAAGCTACAAAGAAAGACTGAAAGCAGAAATGAGCCTTTGAATTTAAGGTGAATCAATGCTCTCCTGTTAATAATCAAAGTACTTAAAACACTTTATTTCAAATCTTTACAGATGTATCACAACTAGAAGTTACCCAAAGACTAAAAAGGTGGGATAATGAACTTAACTGTAACAAGGACATTACCTAGTTATATAATGCAAAGAGGTGAATAAGCATAAACTTAAAAAGGTACAAAAAAGAAATTTACATGAAACTTAATCGACAAACTTCCTGAATTATACATCTGATACGTGATATTTAATGCCAGGTAAGATCGACCAATTTTTTTTAAAACAGATTAAACATTTTGTTTTTCAAAGAACAAGTGCAACAAGGAGAGGATGGGAAAAGGTTACACTTCTGAGCAATAAAACAGTACCTTTGCAGAACATGGACAGTCATTACAGGATGCTTTATTGAAAAATACACTGGGGGGCTTTATCTAAAATCTGCAATATTTCAGTTGAAACGGGGGCAATGATACAAAACTCGTGGAATAACCAGACAATAGAAATTTAACATAACAGCTTACAAATTGGTGACTGAAAAATGTTGCTTTATAAATATTCTGTTAAACATTCTTCCTCGCTCCATTTGAACCAAGAATACTGCATGATTCAATCTGTAGTACAGTAAA
Organism: Oreochromis aureus; assembly: GCF_013358895.1. Lineage (NCBI taxonomy): Eukaryota > Metazoa > Chordata > Actinopteri > Cichliformes > Cichlidae > Oreochromis > Oreochromis aureus. Next base: position 10,705,180 of record NC_052952.1, read on the forward strand.
ATCTGTTATTTTAAAAAGTTTCCAACCCATTCACGCCTAATCCCTCCCCCTTTCACCAGGGAAGAAGGAAAAAAAAAAAAAAAAAAAAAAAAAAAAAAAGGGGGGGCCATCAGGAAAACACAAAATAAAAAGGCAAATAGTTGAGTAATCAAAAATGTATGCCTGTTGCAAGCAGAGTGTTTGTTGGTTCTTCCAATGTCTAAATAAGGTGGAATTTTGGTCCAGCTGTGGCAATGATGTCGCTGTAGGGCTCAGACTGGGTCACTTCGATGGCTTGCTGCTTCTTCAAGACGAGGAAACTGTAAAACTTGGCGGCTGCCTGCTTCCTGTTGTTGTTCCGGCACAAGTCCAGCAGACTAACAGACTGTGCGCCAGTCTTAGCCATGACGCGCTATGAGACAAAAGCATTAAATATATGTATGATCAAACATAACACAACTTTGAGATGATTCTCACTGCTGAGGTCATTTCATGAGGAAAAGTTCTTAAAGACTACCATGTCTCAAATTTAAATCCATACCATGTTGCAAGTAAAAATGGTTAGTTGTTTTTTTTTTTAAGCACTGTGTGAACTGCCCACAGCCTTCTAATTATTACTTGCTAACAGGCTTAGTTATTTAAATTCCATTTTTAGAAATGTGTAAGCACCATAACAGCTTTCTTACCTGGAGACCATGCAGCATCTGTTGGGTTCTCTTGTTCCATCTCTTCTCTTCCTGATCTTGATCTCCACCCTGTCCTTCCTCTTCCTAAAGTACAAAAAAACCAACCAAACAAACAAACAAACAAACAAACAAAGATTAGCATCAACTGGTCCAGACATGTATAGAAACACAGACAGAAAAACTACTTCTCTTGACTGGGAACTTTGGACAAATTGGCAACACTGTCAACTACAAATTCTCCAGTTTTGCATGTAAATAAATAAAAGAATAGGCTATTTCCACCCACCTCCTCTTCATCACTTTCATCCTTCTTGTCTTTTTCCTTCTCCCCAAGAAGGTTGAGTTCAGGGACAAGCTCTGTGAGGTTGAGACTGCTCTCCTCTGGGGGCAATTCCACCTGAGGCATGTCTAACCTCTGAGGCACGACTGAGCGGTCAGCCAACTGCTGCTGCGGCTCCAATGGAGTCATCTAAAAAAAGAAAGGAAAGCAGAAAACATCAAAATCAGGACCCAGTTAACATAAAATGCAGTAACCTGAAATGTTTTGTTTCTACAACTGGACCCATTTTTGGTGTTTCAACAGATTCAAAACAACTTCATCTGTTGGAACCTTTCTAATAAATAACATTTAACACAAATGTGACCCTAACCAGGTGAAATCTTTAAGCATGGTCTAGAAAAACACTGTTTAAGAACTGAAAATCTAACAAGAATCAGTTGTCCATTATATACATTTTAGATACAAACAACAGGACATTGTTATACGAAATGCAAAGGTAAACTAGACATCTGTAATTTTGGTGATTTTACAGCATAAATAATTTTTATTTTTTTAAAAGAGAAAATAGATATTCACAGGAAGGGTGCTGTCTTTGTCAAAAGCCTTGCGTTTAACTGCACGGGGGGTGGAGGGAGGGGGCATGACAGTTTCATCCAAGGCTGTTCTGCTGCTCTCCATTGCAGAGGCTGCCAGTATGCTGGGCTCCTCCATGATAGGCTGGTCTGAGGGACACAAAGAAAGAGATTAATTGAAAGTAATAACAACAGTCGAGGTGAACACCACCGTATTTGATGAAAGATGGTCTCCCTTCTGAGGCTTTCACACAACCAATGACATGATCTCCTCTCGTCATTTCCAGCAGGACTTACCAGTAACATCTCTGTGCTGAGTTAAGACCTCGTCTCTAGGCACCTCTGGGTTCTCCAGTTCTTTGAGGAACTCATCCAGACTGTCTGCTTCGCCTCCCTTCCTCCTCTTCCTCAGCTCATCTGGCACCAGAGGCGTCAGGCAACGTGTGAACATCTGGTATCGGATATGTAAAAGTTTAAAAAAAAAACTTGTGAGAGGGAGGAATGTTACTTTTTTTTTTTTAAATTTAAAAACCACTATATGACAAGTTAGTATTAAAACAAAAATGCAGATCTGTTGGGGAGCACTCATGTGAGACAAAAGGAAATTGTCCTAAATTATGCATTGACACGTTTTCTATTTAGTATTCAGAAGCAGTAACGTCAGTGTTAAAGGACAGGGAAAGAGGCAAAAACAATCACTTCCTCCACCTCCTGTTCCTTCAATGCTCTCATTTTAAATCCCACTCTGAACAGAATGCCAATGAAAAAAATACTATGTTATAAATCAACTCTATCTCCTTTCCCTTTCCATTACACAGCAACTGAGGCTGACCTACTTGGAGAATTGGACTGCTGTTGTGAAAGCGGTAATAAGCACGCCAAAGTGCTAATATTCCTTAGCAGTGATTTCAGACAGGCAGCTGAAAGTCTGTGTTAGTTCTAATTGCGTGTGTGCATTTACCCAAAAATACATGAATATTTATCACAAGCATTTGTTACCTTGAGCAGCCTGGCATTCCAGAGGGGCTGAGCAGGCAGAGAGAAGAGCTTCTCCACTCCTCCAGTTTCCTTCCACATCATAAGCTTCTTAGTGGGAGGGGCGAGGTCCAGGGTGGTGACAATATCTGAGTAGTCAGACAGTTGGGCTCTGATGGTCTTGCTGTCCAACTCCTTCACGCTGTCCACAATCAGTTTCCTTTTACGCTTGGCCTTGGTCTCTTTAACTGAAAAGAAACAAGAAAAAAAAAATAAGTTCACAACGGTTATTTCACCATAACTGCCCTACAATTAAAATTACAACTTTAAATTATTACAATGAGTGCTTAATGATGTTAAAGCTGTGTGTAGTTTTTTTCCCTATGTTTGTTACACCAAGCAGACATGGTTCTGTTGTAATCACTCCAGCTGTATACACAAATGGCACATTTAATTAATTTGTACTATATGTCTGTAAATACAGCCTGCACTGTATTTTCAGGCTTCCACTCTATATAGTCCATTTCCTTCACTTTACTACCTAAAGACAGTAAGAATGTATTACACTAAGCATGTTTATTGGAAGTGAGGAAATGAGCTTCCTATCAAACCTGTGTACACCTGCAACTAACAACTCATCCTGCAAAATATACACAAGTAAAACTAAAAGTTAATTGCTCTCTGAGCCAAGTATATATCAATATTACAGAAATTTGAGCCTTTCTGAATTCCCATTAATTTGCAGCACTGCCTTCAAATTTCTCAGTACAACTAGAGTCATTAAATAGAAAAGCTATCACAGCACTAAAGAAAAAGTGTAACGTTATTAACTTTATCTGTAGTTGGTTTTAATTTTGTGGCTACTTGGTGCTTATTGCCATAAACTAATCCCTTTTAAGCATTTAAAATTGCAGAGCGAGTGTGTTTATGCAGCATTGACTATAGAGGCCCTTCTGTTTCTGGAGCGCAATTAAAAAGAGTAAAACTGTAATGCTACAAAAGAATAATAAATAAAGAATTCAATTCAATTTTTTATCCTCTTTAATACAGCCTTTCATCTCGACAAAAGAGCAGGGACTTACCAGTGATATCAATGGGCTCCAGGGCAAAGGCCTCCTCCTCATTGTGAACCAGAGTGGTCTGTTCTGTCTGGTCAGCCATGGCAGGCAGGGGCTCTGGTGGACCTGAGTCTGGGCTGTCTGGGCCCGCTGGACACACACATCAAAAGAGGCAATATGGTCACTTATAACGGCACACAACTGAGGAGTTTTATAACCATAGTTTCTACAATTTTGTTTTACTTACGTGACTGGAGGTTGTCAAAGTCATCCTCATCATCACCATGATCTGGAGGCATCATGACACTTTCTGTGATAGCTGGAGGATCGTCAAAGATACCGCCGCCGTCTTCAGAGCTCAGCAGTTTGTCAACTGAGAAATAATACATTTAACTTTATCATCTTATCATATCTCACAGAACAAGAATTGTTTGCCAAGTATGAGAATGATGTGGCTGTGATGATGATGATGATGATGCGGTCACCAGATCCCAATGTGTAAACAAATATGTTTCTCACCCAGCATCCCCCCATCACTGTTGCCCATAGAGCCATCCCCAAAGTCATCATACTCCATGTGGTTGGATTTGTCAGGAAGATTAGCTGGACCAGGTTCAGCCTCAAGCAACAGGTTAGAAGCCGTCGCACCATGGATTATATCCTCCTCAAATGTGCTTGCATCACGCATCATCTCTCGGTCGTCCATGCCAAAGTCAGCTGAGGAGTACAGCAGAGTATTATTATAAAATATACACCACATTTCTCATTACACAGAAATGAATTAAACATTTCAAACCCCAATGGATAACCAAGATATAATTAGTAAATCTAAATTTGCCATGTGTGGTGACCATTACCAGGGTTGGGTTGTGTGTGTGTGTGTGTGTGTGTGTGTGTGTGTGTGTGTGTGTGTGTGTACACATGAGGACATAAATAATGACCTACCAAAGTCATTGTCTTGCAAGAGGCTCAGGTTGCCGACATCTTCCCTCATGGTGATCTCCTCTACTCTGCTCTGGTTCAGGGTGAACTGCTGAGCAACATCTATGTCACTATTTGAAGGAGAAAGCAAACAAAGGTATTAGAGATGAGTCGAACAGTTGCCTATGACGTTATTATAAAGCCTCCATGTAAGTCCATTACTGAAACTCAATATACTTGTATTTCAAATAAATAAACACATACATACATACATAAATAACTTTGTACTGCAATTAACAACAACTTGCAGAACTGCATTTTTCTATGTAGTATACAGAATTCATTTAGCTACAATAGCCCGTGTTGGTCTCTGTCACCACTGTTTGAATCACCAAATAGCTGCTCTTATTTACAAAGTTTTCATCTTTCTGTTATTGAACAATCAATCTGTGTAATGATGGCACTTGTGCAATGAGATGGGCTCTACTGACAATAAAAATGGTTGATGAAAGCAAAAATTGGAGGCATGCATTGCTGTCATACTTAACACCAAGGACTGAAAACACAGACCTTACAGTGCATCCTACAAATGACAAAAGTATTTGGTAGAAATTACGAAATAAGAGTCGTTTACATAGTTGACTTACTCCAGATCTGGAAGTGGCTGGTCAAAGTCATGGAATTCTTCAGGTAAGGTGATAGCATTGTACGCTGCCTCTCTGTTTTCCTCAGGTAGATCCACTACACCTGAACACAGACAACCAGCAACGTAGTTTTAAACACACAACTTTATATGTGGTTCTTGTTTTTATTTGTTTGGGGAAAACCGATCAAAACTTCAAGAAACAGAAAAAAATTTGCCTTACCTGGTCTAAAAGCCATTTTGATCTTAATGAAAGCTTCATTACAGTCAGCAAGCAGATACTTGGCCTTCCTGTGGTAAATTCTCACCACCCCAAGGAGCAAGTGGCCTGATGTACGCAATGCCATCTTCACCTAAAAAACAAAAGTGCCCAAAATGCTCAAAGAAAATTAATTTTTACAGGGTTATTTGTCCTGTTTTAGTATTTCACCAGCTCAAGATCAAAACAAGCATAGAAAGTGGACTAAGAAGTCTACAGTAGAACCACCAGAATACCTGAGACTATTTTTGTTGTGTTACCTTGGGTGAGATGATGCTCTCCACACTGCTCTCGAGGTTGCATTCAAACACATGGGCCTTGGTCAGCTTTTTGTCCCAATGGGCCGCCAGCCAGATCTTGGCCAGCGGCCCACGTTTGCTGAGGACAAAGTGGGCGTAGAACATTGCCCTGCTTCTCCTGGGTCACACGCTCACCCTGTGGTATAATTTACCTGTAAACATAATAAAGTAGTTTAAAAAAAAAAATGCCGCTTTTGCCCTACTTCAACAACACAACCCTCAACACTTTTGACTGTTCTTGATGTGGGATTAAGAGTCAAATCTATTTTTTTAAAAAGTCGAAGAAAACACCACTGGATAGTTGCACAGAATTATTACTTAGTAATACGCTGTAACTATCATTTGTTCAGCAATATGCTGAATATTTAAGCCAAAATAAATCCTATTGCTTAATTACATAAAACCTTGATGTTCCAACAAAACAAGCAATTACAAATAAAACGGATGGACACTCATGCATGTTGTGGAATAGAGATCCAAAACTTAACCAGGCCACCAAGCCTGAGTTGGGCAACAAGTCGCATGAGCCGTTAAGACACTATCCCATATTTAAATAATAATGCCATCAGCATGCTTCTATTTAATAAACAGCGGTCTATTATATATCAAATTAACATTTTGAGTCAACTTCGAAAGCCGCCGCTCAATCCAGGGGGCTTGCTAGCTGGATTTACCGTAGCTACTTCATACTTAACTCTAAAATCCAATTGAGCTCCCTCGAAGCACTTCGTATACTTTTTTATTACAAATAAATTAAAGTCATGCAACTTTAATTGTTACTTACTGCTGGTAAGATACTAACTACACATAGAAAGTGAGATTTGAACGTTATCAAAACATGCGCCGTGACTTCATTCAAGTTCCGCCTATTTCCCACTCTCTGGGGCAAACACTGTAAATGCACATGTCTATCTGTGCAAAGTCACACTTTGGCGGCGCTTAACTTCAATAATACGACAAAGTTTTACATTTCCCAAATGCAACAATTAACTAGAAAAGCCCCACGCGTCTTTGAACACGGACTTCAGACAGTTTAACACGTTAAAAGCGCCAAAGAGTGGTCTGCGCCAGCAAATAGCCGGCGCCATCAAGTGGGATGAACTAAATTAGCCAGCAGCTAACTACAAAAGAAGCAGTGAGCAGCTTCGCGGTGAAGCAGAAAATGTGGATCAAACTGAATTAACTTAATGTGAGCAAAACCACAATTTTTTATAAAATGGCAAGACCATAAGCGAAGCACATGAGGGGGGGGAAGTGAAGCGCACAGGAACAAGGCGCCCATACTTTTTCCCTCTACACTAGCACAATACTATCGCTAACTGCTGGCTAACGGCTGCTTTTACACTGAAGGCCGCAGTGAATAAACTCACACATGCATGCTTACTTCCTATTGTAAAATACACAAAACTGCGCCCAAATATTTCCGCTGCAAACACACTTACCGACAGTATCCCCTCTTGAGCGAAACCCCAATGATTAAGTTATTTCTCCCAGCAAATTCTTCCCTGTTGTACTCATTAAAACAGCCAAGATGGCGCCAGTCGCCTTCCTCCCGCTCACCGCTGTCCTTTTAAAATCGACAGGATGTTTACAGTCAAAAATGGCGGAGGAGGAGTCTGCTAAGAACGGTGATACTAACAGACAGCCTGCTGTGAACGGCAGCGGAGGATAGGAGGCGCTGTTGCACAGAGATCGCCAAGGTAATTTTCAATTCTGAAATATACAGCGTGTATGTATTATTAAAATTCCAACGACAACAACCACAATAATACATATTCAACATATTCATAATCTTTTTTAGGACTTGCTAAGGCGACTGAGCTAATCAAGGTTATGTTAAAGACTGTGTAAAGAGCAAAAAATGATCGGTTGTATTCACATGGGATGGTAACACTCAAACAATGTCAATCCTTTTAACAGTATCCTCAGTGTGCAGTGAAGTGGTCATCCATGCAGTCCATAAACCATTTTAGACACAGAGATGAGGAACATGGCTAACAGACTGACTCATCTACAATCAAATTACAAAATGCACTAAGAGGATTTGTCTCATAGGCTACAGCATCTGTTGCATTAGAACTGCTGCCAGCTGAGCATGTTTGTAATTTAGCAGCAGTAGCAAAGCTCTGTGTCACTATATGAGGGAGATATCAGAGGAATTACTCTGTTAAATTCATTGTTAAAGAACTGATTTATAACAATATTATTAGTCATCTTCAGTGAACATCAAATCCTAACATGACAGTATGAAGTCACAAGGTCTGTTTATGTACTACAATCACATAATACCACCACATTTTTTCTCGTTCATTCGGTTAATGTGATCTAGGCCAAATTACATTGGGGGCAAAAATACATAAAAAGTGAATAGATTTCAAAACTGGATGGAGATTTTTGAATGGATTACATCACTAATTTATGGGAACATCGTATGAAGTTTTGGAAAATGGTCTATGACCCATTTTAACACATTTTACTCCAGAGCCGCATCTGGATCGCAACACAGTTTTGAGCTTCCATCTGTTAAACAAGATAATATTATCTAGATGATTGCTGTCTGCAGCTATGATGTGACGGATACGCCTTAATAGCTTTAGAGAAAGCAACCACTTCTCTGTTGATGCTTTCCTGCTTTAGACGAGCTCCCACGTTTGATGTACAAGGTTTGAGTCAAAGCCTGAATGCATCTGATTATCTACATCTAAAAAACAGAAGTATATTATTATCTGCAAAGCTCTATTTAAGTTGAAAAAAAAACCCACTTAGGCTGTACTGCATTCTTATATGCAGAGACATGCAGACACTTGGATGAAGGAAAGGATGAAGCCTAAAAAAAGCTGGAGATTTTTATCTAGGCAAATAATGAGGACTTGGATTCCTTTAATCCTGTGAAATTAATTGATTCTGGTTATTAGAGCAGTAATGTGCCTAATCTAAATGTATTCAATTAAGTCACCACAGGGAGCACCATCAACCCCTTTGTAACGTAACTGCCTGTAAGAAGTCCTGTATGGCATTCAGATGAGCTGCAAATGTACTCTTCAAACTCTAAGTGACTTAGTCCTCATGTGCTTAGTTTTCTTTAAATATATCTATTTGCATAGACTAGACATCATTTTTTTTAATTATTATTATGTATCAAGACAGTTAAGTGTTTTATACCACTTGCAATAGAAGCAGAAACAGAAAAGCAAATGTGCTCCCTCAATATAGTTCAAAATGCACAATGACTCTCAGGATTTTATCCCAAAAGGCAGCATGGAACAAACATGAAATCCTTTATAATGCATTGTTTTTAGTTGCAGTGTTTGAAGTAAAGTAAGGCAAAGAGACAGATGACACCATGACTATATAAATCCCCATATCCCAAGAGATCTATATTGGCGCTACAGAAAATAATATGTCTCTTATGACATCAAATGCAGCAGAGAGAGAGAAAAAAAAGAAGCCCTTTTTTCTCTGTCTTAAGCTTGAGTGTGTCCTCAATCATTTCTCTTAGCATGGCATAATGATATCTGATAGGGAGTGGCATTTCTCAGATTTGGCCCTGAGTCACAGTGCTTAATCCGACAGCAGGGAATTGTCCTGCCTGCTGAAACTCAGACCCATCACCACAGCAGATACACATCTCATCACCACGATTGAGGGAAGTTGAACTGATTTGCATAACATTTAAAAATAAAAAAATACAAGAATACTTTTGGCATTGGATGGCATCCCCAAGGTGCTGTGGAAAAACTCCAGCGGTATCATCTCTGTAGTTTCCCACTTCAGTTTATCTAAAACTACACATTTTCAGCGACACATCCAAATTATTTCTTTCTGACTTGGACTGCACCGTGGATGTGGACCTGGTGTGAGTGTCCAAATGGTGTTCTTTTTGGTGTGACATGATAATTCATCCTGACTGGGCATTAGTCCAGCTTTTTCCAACTGCAGATCTTTTTTTGCTCTGAGTTTTGCCCAGTTGAGTTTGTGTTTGTGCGCACGTGTGTTTGTGTGTATTAGAGGGAAGCAATCTTTCCTGTAGCTGTTGCTCCAGCTGAGTTGGCAGCTCTCATGCACCATGGGATCATCCTGGATAGATGCTGTTATTTATGCAGCGTGTCTAAACCAATCATCCTGACACAGATTTATGTAAACACTGCAGTTTCTTGGCATAGGATGAAATTCACACAAGCACAAGGAGGAAGCTGGAAGCATTATTCAGTTTGGCTCTCCTTTAGTGGGCACGGTACACAGGCCTAATACACAAAATATGTTTTGGGAGCCTAAAAATGGGTTGTGGGCAGGTCTATCCAGGGTATCCGGATCACAGCCAAACAAAATTCCAACTTTAGTTTCAAAGTGACAAAAATTAAAACCAAAAACCACACAAAGAAAACCGTAAACTTATATCAAACATTTTATTAATTTTTTTTCTCCCCCCTGATTTGTTTTTATAAAATTCATTTTACAAAATTCAGAATTTTCCACTATCTTTCCAGTTTAATCTCTATAAAATTAGGTCTGCAGTTACAGAAGAGAGTGAAGGAAGCAGGCAGAGATTCATTCAGGTCACAATCCTGTCAGATAAATACCGCGTGTGAAAATTTACAGTATGTGTATTACATGTACTACTACCGCTATGACAACTGGGAAGGAGGAGGATTTTGGGGGGAATTCGCAAGTACAGTAATACAAGGCAGTATGTGTGTCAGGATGAGTTCAAGAAGACATTGAAAAATGATCCTATTACAGAAAAGGCAGGAATGTTTGTATCAGATGTGTGGTTATAGCATTCCAGTGTTGAACAATATCATTTAGGCTGCCACTATGAGTTACTGGACTTTGATAAAGGAAAAAAAAAAACACTACGAAGCAAAAGGCAGATGAGGAAAACTTTAAACTCATGACAGTATTTCTTCTGAAGGCACATCAATATGTAACCTCTCGCCCTCTCAGATATTAACACAAGGGCAGAGAAAAGAAAAAGATAGAGAAAATGTCACCTTATATATATTGTACCGAGTTTATTTCAGAAATGCAATTCTGTTATTTGTTTTTTAAATGTACTGTCAAGCTGATAGCACATTCTCTGAAGTGAAAAATACCATGCAGCACCCTCATCTTTGGACTTCCCCTTCCTTTTTGTCACATTCCCATATAGACAGAAAAAAAACACCTGCTGGACCAAATAAATATGAAAAGGCGCATGGAGTTCTTCATATGAGAAAGGGAAATGGGAAAAAACTAATGCTTGTATTGGCACATACAAACTGCGAAGGGCCGAGGAGCTTATCAAACTAATCATATGTTTGATCTTCTTTAAAAAAAAAACTAACAGAAACAAACAAAAAACCAGAAATTATTAAAGGATGTACAGGGGTTAAGGGGTTAGAGTTCTAAAGAATTGCATTACATTTTGCCTGGATGATGCAGTGAATCAAAAACACATGCCCCATTCTAAAAATCATCACGTTACAACATTTTAGATAAAATGATATGACATATAAACCAAAAAACAAATCCTGCTAATGGGATCCAACAATCAGAAATTGTTTAATAAAGAAGCAGAAAATCCCAGTTTCTTCTTGGCAGTCAGCATATATTACTGTAGAAAATTAGATATGTCTCTCAGATTTAGAAGACTAATATATGTAGCAGAGGCTGGGAGATATGTAATTTACCAGACTGACGTACTGAATTATGGAAAATACTTTCCAGTGTCTTTGTTTTAGATTACACTTGTTAAATGCAGGGTACGCACAGTGTCATAATGCCAATCTGAGGGCATGTTTAAATCTGTAATTATCAGAGAGGATTTTGATTGTGTGTATTCTTTAAAAGGAACATTGAGAATAATCCCTCACTACAAGTTCTCCAGGACATTCCCCAAGTTGAACATTTCTACCCAGAGCCTATTAGAAATATGGCAAATGCTTGATGCGAATGTTTGTTATTTATTTATTCTAAGTGGGGAAAAGTGGTAGTCTGTTCAGTATCATTTTTAAATTAGATAAAGGATTTAAATGATTTATGATGATTTAGGCATATATATATAAATCTTGCCAAAAAGTTTTCTTTCTTGCCTTTTCACAGTGGTTTGTGTTTCAATTAGTTGGCTCATACAGCTTGCTCAGCCTGTTCTAATAAAGGCAAAGCTATCCCCCTGTATTGTTCTCCTGGCCAAAACACATGTACAAGTATCCTAGTTATTTAAGAAGACTTCTTTCTAAAAAGCTCTCAGGGAAGTACAGTCCTGGATTTAATGAGAGATTTCTATCCCTGCATTTGCAAATCTAGTTGTGTAAGTAGGCTTTAACACCATTATAATTATACCATGAGAATGTAATCAGAATGGCACATGACAAGAATCTGATTTTTTCTTTTTTGCTCATATGAATGAAAGCATGAATGAAAGAGCTACAACTAAATATATAAAAGCTGAGCAGGAAGATTTTACTCCACGTTCCATGATTTCATTTACACAGAAAATAACAAATGACGGGGAAAAACCAACAAAATAAAATAAAACCGACAGCAGCAAGATCAAAGTGCTCATTCTGCACCATGTCTTTTTCTGAGATTCCCAGATCCCAACGGCATCAGATAAAACTGTGAGGCACTGTGAATGTCAGATCAACGATCGTAACTCAATTCTGTGGTCGAGGCTTTGTTTCCTCTCTTAACCCACTCTAAACTATTGGTTTTAAGACAATACAGAAGGAGTAGTGCTGGCCGTTCATCCACTGTATAAAAAAATAGCTAAACACAGTCCAAAATAGTGTTATCCTCTTCATAATTCTCAATAATATTCTATCAGCAAAAACTTTCAGAATCCTGTGCATAGTGTACAGACCAGACCTGTCTCTTTCAGCGGGGTTGGAAGTGGTTTGCCACTGATGGGACACTGAAGCAGCAAGCTGTGAATTCAGACTCCAAGATCGCTTTGCTTCAAGGTCGAGAACCTTTAGCTCCTCAGGTGAGCTTTAGCAGGTGGTAGTCAGTGTAAATAGTGGGACCCTTGTGTTCAGGTCTCTCCAGTACACATAACAGTAGGGTCAGAAAGAAGACACGGAGGAAGTACCAAGAACAAAAAAGGACACAGCCGCATCTGTTCCAGTTTCTTTGTCCCCAGTTCCAAACCCCATTTGCTTCTCTACTGATCCATCCATGCAACTCTGAAAAGGCTGTGCGCGTCTCTGTATGGTCGCCCCCCTCGCTCTTACTTTGTTGTGTCCAGAGAACGGGGGGGGCTCAGGAAGGTTATAGCCTCTCTATCTCCCTGTACTTTTTCCGCAATATGGACACCTGGTCTTTGAACAGGACTGGGTCCAGCCTCATTTGAGAATGGATCAGGGGCATGGTGCCAAACCAGTTGGCAAACTTGTTCATGCAGGTCTGACGCTGGGCAAAATGGTCCGGGTCAGCCCAACGAGATGCTCGGGAGCTCTGTGGATGGAAGGTTTGAGAGGTGTGAGAGAGACAGACAGTGGCAGAAGGTAAGAGATCAACAAAATAAATTATGCATCACCAATTACAGTGACCTTTCTGAGGAGATACTGCAAGAATACAAATTTAAATTCAAGTTTACAAATGACGACTGTTTTGTTTTGTTCCTTGACAGGAGGGATTTAGTGGAAGAGCATAAAAACACTTAACTGTGGATGATAATACACAAATCCATAAAAAATCCACACGATTTAATAAAAAAAAAAAAAAGCCCCACCTGTCCCATCATGGTTTCCTTGTATTGTTTCTTCTGGGTGACCTTGATAGGTGGCAGTTTAGTCACCAACGACACCAAAAAATTCATGAGAATGTCCTCACAGTTGGACATCTGGTCAACCATGATCTTCAGACTGGCTGGAAAGTAGGTGGTGTACAAGTAGTGGTAATATCTAAACAGGAAGTATGAAAGAGTGACTGATTATAATAAAAGGAGAAACTGCGTAAGCTCTGAACTAAATGGAATCGGAGACAAGTGACAGTACTTGTGATAAATAGCAGCCCCGGTCAGCACCATAGAGTAGTCATTGGTCCATTTGGATGTGTAACCCCACCGCTCTTTGTTGCTGTCCCAGAAGTGGCTACGGGCCGGGTAACCAACAATGCGGTCTGGGAAACTCTGCCACACTGTGAAGGCAAAGTCAACCTGGATCGAGATCACAGAGAAACAAAGTGAGACGGGCAGAAAACACAGCACATGAGGACAGGAGAACAGATGATTCCAGAGAAGTGTACCAACAGCATACAGAGAGAGAGAGATGATAAATAGAAAATGACTAGCTCGAACTTGCGCAACCTTTGGTCTTAAATGAAAACACAGTACATTTTAAGTGAAGTATGATGACAGTCTGACCTCTGTAGTGGAAAGCACCGTGTCCTCGTCCAGACTGAATACAGCATCGGTGGGGATGGTGTTGTAGGGCAGAAAGCGGCTGCTTATCACCTGGTGCGATTTGGAAAACACAAGCAAATGTGACTGGGCGAGACAAAGGAATAAACAGCTTTACTGTGCAGCTGATTACCAAATGACGCTGTATGAATTAGCCTCTTATGAGCACAAGTGAAGTGCATGTGCCTAACAGGCGCCACTAACAGTCAGCATCTTTCATGTCTCTTTGTGCTACAGAGCTGTTCATCTTACAGAGTCAGTGACAGTACAAACACACCGTGTTAATGAGGAGCTTAAAAACACAGATAAGGATCCACAAGTAGAAGAGTGCTTTTCCCTACAGTCTCTCATATATCTCTCTAAATATAGTTACAAATAACTATTTTTTGAAGTGATCATAAGGACTTAAAAAATAAATATGTGTCTAGACTTCTAAATGTCAGTTTCAATCAAAGTGTAGAGTGTGGGTTTTTAATCGCTGTTAGCAACAACCTTGTTGGCCACACCGGCATTCGACCCACAGGGCTTTGGTTGAATAAATACGTGCAAGTTTCTTTTACACTACAAGTTTCATTTTGCTTGGAAACATGTTTACAGGATAAATACCAATAAACCTCCTTGAGTCAAGCTCCAAGAAGTGAGAGAGAAAGAAACAATGTTCCAGTGCCATGTCTGAAAAGCACTTACGCTTACAATTTAAGTCTTTTTCATTCTTAATACTTATTAATTACTAGTTAATTATATCTAAACCTAAATGATAAATCCAACATTTTTGTGTCAAATCCCTGGTAAATATAAAGTAGGTTTAGATATTGAACCTATAGCTGACACTCTCTAGCATCCTCCTGCATTAGGGAGGTTGTGGCCCTAGATTAGTAAGTGTTGAAAGCATAAAAGGTACAACAGGGCAATGCAGTAAACAGTAAATTCAAAAGCTTGCATTTAAGAAACAATGTCAGGTTAAAATGGACCCAAAGGCTATACTTGTTAGAAATTCACCTGTGCCTTCTGCACTGACTCCCACTAATAGAATTCACTCATGCAGCCCAGGTTGAGCTTTAGTGATTCTTCCAAGAAGAATGGGGAAAAAAAGAAAATAAGTGTACTTCCGCTTAAACAAAGTACCAAGTAAAGGTACGAATGCTTATGTAAATGAAACATTTTAGTGGTTAATTTTAAATTAAACACACACATAACTGCAAAAAACTGTTTTTGTTTTGACATTGTTGAATATTGTGTGCAGTCCAATAAATACACTTTATTCAGTTTAAGAAGATTTGCGAAATGAAACCAAATGTGGACAACTTGCGTAATATGACAGGTACACGCCTAAGGTTTTTACCTTGCTTTCTCCTTCTATTACAGTAACGGGGACTGATGTGGCAGGCCAGCGGTGCTTGGCAGGAAGAGGCTTTTCACAGTTCCACAAAACTATCACCTGCACAAAGAGGGGAAAAAAAAGTATGGTAATTAAAGATAAACACCACGAAGACCTTATTTTAATTTCAAAGCCATCTCTTTACTAGCTATGTAGAAGACAACAGCATCTTCATGAAACTGCATATCTATTTTCAGAACTGTCACACCACCTACACGACAGTGATGTGTCATTACTGTAAATGTTGAAACAAAATGTACTGACATTTAGCTGTACAGTTCTGTATGAGTACACATTTCTAGTGAATTTGCAAAAAGTCGAAATAATGGATAATGTGAACCCAATATTCACTGAAAAAGGCGACAGGATTGACTGAACACACCGAAACCCGTGCTGCAAAACACAGCACAGACACATAGTAGTTAAAACACTGCAACCATTAATATCTTAAACAGCTCTGTGTTTGAATTTCAACAGTATTTATGCACAACTTTCACGTCAGCAGAACAGCTGTACATTACATAGTTCTACTGCTAATGGCTTCTTATATTTCCTACAGTGTGCATTACCAGAGTATAAAAGGATCCGGAGAGAGTGGAGTGTTAGGGTGGATGTGTTGTGGCAGGAATGTTGCAAATGCAAATGATTTGGACAGCCTCCCTTCATCTCTCCAGCATGAATAAAATACTGCAGTTCAAAAGCAGCTTTAAACCAACAGCCGCACTTTGGTGATACGATAAACCTGAGAAATGACGCTGACATAGCGGCAGACCTCCCTTTCCTACCAAAGCGGCTTTGCTTGTGTGGTTTGTCTGTAAAATGTCTTAAAAATAATGCTTTGGAAACTTTCTGCATTTTAGGATGCAAAACATTTAAATTAGCCGACAGAAGGAAATCACATCAGCATCATGGAATAACCTCTGTGGATCAGGTCAGTGTGATCATAGCTGTGTGTGTGTGTGTGTTGGGTTTTTAATGACCTGGGCACAGTACTGGGATTTGGCCACAGCGACAAGTAACTTCATGACCGGCTGGGACTGGGAGACCAGTGGAGTGACCACATGAATGATCGCTGTAAACTTAGAAGGTGGCTTAATACCTAGAAGGCAAACAAAAAAACAAAAAAAAAACAGGACACGCAATTTTAAAAAAAGACATAAGAAAGAACTTTTTCTTCTTTCACATCTACTTCAAGCTGTGTGGATGCATAGCTGAACAGGTCTAATTAGGTCTGTAAAGGAAAGGAAGCCAGTTAACCAAATCCCAGTGTCAACAACAAGCCAAATATCTGGCCAATTAACACAAATTAGCACAAACACAACATGGCAAGTGTAACTGATGTGCTTCTCTGACAAATCATAAAATAATAAATATGCATTACATAACTTGTCAGTGATTTACATATTAGTTTACAAGCACTTAACACCTGTCACACACCACCTGTTTCTGTGTTGTGCCATAAATAAAATCAGTCTAACCAAGCCTGGGGTCTCCCAGTAATGTTGTTCCTATACTGCATGCATGATTGATTAACTGACCCAGCTTAGCGTAGTAGAAGGGAAAGTCTCTCAGGGAGGTGGAGTACTGAGGCAGGGTGAAAAGACCTCCAGGAAGACTGTTCCACATGAGGTTACTTCTTGAGGTGTGCAGCAGCACCCGGTCCTGAATTATCTACAGGAATAGGAGAGGAAGGTGGGGGGCGGGACAAGATCACATTTTTCAGTAAATTTATAAATTGATCATAAATAAAATCACAACAGTGCTTTTCCTGAGTTATTTCAAGACAAATAAACTTCTCACTGATTTCACAAGGACTGAGGAAATAGAGTTGTGCGTCGAGATTGTGCATGTCCAATCCAACATGCTGCTTGGGAACTGAGTGCAGGCATAGATCCTCTGGCACTTCTCAAAATTAACAACTGAAATTACAAGTCACTTCAAATAAACAAGGATCCTGCAGAATACAAATGAGGGCCTTTTTGTCTTCATCTTGTCGTGCCTTCTAATAAACATCCTCCTTTCATTCTGTTATGTGAATCTCTTTTAGGGTTTTTGTCGACTAATCTTTCAGTTTCCCAGTTATATAAATGAATTTCATGGTTTCATCTGTATATGTTATACATGTGTAACAAATTACAGAGTTGGATTTAGACTAGAAATGGGAGTGACAGAGCTATTTTGTAATTATGGAGAAATTGAGATGGTATGAATCTGTGAAAACAGACATTAGTTCATTTTAAAAATGCTGAAATACGATGTTGTAAGATCCTCACACAGTAAAAGCCTTTATGCACCAGATGCATAAAATTCATGTGAATGTTTCATGCATTAAAAATATTTTTCAGACCAACCACATAATTTCGCTGGATAAATTTGCGGCATTTTTTTTTTTTCCGAGACAAGCTCAATTTTTCAGACTCTTTATATCCAAATACAGATCTGACCATTTAGTCCACTGCATTTGACATCAAGTGTGTTTGAAACTCAAAATGTGCACTGGTACCAAATATAGAAATGGTAAAATAATATTTTACCTCAGACACACTGGCATCATGAAAATTGAATGAAAACAGCTGTGACACAACTTCAACTCGTGGATCAAACTATGAAATTCTCCCTGTTGTCGTGATCTTGTGGGAACTGGATGAACCCAGTTTCCCCCACTTTTATTTTTAGGAAAACATTTGGATGCTTGATTTTCTTTTCTTTTCTTCTTCTTCTTTTTTTTTTTTTTAATAAATGGTGCGTTTAAGAGCAATTTTTAAAAATTCAGAATTTTTAAAATCAATGGACTCTGTGTAATGAAATTAAAAGTCGTGTTTAGTTATTTAGCCCAATATTACATTCTGTATGCTTGTAAGCTTTGCAAGCCCACAGCATTACCTGTTCCCACTGAAATTCCCAGATGACTCTTAGACATTAAGAGGGTATCCTAATGAAATGTTAAGTGTCCTCAGAAGTTATGGTGTAGCTACCACAGCAAACTCTGTTTATTTCTGGCAAAGCATATGTGATGATAAAGTTGATTGTTCAGGTTCACCTTTACCTTGTTTATGGCAAAATATCAAGAATCCCCAGATAATGGTAGCTTGCTAAAAGAGTGCATCAGGAGTCAAAACATAGCTGATTTGGTGTTCCACTGTGGGATATTTCGGTACAGGGTTAAGATGTTGAGTGTAAACAGATCGAACATCAGCTTCTCTGGGTTGTAACTTTAGCCCGCTGACATGGAAAAGCCATCTCTGCCTTCTAATGCTCTGACTTACTTACTCTATGAAATGTCTGTAAAGTTATGCAAGCATAACTATTATTGGTGTGAATTGCAGTCAGCCATAAGACTGACTGCATGTTATGGAAAATAGCTGTAACATGATCTTCTTCACCTGCCATTCAGATAGTTTTTCAGTCACTTAGAGGTCACCTTCATTTGTTGTCATACAATAGTGTCAGGTAAATTTATAGACGCACAAATATTTAACCATGTAAACAGAGGATGAGTTTACAAAAAACAAACAAAAAACCTCGGTTCCACAGCTTTACAACATCATTTTTGCTTTTTTTCTTGCCTCTTTATCCTTTTCCATTCTTTACCGCTCTCATCTTTGTCTGTTTGTAACTCTAGCCCAAGAGCAGCGTGATAGGCTGCTATTCACCGGGAAGCTTACAGATAAATGGAGTCTGACAGGAACAAACTACTGACATGATTGATAGCCAAGCCACAGCGATACACAGCCTCAAAACATGACAGCAGTGCTTAACAATATATATCACTCCTCTTGGTTTTCAATGTGGTTTTGAGCATTTTCATTGTATTGTTTTACATCTGCTACTACACAGTCTGCACTGATAATATGTCACTACAAAGTCGATAAGTATAATGAAAAGAATTGAATCACTCCTAAATGATAAGACAACTAATAGATCTATAATTTAACTGTATTTTTACGCTTGTATTTATGCACAAATACAGAAGTGAAAAACACTAACAAGAGGTTTTAAAATATGACAAATAATATACAGCACTTTTACACCTGTATATAATGACACACATGTACAGAGTTGTATGTAGGTGTGTATGTACCTCCAGTGTGGTCAGTACTATCTTCTCCACAGAGTTGAAATAAGCCTCCCACAATAACTGTGTCTGCTGTCTCAGGGAGAGGATCTTATCCTGGTGGATGGAGCGCACTGTTGAAGGGATCTAGGGAACAGGTAAAATATCCAAGAACATTTATTTTAGTGAAGAAAGTATAAAAGAACAGCTTAAACTGGATACTCTCAATACACAAATCAGTTCTGCTGTCATATCGGCTGTATAGTAGTTTCAGGTGAAAGGGGTTAAAACCAACAAATCAGCACTGAACAATTCATGGAGGTCATTGAAAATGTGCCCTCAAAATGCAGCAATATTCAGACACTTTGCACTTGCTAGCTGACATAAACAAAAACTGGAAAAAAGAAGCAAGGAACACCTGCATGTTGCTGTTACCATCCCTTTTTAAGACATGCCAAAAACCTTCAGTGTTTAGGGGAAAAAAATAAACAAACTCATCTTCAATCTACATCATCATCATCTACAAGAATGAACACCCTTAGAGTTGTATGTAAAATGTTCTCATATGAACTAATAATAGATAATGTATGATGACACTTTACTAGAACCGATACTGACAATGCTCATGACAAGCACTGAACCAAATACTTTCACAATAATAGATTTGAGAAGCCAGCATTGTTACTTATCCCATTTCTAAAAAGGTACAAGTTCATTAAACATCAAGTGTGAATACATGTATAAAAGCAAAAGTGTTGGCAGTTTGTGCGTTTTAACACAAGGCCACTATCTTACCATGACTCAACATACTAGGAAATTCAAAATCACAAAATTGATGGTGACCAGATTCGGCATGAGTGACAAGCTCGGTGTCATGACATATGGAGACATTTCAAAGCAAAGCCCCGAAACACAAGGAACCATTGAACAGAAAGACTGTCTTACCATTGAACAAGGTCAGACAGTGCAATGTTTAGAAATTGGGGGTGGGTGGGTTACGGCTCGTAGGCCTCAGTTAGCAATGTAAATGTTAAACATCATGACAGTAAAATTTGCAAACGCCTGAACAAGCATGGCTTGTTTGGAAGGATTGCCAGAAGAAAGGCTTTTCTCTCTAAAAAGAATATTTTAGCATGACTTGAAAAGTCGCATCTGACCAAACTACAAAACTTCTGGAGCACTGTCCTTTGGACAGATGAGGCCAGAGTGGAGACAATTCACAGTTCCACATTTGGAAAACAAATAAACAAACAAAGAAAAAAACAAAACAAAGAACATATCAGCACAAATGACTCATACACACATCAAGCACAGTGGTGGAGTCGTGATAATTTTGGCTTGTTTCACAACAATAGAACCTGGGCACCTTGCAGTCATTGAGTCGACCACAAGCTCCTCTGTGTGTCTAGAGTCAGACATGAGGCCCTCTGTCTGACAGCTAAAGCTTCGCTGAAAATGAGTCATGCAACAAGACGATGGACCACAAAAAACAGCAGCAACTCACAGAAAACAACAAATGTGGTTCTACATGCTACTAAATCATGGGGCGTACTCAGTTTTTTATATTCCTTTGACAACCTTCTTTTTCACATGAATGTATGCATTGATATCTGTCCAATGAATTAGATTCTGATAAAATAACCAAAAACATCAAGACAGGATATAATGCTTTTACTATTATAACTTTCAGTGGTGATGAGGGATAAAAAATGTTTTTTTAGTGGTATTCTAGGAGGTTTTACTGAGCTATTATGGCACTCGAACTCTATATGTATATAGGGTATCCTGCTTTGGGTTTTAACTTAGAAGCTCTGCTTACCTGTAATAGCAGCCTTTCATCCCCAATAACAGCTGCCCTATTCCAGTCGATGATCTCTGAGAAGGGAAGCTCCCAGCCATTACTTAGCATCACTGGCACGCAAGCTGCCTGCAAGAGTAACACCACAAATACAGAGAGAAAATGAAGTGTTAATAAGGTGAACGGCTTTAAGAATGGAACCTGTGAAACTTGTGACACCCACAGTATGCTAATAACGTTTAAATTTACAGTAAATATCTTAAGCAGGGAGGAGAAGTTGAATAAGAGTGCATTCAGTTTGCCAGTGCCATATCGCCTGCTACCTGAGTCTTAAAATATTTATACTCTATATTCATATTCAGGGAACAACCAGGCATCGGTCTTGTGGAATAATTTCTCTTTTAGGAGGCAATAAAATAAAGGAGATACTCATATCAGGCAATTTAAACAGCTGGATCGACACTTTTTTTTCCACAGCACATTTCCGTAAACCACAGAATCGCTGCGATACTTTGATGACTACCTCTCAAAGTGACTAGGCAGTGTGGCTTCATAAAAATGATCAATGTACTTAGTGGAAAGGAAGATAAACTTTAAAATGGCTTAACTATCAAACCCCTGTGTCTAAGAGATGAATGAAATTCTTACTGAGGTGTTTCTGTTGGTGGATGTCTTTGTGTCTTAGTGTTACACAGCAGCCTCCTGTAATCTGTTAAGCGGACTGCCATTCACTGATTGGTCATGTGCATCCAGGAACAAACACTTGTGCATCAGAGTGCTGCAGTCTTCATCTAATACTGCATCTAATTCTTCTTGTCATTAGCAAAGGTCTTTGCATGCTTTACCTGCCTAGCTGCTCTCACAGAGAAATCATCTTCAAACTCTTGTAGGTAACTCAGCATATTACACAGCCAATATATGAAAGAACCATTATAAAAACTCAGTATGATTAACTTCCATCTATCATATATACTATTCTATACCAAAGTCTCAAGCCACTGTTCAATTCTCTATACTTCGCTAGGAAAATAGGTCATTGCTGGTTTTTTCCTGTTTCTTTAGGGGATGACTTTCATATATTGTTCATATGCTGTAGATGTTTTGTTTTGTTTTTTTAGGTGTGATCCAATTCTTCTTTTGTCCTCTTTGTCCTCTTCTGTTCTCTTTGGTAATCCTATTCTAGGCGGAAAAATATTATTTTTTGTATGTCTAACTTTTATCTTTCGCATTTTCACTCAACTCAACTGAGGAAATAGGAACAAATTATGCATTTTTGTCACAGAGTACTAATAATGAAGTGCTTCAAGATGCTATTTAAAATTGGTTCTTTGCCGTCTGTTGTGTGTAGACACAACATGGTTCATCAATTAAGTTAGGTACTTTTTTTAAATTCTTGAAGCCTTCACGGATCATTGTTATGTGGTCCAAAAGAAAAAAAACCTTCTGAAAATGGTCAGGTACAAGGACTAGACTGAAAAGTGGAAAAGCTGCTAATGGCCAAAGAAAAAACTTTGAAAAACCTTCAGAAAGCCTGGAGAACTACTGCTTAAAACCACATTAAAAATCACAATAAAACCTGCCCCTTGGAACCAAAATATAAAAGTAAGTGACTCAGTCCTATAATGTAGTTTCTTCTACAGGAACTAAGCATTAAGCATTGGATTTTCTTAATTACTTTATAACCACGTTTTCAAAAAAGTTAGAACTCTGGGTAAAATGTCATGGTCTGCACCTTTTCCGGAAGCTCTGCTTTCTCCCACTAAAAGATGCTGGGTTAATGTTACCCGTCTTGGACGATGGCACTCCAGCAAGAGATACTGTTAATCTCTGATTAAATAAAGATTAAAAAAAAGAAAATCTTCACTCCTTACACTCACTTCAGTCACTGGAACATTATGCCCCACAACAGCCTGTTTGCTTTCACAAATTCTCCCATCCGTCTGTCCTACTCAACTTCTTTGTTTCTTGTACAAGTGTTTACACACACCCCAGTGCCTCTCCCTGCCACGGCTCAGCCCTACAATCTAGCCAACCTCTGTATTCTAACTCCACTGCAGACACACTGCTTTCTCCTCTGGCGTCCTGTCTATGTGTGGCCTCCCCTGTGATGTAATCATCTTCCAATTTCATTCAATACAGAGGCAGTGCCCATGACGTCTGGTAAAATCAAAACTCATCATTTTAGTTCCGTCTCCTACAACATAAATTGCCTCAAGTGAAAGTATACGTTAAATAAAATTAACTTAGGAACTCTTCAACGTATGATCTGAGCACAATGTCACTACATGAGCCTGGCCATCTCTGTACACCTAAAACACAGACAGACTGTGTGAGATAATTACTGTGTTGGGGTTGAATTAGGGACACTTGTTGGATAATTGAGAAACATTAAATGCAGGGTAGCCATTCACATAAATGATTAAGCACATGTTTGCTGCCACAAAAAAACAAAAGTGGAGGAAGATTTGAGTAGATGGGGGGGAAGTCACCTAAAGGAATGGAAAAAGCTGAACCAGAAAAAAGAAACAAGATGGCAGAAAAAGCAGTGAGTCATACGCAGCTAAAGTAACACTAGCTGCACATTAACAAAATGACTGCCACTGGGTGAGAGAGCTACTAGGACTAAATAAGCACTTCACTTTTTGCACTCTCGAGTGCTGATGAGGAGCTTCATTGTTTGATCAGTTTTGGGGTTGACACACAACATTATTTCTTGAATCTTTTTAATCTATGTTTGCTTAATATAAGAAAGACTGTAAAATGATGATGCCTTAATGATCTTAGCACCTTACAATCTGTGTGGGCTGGACATCAGCTGAGATTTAATCATGTTCAAATTTTAAAGTGATTCCTTAAGAATAATCTGACTCTGTGTGTTTGTGTGTGTGTACTATGTTTACATATCTTTGTGCGGACCAAAAATTGGAATGTCAGTGTACTTGTGGGGACCAACAGCTCTTGTAGGGACAAAATGCCCATCCCCATGAGCTTGAAGGCATTTTTCAGGCTCAAAATGTGCTTCTTCAAGCAAAATTAAACAGATAATGTTGCATAAGATTTGTATTTCCTGATCTATTGTACTGTACAACCCTGTTTCCCCAAAAAATAAAATATCAGTCTAAGTAGTAGACTGTTTTTAAATATAAGTCATTTAAAAACTATACATAACTGAAAATAATACCAAGACAATATATCAAATATATAGTGCCTTAAGGTTCTTTTTCTATAAAGCCAAGCTGTTGTAATATGTACAGAATGTCACTTGCCACTGCTTTGCTGAAATAAGCAAGACCTTCAATTTAAAATAAAAGAAAAAGAAAAAAGAGTCGGATGGCAGCATGCACTGCTCCAAACCCTGTCCAATATTAATGATGGCCTCACAGATGTCAAGACACGCTACCTGCTGTGATGACTAAAGTGTAATATAGACTTGGGCTGTGAATCTTTGTAGAGTCTATGACAGAGATATTTATCCCTCAAGTTTTTCCACTTCTTTGTACATCCCATTTCAGCATTCTCTCTCTCCAGGAATTTGCTGACATTTGTGAGTCCTTGTATTGATGCTATGATTAATATTCCTTATACTGACATCAGTTGTTATTCTCTCACCGATTTAAAAACTATGGCAAAAAGTATCTAGAAATGGGTAAGAGGAATCGACGGTAGTGAACAAGCCAATCACAATGGTTGAAGGGTGTGCTGACGCGATGTTTAGCTACGTTTCCAGGCAGGTCATATTCGTAGAGTTATAGATGGGTTTACGGTTACAACATAGCTACTGCGTAGATTCAGGGAGCAGCTGTTTCTTTTAGTTGTGAGATGTCCCACTTAGTCTTTTTTTTTTAACATTAGTTTTAGGATTACATTCATTTTCGCCATCCTAAAATATTGAATAAAATTCACAATGAGCCTATATTCTAACAAAATACAGTCAGCAGTAAAAAGCAATATGTGCGTTTTTTAATCACTGACCTGTAAAGCCTCTAAGAAGCGAAAGGAACCCAGCCGTCGTCCTCGAGGTACCAGACAGAATGTGGAGTTGTACAGCATTTCTCTGTAGTCATACCTGCAGAGCAAGAAATTAGAGAAATTAGCAACACATGTTCAGAAGATGAATTTAGGCAACCATACAGAAAACAGAGCTGTGTTTTTGTTTATCGATTATAAAAATCTTACTAAAAAAAAAAGAAAAAAACAGACTTAAGTAAATGCAGAACCAATTTTTTTTTTTTTTACATGTGCAAAAGACATGTTACCTCTCTTTTTTTGGATAAAGGAATACCTTGAAAGAATTAATACTATGAGGAAAAAGCCCATTTCTCTGATCTTGACTTCTGCCCACTCACCTATAAACCCCTTTGCCCTTTCACCTGCACATCTAAACATCTCTCGTTCTTCCTCCATTCAATCTAAGCCTCAGTCAGCACTTGCTTGGATTAAGAAGCTGCTTGGAATTCCTTCGGTGTCATTACTATGTGCAAGAGAGTGAGTGTAAAAAGGAGCGGTTTTTGTGTGTGTGTGTGTGTGTGTTTGTGCATATGTGTCTTGGCTAGTTGTGCATTCAGCTGAGTTTTATGAAGGATAACTGGAAGTGTAAATATTTTATTTCTCAGTATTATTTGCAAACAAGGACAAATGCAAATGTGTGCTACATTTAAAACAAGTTGTGGTTACATTTGAATGAGACTACAAATATGCAAAGGTGAGTCATCATTTGTGTTTACCTACTGTGTATATCTACCTGGATGTCCACAGCCTCTCCTTTACTGTTCGTGTGTG
The DNA here is from genome assembly GCF_013358895.1 of Oreochromis aureus. NCBI lineage: Eukaryota > Metazoa > Chordata > Actinopteri > Cichliformes > Cichlidae > Oreochromis > Oreochromis aureus. The sequence continues at coordinate 10,731,241 of NC_052952.1, forward strand.
TGTGTATACATATATTATGCTTAGGGATTCACTCCTGGGTGTCTCACCAAGTGCACTGGTAAGGCTCAATATTAAAAAGGCACACTGCTCTGCAGACTTGATCCATGAACTGATTTACATCAAGTCTACAGGGCACTACACAGTCAAGACACATCCTGGCATACTACTATACACACTTGGTAAAAGTAATACACAGTAGTACACTGTACCTCCAGCTCTTCCTAAGCACTTTCATAACATAAAGCACAACACTTTTTCTCGCTATACCCAATATACAATCATCCAAAACCACATTTTTAGACACACTAAAATATACCTCAAAAGGTGTCTGAGAAATATATACCTATGACCATAATACAATATTATTATACCACTATCAAGTGATTTACAGAGAAATAAAAGGGGCATGCATTATAGTGACATAAAAGCATAAAAGCAACAGCTAAGCTTGATTACTGTTGATAATACACTTAAGTAATAAATAATACACTATAAAACACAGAAATCCATTATCAACACTGGAATTATTAGTAGGTCAGAGCAACTAATGCTGCAGAGTAGATAGCACAGATGTTGCTCTAATCTGTGCATCCATTATGAAATAGTGGACTTAATGATCAGTGTGACTACATCACAGATGGATTGCAAGATGACAAACACACAGTCTAGCAAGAGTCATGATATTTAACCATTTTGCATGCTTATAAAATCAGAAATGTAGGTCTGTATCTGGGCCCGGCTGGGTGTAAGTTTTTCACATCCATCATCTTTTCTGTCAGTGCAAACTCAGGGAAGACCAGATGTTCCTCTCCCTGCATACCTCCATTCTTCCCTACTCTTCCAGATGGCTGCCTGCGGGGAGGAGCAGTCTCACAGTATGCTACCTCATGTCAGTGAGGACGTTAAGGATGAGTGTTCAAAAACATCTTCCTTTTGAACCAGCTCATGCCTTGGTGTTTTTCTTATATATTTCACAGTGCAAGTAAGGCATGAAAAGGTTTAACAGACTGGTCTCAAACAGCATAGATGTCAGTGAGAAGCTCATTGCCCGCATCTCACAGCATTTAACTCTGCATGATATGAGGCAAATCCTGCCTTGTCCCATATTTCCACCATGCAGTTAGCTGCTGGTGAACAGAGCAGTTCCACAGTAGCAGATTGGCTGTAGGGGTGAGCAAAAAAGAAACAAAAAATAACAACAACAAAAAACCCCACAACTTTTCCCTGTTTGCTTCTCTCTTTTTGTACCTTCGAAAGAGAAAACTGTGTTAGTCTGCGCCATTTTATGGATTCTGGACATTGTACTCAAATGAATGAGTGCAATTTTTCCTTTTCTAAATCCATTTACTTTCATAATTCCTTCAACCCCTTTGTTAGGGTGGGTGAGGGTGAGCTAATAACATAAAAGTCAAACTACATTGCAAAACAATACAGCTTAGCCTAAACCCACACAGAGTTAGGACTGAACCTCGACCAGCTGGTCAGTCAGAGCGACCACACTGTTGACATTTACTGACCATTGTGTTGTTCTTGGTTAGAAACAACCACCTTTTAGAAATGGAAGCTCCTTTTATATGACCACTCGGTGTTGTCTAACTGTGAGTGACACAGGGAAGACGGGAGTGGAGACTAGTAAAAAGAAACCTTAAAGTCAGAATATATACCGATTTGTCAACCAGTAAATTAGTTGTTAAGTTTACCAAAACCCCTTTACTTTCTTCCATAGTTAGTCAACATAGTTTCTCTTTTGTGTTTGTGCGTTTAACTAATTGCCGTCTTTCACAGGTCACTGAACTCAGCTGGAAATTCCATCAGCAGGGACCAACCCCTGGCCTGCAATGCTATGCTGTGCAAATAAGCATGCTTGTATCACTTTTAAAGGAAAAGAAGTAGCTGTATTTTTAAACAGCATACACTGGTTTACAATGATACAGTGATGGCAAGTGTTATGCAAGAGGAAAAAAGCAAATCTAGGACACGCTGTACACAGATTCCAGTGAAAATATGATGAGGTGTTTGTTCACTTCTGTAAAATCATTTTACACAGTTGAGGTTCAAGGCCAGAATGGCACATAAAGGTGGAACCCTGTTATTTGCCAATAATCGGTGCATAGTTTCAATTGACAGGAAGAAAGTAGACCGATCAAGCCTCAGTTTAGGTGCAAACACTCTCCTCCATGCACAAGAGAAGAGATGAGAGAAACACACTAATGTGGCCTCATAATTTCGACACTTTACTTGATATTAATACATAACTAGTCCATCTCTGATAAATGTCCAAATTTCTTCACTGAGGAAAACAAAAAGAAAAAAAGAAAAGGAAAAAGACTTGGCAGTAAAATGGCAAAACATCAGTTTCAATGCTGTGACCTTCTGTTACGCCTCTTTACATAAGCCTATTAATTCTTGAATATAATTTAAAAAATATTTTTTTGTATTATAGTTAAGGAATAAGAATGATTCAGAAAGAGAAATGAATAACAAGAAGTGAGCTGGGTCAAGAATGAACATCAACCAGTCTCCTAGCAACCAGAACGGATGGTGTGAAAAAGAAATGCATAGCACACTTTGTCAAGTGCCGGAGGAGACTCAGAAGAAGAGCCAAAGTGTTTGTCTCCCATAATCCATGCAAGAGACCACACACATTAACAACATAACAACTCACAGAGAGGGCTGCAATCAAAAGAGCCATTGACGTGGCATTTCAAAGTGCTGATATTGGTTCCACCAGCATGACTACCAGGAACTACAGAGCAGTTTCCTTTAATTTATGTAATTGTTGGTTCTCTTAATCCTCTACACAGTATACCTTTACACAACAACAAATGATTTGATTGCATGAATTTTCAAAAGTGGTATTGTTAGATTGATACAGATAGGTAAGGTGAAGCAGGATGAAAGATGATTTACTCATAAAATGACCAAGGACAGTTTCATTGCTGGGCAACAACACGATTTCTGTAACCTAGATTTGGACAAACTTAACCATCAATTTGTTTAATTATGCCAAATTCAAAATAAATTTGGAAAGGAATAAATACATATCGAACTTAATTTGGTCGCTTGGGTTTTTGGTTTGTTTTTTTTAAGCTTACAAACCAACAGAAGTGGACTTTTATCTACTGGTATTACATTGACAATGCCAAGATCAAGGTATGCCAATGACAAATGTCACTGTACATGCTGTAATTTGTTATATAAAGCAGAGAAAAATTCTAAAGTATAGTAACAGTAGGACAGTTATATATAACACTAGATCTGTGTATGATATGCCCTTTGATCAAACCAACTGCTGTCAGATGAGAACAGAAATTCTGAAGATTTGGGCAGAGCACCACTTTTTGTCTGCGTGACTTTGTTGTAGTATCTGTAAACTCTGGCTACACATTTAATCTTGCAATAAAGAGTATTCAAGTTCTTAAAAAGAGAAAATCCGTAACAAGGTTCAACATCATAAATGATCTGATGGCCTGGGGCTAGTTTAAAAAAATAAATAAATAAATACTATCGCTGGGCATGTTGGTTAACCAGCTTATTGCTCTTTTAGGATCAGTGATGGTGTTTCCACAAATTCATTCACCTGTTCAAACTGGCTAAAATGTATTTTCAGTCAGTTACAGTTAGTATTCTCACATTAAAATGCCAGCAAAGCTTCATGCCTGTTGAGATCTTAAAATTTGAAAAAGAACAATCTAGTGTCTGTTTGTTTTATGTAGTGAAAGCATAAAGCATAACTGATTTAACCAGATGCTAAAATTAAACCCGTCTGCATACAAACTATTTATTTTGACACAGTCTTAGCAGCAGCTGATCATCCCACTATTTCCAGCAGTGACAGGGGAGTAGTACTACTTCTATAGATTTATCTTAAACCTCTAGATAATTAGATACATTTCTCTGGGTTAAACTAGCACTATACAAAGAAATTACATTTGCTTCTTTTCTTTTCTTTTTTTTTTTAAACAAAAACTCCCATTTAATGGCCCAGGAACCAGTGGGAGAAAGAACGTTATAGTAGACATCGGTTAAAGTAGAAACTGATTTAACAATTGTCTCCACAACAAAGGAGAGATTGCATGAACTGAAACGAGAAGGCAGCTATACGACTGTGCTGCTCTCCCACCCCACAGTACCAATACTAACTTCATATCTAATTTTCCGCCTTCTCTTTTCTGTCACAGTTGGACTAGGTTGATAGACATTTGGCTGTTGCCAGGACCATTACTCTGAGCCTGAGGAATTTGAGCCTGAAAGGCAATGAGTGAAAGTGAGTGTCATCAGAAGATAAAGGAAAAGAAGGATAAACAACAGCTGACAACTGAACACTAGATCCAAGCCCCGCACAGCCAGAGCCACCCATGGCAAGACTGTCACAGACAAACACATAAAGCCTCATTTTAAGCTCAACACACATCGGAGCAACTTCAATAGTTGAACAAACGGACCATCTTAGACTCAGCTGTTTTGTTTTTTGACAAGACTGCACACAAGGAAGTAGACATGAACACCACACAGTGACGGGCCCAAGAGGGGAAAATTTTTGGAGGAATTCAGAAAAAAACAAACAAACACTCTTATTGAAAGACTTGCATCTAATGTAATATGAATTTACATATAGTGATTTTTCGGGTAGTGGAAAAATCATTAACTGACTGTTTATCTCTACAAAGCAATCAAACAAATGCTTTGAATATGGGATTAATAGCATCAAACTTGCAAGAGGGTATTTTGCAGTCTAGATACTGGAATCTGTGGTAGCATGTCTTAAAAGATTTTATTACAGCTTGGCAAAAACTTGCACACCAACCAAAGCGAGACTGAGCCTACACAAATTTATTCTGTTTATATATCTGAATATTAGTTAAACTGTGAAATCCATTCCAGTAATGCAACACAATGAAGAACTTCAACACTAGGGGACACACAAGTTATCGGCCAGAATAACTAAAGAGAACAACTTAAAGCTTAAAATACTCCATTGGCCTGAGGATGAAACATGACTGATTAATGTCTAAGACTGTTATGAATGAGATTCCCTGCACTATCTTGCATTTAATAGGGTAGTTAATCTTGACCGTTTTTACCTGCAGCCATGATAAACGAGAAACTTCTTTGAAGCATTGGTGCCTCGAGCAAGGAGGTTCACAAAAAAAGAAGAAGCGGAAGGCAATAGAGCTTCAGGGGTAAAAGAAAAAAAATCTAATTGAAATCAACTACACATTTACAATGTCGCCTAGACCTGGCTGTGCTAGACTTTCTTTCACCGAGTAAGACAGTTTCCCACATCAGCACAGTAATTTACATTATGGGAAATAATCATTTATTTTTAATAAGAAAACAGGATTGCATAAACATATTGTAGGTAGCTGGATCGCTGAATGTATTTTTTCCATTGAAAAATTTATGGTTGTTACACTTTATTAGAAAAGAGGACAGTTTTCCAGCGGTGCAAGAATTACCATTGCTGCTTAATGGAGTTTAACAAGGACTGTGTGCTCAAGCCCGAGTCAATGGAGCAGAGAGAATGTTAGAACCAATATGGCTTTTTCAAAAACAAAGCCTTTACTCATTTCCTCAAGGCGCCTTGGACTCACTCATCTTCCTCTGGTTAATGAGTTCAAAGACAGCTTTATAAAACATTTACAGACACACAGAGGGGGGTCTAAAGCTCCACCACATTACATGACCTCAGGTTAATTTACCCAATTACTATGCTTTGAGTCTTCTATCACTCTTCTTTTTCTTGTGCCCCTTCTCAGTCTATCCATCTTAAGCCCTCACTAAACAGGAAAACTTAAACACAAAAACCTTTCATCTGCTCAAATGCTGCTACACACACCCGTAGGTTTGTACAATTACACTCAACATCCTTGCACACTGACCAAATCAAACCGATTTTTTCCAAAACATCCATCCAAATAAAAATGCTTGGATCTTAAAAGAGCTGCTGATTTATTTTGGCAAAAGCGTCTCCCACATCTCTAATCAGCCATCCATCAGCTTGACGAGGCTGATGAGCACGATGCTTTGAAGTGCTCTCTGGGTACCATAACCAGAACAAGGGACTCTTGGAGATAATGAAATGACTGTTGTTAATGGAACAGCCATTAGTGCTGGAATGTCAGGACTGGCTTGTAAAGTCAGGCAACATAAAGATGTTGGATCAGTCGTTAGAGTCAAATTACTTGACTACAATGACCATGGAGGGTCTAACGTCTCTAGCAATAAGGATCACTGAGAGTAATATACATTTATGCTGACTCTGGTGTGTATTTCCAAACATTAAATTAGACCTGAGTATTACAGTATAATCTTTAAGGACTTTTTTTTATAGCCTGCACTGAGAGAAGAAGAGTATTTCTTGATCTTAATAGGCACTCGCGCTTTAAGCTGAGAAGCTTACTGATCAACTAATAACATGGCTTTGGTAAAAGCCAAAGCGAGCCATCCACAGAGCTTTAAGTGTGTCCCATTAAGAACAAAGGTGGAAGTTGAGCAGATTAATCTAAGCAGCCTCCAAGCTTGAAGGAAGGCTGTCAAACAGCCAGCAACAGGCATGTGTAGGACACAAAGCCTATCTGGTGGTGCAGGTACAGGAGCTGTTCTGCAAGAGAGATAAGTCCAGGTCAGGAATGTCTCTGTTCCTGGGCCAAGTAGAGAGGATGACTGCAAGAAGAGATGGAAGTGCAAGAGGGCAGATAATGATGGAGAGAGGGATTGAATGACACAGAGGTGGAGGGAGGGGACGAAGGAAACAGGAAAACACACACAGGGTGATGAATGGATAGGAACTGAGAGGGGAAGGAGGGGATAGAGGAAGAGTGATGAAAGATGGGATTATATGTGAGGAAAGAGTAGAATAACATATGCAAGGATGGATATGAAGAACAATGGAAGAGAGCATAATAAGTGACTAAAAGTAGGTTGAAATTAAGTGATTATATTTGATTTAATATGTTTAAATCTATCAGTACATTGACTAAATTTTATCTAAATTTTTGTAAAGGATGGAAATGGTTCTAAATTCACAGGCAGCCAGTCCCTTTACTAGTACAGCTGCCAAGATAATAGCCATGACAGGGAGAAGAGGGATTGGTAATGCCCATCTTAATTCAGAATATGGAATGATATGAACCAACTATGAGATCAATGCACCGTCAAATGGACTTGTGGGCTGTGTCTGATCTGAGCCAACATTCATCACGCTGAGAGAGGGATTTAGATAAAGCCTGGATGCTGAGACTGAGGAGTTTGTTTTGAAACATTCTTTATTTGTTTGTGTGTGGGTGTGATTTTGGACAATATCTGAGGGGTAAGGCAAGAGCTGAAACACAGGGCCATGTATGCAAGTGTGTGCATGTATGAATGCGTATGGGCATGACTTATTTATTTTAGGGCAAAAGTGTGTAGGTTTGCTTTAAGACATAGAAACAGACATTTCTTGCAGCTTTTCATTATGCTAATGTGTGAGTGTGCTGTGATTATTTGTGAGTATTATGTTAAAATGCATAGTTTTGGGGGATTGGAACCCCAGGAGCGCAATCAACAGTATTCACAGGAAGCATTTCTTTAAAAGTAGAAATAGCTCTATTGAAAAGTGTTCAACCCACCTGAATACCTCAGAAACAGGTATCTCAAAATTTAACTACAAATAAAACAGAAGGGGACAGACTACTAAACCTAAGTTAGAAAACAAATTTTTTAATTTTGGTGACACAATCAAAGAAAAAAAGAGAAAGTAGGAGTTATTTATCCAATCTGCTGATGGCATCCAGCCTCAAACGCTCGCTAAAGAATGGCTGTGTGCGTAAAGCCAGTGTCAAGTAATCAGAAGAGCAGCTTCATTCTGCTGCTGAGAGTGTAAATTAGCATCTCACCAAGTCGAGCCGCCAAAAAAAACCCACCAAGTGTAAACACAGTCTTTTAGCTCTCAAGAGGGAAAAGATGATTACCTCACAATTACGAGACCACAGTGCAGAGAGAAGCCCCATTGCCTCAGTGACAGAAAGAGAGATTACAGGGTGGCGGTAGTACTAATGATGATGGGTAAAGTGAAAAATACTGCAGTTTATCCCAGGGGACACATAAAATTGCAGCAACTAGCTGAAATTTCTGGCACTTGGCTAGCACACTGGCAACGCTCTTCAAACTGAAACATGAAGAAGAGCTGTTTGCGAGTCAGCTGCCAAATCGAACGGTCTCTTTTTCTAAGGGTTCTATTTCTGTGAGGTGACATTGTACCACAGACTCGTTAAATGTACAACTATGCAAATTTTGTGGTTGTTTTTTAAAAGAATTTACATTTAAAACAGGAACTGAGTCATTTAAAGTCCTTTTTTGTTTTGTTTTTTTGTTTAGTGTTTTTTTTAATAACAACAAAAAAAAAATCAGGACTATTTTATACGTTTGGATTCACAAATTTTACTGATGCGATAAATAGTAAAAGCAGAAAGTTCACTGTGTCATTAGCAGTATGACCTGCAGAGACTTTCACTTAGCAGGAAAGTAAAGAAATAAACATACATTTGACAGTACTAAGATCCAGCTGCTCTCTGAGAAATGAGCGACAGGAATCCACTGGGAATTGCTCAAAATTTCAGATCGGAATCAAATAATTTACAACAGCAGGCAGCAGTGGAGTTTGCAGAAAGCAAAGCACAGATGGGCTTTGAGGTGGACGAGAGCGAGCGAGCACTTTTCTGAATCCCAGTACAGCAGCAGCTTTAGCAAACATTAGTTGGGGGGGGGGGGATAGCTGCATTTCATTTCCATTTCTGCTTCCTTTCCTCCATGCACCAAACCTTTTACAACCAAGCTGGTTTCACAGCACTGCAAACTTTCTACCATGCTATCAATTGAAGGGATGACGCTCTCTCTCCCCTACTCCTAGGATTAGGTCACTACTAGAAATTAGACCTACAACCAGTATACAAGCTCAAGTATTTTCATACACAGAGGTAAAACTGAAGGATTATGAGCATTATTCACAAATCTATAGTGCAAAGATTAGAGCTTAACATTAGCTGGCATGTTTTCTCTTAAATATCCTAAAAACAATTATTTATGTACCTTTAAAGGGAACAAGAAAATAAACCAAAATTAGATGTGGTACACTTTTAAGGTTCAAACGGTGGTCAAAAATGAGCACAAGTTGAGGTGACAAGGTTTGTAATTACCATGAGTCACAACATGTTATAGTCAGCACCTTTTATTTAATAAGACAAGGCTAGAAATACCTAAATCCTCATCACTTTTTTAGCAACATTACACACAATGACAATTTGGCCTGTTTTTTGGGAGGAAAATGCACAATGCACACAAAGTTTGATGCAGCTGATTTCCTGTACATCCTTGCAGACGCACTTGCCCAGAACAAAGCTTCATCTGTTAATGAATTCCATGGCCAGCAGTGTTTGCTGGTGCAAGCAGGTAATTAGTTTAAACAGCGGGAAAGATCAAAGACAACACTTCCTGTCTCGCTCCCTGGTTATGACCTCGCAGGGGAAAGTCACAGATTTCACAAGCAAGAGAGAAAGAAAATGTGTGTAGCTCAGCATGCAGAACCAAAATCAGAGTCAACATCATTTTCGTCTCAATCATAGCAAAATATCCTCTTTTTTTGTAATACACAAAGTGTTTTACAAAAAAACTGCAGCCTTGAGTCACTATGAGCAAACTATGCTTTTCATCTTGATAAAGGTTGGTATGATTTATGTGATTTTTAAGTCTAAATGGCACTTAATCTGTTAAGAATTGCAACAAAGGACAGGTAGAATAGGGCCAGCATTCCACTGAAGAGTATCACTTACTCTGGGTTATCATCAGGTGTGCTACAAGTTCCCCTTTCTCTCACCGTGCCAAGCTACAGCCCTTATCTGACAAAATGGAGTCCAGGGAGGACAGCGAGAGATAGCATATCTCTGCGTGTGTTTGTGTGCCACTTGTATCTGATGATCCAAGTCACTCCTAGCCAAGCGCCACAACATGGTGGCTGTTGATTTTTCAATGCTGCCAATTTTTGGTTACATTTAAACAGCACAACATGGCCTCACATGGTGACAATGATCCACAGCCAAAGTACTTTTGAGAAAATACAAGGACAATGCTGATCATCACACTACGCCTGCAACTTCCCCCAAAACATACTTTTTTTTAAAAAAATTATGAATCCTCTCCTCCCTTACAGAAATAACACATAAATTGTTAAAAAAAAATATTTTGTGATGCCAAGCCAAATGTCACAAGACAATGAGGGACTTCATATCTGTGGGCTTTGCAGGTCTCCTCTTCATACTGACAGAAGGATTAAAATCCCATAGGATTTAACTGGCACTGGTGGAGAGTGGAGCTTAATTCTTCGTGTAGCTCTCTCAACATATTTCATTGTACATGAGGGATAATTTGGAAAGCTCTCGTCATGCCGGCCAAGCAGGTTATCTAAGCGAAAGGACTCTAATGTATCTCATGGGTCACGCAAACACTGGCTGCCTGAACGATGACTCAGTTCCATTAAGTTACATCTTTGTCCTTAAATGCTCTACCAGCAGCAGTTCTCATGACTTTGCTAGAGCATGCTATCAAATATTTATACCAAATCTTCTGTGTCATCTTCTGTCCTATTCTATGTTAAGAGCATTTTACCGTGCACAAAGCAGAGCACAAACTGGGTTTGAGGTAGACCACATATCACCTTTCCTCACCCTAGTTTAGCAGCAGCTTTAGCAAACCAACCCTTCACAAATCTCACACTTTTCGTCTCCATCACCGTACAGGAATGACTGCATTTTCTTCCCAACCCTCTCAGATCCAAGCTGGTTTGGCAGCACCCCTATTTTTCGTCCATACTATAGGCTGTGGAAATTCCTTTCCTTATTCCCAGCATTACAAGGGGAATACATCACCTGCACATGGCTGCCAAGGATAAGACATATATCAACCTGTCAGGACTGGAGCCAACCTAGAGGAGGAGCATGGAAAATAAATAGGACTGCCCTCTGTTCTGAACAACTGGCCTCAAAAGAGGGTGAGAGTGTGGCTAAAACCTATTCAAGCAAATAAAGCATATTTGAATTTGAATCGGACAAAGAGTGAAAAAGAGACAGGGAGGGAGAAGGGGAAACTAGTGCAACCATATCAACATATGTTCAAGTATACAAGACTAGGCCACCAGTCATCACATAATTTGCCATATTTTCACTGTTTTTAAATTAGGTTTCACTCAGTCGTTCAACGATATCTTTAACTTGAACTAACATGCAGTGGCAGTAGTGAATGACTGGTGATGAGATGTCAACAGTACATAAAAACAGATTTAGCATTGTCTATATAATAAATATCTGTCACGTTATAGATAGAATAGAGCAGTAGAAAGTCAAAGGACTTTCTGCACAGGTCATCGGCTTTACTAACTGGTGATGCTGAGAGTAAACTCAATATGTTAGCCCGTGAACCTGTCTTTACTCACCAGTCAGAATCAGTTTGGTAATTTTTGTATGCCTATTATGTAGAATAAGAATGTTGGTCACATTATAGCCTGGCAGTGTTTCTTTAAAAAGTACCGCACACTGCAGCATGAGTGATTGACTGGAGTTATTTGTCACCAAAAGAAAAAGGTGAATCAGCAGAGATAACGATTCACTGATCTAAGCTGCCAACATTAAGGTACAACCATACAGCAGCACTACTCTTGAGTCTAGACATATTACATAATATGTATAAGCCAACACTGAACAGGAAGTGGCTGTCTTCGACGCAGCTGCCACAAAAAAAATTTTGTGAGCCCTCTGCGATCCACTAATAGCCTGGTTAGCCATGAAGTTGTGCGTTGTTCCTTTTTACATGCCAAGCAATGGCAGCTTTTCATTAACTCGAAGACCGCTAATCAGAACAATTTCAAACTCAACACTGCACTTTGTGAGAGTCATGACTGTCTGGTACACGGACACTAGGGTCTGCATGGTTATAACAAAAATCCTTATTATGATTATCTCAGTCATAATTAAATTCCATTTATGTAAAACAATTACTCATTAACAGTAGTAACATCACTGTTATCTTGGCTCAAGTTAAACTAAAATGAGGCAAAAGCTCACCAGTGAAAGGAAAAGAGGCATACTGGATTTATATCACAAGACAGAATGACACCATCCTTGCAATAATTAAACCATAACTACCGGTGATCTTGTTTTCATAGTTGTGTCAGGTCATATTGAAAATAAAATTTAATTAATCTAGCCCTAACACACAATCATAGGATGCATCATCTGTTCAGGAGATAGCCATCACTTCCCGTGAGCTTTCCAAATATAATAAGCAGCTTCTTATTTGTAGCACCTAAAGCAACCTTTATTATCTATTTACTTGAGCCCATCGCCTCATAAGGCTGGTGGAACCCAAAAGTCAACAAAAGCCTTCGAATTTTTTTAATAATAGAGAGTTTATAAGCCAACTGAATCCTCACTACAAATGCCTTGTGGCTAACACAAGGCATATTTTAAACCAACAATGTAGCCAAACTTTTTTCTCGTGATAAAAGAGGTTTACAAAAAAATAAATAATAAATAAAAAAAATCAGCTTCGAAATATCACTAAAATTTTACATTCAAAGGAGCCAAACTGATGCGGTAAAATGTGGTGGGAAAACTGCAGAGATAAAGATAAAAGGAGAACGGAGGCACAAGCTCAGTGCGTCACACTGACACATTTCCTGCTCCACCGTCTGTCATCACTCTGAAAGATGAAGATCAGCAGACAAAGATATGAGAGTAGTTTTCAATCACAGCATTCAGAAGAGCTCATCTCAGCTCAGTGTTGTCAGTAACTGCTGCTGGTAGCATTTTCCTCAGTGGGATTCTGCATTATGGTATACTTGGAAATGAAAAGCCAAGCAGAACACCTAAGCAACAGCTGAAATTATACAACTTTTAAGTGAGAAACTGGTAACATAGTTTAACAAGTTAAAATGGGAACACAATGTACAAGACTTACATAAATACTGCAAAATGTATTCCAACAACCACTTCAGTGCTGTAATGCACTATACTATTCTCTTGAGAAAAGCTCATAGCTTATTTATAGTTGCTTATATATGGCTATTTGTCACTACAGTTTAAATACAGTCACTATGTTGGTGTCTGAAGGACTCCACCATAAATTTCTCACACAAACCTCCCAATCAGAAAAACTATTTCAAACACTGACCATTCCAAAATTGTGTGGTAATGTGAGTGTTATTTCTACACCAGTGTCAATCAAAAATAAACATATAATCTGTGCAGTGTGGTTTTGTGGTTCACCAGCCTCCTTTGCTTCCTGCAGCATCATCCAGCTTTTTATAGAGGGTCCAAATGTTTCGTGGACAATTTCTGACGCATGTGCAAGTGTCCCGCCTCCTGTACTCTCTACATATGAACAGACATCCCCACACAACACAATGTCCTGCACTTTCAGCACAAAGTTGTCAAACAGCTTTTCACTGTTATGTACGCATTTTAGCACAAAAGCAATACAATCGGCTACAAGTTTCTCTGAGCAACTCTGACCTTCATTCACCAACAACATTATAAAACTACCATTTTTCAATCCAGCTACAAGCCGATTAAGAGTCCTGACACACCAAACCGAAGGCTGGCAGCACAGCACCACTTGGCTGGTGTCTAGTTTTATGTTTTTATGTTGTCTGTCTTTAGCTCCTACTGACTTGGTTTAGTGATTTTTTTTTTTTTTTTATATATAAATATATATTTGTCTTCTTTACCCAGCAAATGACCCCACCGGCTAAACAGCAATACAAAACTAACCTATACAGTGCTGTTTGTAACCATCTTTCTGAGATATCTTGGGTGGGGGGTGTTTCTGCCTCTGTGACACTTCCTTGATAAAAGGCTTTGGTCACAATGTGCGTGCATGTCAATAGCGTTGAACTTCAATTGCAACTTTTGTCTGAAGGCATTACTCAACACAAAGCCTTTTCTCAGTTTGCTTTTGCCAGTAACACCCCTTAGATGTTATCTTCATGTTTCTTTCCCCAAAGATGATTTACACTACAACAAGTATCAAGGCTATGTGCGTAAGTATCTCTACTTTAGGCACATTCTAAGCTTATACAATATCTACCTCACTGTAGCCATACAGGCTTGGGTTCCTCATATTAGCTGCAAGGCAAAGAAGCACATTTGTGTGAGCTTATTAATTTAGGAATGACTCATTAATCTCTTCCATTTTAGCAATGTTTAACTAAAGTTCATTTTGTGACCTATTAACACCACAGCGCAATCTAGCTTTTAGATGTGCTTAGTTAGAAGCACTCTTCACAAATATGACTAAAAAACAAATTCTGAACAAGTACACAGGAGCCAGTGTAGTTGCGGAAGAGGAAAAAAAAAGAAAAAAAACCTGACCTAATGTGTTGAAATGGTAGACAACATGGTGAAAAGAGGAATTTATAGATAATGTACAGGAACTCAGAAATCGACTTTCCTCCAGCAATAATTATCATTTTCCCCAAGCTCAGTAAAGCCTGCATCAAGTTGGCTCGCAGCCCTCTGCTAGGGGCTTTGGCCAGTACTGAGGATTAAAACCCTGCAAGTCTATAAATACACCTAGCAGAACAACGTCAGCATCCAGCCAGCTATTGCACTCACCTCTCAATGCTGGGTAGCTGGCATGCAGTTTTTTCTTCCTTTCTCACTCTTTTTTTTTTTTTTTTACTTTCACCACCAGTATTTTAGCCTCTCAGACTGTCACTATTTGTTCTCTTTGTGTTCCCATTTCTCTCTCCCCCCTGAACTTCCTCTCAGCTTGTTTCCCACTCTTCTGTGACTCTCCCTGCATCTTTCACACTGTCCTGCTCATACTCTTGCTCTTGGCAGGGCCTCTTAATTGGAAACAAGCTGTGAGCAGGCTTTCAGTTTGAGGTTAAAATTGCATCTGACCTGCCTCCTGCTGCATCTTCTCTTCTCTCCTTTGGCTGCATTACAAGCTTGTAAACAGTGGCTGAGTGCAGATATGAAAGGGACAATGTGTTGAAGAGGGGAGCAAGAGTTGACTCTCACTGGCTATAAACAGCAAAAAAACAAAAAACACATCACAGATAGTAAGCCCCAATTTTGCTTGTGTAAGTATACTATGAAGACAGGGACAGGCTATATAACAGAAGATTTATTTTAAAAAAACAAAAACAAAAAACGTCAACAACTCTGCTTTGTTATTCAAACGAGCTGAGTGTAATCAGGTAGCCAAGAGAAAAAAAAGTAACTTGGAGCTAATCCATTGTTTTCAGCAAAAGATCTTTCACAAATAAAAAAAATCCAACAAATCTCCTGACGTGATTTTCTCCATTTACTGTAAGCACTGCCAAATCATCTTGACAGCCAGTGCTGATGTGCACATCTGCCTCATCAAGAGAACTGCACAAGCAATAATCATCACAGAATAGAATAGAATAGAATAGAATAGAATAGAATGCCTTTATTGTCACTATATAGTTGTACAATGAGATACAGAACATCTCCTACTCAGTGCAAACATGCTGGGGGGTACAAAATGTAATATGGACAGTATTAACAGAGGTTGTGTAGATATATATATATATATATATATATATATATATATATATATATGTATAAATGGTACAAATATAGGAAGTGGGAAGAAAAAAAAAAAAAAAGGGGGCTGTATGTAATAAATAGTGTGTGTGAGTTCACAGTTGGTTATGGCACATAGAATTGGTTTTGAGTCAGTGGGTGGTCCATGAGGAAGCACCTGTAGCGCTTCCCTGAGGGAAGCAGGCTGAACATGTTGAAACCAGGGTGGGAGCTGTCCTTGATGATGTTTGCTGCTCTGCTGCGGCAGCAGGAGGAATAAATGTCCATCAGGGAGGGGAGAGGGCAGCCGATGATCTTTTGTGCTGTCTTAACCACACTCTGAAGCCTCACTCTATCCGCCTTGGTGCAGCTGCCATACCATACCGTGATGCAGTAGGTTAGCAGGCTCTCAATGGACGAGCGGTAGAAGGTCAGCAGCAGGTTGGAGTTCAGCTTGTACTTCCTGAGGACTCTCAGGAAGTGCAGCCGCTGTTGGGCCTTCTTGACGCTGAGATGTTGTCTGTCCAGGAGATGTCAGCAGAGATGAGGACACCAAGGAACCGGAAGGTGTGGACCCTCTCCACACACTCCCCGTTGATGTAAAGGGGGGCTAAGTCAGTGGTGTGTCTCCTGAAGTCAACAACGAGCTCTTTGGTTTTCTTAGTGTTCAGTGTCAGGTTGTTTTCTGAACACCATGCTGCCAGCTTCGGGACTTCCTCTCTGTAGGCTGCCTCGTCTCCCTTTGAGATGAATCCGACTACCATGGTGTCATCAGCAAACTTGATGATGAGAGTGTTGTTGTGGGTCAAAGAAGCAAAAGACAAAAAAGGATGCACTTAAATTGTGCATGTGATATGCTGACATGGCACATCAAAACCCCCATATCCACATCAATCAAACTTCTAAAACATAAAGTCTGAACTGCAACACAAAAAAATGACATGACCATTACATGGTAATTATGGTGAGAGGCTGCATTTGGTCTGTCACAACTTCCTTGTTGTCAGTGGGAGAGGATAAAAGGGATTTGTTGCACAAAGAGCCACAGCCAGGCACAGAAACTATTACTTCCACCCAGTTAGACCACAGACTGCACTGTCTGACCCATAGAGCTGTATAACAGGATAGTGCAACTCATTCACAATCACACACCAACCTTCACAGAGAGCTCAGCTAACTAAAGATGGGGCAAACCTGCATTAGTCTTCGCATTTGATTTGTACTTGAACATAATGGGCTGATGCCATGTGGAGCACCTGCATTTATTTAATTAATTAAAATGTTAACAAATTGGTTGATGTCTTAAGCAGAGTTTAAAGCGTCCTATCTGACAAACAGCTGCTTAATCCAGTGAGATATTTTTAAGAGCTCAACCCATTTAACATTTTCCCAATTTGTAACATCCTCCAAGCAGCTTACTCCAGCTAGCGTGTTGTTTACATCCCTGTACAAGTCAGAGACATTTTTCATTTAGAAAGCTGAATCATGACCCAGAAACAAATATTTATCTTCTTGGCAATAACCTTCCTTAACTACTGTCCCATCTACATCTTTGACTCCATCAAGTCTAACTCATTTGGAAAGCCAGGAATGCCAGAGTTTTTGATCATCCCTGTAAAAGAGACTAGAAGTCAAAGAGCAATTAATTAAGACCAGTACGGTAAGAGAAACAGGAAAAATGTCTTGTTGAAAGCTACCCACAATATGATGGCTGCATGTTTTTATAAATATGTCAAACACTTCCAAGTGGATTATTCAGCCTCAAACCAAAGTATTCAATCAGTAAGGGAATAGCAGAAGTGGTTTGATCTGGTACTGGTCATTTCATTACATAACAAGGTGATGAAAAGAAAATCTGGGGAAGGAACAATGTTATACAGATATGAAAAACTTTTTCACAAAGAACTGCATCAATGCCTATGAAAACAAAGTACACCCCATGATTTAGTAGCTTGTAGAGCCACGTTTAGCACTAACCTGCCGTCTGACGAAGGGGGAATTTTTGCCCACTCGTCTTTACAGTGCTGTTTCAGTTCATTGAGGTTTCCTGGCATTGTTTATGCACAGCTCTCTTAAGGTTCCAACCACAGCATTTCAATTAAGTTGTAGTCTGCACTTTGATTGCAGCCATTCTGATAAAGATTTCCTGCTATGCATTACAATTTTATCACCCAATTTTGGCCAAGCTTCAGCCTCATAATTGGACCCTGGAACATTTTGGTGTACAGAGGAGCTTGTACTCAACTCAATGACTGCAAGGTGCCAAGGTCCCATTGCAAAACAAGCCCAAATCATCACGCCTCCACCACTCTACTTGACAGTTGGTATGAGGTGTTTGTGCTGATATGCTGTGTTTGGCTTTTGACAAACATGGTACTGTCTCATATGTGCAAAGGACATTATTCCAGAAGTGTAATGGTTCGTTTAGAAGCAACTTTGCAAACCTAAGCTGTTTTGTCATGATCTTTTTAAGAGAGAACAGGCTTTTTCTTCTAGAAACCCTTCCAGACCTTTTCAGTATTCTTCTAATTATGCTGTCATGAACTTTAACATTTAACATGGTAACTGAGGCCAATAGAGCCAAAGATGTAGCTCTTGGGGGGTTTTTGCACTTAATTTGAGCATTGCAAAGTCAGACCTTGGAATTTGCTCGGACAGCAACTGCAGATTGCAGCCTTGTATCAACACACACCTGGATGCTCCAGACCAGTAAACTGCCAAAATGCTTTTACAGACGTACTCACACTTGCTGATTACCAGTCAAGTGTCAAGTGCATTTCATTAGCAGCACCTAGCTGCTACTTACACTCTTAAATCCTAATGAAAGCTGTAAAGGTGTGCTTAGTTTTTCACAAGAATGCATAGTCTTTCTTATTGACATGATTATATAAAAATCATGTTGGTTTGTTTTTTTGTTTGTTTGTTTTTATTAGAAGACAAACAAACCTCTTTTTAAAATGTACATAAAGCTGCAAAATGCCGTTTTCTCTGCTTTCTCTATAAAATTGAATAATAATGAAACATAAATGATGAAAAACTTTTCCATGCAGGAGTTACTCAAATGTTCTTTTTTTGTCATCAGATTTCATTGAGCTAATGACACAGTTAAGCTGCCATCATTAACCTGTAATATTCTGTCAGGCAATCTAGTGATGTGAAAATGATGAAATTAATTTTAGCGTTTCTTTATCAACTTACTCTAGTTTCCCTGATGTTAATGAGATCAACTGTATTCTGAACTTGAGAGCAGGAGGTGGGAACAAATGAGGTGCAAACAATGCTTTCTGCATTTCTCTAATCACAGGTCTTCTTGGTCACTCTGTTTATGTCAAAAATGTACATGGGAAAAAAAACAGACACACATAGCAGCTCACAAACTGCAAGACCCCAATTCTGGAAATTTATTGTGTCACCTAAGCTGAGAGCAGGTGTGCCTGAAATGTTACAGTTTTTATGTTGCAATAAACAAGACAAAAGTGGAGTCCTGCAGGGTGCAAGCTGTTGGTCTTTCCATGTACATTGTTGACCTAGTTTTGGCCAAGCTCCTTCACCATTTTTTGATAAGGATATTCGTGTATTTTATCTATTTTTTTAAGATAAGTTAGAAAGAATTTTAATTCAATTGTTAGTAATATCAGGCATTTATGTAGATTCATTCATGGCTCACAAACCCAGCAGCCAGCCAGCCACAGCAGTCATGCTGCAGCATGATACAGTGCAAAGTTAAGATGAACAGGACTATAAACAATGACAACACAAGGTTTGGTGAGACTACACAATCTGCCAGTTCTGCTCTGTGAAGGCACTGCATAGAGGTTACTCTGCCTTAGAGACAAGAGTCACAAAAGCTGACTCACAGAAATCAATGTGAAGGAAAAATAAAATGACAACCAGCAGTGATGCCTTTAATCTATGACAGCTGATCTGATCACCAAACAGCAATTGTCTAAAAAGACCAGATTACATCCTGTTTGAGATGTAGCCAACACCTAAGGCTACTTTATTATGTGTTTTGGGTTTTGGCTAGCTGAACTCAAACCTGACCATGATCACTGACCTAAGTCCATGCATGCACCAGGGAAGAAAAATAACACCCACATATGTTCTTTTCTTCTGTACACTGCAGTGTCTGATCCTCAATATTTAAACCTGCAGGGTTGAAATTTTTGTCTTTCCCTTTTTGCAGTGAAGATAATTACATAACAAAAAGCAAAAAAACTACTTTAGTGGTGACCCATGTTTTTCCTTGCTGTTGATCGCTTTCCATTTTAGATGACAAGATTATTATGTTTTTTAAATCTGAAGTGTTGGAAACTTCTCTTGAAACACTTCTTAGGTGTTTTAGCCATACTCCTAGCTGCTGTAGCCTACCTGGTCACTGTGAAGTATTCAGATAGATGACTTTAAAATAAAACAAAGATAGTTACTTGTTTACATTTGTTTGATAAAAATATAGAAAAACCAGCTTAAAGGTAAGGAACTTTTAAAAGTCATATTATTTTTAGTGGTTTAAAGACTCAATGTTAGGCAGCTGCCAGGGCAAAGTAACCCTGGTGTTAGTATATGTTTTTGTCAAATATTACAGAATTGTGCATTGGACTTAGCACCAAGCTAAAGCTTGTTAACTGAGGAAGTGCTAAACACACTTTAACCATTCAATGCAGCTAAGAAGCCAAGGGCAAGAGATGCTCCAAGCCCGTTTCACCCCCAGTGTACTTAATGACAGGAGGATTAATTTTTCCTTTGGGTTATAGCTCTGATGCCACCCATCTCACTGTGTAAAAGCACACCCTGGCAGCACTTGGCATCAAGCACTGAGCTGGTAAATCGTGGCAGAGAGAGCAGATAGTTTAAGTCTATGGTCTGATATGAGGATTATTATTTTTATTGGCTGGGTGTGTAGAAGAGCTTCGGTGTTATTTTCCGACCAAGTCAAACATTAAAGGTGAATCCTGTGAGGTTTAATGGTAAACAAATGAGATCCAAGAAAACCCCTCAGTCATATTGTTGGAGCAGCCAGGTTTCAGAGCCGGTTCCTTCACAAACTATAGAAAGGAGGATCACCCAAACAAGCAACTCACACCAACAAAGAGTTGAACCCCAAACAACGGCGGGGTCACGCAGGACACGGGTTGGGGCCAGGGCATTCCTGGCTGATGCAGTTGGGTTTGTCTGGGAAATGACTGAGCAAACAGAGACCAGAGTGGCTTCCCCTTGCTGGCACCAGCGCTTTGTCCCTACTAATCCACTCCAAAGAGCCACAGTCAAACACCCAGCGCCATACAGTCACCAATAACAACAAAGCATGGTCTGAGGGGACACGAAATGAATCCCACTGGCCAAAGCTGGGAGACAGACGCCAGTTTACTCATCACATTTGAGTACAGAATACAGTGTGGCTTAGCTGTGGGACCGGGCAATCCGATCTGAGTACAAGGTAGAGACTAGTTACACTGAGTATTATGTGCCTGTTTCATTATAAAACTTTTATCTGTGCATCATGTAGAGAGCATGACATCTGTCAGACACTATCAGGAAAGTCAGAGGACCAGTTATCAAGAAAAATAATAACAAATCCTAGATCAATGGGAATATCACCTGAATACAGCAGTTCTTGTGTTTGACATTAAAGCTACTTATCTGTGCCTCTTGATGCATAACTTAGTAAATAAAATTATATGGCATAAAGAATATTTAAAAGTGACATATCAACACTGTTCAGTAAAAGCTTGACGTGGAGAAACTATTTGTGTAAAAATGAGCAGTAATAAAATGAAGGAAATGTGAGCTCTGGACAGATTTCAAACCATGTCATCATTTGGATATTAGATGCACTTAATGTAATGATACCTTATCTTTTTGACAGCCCAGGCTCAGGTCTCCTTACTTTGCAATAGGAATAGTCTTAATTTATACAACACATTCAGCAACAAATATCACTGCTATTTGCCAATTTTATTTACAACTCAATGAGCTGACTGGACACAAACCTGAAAATAAAGGTTTCAGTCAGGAGCAAACAAGTGTGCTGGCAAAACCTTTAACACATGAAACCACCTGGTTTGTCATTATTACAGTCACACATACAAGCTTCACTCAACTACTTAAAAACACCATACTGACAAAAATTAGTGGCAATACAGACCTAGACTCTTGCAGTACAGCTAACCAGAAGACAGTTGTAAAGTACTTACTTGTCATATTCTGCATTGTCTTTGTCACAGCGTGCATCCTTGTGCTTCTGCCAGTCCTTCCCATGCTTACAGGTGGTGAGGAGGACTACATCCTCTGAGTTATGAATATGATATAAAGCATTCCTAGTGTCCGAACCTATTCCAGTTAGGTACCTTTTCCCCTTAAAAACAAGCATGTACTTTCTATAAGGGGGGATTGTGTTGTATTTCAGATAGCCCTTTTCCCCACCTGTCCTTGGGTGGTCTTTGGAGAAAAGAGGGATTGAAACGTCAAAGTCAGGCCGAAAGTTCTCTGTGCTGATGCTGGCTTTGGCCAACATGGCAAGGCCAATGTCAAAGCCAAGGTCCTCTGTGTAGTCCGGCCATGTGCCAGAATATAAATTAAAGATGATGTGGTTTTTGCCTCCATTCCACAGAGGGAGGTTCTGGATTTTTGCTTTCAGATTGTGTACATACTGGGGAGAGAGCTGGTCCCGGTCCAGAGTGTCCAAACTCAGGACAAACAGGCATGCCTGCCCTGGGTCAGATGTGTAGAACCTGGAGCCTTCAATAGAGGACAAGATGTTCTGATAACTCTCTGAAAGTTTTTCCCCTTTCTGTTGGGGGTATACGTAAACTTTAAAGCCATTCCTCTCACACAGTGAGAAGTCAAAGCAGGACTCCATTCTGCAGCGTTTTCCCGTGTAAAGGCCCGAGTTAGCGTCCCTCTTCTGCCTGGGAGATATGTGTTCAGTGAGATCATCGCTCCGGTCCTGCTCCCAGGAGCTGAAAGGCTGCAGGTACCCCGACAAGTGACGCCATCGCGCCCCGGGGCCATAACCGGAGAGTCTGCGGTCATGAGGCCGGCCGGGACCCCGTCTGGATAGGGGGACTTGTATCCCCCCTAAACAAAACAACAGTATGAGACACGCGCCGGTGGAGAACAGGATTAAGTAGCGTTTTTTGGCCTGCATGTGTCCTACAGTGTGGGATGAGATATGCGGCACTGAATCCAAGAAGTCCCAAAGTTTTGGTTTCACCACCTCCAGCGGGAGCGTTCCGCCATCTTCCCCCGGGCTGCAAGGGCTGTGCGTTCACGTCTCCCTCCTTCTGCTTCAGATGCCTTTCACAAGTCCGGGAACTGATCCAACGCATGTGGGCGATTTATAAAGTTCATCCACCTCGTCTCCTCGTCAATAGTGGTATCGACTAGCTGACAGCAGGTTTTCCTATAGAGGAGAGTGACCCGGTGCTCTCAAATTCGGGCATCTCAAGACGCACCCTAGTTGAGTCTGTGTAATGCCACCTTCACTAAGCCATGTGCCATCGTTGTCACACAGAGTGTTGATTTCAAGTCAGCGACAAACAAACACAGCACCGCACAAAGTACAAACTTAACGTTAAAGCTGCGGTGTATTTCCGACTTGTTGCCTGGACAGCTACAACTATTGTCCCTCCTGGAAATTAAGAGCCGAGCGGCCACTTGAGCTCTGGACATTCACACAAACCTACACTTCGAGACACTGCCACAGTTCCGTCACAAACTGCACACAAAGATACGAGTATCGGTGTGGCTGTTAAATCTACACGACGCATTGCTCCAGACTACAATGCTAGCTAACCGGCTAACTAACTAGCTAGTTTCTGAAAACATTCCCGGTTAGCCTGTTAGCTCAGCGAGCTTCAACGCTGGTTGGAAGTACAGGCAACCAGAGACTCTACCCTCTACCTTTAAAAATAACACGTCTCTCCATTCAGCTCATTCTTCTCTCTTGTCGTCAAATCCACAGATACGTTCCTCCGCGAATTTCTCGAGTAGTGTAAAGTATTCAAGTGGTGTTTCTCTTTCTTTCTCTCATACACACATACACAATAACAGGAGTGCAGCAGAGACTGCAAGCCAAGCAGAGCAGCACGGCCGTCCCACTAGGACGACTGCTGATGGTGCTGTGACGTCCTTCCACGGCGCACGGTGCGTTACCATTGGCTCCTGTCTCACCCGAGGCGGGCGGGGCTTTCCTCTTGCACCCATTCACATCTAGAAAAAAATGACAAATCAAGGAAAGAAAAGATTTCTGTTTAGAGCTTTCAAGAAAAAAATGGGGTGGGCTTAAAATTGTGGTTTGACTATTTAACCATATGATGGTGTATGGGTTGTCAGTTATATAGACAGAGAACGAAAGTCCTTTAACTTAAACTGAGACTTGCTGGGCACACACTAAGTAGTTTAGAAGTAGAGATTCAAGATGTTGTTTTCTGTTTTCTTTTTTCCATTAATGCTGACTTTAATGGGTAAAAATTAAATTAAACTTAGTCACACAGAGGGCTGATGGACTTTAACAAAGAAAGTTTGGTAGATTCCTGTTGATCACTATTCTTCTCTACTTCACCACTCAAAGGACTTTATACAACGTGCCCCATTTACCTGTTTTTTCTATGCCCACGTGCTTTCCATCTGACATTTACACTCACTCACACTCCATTGAACCCATCAGAGAGAAACTTGAGTTTCAGGATTGTGTTTAAGGATACTTTGGCATGCAGTCTGGAGCAGCCAAGGATTGATCCACCAGCTTTCCAAATAGTAGATTACCTTCCTGAGCTGCAGCCTTTGGTGGCATTGGATCTCTATGTTAACAACGTTGATTAACAAAATGATTTAACATTTGAAAATACCATAAAGGAGCATGTCTGCATTTTGGATTCCCAACCCCATCGATGCTGTCTGCTGGACAGTTCCGGTGCATGCACTGGTCCTGCAGAAGTGTCGTTGAGCAAAACGTAGGATTCTGGGACCACAACAGTGCTTTGAGTAGAACACTGATCCCTCTGTTGAGTGATAAATAACAAGACAAATCCATCATTTTGGAGCCTGCCGACTAATGGAAAGTCATGCAAAAGGTTGAAAGTAGAATAGAGTTTGGCCTGTGAGGAACTGCAGCACTAAATGAGGACTGGCAGGACAATGGCACTGTGGTGCGTTACTCAGGTCTTTTCTGGCATGTAGTATGCCATAATGTGTTTTCACAGCTGCTGTGGACTGAAAGACTAGAAGTGATTTTGCAGAAGCGGGGAAAGAGCAAGGAGGAATGTGAAGCTGCGTTCCTCAGGAGCTGTGGACCAGCCATCTGCACTGCCTCGGTTCCCCATGGACCACTGATCAAAGACACGGAGTGATACAAAGGCCACCTCCTCCCTTCCTCTTTGTCTCTTGTCTTTCTGTCCCACTCAACCCACTCCTGCCTCCCCCCCTCTCTTCATTATCCCTCCTCCTGCTGCATTCCTTCCATCCCTCCTGTCTTTCATCCCCTTTTTACTGATTTCCAAGAGGGGGTGGCGCCGATGACTGATGTGAACACATAGATGTTCCTCTGCTGTTGCTGCTAAGATCATCAGCTGTGCCTTGTGTATAAGTCACTGAATTTTAATTCCAACTCTTTTATGTGGTCCATCCATGTGGAATTGTGACAGCCCCTCACTTTAAAGTCTAAAAAAAATATTGGGACTTGCAGTGGGCTTATTTGGTTGCCTCACTTCAAAACCAATAAGATGACAGAGTAAAGACAAATCAGCAGAATATACAGGTGATTGGACTCCAGCAAGGGAAAAAAAGGGGAAAAAGCATAAAAAAAACAATGATTTTTTGCTTTTGTCTAACTATAATCCGCAGCTTAATGAGAATGTGGAGATGCTGTCTCCCTGCTGTTGCATTGTGTTTGCTGAACTGAGCACTGGCCAGATTTAGAGCAGCAGGGTGACTGAGCCAGAGCAGCACTCCCACTGTGTAATACACGCAACCATGCCAATATCTAATTTGGATGCACCCAGGTCAGCATAGTTTTCCCAGCCAGGCCGCGAGTCAGCCAGCCAGCAGCCAAATGGAGATTTATTACTTCCTTCTGAGTACATTTTGAGGTCATTAATTTGCTGTTTGTTAATCACCACAACACAACTGCAGTTTTGTTATCAAAATTCCACTCCCTTCAAAAATCTATCAAAGCCATTCGGTGTGCTTGGTTACACACATGCACGCTTATGTGTGGTTGTGTAAATGCTGCTTGTGTGCGTGCCTCTTTCATGTGCAGTTTAAGTGCACAGCCTTGGATGTGATAATTTAATTTCCACTCCTGAGTCAGACTGACAGCCTTGGTGAGGATCCTCATACATCTGTGTTGACACTGAAAGGCATGAATCGCACCTGAGCCTATCAAGATGAAGAGTGAAATGAAGGGTTCATGTGAGACGTTTCTGTGTCTTACATGTGCAGACAAGCATTAAAGTAGAGGGCTCTTCTTTGTACATCTGCCACCTTTTTCTCTAGTGGGAGCAGGTTGTATTATTGGATTAGTTTAACAGTTTAATAGTGTATAAAATAGCTTTTGTGAAAGGAAAAGTTCAGTATTTTGGGAAAATAACAAATGTCACCACAGACAAACTTGGTTATATTATTAAAAGGAAGGTGGGTCCACAAAATCAATAGGAAGCATCCACCAGGAGCAATGATTGTCTGCAGTACTGGATTGCAAGCCATTCAATAACTCTGGAGGTAGCATGAAACTGATCAAAGTGGCAACGCACCAACAAATCAACATTGCAATGCTGTGCGCGGTCACAAAAATATCCCAAGAATCATAATCAGTACCTTGTGATTTTATTGAATCTCATTACAAGAAGCTTAGCATAAAGAGGCCACGGCTGCAGGTGAGCTCTGCCTTTAAAAGTCTGCACCTGTTCCCAACATTCATATCTGTGATGTGCTACAGTCACAAGGACCTGTCACATAAATTTGAGAGGCAACTCCAAAGTGTTTTCACCCCATCATGACCCAGATCATTCAGAGCGAAAAACCATGACGTGTTAAAGGATCAGTGTTCTGTCGCTTCTTGCTAATCAACAAGAGTGGAGAAGAATGATTGGGTAAAAAGGGATTCAGGATATTTGTTGAATTCTTTTTTTTTATTTGCATCCAATAGTTTTGTGGAAGTATTTATTAGTTGAATAATAGTTTGCAAAAGTCTTGACTTACCCCTCATTTTTAAAATATAATATTTCTTCTACAGACTTTCTTCTTTGGTTTTAAGTTTAAAGTAGTCTTGAGCAATAGTTCTCTGTCGAGCCTGAAATCATGTCAGGCTGATATTGGTCAGTATGGACATTGTGAGAGCTGAAGGATAAAGCTAGCCATACCAAATGCTATTTTTACTTTTAACAATTGCACAAACTGTGTTACTTACTGTATTTCATTGCCCTATTTCACATATTCCTACATCTATTTTTTTTTATTTTCCCAGCAAAATGACAAGAAATGTGACGCAGCTCAAGATGTTTGGACAGTACTGTAAAATATATTACATTTAAAGATTAAACTTAAAAGGAGCAGCGATATTTGTGAATCACTATCAACAAACTCTTATTCCTGCAGCTGTGTTAGAAATAAACTTGATTATAATGACTGCAATAGACGATTACCATCAAACATCACCCTCTGTTTCCTTCTCTTCTGTTTGTATTTAAAGGAAAAAATAACAACATAAAACCACATTTAAATGAGAAGAACAAAAAAAAGCACAATGTGCTCAATGTGCACGACAGAGTGTGTGTGTTGGGACATCTCAATCACAGAGCAGAGATCAGGTTCAATTACACATGCAATAACTTTTAGGTCTCCATAGGCCTAGAAACCATTTATATGCTAATAAGTATGACAGCAGTAATGACTTGCAATAAAAAGACATCTGCTGCTTGATCGAATCTGATATTAGAGCATTACCACAATCAGCCTTTGCTATTTGTCTTGAAACCACTTGTTAGCCTCGTAACTCCATGTGGGAAGTGTTTTGGCATCTAGAGTTAGTGATGTAATAACCCTTGTCCTGGCAGTTTTGTGCCTTTCTGCAGTTTGTGTCGGTGTTGTATTTGTGTCTCCACTTGCGTGCACTTAGGAAAAATTGAAACTGGTTGAGTAAGTGTCAATCATGTGAGCCAAAATTTCAACAGGGGCTATAAAATATGTAAAAACCCACTGGCATATCAGCGCAAAGATCCTTTTCTTCTTCTTTTTTATTTTGATCAGTATGCTCTTCAGAACCAATCCTACTGGAGTCCGGTCTCGAGTCTGATGTATCTTCACGGGAAAACTTCAAAGAGTCAACTCATTTTTGCTCTCATCAATCATCTGGTATCAGTTTTTACAGTATCAAAAGAAACAACAACAAAGTTAATCCCATAAATGTTACTAAATGCCAACCATATATGGCAGCTAATTTGAACCCTAATTAGATTTTATACATGACGGATAGAAAGAGTGAGGCACAGTATGCATCCTGTCTAAGTCCAATAAGAGAAGCCTGCTGCATGCAGCTCTCACTTCAAGGCCCTGAAACAAGATCAATGAAGAAGAATAGCAGTGGGACTGGACTACAAATTGAGCAGCTTTAATCACCTCGCACAGTTCACAGCGGTGTGAAAGTTCCAGCCATGAAAAGGTTTAATCACTAGTCAAGCTGAATAGAGTCAACTTGCTGTTAATAAAGGGCACATGGGGCCTGAGGGGGACACATGCATGTGTGTGTGTGTGTGCACTAATGCATCAAGTCACACACACGCTCACATCCATGCACGTCCTTGTGTTAGTGCACCCAGACCAGACATTACCCTCCTATAGCTGCTGAATACTGATAATAAAACCTCCAGTTTATAAATCTCAGAGTCGCTGTTTCTCAGAAATATTCAAAATTTGAAATTTGGCGAGTTAGTTAACACATGAAGCAGGTCACTTTGAGCCTATCGAGTGGCTTCACTGACAGACAAGAATTACTTAACCTTACTGTCGATGGTCGCTGGCTGCTCAGGGGAGAGAGAGCGAGATCTGTCAATGCTCTTAATGGGCCTAGAAATGAGGGCTATTTAGTCATTCTCCTGTTGATGGTTAAATGAATATTCAATATGTGTAATATTACTCCCTGGGATAAAATTGAAGCCTTTTTTTCCTCTGTACACATTTGTCTAATATTTTTAGAATTAAAGCAGTTCTTCAGTGAGATCCCAGAAAGACCAATCAAGATAACAAGCACAGGAAAGCCTCAAGGGCCCTGAAGGTTAATGAAGAAGGTGTGTAATAAGAGACCTCATTAGTGAAAACCTTTCATGATGCTTCCCGGGAAACCCATATAGCTGACCCAGGTGCTACTGAGAATGTGACCTTGGTGTGATGGTAAACAGGTAATGAATCCATCGGCTGCAGGGACACAGCGTGTAGCATGTGGACAGCTGGGTCAATGAAGAGGCAAGCAGCTGAATCTAAATTGCATCTGTCTCTGTCAGGGTTTCGCTCATCCCCGCTATAAAACGCTTTGGAATAATGCTGCTCCAGTGGCTGGGCGAGAAAGGCAGCACATTAGGCATAGCTCTCTTTTGCCATATGTTACACCCTGTGTCCCATTTCCTTGTCAGTCACTACTCTGCACTAATGATGAAACTTAAAACCATTAAGGGCAATCTGTAAAAACAGCCTGGGACAGAGAGTCTTTTGCATCTCAGAGATAAAATGAGATTAAGATGATAAAGCAATTTTGCAGGAAAAGACTGACAGCCCTTGCACCACATTGGAATTTAATTATGGGGGGGACACGCTGTACAGTCTGCTGTGGCACACAAAGACATCAAATGGCTCGTGATTGAGATGAAACCTTGTTCTCGTCACACAGAGAGGTGGCAGGTCAAACAAACAGCTCTCACCATCTGAATGCTATTAACCTCTGGCTCACACTGCTTTGAGGGAAGGGCCTGCCAGCGTGTTAGACTTATCGGCAATAAAGCTCCAATTCAATCAGAGTTTTGAAGGAAACATGAAGGCTTGTGCTAATTCATCCATGGTGGCCATGTACTGGTCATAGAAACTTTTTTTTTTTTTTTTTTTTTTTTTTAATGTATTTATTTTTTTTTATCCAAGTTGGGAACGTGCAAAAATAATGCTTCAGGCAAATATATTTTTATGCAACAGTAGTTAGAGGAAGGTCTGGTTCAGATGCCTGCAAGAAAACACTTTTTTTTAGGGGGCGTGATATTTGTCGACTGCAAACCATATTTTGAATTTCTTCCCTGTGGATTTAATTTCAGTTTAGATCCTATCCCTATGGAGCAAGAAACCTGCACACAGTCTGGTCCTGAGTGTGTGGTGCAGCAGCAGCGAGACAGATAAACTGAGGGTTTAGTGGATCTCTGTCGCCACCTAGCGGAAATATGCACACATAAGGGATCTGCCTGATTTGACTTCAAAGGACCGGCTTCAGTTAATCTTAGCTGCCCTTCTTATTGCTTGTTATTAATTCAGGAACGTTTATACCATGGTATGTTTCGATAATAAAACAAGCAATAATACATCAGCCTATCACCATGTAGTGGAGGTCAAAGCGTTTGACAAAGTTGTTCCCGCTCGACTCCGGGCAGTGGGTGAACAGAATCAAACACAACCAGCAGCAAAGTCATGTGGCTGGTCATGAGGAAGTAAACAGGGAAGAGGAGCTGCAAGGAGGTAAGTACCTTTCTCCAGCAGTGTTGGGGTTTTTAAACGGTACACTTTCGACTCAGACATCGAAATGTAAATGGCTAAACACTCACGTGATGTTTGGACCTGTGCACGCGCTCGTATGTCATCTTCAGCGTAAGATTTAATGAAAGTAGTTAGCAGGTAGGCTACATGCTAACGTTAGCTCAGTGATAACTAATAGTTAGAGGTAATACACAATCATATACTAACCTCGGTTCTGTTTTTGGTCTGTCTCTAAGAAACAGGAACATTGGAAAACCCAAAGGTTTTTAGATTTTACAAACGCAGACACGTCAAGATTGAGATGTGAGAAAATGATGCTTACAAATGATAATAACATTTCCTCGTCGCAGTGCATTATTGTTGTAATAATGATGCCAATAGATTGTAATAAGCTCTTTCTGTTGTCTGTGCGACAAATGTCCTGCAGCTTCAGAAAGGCCTCAGAGCCTGCATTTTGTTTTAAGTTCACTTTTTTCACTTTCCCTTTGTCTTTCAGGTGTAACTACAGTATTTGCTGCAATAAAGCTTATTACACCATCTTCTTCCTCCTCCTCGTCCTCCTGTATCCATTATGGTGGACTTCCTGGCAGACAACAACCTGTGCGGCCAGGCTATCCTCAGGATAGTTTCCAGAGGAAATGCCATCATTGCTGAGCTCCTACGCCTCTCTGACTTCATCCCTGCAGTTTTTAGACTCAAGGACAAAAGTGACCAGCAGAAATACGGAGACATTATCTGTGACTTTAGCTACTTCAAGGTATGAACTACATCAGGAATTCAAAAGATCCTTTCATTAGCTGGGACCACTTCCTCATTGAGATTTGGCAGGATTTCAAGTAGGCGGTAGGTGGAGTAAACATGAATTTGGGAAAGCCTCAGAGCGGATTGGCATTAGCTCTTGGGCCAGGCATGATCAGAAAATGTATGAAAGAGGATAATCTGATTGTAAAGTGTATTTTAATTCTGCAGCCGTTCACCGCTAACAAAACATGTACTGGTAGAAAGAGGGGAGTTTCACAGGGTTGCCGGTAGGTAGCGCACAGTAGTGGCTGCAGTGACTCCAGAGATTGTATGGATATATGCCATGTGTCCGGGGGACACATTGACTATTTGTGAACATTGTCAGCTTTGTATGTAAAACTTTATATTCAGTAATGTATTTGACTTACTTTACTTTTTTACTTATTTTGACTTTACTTTGGCTTTACTTTTTGACTTACTTTATTTTTAGTAAGGGGAGTGCATGAGATGTAGTCCTGCTCCTGAAATTCACATAAATGATCTCCAATTAGTCTGTGGTGTAAAGTTTACCGTGTTTGTACTGAGAAAGCTGCAAGAGCTTATCCAAGTCTGTATTTGAGGAAACTACACACACAAAGGATACTCAGTTTTGCAGTAGTCAGCACAATGAGATATTCAGTTGATGTGACTGGGATAAATACATAATCCCTAATGGTTTTGACGTTCAGCTGTAAGTCTTCCTAAAGAGCAAAAGATAATAAAAGCAGTATTATTGCTTTAGTTTCAGCTGTCTTTTGACATCGTTTGGATTTGCTTTGCATTGTCACACAATGTTGCTTCTTCTTCAGGGTCCTGAGTATTATGAAGGAAAGCTAGAAGCCAAACCGGAGCTTCAGGACTTGGACGAAGAGTTTAGAGAGAACAACATTGAGATTCTGTCAAGGTTCTATCTGGCTTTTGAGAGCGTCCACAAGTACATAGTGGATCTTAACAGGTATAATGAGATGGAATTATTTCAATGGGTTTGGGATTTCAGCATGTCTTAATCAAATAGAAACTAAAACCACAGTGCTTGACCGTGAGGAACACTGTTTTCTGTTTAACCACATGCTAAAAAGCCCTGTTTTAAAAGATGTCGATGAGCTATTTTTTACCTCTCTTAAGATATTTAGATGACCTACATGAGGGTGTTTATATTCAGCAGACCTTGGAGACTGTGCTTCTAAATGAGGATGGGAAACAGCTCCTAGTAAGTAACACAAATGCAAATTCATTTTAATTTTGTAACATTACAAAACAAGTCTGCATTACATGCAGGCTTACATCTTTAAATATCTGTTCCTGAATTGGTTAGAATTAGTCGCCCGTGTCAGATGAATGTGCATGCTTAACCCTCAAAACAACACATCAAAACGAAACGAAACGGCACTCCAGGAACTGATTGGTCATTTTTTCTCTTCTCCCAGTGTGAAGCTCTCTACCTGTATGGAGTCATGCTGCTGGTTATTGACCAAAAAATTGAAGGAGAAGTCAGAGAGAGGATGCTGGTTTCCTATTATAGATACAGGTGCGCTTGTGACTCACATCCCCACACATCCACATGACACTCTCTTTGTGACTCACTTGCTCAGTGCACTCCAATCACCTGTTAGCCAGTGAGCTTGCTTCCAGTGAGGGTGAGTCACTTACTTGACTCACCAAAAGGTTAACTCCTATGTCAGTTTAAGCTGACACAAAAGTGTACACTACACACAGAGGGATGCTGTTTACCCATGAATAGCATTCCAGTAGTATTTCACGGCTATTAATAATTCTTCTTCTTTATATTATTACTTTTTGGGGGGGTTATACTGGCACCAAAAATGCATTCTTCTATTTGGAAAAACAAGTTTTTTTCTTCAGTGCTGCCCGTTCTTCGGGTGACTCCAACCTGGATGACATCTGTAAGCTCCTGCGTAGCACCGGCTACTCCAGCCAGCCTGGAGCCAAACGACCTGCCAACTACCCGGAGAGCTACTTCCAGAGAGTTCCCATCAGTGCCACTTTTACTAGCATGGTCATTGGGAGGCTGCGCTCGGACGACATCTACAACCAAGTGAGAAACATTTGGTCCAAAATCTCTTTGTGGTTAAACTAAATAACAGATCTTGTCCCACCATGTTTCCCTCATTACACATTTTTAAGATGTTTTCCTCCTCTCCTCCAGGTTTCTGCGTATCCTCTACCAGAACATCGCAGCACAGCACTGGCTAACCAGGCGGCCATGCTCTACGTCTGCCTCTTCTTCAGCCCCTCCATACTGCACACCCAGCAGGCAAAGATGCGGGAGATAGTGGACAAATACTTTCCTGATAATTGGGTGAGGCACTTGTTAG
Source organism: Oreochromis aureus (assembly GCF_013358895.1). NCBI lineage: Eukaryota > Metazoa > Chordata > Actinopteri > Cichliformes > Cichlidae > Oreochromis > Oreochromis aureus. The sequence continues at coordinate 10,764,665 of NC_052952.1, forward strand.
GTCTTTTCCATTTGCAGTAGATCTGAATATAAACATCTTTATAAAATGTTATGTCATTTATTTTTAAATGTGTGCCATGTTTTGGCTCAGTTTTTTTTTATGTTGAGCATATTTTTCTGAAGTGTAAATGCTCTCCCTCTCTCTGCAGGTTATCAGTATTTACATGGGGATCACAGTGAACCTGGTGGAAGCCTGGGAACCATACAAAGCTGCCAAGACTGCGCTCAACTACACCCTGGACTCTGCTAACATCAAAGAGCAGGTATTAAAAAATACATTAGCTTCAATGTCAGAGAGACCTCCGATTCTTTCATTTACAGTCCTGCAGTGTGCTTATCTGTTGTGTGCGGGTAGTGATGACAGTGTCCACAGAATTTGTAACACACCCAATTGGTGTGCACAGAATGTAAACAGAAACAAATTTCAGGAAGGCATTCATAAACTTTTCCAGGAAAGCTCATTTAAAATATGGGGATGCCTGTAGAGCTGCACGCTGTAAGAGTCATTAAAAAGTCCTTTCTCTCTCTCTCACACACACACACACACACACACACACAGGAGCACACACACACACACAATCACACATTTAGTAACTTAATCACCTGCAGCAGACCAGGCCATTCTTACTAATGACCACTAGTGGGAGTGAATGTATGAATAATTGACTACCCCGAATGAAAGATGGTGCACTGTATTCAAGAGCCATGTTTTTTTTCACCAAACGTGTAGGCTACTCGGTATGCAGCCAGCATGGAAAGCCTGAGGCCTCAGGTGCAGCAGCTGCTAAAGGAAGGTTTCCTCAGGGAGGAAATTATCTTGGACAACATCCCAAAACTGCTCAACTGTCTGAGAGACTGCAATGTTGCTATTCGCTGGCTGATGTTGCACTCTGCAGAGTCAGGTGAGATACTGCGGTTTCTTTTTTCCTCATTTGCATTGGTGTAAGCACTTGTGTTGCATTTACAGTCCTGTGAAAAACAAAGTAAACCCCATAATTCAGCTTGTAAAACAACTTTTAACAGCAACAACTTGAAGTAATTTTTTCTGTATGACACTGTGGAGGACTTTTTGGCCCACTCTTCTTTACAGTGTTGCTTCAGTTCAGAGCATATCTCTTTTAAATGCCACAGCATTTCTATCAGGTCGAGGTCTGGACCTTCACTGGGCCATCGCAGCACCTCGATTCTTTTCTTTTTCAGTTATTCGGAAAATACACACACCAAACTAACCATTTAGTTATTTTTAACTTCCTCTGAGCATTCCACAGTCTGACCTGTAGGGTGAATTGCCAAAACGTCAGCTTTTATAGAGGTGCTGACACTTGATCAGTTAATCAAGTGCATTTGATTTAGCAGCACCTGGCTGCCACTTCGCTCCTATGGGAGCAGTAACTTATAAGTTATAAGTTACGTTATAAGCCTTACACTTATAAGGGTGGTGTTGATGAAAATAGTGTATTGATTTGTGATCAGTCATCCTCTGTCTCATAGCCTATGACCCAAACAACAAGCGCCTGCGTCAGATCAAAGACCAAGTACTTAATGACTCCAAGTACAAGCCTAAGATCCTTTTCCAGCTGCTGCTCGACACAGCTCAGTTTGAGTTCACACTCAAAGAGGTGAGAGTCTTTCATCAGTGTTACATAATATAAATGATGACAGGGAAAAAAGTGAAAAATGTTAAAGACAAAAGTGTAGCATTTCTTTAAAGTGATCTTTTCTCTTTTTTTAAGAGTAAAAATGGAAAATGAGTTCCTTTATGATTTCAAAGTGATCTGTCCAGCTGTAGTCCTCGTTAGGTGTGTCCGCCTGGTTGCCTGTTAGCCTACTGTCAGGTAGCATATGGCTAGCCAGTGTGTCATTTGGAGGGGACACAAATGTAATGTTCTAATTACGCATCTCATCTGACTAATCCTTCCTCATCAGCTTAGCATCTGCGCTATTCCTCTTCCAGATGTTCAAGCAGATGCTGTCAGAGAAGCAGATCAAATGGGAGAGCTACAAGAAGGAGGGATCAGAGAGAATGACTGAGCTGGCTGAAGTCTTCTCTGGTGTCAAACCTCTTACCAGGGTGGAGAAAAATGGTGAGTTACACTGTGAGGCTGGATAAGGTGAAGAATTGCACACAGCGTGAAAAAGAAGTTCTGACTATGGGAGCCTCAGCCATGCAGCTTGGATTATTTCAGTGTTGGGACATGAAATCTTAAAAGATTTTAAGCTTGAAGGCGTTCAGAGGAAAATGTTGAGGAAGGGAAACAAGATGGAAAAAATGCATTAAAGGTACACACGCAGGGAGCGGCGGATTAAATTTACATCTGTCATACTTACCTCGAGCGTAACTGCCACTTGTGAAATACTTTGGTAACATTTTGTATCTGCTTCAACGACACACTTTTACTGTGCTTTGCAGAGAACTTACAGGCCTGGTTCAGGGAAATCTCAAAGCAGATTGAGTCTTTGAACTATGAGGACTCCACGGCTGCTGGGAGGAAGACAGTCCAGCTGATACAGGCTCTTGTAGAGGTGAGCATGATAATTATATTTCAGCATGGCTTTATATTTTTGGATTAGCACAGTGTAAAGTAACAATGGTGCTAATACTATGTTTTGATTGCCTTAACTTCATGCATAGAAAACAAGCAAATCCAAGTACAATGTTTCAGAATGGTGGAAAAATTAAGAGATGATTTTTTTTTGTTACTGCTATTAAATGCATGTAAATAGAAAGACAGAGGATTATGTAATAGGAATATTGTGTTGGCTCAGTGGATTGCAATGCCATCATTTTCTGCTCTGTCCTGCCAACATATATTAAAAATACTGAACTGGAACTAATAGAATTTGGCAGCAAAGCTTGGAACATGTTTATATAAAGCTGCTGATAATTGCAAGAAATGTAATCAATACCAATACAAAATTATTATTACTATTTTAAAAAATATTGAAAGGAAAGCTGTCAGTCTGTGCCTATAAAACCTTCTCCTTTTGGACTTCAGGTCCAGGAGTTCCACCAGCTGGAGTCCAACCTGCAAGTTTGTCAGTTCTTGGCTGACACCAGGAAGTTCCTGCACCAGATGATCCGCACAATCAATATCAAAGAAGAAGTGCTTATTACCATGCAAATAGTTGGAGATCTGTCCTATGCGTGGCAGATTATTGACAGGTATTTACTTATTTGTTTACTTAATAAACAAAATAAGGCCAGAGTAAAGTAGTTAGTTTAACTAGTGTCATATATAGACACAGTATCTCTTAATTTTGTCATCAGGTTAGTGAATCTTAGTGGAACACAGTCACTGTGCACTTCACTTGGTGTGCAAAACAGCAGCAACTCATTCTGCTTACCTTTCTATATTGCAAACCATCACAAAACCACCACAGAACACTGCAAGTGTTTTGGCTTTGATTTATTTCACTTGTGTTTTTGGTTTGTCTGTTTTGATGAATTCATCTTTTTTTCCTGACTTATGCTTTATTTTACAGCTTTACATCCATTATGCAGGAGAGCATCAGAGTCAACCCATCCATGGTTACCAAACTGAGAGCTACATTTCTGAAGGTGAGGGTCTATTTATGTCTAGGAGTGGGACAAAATATGTCGATTACAATACATCCCACTGCTTCCTCTTGCAATATGACTGTCGACTTGGTGCTAAACAGTGTTTTTATCAAACAGTTCGACTTAACAGATTCACTACTTCATGACTCATTGTAGTTGCACTCATTATTTAGCATATTAGAGCTACTTTCCCCCTTCAGTTGCACCAATATCTTCATGCATCACAGATAAATGTCTTGCGAAATGTATGAGTATTGCAGATTCACTGTGGTAGCATTTCATGAACAAATTTACACGTCCAACATATACACAGTCGTTTTTGGACTCGCCTATTCTTAATGCAGCTGTTTACACCGATCACGTAACTTTGCTGAATGAATTTGCAACATTAATTTTTTCGAATCAAGCTGAACTTTTGAGATTTTTTAGATCCAAATAAACAAATCTGACTAATCAAGCCACTGCATTTGTCAGCGAGTGTGAAGTTGCTCTAAACATGCACCCGTGCTGAGTAAACAAATTAAAAAATTAATACTTTTTTGCCTAAAAAACCCTCAGTTTCTTCCTTTTCTTGTTTAGAAACATCAGGAGCTTCCTTATGATTTCTGTCGACTTCATTTTTTGTTCTGTGTATTTTTTACGGACGAATTTTCCGCTAAAATGTCTACATTACACAAGTATGCATCCAAAAAATTCGGAAATTCGTGTCACTTTTTTGCAGCCTGCTCAGCGTGTAACACCTGGACTGATTAAAACACAAAATGTGTGTGTGTGTGTGTGTGTGTGAGACCAGCTGGCATCTGCATTGGATCTTCCATTGCTGCGTATCAACCAGGCCAACAGTGCTGACCTGCTGAGTGTTTCTCAGTTCTACTCTGGAGAGTTGGTGTCCTATGTGAGAAAGGTAGTGTATGATGTCATTTTTTTTCTGCTTCTCTTTCCTCTTACAAAAGCTTCTGCTTTGAAATGTTTTGGTCTAATATTCTCTTAGTGTGTAGTCTCATAATTTTAACAAATGAGCTCTGCGTGCTGCAAACCGTTTTTCAGTATCAGTGCTGTAGCAGCTGCAGGAATGATGAATTTTTGAGAAACAATCTGTTTGGCAAATGTACCCAATAAGAAGTGCTTAGTGCATCTGTACCTTGACGTTGTGGCAACTTCTGAGCTATAACTTTATGCTGGAAGATTTTTTCCTTCTGGCTATACTTGAGATCCTTGACCTAATGGATATACAATAAACAGTCCTTTTTTTAAAAAATCGTCTTGCTTCCAGGTGCTGCAAATTATCCCAGAGAGCATGTTCACTTCGCTAGCCAAAATAATCAAGCTTCAGATCCACGACATTATGGAGGTGCCCACACGGCTGGATAAGGACAAGCTAAAGGACTACGCCCAACTGACGGCTCGCTATGAAGTGAGACAAACTATTGTGTATGAAACTGTCTCCTTCCCCTTGAGTTATGTTCAGAATGTCACTGACGTAAAGAAAAGGGAAAAAATATCTTCAGATGTTGTATAAAATAAAATAATAAAAAAAATAGATAAGAGAGCTCATTTTGTTCTGTTTTGATCTCGCCTCATCAGCTGTATGGGAGTCGGAGGCAATCATGCTAACATTTTTCAATCTGCTCACAGCTTTTGATGTGAAATACAAATTGGAAAAGGAAGCGTGATATGGAAACAGATTGTGCCAGCAGACTTAGTTGAATTGGATTAATTAGAGTGTGAAGTACTGAAGTTACTTTTTAATTTTTTTTTCAGTCATATTTGGAATTGCAGTCCAGTGCCTTGAAATTAAAATAAGATCATTGTAGAGTGGAACTTTTTTTGTTTTTTAAACTGAAAATCAATCAAAACATTGGCTTTTATATCAATGATTGACATCAATATTATTCATATATATATTATATTTTTGCATGCCTAAACATCGTTCTGTTCTGTGTCTTTGCAGGTGGCAAAACTAACTCATGACATATCTATTTTCACTGAGGGCATTTTAATGATGAAGACTACTCTCGTTGGGATTATCAAGGTAAATACAGTGATTAAGGTTTCTGAAATTTGAGAACAAAGATTTCTGTCTTTCAGAAGATTAAAACAATCCTGCTGAGGGATTTGGTGCAGTACAGGTTTGCTTTATTAACACACTGTGATGTTTAAGGTGGATCCTAAGCAGCTTCTGGAGGATGGCATCAGGAAGGAGCTGGTGAAGAGGGTGGCTTATGCATTGCACAGAGGCTTAATCTTCAATCCAAAGGCAAAGGTGAGACACTACACCTGCTGTATATTATGGATTTTTAATCTTCAGTTAAAGTTTGTAATATATATTCTGTATGTTGACCAGTTTCCATGTTAAGTTTCCCAATGATATTGAAGGATTAACAGCAGTAAAATAAAATAAAAGAGAAAAAATACTCAACTCTTTCAGCCCAGTGAACTGATGCCCAAGTTGAAGGAGATGGGCGCCACCATGGATGGCTTCTACAGGTCGTTTGAATACATCCAGGACTACGTCAGCATTTATGGCCTTAAAATCTGGCAGGAGGAAGTGTCCCGCATCGTCAACTATAATGTGGAACAGGAGTGCAACAGTTTTCTCAGAACCAAGGTCAAACTTAACACGCTTTCTCCTTTTCCCTGAGTAGTGCACTGAGAGCAGTTTGTCCCTGACTGATAGATAAGAAGTGTTCTAGTTGTTTGGCTGTTTCTCAGTAATAGCAGTTGGCTGATTGGCTTGTTTCTTGCTTCTCTTCAGATCCAGGACTGGCAGAGTGTGCACCAGTCCACCCACATTCCTATTCCCAAGTTTCCCTCTGTGGATGAGTCTGCCACCTTCATCGGTCGTCTCTGCAGAGAAATCCTCCGAATCACTGATCCCAAGTATGTCTCATCGGACATAACAGTGGAAGTGAAATAAGAGTTAGTGAAATTAGCAGAATAACTGAGTTTATATCTGAGGATGGAGGAGAAAAAAAATCTTTGGTTATGCAGTTTACTGATGGTGGAATACACTGGTTCTTCCTATAGGTTGACATGTTACATTGACCAGATGAACACCTGGTATGACCTGAAGAGCCACCAGGAGGTGACTAACAACAGATTGTTCTCTGAGATCCAGAACACCCTGGGTACATTTGGCCTTAACGGACTGGACCGCCTGCTCTGCTTCATGATTGTCAAGGAACTTCAGGTATTTACCCCAATATTTACCTCAGTATCCCCCCAAAATTGCACCCCACCCCCCAAAAAAGATGCCATTCAGGTCAACAAAGATAAAACCCTGAAATCATGTCAATCTTGGCAGTGTCTTTAGTGCATGTGGTATGGCTCCCAGATTGTAGTGATGTGTGTGTTTGTCTCATCAGAACTTCCTGACAATACTTCAGAAGACCATCCTGAAGGACAAAGCTGTGGTGGAGGTCTTCAGAACATTGCAAGGTGCCGTCAGTCCAGTTCAAGGCATTGTGGGTAGGTATTCACTTAGAGAATCTATAACCTGCCTTTTCTTGTACAGATCTCATTATTGTTTTTGTTGCTGTAGCAAATGCCAGCAAAGTCTACAGCAGTGCTGTGGCCAAATCCCAGAAGATCTGGGGTACATATCAGGAAGCCATCATGAAGGTACTGCTCCATGTTCTCATGTTAATGAATAGAAAATAAAAGTAAAAAATTGTCACAATTTTCTGATGAAAATAATAAAATAATAATAAAATAATTTTGAATGCATATGTTTATTGAAGGTTGGTCAGATGCAGATTCTCAGACAGCAGATCGCTAATGAGCTTAACTACTCTTGCAAGTTTGACTCCAAACACCTGGCGGCTGCACTGGAAAACCTCAACAAGTCTGTATATTCTTGCCATAATGCCACTGAGTCGTTGTTTATGTGTTTCCATTACTTACCCCCAAGTGCTACTCTGTGTTAATGACTTTTGTGATGGATGCTTCTGCTAATTGCATCATGTCTGTTTTAGTCTCACACTGTTCTTTTATGCTCACTCTGATTATGTTCTTGCCAGGTCTCTGCTGGCAGACATTGAGGCCCATTACCAGGACCCATCCCTGCCTTATCCTAAAGAGGACAACACTCTTTTGTACGATATCACTGCCTACCTGGAGGCTGCTGGCATTCACAATCCTCTCAACAAGGTTTGAACAGAAGGGGCATCTCTTCCCACATAATCAGTTAGTCTTGTTCTGATTTCACCTGAATCGAAATGAGTCTTTTCAATGACGACCACAAATGCAAGCTGTTTTTTGCTTTCTTTGGCTATACATTAGCAGATGTTCGTGTTCAGACTCTTTTTGTTCTACTTATGCTTCACACAGATCTACATCACTACAAAGCGCCTCCCGTACTTCCCCATCATCAACTTCCTCTTTATTATTGCTCAGCTGCCTAAACTTCAGTACAACAAAAACCAAGGTGATTTTTTCCCCCATTAGTTTTTTGTTTGAAGTTGATCAGAGATCAGGTTACACAGTTTTGAGTACAATGGGTCAGTCCTTGCCGCCTCTTCACTTACTTCAGTTGCAGCAGACTTTATTATTTTTCAGAAAGCGGCATTAAATATTATGGATTTGTTTTTCCCCACATTTTTCTGCTAACGCACAGTCCCTGAATGTCTCTGAATGTGGTTTTAATTTGATGTTTTGTCTTATGGTAGGAATGACCTGCAGGAAAGCAACAGACCCGGTCGACTGGCCTCCACTGGTGCTCGGCTTGCTCACCCTGCTCAAGCAGTTCCACTCCAGATACACACAACAGTTCCTGGCTCTCATTGGTCAATTCATCCGCTCAATCATGGAGCAGTGCACAAGGTAGCAAAACAGACTTCACAACTTCAGAAAGATTTCTAAAATAAGATTCGAAATCAAATATTCTGTGTGGTAGGTTTCCTTGGTGATGATTGCGGATCGTGTTACCGGACATAAAATGTATCTGGTTATAGCCTCATGAAATCATATTAAAGCTTCCGTTTGATCCTGTTATAGTCAGAAAATCCCTGACATGCCTTCTGATGTGGTGGGAGCTCTGATGTTCCTTGAAGACTACGTGAAGTACACAAAACTGTCACGTAAGGTAGGTGCAACTTTCCCTATATTATTTGTATTAGTGTTTGAAAATATTTTAAGTGGTTGTAAATGATAAGAGTTGACAAAGTTGACAGTACCCAGGGGTAGTAGTAGAGCTGAAATGTTGAAACATCAATATGCTTAGGAGCATTATTATTGGACAGCCAGATTTAATACCCATCAGCTATGGGAACAGATTTTAAAATACTATTTTTTGCATCTGTACTCTACTATATTTGTGTAACAGTAACATGTATTTCCTTGTGTTTTCTGTGTTTTTAAGGTGGCGGAAGCTCATGTGCCCAGTTATATTTTTGATGAGTTCAGGACAATACTGTGAAGATATGGATGAAGATTTTCATTTAAACATTCGGGTTTTTTGCCGAATGTTTTTCCACTGCAGACATTTTGTCTCAATGTAGTGACTGCACAGGTGTTACTAATAATTAACAACTGATTTGTTAGGTTTAAGTGCTCCAGCAAGCGTGACCACAGGTATTAATACTATTTTATTATTATTCACTGTGCCTATTCTACAGTGATATGTCAAATGTGGGGCCTTTTGATTTGTTTACTTACATTTCATTGTGCTATCAGTGTCTTGCACTTACAGATTGTAAATTAAAAGAACATTAAAATGCAAATAAATCACTCTTACAACTTTATGTACTAAGATTCTGTGCCATTTATAAATGAAATGGATTAATAAATACGTTTCTTTCTATTAAAAAAGCAGTTTTGTTTTCCTTCCGTTTAAACATATTTTGTTAAAGCTTTTACTTTGAAAAACCATACCCGGAAGTTAGAAGTTAGCTTCTGTTGTGGCTCCGTTTTAGCGGGTGATTTGTGTGCGTTTGTATAGCATCCACAGTTTCTATAGTTTATTTACGTTTCGCTTGTTATTTTTATACTAAAAGCATTACTGAAACAGATTGTACTTGACGTTCATGTAGGTGTCGGTCATTTTGCCGGCAGAACTAGATACCTGTTAGCAAGCTAGGCTAACGTTATCGTTAATAGCACATTAAATTTAGCTCTGGTTTGTAGTCCCAAAGTAATAAAGGTAGCTTTCACAATGTCTCTGAGCGCTGTTCACGGAACTCTGTCGAGTCTGAAATCCTGTCAGGCTGATATCGGGACAGGTATGGACATTGTGACAGACGTGGCTATGGACCTGGCGGAAGCTCATGGTAAATATTAAAGATTTTCTCAATATAAAGCTCACCAACTCCATCTATAATCTCTACATTATTTATAAACGTTAAAATATATCTGGTAAGCGAATAATTAATGTTTTTGGGTGCTTTAGATTTGTTTTTAAGGGTTATAACTAATTTTGGAGCGTACATTTAAAGTACTTTGCAAAAGACTTGGGCTACCCATCATTGGCTAAAAAGGAGCCAGACCTTCGTAATGTTTTCAAAATAGTCTTGTGCAGTAGTTCTTTGGGCTTTCTGGAAATGTTGCAAGGATTTTCCTTGGACATTGACTGCTTTTTTATTGACCATTTTTTAGGAATGTTTTTCATTCTTTGTTAAGCCATTGAACACGGACCTATGAATCACTTTAATATTAAAAAACAGAAGGCACCTACCTCAAGGAACCCAGTGGCATGTCTACATATATTAAATAACTTAGCAAAGAACTGATTTTAAGTTGTATCATTAGGCACTTTGTGTTTTTGCGACAGGCGGCTAGTAACATTTTTTTTTTTTTAGTTGAATCTATGAAGAATGCAAGAGATAACACAATTGGACAGACATTACATAGGATTTTTGCACAAAGAAGGTGATTCCCAAAGAGCTGCTAGCTGTTTGTGTGCGTGTGTGTGTTATGGTGTGACTGCTTAAGTGAATACTTCTTTGGTGTGCTTTTATGTTAAAGATGATGAGATGAACCCGGGCATCAAAGAGATGGAGGCCATGATTCTGGAGTGTGCCAAGCTGGACAGGGAGATTAACTACTTTGTTGATGTGGTGCAACAAGTCACAGCTGAGGTGAGAGCAGCCTGAAGGTTTCCTTGCATTAGGCGACAGAGATAACGGATATTTCAACAGTGTGCTTAAACTTTGTTCATTGTATAGAAAGTTTTGATGCACCATTTGTAGTGTAGACCCATCAGGTGATCCCTACTTGACTCAAGAGGAACATGTCATTATTGTCTTTAAATAATCATTGCATTGTTAATGCTGCTATTTCTGCATAAAGTGAGAGCTGCACATTAGAGCTCTTAAATGTGACACAGTTATAAACATAATAACTCATAATGAAGTCAATATAAAAGTCAGTTTAGTGACATTTTTTCAGCACTTAAATATTTTCAGTGATAATGGGGAATGGGACCACAACACACGCACATTGTTCAGCGGCATCTGATTCTGCCTTTACTAACATACAGCTCAGCAGGTTAGATCACATCGTCAGGAATGGCTGAACATAATCTTGTGCAGAGTGCAGCATATGTCACCATGGTGACATAGCCGATGAGTTGGAAAACTCTTAACACTATGTTCAGAAGAAGACGCAAACCTCGGGCATTTGTGAAGCATTTCTGAATTAAATACAAATGTAGATTATTGCAAATTATATAACACATTTCAATCACTGTAGGTTACCACTCAGCAGCCGGAGGCTATGTTCAGCCTGTCTGCCAAAGTGAAGGAGCAGTTCACAGAGAAAATAGCCCGACTCTCTGATGCTGACCTGCACACTCACCAGAAAGTAATGGCTTTCAAGGAAAGTGTCAAAAACTCTTTCAAACAAGGTAAGGCCTGTGGAGAGACGGGAGAGATTTACTTGAATTAGACTCACCGCAGTGCATTCAGGACTTCTAATGGACTTTGATAATAGCAGTGCTATCGGAGGACTTCTTGCTGAGCAGAGAGATCTTGGGATGTGCCTTTTTTAGGATAATTAGCTTCATTTTAAAACACGCAGCTCCCTTTGTTTACCGTTGAATGATTGTTTCCCTGTCACCCTGTGGCTGTTATTTTCTGCTTTTTAACTCTTACTAATTACAGCTATGCCGGCCTCATATAGTGCCATGCTTTTGTGAGTCTCTGTAGGAATTATAGGCTACATTATGCTAAGTATAATGTTATTTTCACGAGCTGACTCAAAATGAAAATGTCTGAAAAAAGAGCCAAATGTGAGAACTTACTTTGAAGCATGAACTTTGTGAGCCGAGGTGATCATTGCAGTGTATTCTGTGAGGGCTTAGCCCATTGAACACCATTATTATTCACTGAATTAGTATTACTTCATGTTCCTGTTAAGGGATACATTTTGAGGATTCAGTTCTGCTTGCTTAAAGGCTGAAATATAAATATGTTGAATAGCATAATCATATGGAGAAGTTTACAAAGGCCACATATAGAGAGCAGTTTTTAATACTTTGGGCTCAAGTTAGCCTTTGAGTTCTTCAGTAGTTGTAGATGTGCCAGGACAACAACTGTAGATATGAAATTTATTTGCAGACTAAAAAAAAAAAAGATGTTGTGTATAAAGTTTGGGTGTGCATGTGTGTGCAGTAAACGTTGGTGGATGGTGGTACGTACCATCAAGTTGATTCATTTTTACTCTGAGTGGACAAATGGAAGCAAACTGCATGTGCATTGTTTGTTTTTAGCTAACCAGGAGTCAGCAGAGAGCATGGAGGAGCTCGATGAGGACATCGCTGTGACACAGAGTCAAGTCAACTTCACCTGCCCACTCACACAGGTAGATTACTGATTAGATTTGTAGATTACAGGTAGATTAATCCAGTGTGTTTTCATGCCTCTGTCTTTGCCCCAGAGGAGTTATGTTTTCATTGTGTCCATCTACGTGTCGGGGTATTCCTTCAGATTAGGCACAGACATTCATTTGGACTAAAGGGTGAGCTCATTAGAGTTTGCATGGTCACAATCCCAAAAATTTGGGCTAATTATGACAAAATTTCACACCAGTCCCAGGATTATTACAATATTAGTGTTTTTCGGGGGCGACCGTGGTTCAGGGGGTTTGGAAGCTCATTTTGTAACCGGAAAGTTGCCGGTTCGATCCCCAGCTCTGTCTGTCTTGGTCGTTGTGTCCTTGGGCAAGACACTTCACCTACCACCTACTGGTGATGGCCAGAGGGGCCGATGGCGCGATATGGCAGCCTCGCTTCTGTGAGTCTGCCGCAGGGCAGCTGTGGCTACAACTGTAGCTTGCCTCCACCAGTGTGTGAATGTGAGAGTGAATGAATAGTGGAATTGTAAAGCGCTTTGAGGGTCTCGAAAAGCGCTATATAAATGCAATCCATTATTATTATTTTCATTTGGCTCAGGCTAAAACATCTTAGGTGGGTGCCAAAATGTGTCTACGCAGAAAAAAACAAAAAACAAAATCCTGAATGTAAGATGATGTTCCTGCAAAATGCATCATTCTGATCTCGCTTGCTTGCTTGTTCAAACTGCTTTTTCAACAAAACACAGGTAACTTGAAACTTATTCTTTTGTGTCTCTGTTCTAGGTGGAAATGGTGAACCCGGTGAAGAACAAGAAGTGTAACCACCACTATGATGAAGCAGCAATCCTAAGCCTGATCAAAACAAGACACAGCCAGAAAAAGAAATGCCGGTAAGACACTGCATCTCTGAGGACCGTTAGAAAGTGGAGTCAGGTTTTCTAGCAGTAAATAACACTGCAGGCTGGCGTGGGATCAGCAGGCTGCCTTAATTTACATTGCCTTTATTATGCTGCTTTGATGTTGGAGTCAAATTAAATGTGGCTGATCCTGCAGGAACACTGATAAAATCCCAGCAGCAGTGTTGCTGTAAAATAAACTTGCCTATTGTCTTGAGCCCTGACTGTGGTCACTGCACTCAATTACTGCAGCAGTATGTTTTCCTTGTTGAGATTAGGTTTATGCTTGAAGAAATGGTGTTGTACCTGCAGTAAATGACATTCCATCAGACATCGCTTTCCCCATGCTTTAGCAGCCTCGAAGTTCCCACCGTTCAAGTCGTCCAGTTTATCACAGCGTGTGTAACGTCAGGGGACTCCGCAGTTTAGAATGCAAACATTATAATAAGAACACAAAAGATGGAAGTCCGGTTGCTGATAAGCAATCAGAATCAAACTGCGAGCACTGGCACAGGAAATGATAAAGCAAGTTTAAGCAGATGTTTAACGACTTAACAGTTACTCAACGATAAACAGGGCAAAGCTAATATGAAACTGATGCACAGAAAGCGTTTTTTGAGCTGTTCTGCAACTGTTTGTGTGTGTTTAAATGTCTGAAGCAAGTTAAGGTTCTCTGTGTCTCTGCTCCGTAGCTGTCCCGTGGTGGGCTGTGGAAACACAGATGTGAAAGATTCTGACCTCATTCCTGACCAGATGCTGAGGAGAAGGATCCAGAGCTACAAGAGGCAGAACAACCGGACTTAATGATGAACATTTCTATGGAAGTAATTAATAGTTAAAGAAATACTTTTTACTATAATGATTTTGTACACTGAGAATCCAGAATGTTAATATTGCCATCTGTGCTTTTATATAAAAATTATCATTTTTTAAAAAACTCAGATTTGTACCTTGTAATATTTGCTGCTCCGTTGAATCTGGATGACTTGTTATAGTATTTCATCTGGAGAACTTTCGTTGAGTGTAAATAAATCGTAAGATAATTACATACTTAGTATTTTCACAGTCTGTGGTGGCTAGTTCAAGAGTCTAACTGATGCAGTAAATCTACTGAACCACGAGAGGGCAGTGTTTGCTTAAAGTCAGTGCAGAAAGGTGCTTCAGGGTTTTGAGACTCTTCTAATTTCTCAGCTTCACCTACATCTAGGGTTGCAGGCCAATATGGCAACTGTAGATCCAAGAAAGGATGATCTTTTACTTTAGATAAAATAAAATCCTTCAAAAATGGGCTCAGTGAATGAGCCATAAACAAACAGTTCTTTTACATCAGTGGGAATGCACTTATGTGATTAAGCCTGCTCTCGCTCCTTGTGAAGGGTCTTTGTTTCAAAAGAAGAAACAAACAAAGGCTGCGTTGAGATGAAACTAGGTGAAGCTAATCTTTTAATAGCCTTGCATCAGGAATAAAAAAAAATATCTGTAATTGCCCTCTCTCTACAGCGAGTACGTCAAACAGCACTAAGAACATTTCACCAGTGAAGCTATTAACTGGCAATAAATGACTGGCTAGTGTTGACTCATTCATTTCTCCACTCTACTTCATTTTGAATTGCCATTCTGCAAATCTAATCTTGTTTACTACACAACATGTGAAGTCACTGGTAATTCCCCCACACACACAAAACGCAGTTTATTTTGAGCAAAGTGCACACATGAACACACTTCAGCGTTCACCACATCACAGGAAGGAGCCGTCGAGCTGTTTCCTTTGTGAGGATGTAGAAGCGTAAATATCCTCGGGAATCACAATAACCGTATGGACACAGTGCTGAGAAAAATAAACAATTTCTCACAGATGCTTTCTTATTTCTGGTTCTTGTTTGATCTGGAATTCACATTCATCTCTTCAAAAAGCTCCAGGAAGTAGGTGTAATGGATGGCTGAAACACTGTAAGCCTGGATATAAGGCCTGTCCAAGGAGGATTTTTACCTTTTGGCAGGAAGTGAACATATTATCACTTCTTGGCGAACGAGTTTTGGCCCGAGCAGCGCTTGAGCTGATTGGAAAGACGGGGTGGAGAACAACGGGTCTCCAATGAGACTTGCATTTTAAAATTCTGCTCTGACACAAGTTTCTTGTTTTCCTTCCCAAGTCCAGGAGTGGCCTGATTCTGTGCGCTGTTGACACACAGGCTTGGCAAGAAAACAACCTTCTCTAAGGTTACCCACATGACCCACCCACCCATCCACCACCTTCTCTAAAGTGAAACAGTTTCTGTACAGCATTAGGCTGCTGAAGACTACTGGGAGCAGAAGAAAAACCTAAACAATTGTGTGGCTCCCGTGTTTATGTAAATCCTCCCTGAATGGTGCTCCTTTATTAGGATTCCTGTGCTGTTACTTGGAAACTTGATCTTGGTGAAGTGCATTTCACTTTTTCGACATCCAAGCCTCACTGAGCTCAAAAAAAAAAGATTGGCAGGTGAGATGTCAAAGTCCAGTGTTTTGTTTTTGGCCTCTGAGTAAACACATAAAAAACCATCCAATTCTACTAAATCCATTTGGATGTGACTGCATAATGTTAGCTTTTGCTTTTCTACAATGACACAACCTGAATTTAAATAGAAACCTGTTAATAAAATATGAATGCGTCACCTTGGTTTTGCAGCATGTCTGAGTTAAACAAGTCAAAGTTGTCTGTAGGGATGAAAAACTGTCAGTTCCCATGAAGTTCCCACGTTATGGGAATTTCTGATGACACTTTTGTGTTATTTCCTGTTTTGTTACTTTTGTTGTGATTTAAAACTCCACTACAAAAAAATCTAGCGCCATTACTTTTTCTTACCCTCAAATATAATAATATATAATTCCATTTTAAGAACCTGCTAGTGGACAGCCACTTAAGACTTATTGCGTAATCCCCTCTCATCATTCGCACTGTTAACATAGTTATGGTCTTTATTATCGACATTTATCAAATTCTTTCAGAGCTTTTGGGATCCCGGCGTCAGTTTAAAATATTAACGTCTCCATTTCTAATGTTCTGCTGATTTTGACTGAAGACTGAACACGCAATGAGGCATAAAAAGCGTACTGTCGCTTTAAATGACAACACCTCCCAGCAGTCGTTGGATCCTGGGCGAGTTTCGCTGCAAAGAAGAAGAAAAAAAAGAAAAGAAACAGCCCACAGTGGTTCAAGCTTCAGTCTATACAGCAGAGCAAAGCACAGCGCAACAGCTTACCGCACAGGAAGGAGAGCAGGTGCCAGCGCACTCTAAACTACTCATTATTTTACTGATGAGACAACAGGAGCGAGTGAGACAGCAGCTGCTGACAGAAGCTGACCTGCAGGTGAGTGTCTGCTGCCCCGCGAGCTTACATTAAAAAAAGAAGAAAATCAGTAAGTGTAGAGTAGCTACAACTGAGACAGGCTGACACGACAGGAGCAATGTAGGTGATAGGCTACAGCACTGAGGTGACAGGAAAAGTAAAAACTGCAGCAATAAGAATAGTTGTGTTGGGATTGTTACGTGGAAACTGTGAGCCAACAGGTGAGTCAGGTCACACCTGTTAGGACTAAGCGTCACAGTTTGACTTGAAGAAATGCCTTTAATATAAATTCAACCCATTTTAAACCCATCCGTCTTCTGTGTTTCAACATAGATCGACGCAGTTGGTGTTCAATTGGAGGAAATCTGCTGGACATGGATTATTGGTGCCCTTCTTCGCCGCTTTGGATTTAGTTAGTCCCTGCGACCTTTTTTTTTTACGTGTAGTTCCCGGGGACGCCAAGAACAGGTGGATCCTGTTTCTGTGTCAGGCTCAAACCGGCTTCCATTGACCGTTCACCTTTATGGGGAATCAGGTGGAGAAACTAACGCATCTAAATTACGCGGAGGTGCCAACGTCGGACCCAAATGGGTTCGACCCGGAAGACGACGGACCGCGGATTGGCGTGTCTTACATTTTTTCCAACGACGACGACGACGACCAGGACGAGAATTTTGATCACTTTCCAGCGGACAAACACCAGGTAAACCATGAAGAGAAGCCCTTTGACCCCCGGGACGAGCTGGAGTGCGCGATCTATTATCGAGAGGAGTGCGTCTTTGAAAGAAAAACCGGAGCCGCGACTCACTCCGCGGAAAGTCTTCTGAACAAGTGCAGACCGGGAGACCTGCTGGAGTTCGTGGCCACTGGACAGTATCCACACTGGGCTGTTTACGTCGGGGACTTCCAGGTGGTTCATTTGCACCGGGCTGAAATCAAGAACAACTTTCTCACCGACGTGAGCCAGGGTAAACAAGGCCGGATAGTGAACAGCCTCTACAGGTACCGCGCGCTCCCGCCAGAGGTGATTGTGCGCAACGCGCTGGACCACGTTGGGTCAAGAGACAGGGAGCTGTACTGGAGAAATTCTGAGTGTTTTGCAGCCTGGTGCCGCTTTGGCAAACGGGAATTTAAAATCGGAGGGGAGATCAGGATTGGAAAGCAGCCGTACAGGTTAAAACTGCTGTTTTCAGAGAAGAAAAGTCACGTCCTTGAATTTCAAAGCCTGGAAGACGTAATCATGGAAAAGAGGAGGAACGATCAGATTGGTAAAGGTGCCGTGATGCAAGAGCTGGCCAACCATTTGAATACAACACATGAAATCAAAGAGGAGAATTTTGTTAACTGACACTGGATGCTCTGGTCATCTGGAGAGGATTTGAGGTTCCGCGGTGATGTTCCATGCTCCATTTAAGCGCTTAGCCCATGAGGCCACGTAAACGTGTACACTGTGCCAACAAATGTGCATATTCAGAGGGAGTTTATGGTGCATCATGAAAATATTTTTCACCCACTGTAAGAGGAATTTGTGACTTCCAACTAAAATGCTTTAACAAAGATCAGCGGGGTTAAAGCAGCATTTCCATACCTTAATTTGCATTGAAAACAAATAAAAATGAACACACCCCAGTGGCAAATATCCCTCCCTCCTTTTATAAGAAAATGAGATTTCACAGTCTCAACCCCGGGTTAAGCAACTTGTTATGGCGGATACAATTTGCATTGGAGCTTCACCTGCAATCTAATCAGTCGGGAATGAAGTTAGAAATTAACTGTCCTTAATTATTTTTCTAATCCAGCAATGCTTTGCAGAGAGGAGCAAAAAACTGTCCTTTTAGTCCTGACTGACAAGAGTGCTCAAGCTGCTTGCTCCTGTACAACTCAGGTGTTGGAGACCAACCCACAGAGTGGAAGAGAGAGACTGCTACTCAACGTTATGGTGTTTCAAGCTGGTGGATTGCCTTCTGTTGCTTTATATCCAATCATCACACAGCTTTACCTTCTCTTGGACTACTTTGTGGACACTGTTGACAGCTATGACTGGGCACTTTTATTAATTCACCTGTTACAACAGTTTATTTTTTGAAGTAGAAAGATGTTTGTATGAAGGATTATGGAAATAAATATATATTTGAAGAGTAAGGGGTTTTCTTTTTAGCGAACGGTTGGCCTTTAAATGTTTTCTGAGAGCGTTGGTACAGTGCTAATCGATAGTTTGAAACCACCAGCCTCAAGAGAGGCCGCTCTATATCCTGCATCCTGAACACCGGCCTTGTTTTTTGCACTGCGCTTGGCAATTGGAGAGCAGCTACACCCCAAACAATTCAATCCCAGCTCGCAGTTGGAAGAGCCACAGTCATACCTGTTCATCTGCTGCTTTTTGGTTTGTGGTTACGTGCAGGAAAGTGCAGGCTACTGCACAGTTAAAGCTGCCAGTTTTGATCTAAATATTTTCCTCCAAGCAGCAGCTCCCTGAAACTACTTAAACATCTGCTTTGTTAGGCTGTGTCAAGATGAGTTCCAACTGCGCTGGACATTTTTGCTTTGTTTACACCTCTGCTTACTGAAGATAAGACTTTTTTTTTTTTCAAGTTTACCCACAGGCTAAAAATGTTTCAGATCCATATTTTGCTCTCCTTCCCTCTCCTTGAGCTACATCATTTATTAAACTTGGGGCAAAGGTGCAGTTAAATAAGGTCCAGTTTTATTTCTATAGGGAAACAGTATTTAAAAAAAAATAGAAAGTAAACTGGGGGTGGGTGCATAAGTCGAGATGCCAGTGTCAAACAATGACTGAAACACTTTGCAGTGTGTTCACATACAGAGGCTGCAACGGAAATTACAGCAGGCTGTGAGGTTGTTTGAAATGCCAGACATCTTGTTTTTTCCCTCCCCTGTCTGTGCTTCAGAGGAAACCAGTGATCACAGCTAGTCAGTAGATGAGTTACTTTTTCCTCTGGTGATATTTGCGTGACGATACTGCTGTAGTCATTTTCGTGCAGGTAAAGGTCCCACTGGACTCAAAGCTGGATAATCATCAGCACCCGTACTGAATGGGAAAGCTGCCGAACACATTAGCATTTCCTCAATTCTCTGTGGTCTGCCACGGTGATGAAATACGAATCGTGTATGTTTATGTGTTGCATATTTATGATAATCAGTCATATTTTTCTTTTAGCACCTACAAACACACACACACAGTGTTAAAGCAGCTGCCAGTGGAGTTGTGTAATTGGGATTATTAACTCACATTTTTCATCATATGTGACAAAGCTAAAATTGAATTACACGTACTTCATATATTACGTTCAGTTTGATTTACTGGTCTCTACATAAACTGTATCATGTGCTATTAAAGTAGTGTATGTAATGAAAACCACACAGCTAAGAAAAAGCTAGTTGTGAGTTGAGTTGTGTACTCTGCAGCTGGTGCAAATTTGACGCTGCCCTGTGGAGTTTTCTTGCAAAATGCAATCGATTTGAAAATGTCTGAAAAGTCTTACTAGCTCGTGGTCTTCAGTGCCTTGGTTGACATGCTGCAATGCTACATCACTCATTACTTTACTGTCAGCTGCTAATATGCAAAATAATGTCAAACTGACTGTGTGATGCAAGCAAAACAGTCACCTTTTGCAGTGTTACTGGTCCAGAAGTTCACACAGTGCTTATAATTAAGCTCATCTTCAGTTTAATCAGAACCAAATTGAGTCGAGTGTCCTAGTAAAACTGAAAACTGATCAAACTCAAAAGACTCTGGAAAAGCGCCATCAGTGTGATATGCATCCATACTAGAGGAGGTGTGATCACTTTCAAAGATGTCTTTTACTTTTTGTGTTTTATAAATATCTTTTTTTTAAAATCTGTAAAATCAGGGCAAGATTTTTGATTTGACACGTTGACTCATTCATGTTGCATTTTGGCCGATGAGTCCGTCGTGTTTCCTTTGCAGGGTTGGAGGAAAGCCCACATCCTTCTGGCAAACCTGGCAAGGTTGCAGAAGCTGGGGACAAGCCAGAGCTCCAATCAAACCCACCCTGTGTTTACAAAATGTTGTTATCTACAGGAAAAAAAAAAAAAAAACTTCTTCCCACACGCAAATATGTCTGAGCTTTAAAAGAGAGTGCTTATGAGGAGATCAGATCATATCTGACAAGCCTACAGGAAGTGGGAGTGTATTTTAGATGTGGCCTCGAGCAACGGCGAGATTGTTATCCATGTGAGACAAACACTGTGTAGTGTAAATATGGATTCTTTGAGGACATTTGACAATTTCAGGTTATGTTCTGAACTACTTAGAGTTTGAATCTTACCTCAGGGGTTTTTATTAGATTGCCAGCGACTCTTACATGGAAAGGCTTGCCAGAAGTTAGGATTCTTCTTAACCATTAAAGAATGGCATTGAGAGTGGCTGCTGGGGTAAAGAGTGTGCTTCTAAGATATGATAGTGAAACAGATTATTAAGATTACTCCAGCTTTTGATTAGCAGTGCCATACTGGGCATCTCATTTCAATAATGACATGCACAAGAGCCATTTTAACGGCTTACTGTAAGAGTATGAATGTATTTCCTTGCCTGTAAAATCATCTATCTGCCACAGACAGGAACAGAGTGCTGTGGGGTTTTGTTTGTCAGGCCACTCTCTCTGCCCACTCACCTGAATCATGTTTATGAGAGGCATTTCCATGTGAATTAGAGAGTATAATGAAACTCCAAAAGCCCTTGTAACTCTAAAATTAACTACACTGCATTCATTACTAATCATCGATCCACAGAGCTGCAACTTACACAGCTTTGTTTTCCCCCTTTCCTGCGATGAACTTTACTTAGACTTAGCACTACCCACTTGTGCTGGGTTAATTATTCATATGGGACTCCCACCAGTTTGACATGGACTGCGCTGTGTTTACCGTCGGGCTCAGACTGGCGCTGCGCTGTAATTCTTTCTCGTCCCGATGTGGGAATTGTTTTTTCAGCCACACAATGGCCATTCCCTCCCACTTCCACAGTGTTTTCTTTTTCTTAAAAAAAAAAAAATCAAAGCAGCAGCAATCTGCTTGCGCAGTTTTACTGTTTTTGCTTTGACTGCTTCTTTCCAACTGCAGAACAATTGAATGCAGGTTGTGTGCTACCACACGCGCAGGCGATCTGGCAACTGACGTCCCACTTCCTTCCTTTTGTGGTTTCTTTCACTTTCTCATGATAGAAATGGTTGTGTAGGACTGAGCAGCAGGATATGAAGGTAAAGCCCCCCCACCCCAGCAATAAAAGCCAGAGCTGGGGAACTGCTGCGCTCAAAAAAGATAAATTGATGAGTTCCAAGAAGTTACGGTGATTCACAGGAAATAACATGGAAACAACACAAAGCAGCAAGTAAGAGCAGCAAAGTCAGACTTGCAATCACATGTAAAGATATCTTTGTGAGACACAACAATGTCTTTGATTTGATCCGACTAGAGGTAGATTACAAATTCTTGGACAGCAGGAGCTGATGAGAAGCTCCCGAGAATGGAATCAAGGCCCTATTCTCGTTCGACGCGCCGTGTCCGCTCAGCTGGGGCTGTCTGGTTTACATAAGCAGAGGCGGACAACAGGAAAGGGCTCGAGGAAACTTTCAATAAAACTGACCTCATTCTGTGGTTGGTGATGAGGGGATGAATAAAAGCCGGGGATAGGGGCCTTGAGTTATGACCTGAGAGTAAAGGAACAGAAATCTCGCTGGTTATTAAACTCTCATACTTGAACTTGAGATGTGACTGAGAGTTGTTGCCTTCAAGCACTCTGGCCTGTTTGTCACTTCAATTATTCATGGCAGGCTGATTCAATAGCTATCAACATTCATCTTACTCTGAGTCATCACAAGATTTCCCGCCCCGCATCTTTAGCTTCACCGACTTTATGCCGAGCGGGTAAGCAGATGTTAAAGGTCATTTTTAAAGGCCTTTTTCAAAAATCTTGGTGTTACATAAATTGAGATACTGCTCATGATTTCTCTTCAGACATGAACCTCAAATATTTACAAAGGAGTTGCACGGTTTGGGAAAAGCGTCTTTTTTGTGTGGGGTGTTTGTTCACCTGGCAGTAAGAGGCATAATCCCACGGGAGTCTCTTTTTCATCAATGAGCAACGCAGGCTTGTGGGGGACCAAATGAACACTTAGCAGAGTTTTTCCTGTTCTGTAATTTCTTGCCTGCATCTCTTTATGAACTTATCTTCTGCTAGCATATATATTTGCATAGTTTTAGTTGAATTATGCCTCTCACTCAGACATCTCCACATCTGTTTTTTTGTGCTAACTGTGCCTCATTCTGCTCTATGGATTGCCAACTTTAGACTTGCTGGAGGTGGTTCAGAAAGAAGAAGCAGGAGAGCAAATATTGGTAAAAACAGAATAGAGTCACAATCGTTATCAGCTGCAGGTTGGAGAAAAAGTTAACATTTAAGGAGATAGTATACCTATTCAGTTTCTTGCCAAATATTCTGTCTTTACCTTGAATTGAATTGGAAACCCGAAGCCTGGTTTAGTTTACATTAGCTGTAATTGGGAAACTGCCTGCATGGCTCTGTTCAACAATAATAAAATTCACTTACAGTGGTTACTAAAGCTTACTAACATGTTACGTTTCATTTGTTTAACTACTAGAAATACAGGAGTGCAAGAATCACAATTACTGGTTTTACAGGGAGTAATGTGCAGGACTATTTCTTGGTTGGGTGCAATGACTTCCTGAAGTTTCTGCTGAATGCAAACCATTGATGACAAGACTATCTATGCTGAATATGAAGTTTTAGCCAGCAGGGAATTAGCTCAGCACAAATACTGCAAGCAGGTGTTCAGTCACCTTGAGACAAAGCTAGTTTGTTCCCTATGTGTTCATTTGTCATGCTTACAACTTCCAGTCATGGTAAACAGAAAACACACCCTCTGTCAGTTCTGAGGTTTTATTTGTCAGGACATAATAATGTCCAGTCTTTTCCAGGTCTTAAAATGATTTAAATGCAACCTCAGATGAACTTCAAGACAAGATATATTAAACAGTGCTATTATTTATTTAGTGAAAACTAAGCCAAAATGCAGATGTAGTGTGTAAAACACTAAGTACAGCCTTAGT
The DNA here is from genome assembly GCF_013358895.1 of Oreochromis aureus. NCBI lineage: Eukaryota > Metazoa > Chordata > Actinopteri > Cichliformes > Cichlidae > Oreochromis > Oreochromis aureus. The sequence continues at coordinate 10,788,346 of NC_052952.1, forward strand.
GCTTCTATAGGAATTAAGAGGGTAAGTAGAACAGAGGTGGTACTAATCAAATTAACTTAATTTATTGATCCTCAGCAAGTGTGAGCGCCTCTATAGAAGCAGAGGTTTGGCAGTGTGTGTTAAGGAAGAAGCATATGATCTTAGGGAAGTAACTGTTGCTATCCAACACAGCTTAGGTTTGCAAAGTTGCATCTAAACAAACCACAAGACTTCTGGAACAGAGTCCTTTGGACAGACAAGACAAAAGTGGAAATGCTTGACCATAATGCACAGCACCGTGTTTGGCAAAAGCCAGACACAGCATATCCTCAATACTGCATACAATGCGGGGATGATGATTTTACAGCCAGGGGACCTCATGGTCACTGAGCCGACCATAAACTGTTTTGTACACAAAAACGTTAGAGAGTGAAATGTGAGGCCAACATTAGGTTATGCAACAGCACAATGATCCCAAGCACAGCAGCGAATCTACAACAGAAAAAGAAAAGATTGAAAATGAGAATACTTTATGAAACCCTAAGAAAATGATTTGGTTACAGTTGCTCCAAGACAATAAGAGACAGTAACATTCTGAACTAAATTAAATCATACAATATATTACAAAGTTACAAAATATAAGAAATAGCTCTAATTTATGCAAATAGCTTTATTATAAATATCCAGAATATTACAGACATTAAAATTATATAATTGACATTTTACTCTAAACTGTAAACTGTGAAACTTTGTTATTTGTTATTTTTACTGGAGAGGATGTGGAAAATGGTGTAACTACTGCAGTGTGTACTGTGCGTTAGATGGGGGATTTTTAATGGGAGATATCCACAGGCAGGAATGATTTCCTGTGTCGTTCAGTGGTGCATTTGGGTAATCTCAGTCTCTCGCTGAACGTGCTCCTGTGACTGGCCAGCACATCATGGAGTGGGTGGGTGGCATTGTCCAGCATTTTCCTTATCTTGGACAACATCCGCCTTTCTGACACCACCTTAAGGGAGTCCAGCTCCATCTCTACAACATTACTGGCCTTGCGGATCAGTTTATTGAGTCTGTTGGCATCTGCAATCCTCAACCTGCTGCCCCAGCATGCAACAGCACAGAGGGTGGCACTGGGCACAACAGACTCATAGAAAATCCTGAGCATTGTCCGACAGACGTTAAAAGACCTCAGCAGTCTCAGAAAATAGAGACGACTCTGGCCCTTCCTGTAGAGTGCAGTGGTGTTTTTAACCCAGTCCAGTTTATTATCTATGTGTACTCCTGTATTCAAGGTGCTGCAATGGCCCAGTCAAAGTCAAGACCTCAACCTGATTGAAATGCTGTGGTGGGACCTTAAGAGAGCTGTGCATAAATCAAACCCTGCAAACCTCAGTGAACTGAAGCAGCATTGTAAAGAAGAGTGGTGGTTTTAGAAAGACATGATGGTGTGTACCTGCTTTGATGGGTGATAAAACATTGTGACTCAAAACATGTTCGTTATGTTTGTGTCCTATAATCCAAATTAACTTAATATTATTTAAAATCTTCATTCCAACGTGTTTATTTTAGAATGTTCATCAGAGACTAGAACTCAGCATGCTGAGATAACAATGTAGTCACGGACAGAGAGACAGGAGTGCAAAAAAACAGAAACTTCTTACTAGGAAAATCATGTAGTAAACAGAAATGAAAGACTCGATAATATCAGAAAGAATTAGACTCACTATTAGAATAGCAAAGAAATCAAAGAAGGAATCCAAAATTCAGCAGATTTTAAAAAAAAAAAAAAAAAAAAAAAAATCAAATCTTCAAACACTTGGAAAAACAATAAAACCTCAACAGAAACAAACATTCACAAAGAATCCAAAGCAACAAAACTTTAGGGCCATGACAGCATGACTTGCAGGCATGATGCCGACGTTCAGGCTGTGACAGCAGATGCTGAAGGGGAAGAGGGTCTGCACATTGTTAGAAAAGGTTACACGCCAAGCGACATTTACTGTGTGTGCTTGTATGCGTGTTTGTGTGTGTGTGTGTAATTTAAGCAAACGTAACCTTTGCTTTCTGCACATGCACCGTGCATGCGTGTGTGAATAGTTAATAAACTTGTTGATATTTTACCCGCCCTCCGGGTTGACGCTCATCCATATTAAACTAATTAAATCATTTCTATTTACACAATAGAGCCTGATTTGCATTTCCACTCTCAGGTTGTCGTGACAAAACCTCGCCGTGTCTGCCCACCGATGGAAGGAGCTACGATTTCCTCTTCTCTCTCCAGCTGATAAGCGTCCCATCATCCTTTGTGGGTGTCTGCTATGAAAGCAGATGTGCTCAGTGGCAACCTGGACATCCTGCTGGCTTAATCAAAGATATGGAAATGGAAGTATTAGTGTCAGAGTGTGAAAGACTGCGAAAGCATCCCTACGTGCGTGCGCTTCTGCATACCTGTGAATTCATTGCACGTGTGCGTGTGTGTGTGCGTGACAGTGAGCTGGTGGGTGGCGGAGAAGCAGAGGTCTGGCCCTGCAGGCTAGATCTTGGCTGCTGATAACGAGGCACTGTTGGAGCTAATAGAAGGCAAAGCCAATTTAGACGCACTCAGCGCCCGTCTCATTGACCAGACTGAGGGAGAACTCAAAGATGAGTTGTTTGTGCATCAGTATTTCACTGCTTGGGACTGCAGTCTAGACATAGGTTGTTGAAAAAAGAAACACAAGAGGCAACAGGTCTGGAACTAAATCATTTCATGCTTTTGGAGGGGGTTGTTTTGTGCTGCTACCCTGTCTGCTGAGCAAATAAAATCCACAGATCTCCTCTGTTGACATATTTATAGATTCTACACACATTTATTGGCACAAAACTGAACTAAGTCTGTGTTCTTTGCATTGTTTTAACCGGATCAGTGCAGAGCTGCACTTTGCTTCTTGTAAATTTGTCACAGCAACACATCTTAGCAGGATAATTGCAGTATCCCAGAGATGGATCGGCCTCCCATGTGTACTGCAGTTTTATTGCCTTATAATTATAATACTAATTACAAAGATGTATTACAACCCCCCATGTGAACAGATATATGTGTGTAAACACACACACACATGCACACATACACACACATACACACACATACACATAGACACATCAATCAGAAATACTGTAGCCGATGATTAAAATCTCAATGTGAAACTGGGAGGCAGTAATGACTACACCACTGCCTTCCTAAGCCTGAGTGTTTGCTCTGAAGCAACGCTAATGCCTCCCTTTAAAGGTCTGACTTTGAGATTTATTGTCAACAAAACTCCTGATTCCAGTTTTAACAAAGTGTGTCAACAACAAAGAAGCAATTAAGCTGCATTCGAATTTCCACATCTTGTTATTACGAATCAAAACTTAAAAAAAAAAGATCACCTACGCTACCATCATTGCGATTGCACGACAATTTATTTTATTGCTATGTTGCAATGTTTTCACCTATGAGAGTTTCTTCTTGTAAATGAAGTTGTGCCTCGGTCCTTTTCTCCTACGCACCTGTCACCGCAAACGCTAGTTCAGTGGCGACAACAGCGCAAAGGGACAGTAATTGTAACAAGGCTCTTCTGTGTAACATCAATCAGAGTACAAGAAGTGCAGTAAATTGATACAACTTCACACTCGGAGCGTTAGGTTCTCTGTTCCAGGGGCATATTACAACTGATTATACACTCTTTGTTCATTCAGAGCCAAGACAAAGCGGGGGCACACCCACACAACCTTCCTGGATCTCAGAGGATCTCTTAGGACAATGGTAGAAGGCTGTACGCAAGGACGAGGTTTGTCGCCTCACGCACAGGCAGGCAGGCGAGAGTGGGTTACGGTTTGAGCCCAGTGGGAGGCAGGAATTCATTTCAAAAACAAGTCGAATGTGAATCATCTGGGCATACAGAGCTGGCTGAAGAGTCATCAATGCTGTCAGGAAGGAAACAAGCTATTGCTTTTTCATCCTCAAATGTGGACAAATTGATGACCTCAGACTGACACACACACACGCGCGCACACACACACTGAGGCAGGCAAACACATTTACATCATGGACTTGCATTTTCTCTCCAAAGACACTTATCCTGTGTCCACAAATGGAGGTAAACCCAACGGAGAGAGTTAGGACTCTGTGGATGAAACTACGCTCTCTTTAAACTCTGACTGAAGTTCATCAAAGTGCATTCTGCCCCTTCAGCGAATCCAGTTGAGCCTTGATCCTTGGTAGAGACCCACTGATAAGTAGTTAACTCTTTCATGATAAAGACTCCATTAGTGCTGCACACGGAGCTCCGAGGAGGAGGTGGTGCTGGTGGTAGGGACGATAACTCCATGTTCCTAAACAACAGGCTGACTTATCTCCCACTGCCTTCCTGTCCAAGATATCCTGTTTTTCCTCAGAGGCAATGTCATTATCATGGAAAAGGTCCCGCACGTGGACATTTTTAAGTTCACAGATTGTGCTGATATTCTACCGACTTTTCTCTTCTGCATGGCATTTTCCAAGATCATATTAGCTTAATGGGTTTGTCTCATGTTCGGCGTTGTTGTGAGCTGCTAGTACAAAGGTTATCTGGGTGTCAAATCCCTGCAGCGGTTGTGCAGACACGCTCGTGGAGCTGTACCTATCTGAAGGCACGGTCTGTTTATACGAGAAAAGCGATTCAGTGATTTCCTTTTTATAAAACAACATGCAGCTTCGTGGCTCCTCAAATCACCCCATACCCAGCACCTGAATGCAGAATTCAATACCTACAGTTCACCCACATGCGCACAATGATGAATACGATCTCGTTTTCTTCCACCGTGTCCGCACAGAGGCGTGCAAATATTCAAATCTATGTTTGGCATTTTCAGATGAATTATTCAGGCCTAACATCAGAGGGTTGCATGAATTGAACATACAATACCCTGTCAGAGGCTGGCCATCTCTGACTGGTGCGCTCTGTGTTTGGTTGAATGATGAACACAAGAGCAGTTTGCCTCTCCGGCCCTCCTCTCATTGACTTTTAATGCAAGCGTGTGGAACGTCTGATCATTAAAAATCTGAGCGGCAACGTGGAGGCTGAATAAAATCAAAAAGACAACACCCCCAAGCGCCTCTGTCTTTCTTTCTCTTAGTCTCTCTCACTGTCCATTCATTAATGATATCTATAGCCCTTTAAGCCCTTCATGAGTGTTGGTGGAGTGTCTGGAAGCTCTCTAATCCCCACGTTGCTCTTTATTCTGCCCATGACGCTCATCCCCTCTGTGTCAGATCCCGAAGCCCCCGCTAATCCCCTGGTGGCATTGCGCACGGGGCCCCAGCTGTCGGATCCCATGCTGCGCCCGGCTAATTTGTGGCCCTGCTTGGGATGCTATTGATGTCACCCGGGCCCGTCTAGTCCAATAACTTTTTCCCCTCACTCCTGTGCTCTTTCCCACTGCCTCGTTTCTTTCTTGCTCTCCCACTTTGCCCCCCCTCTCTTGCTCTCTCTTTCTCTCCCCTGGCTGATGATGAAACTCCCAGCTGGCTCCAAGCTCAGGCTTTTGTTCCCTCTGTTGTATTAAGAGTCGATGTCCTTTTCCTCCGTGCCTGCACATTACAAATCTGCCAGAGCCCTTCCTCCCCTTCCACCAAAAAGCTGAATGGACGTGCACTGGAGGTGGCTGAGATAAACACAGCACAGAGGGCAATTCGAACTAAGCAGCTGAGAGAACACAGACTAAGCATTTAAATGATGGCACATTAAGAATCCGAGGAATTCTTAATGCGGCCTAAATTCTAAGAAGTTCAATTAAGAGCGCTTAACAATGCATCAGTATTCCGGGTTGCTGTCTTTTTTTTTAATGAGAGGAAGGAGGCGGGAAGAAGCACAGAGGAAAGGGAAGGGTGGAGGGTGAGGGTGTGTGTAATGATTAGAGCTGTTTTCTTTCATTATAAGCTCCTCTGCAGCTCAGTGGAGCTCAGTGGGCTGCACAGAGATTTTGGACAGCTCGGTGTCGCCCACCCAGGCTGCCACCCGCCTGGCACGAAGGAGTGTAGACACAGAAACACCAGCACAGGTGAACACAGAGAACCAAGATTGCAATATGTTGAAATGTTGTTGCTTCTTGAATACAAAGTTTATGATTTTTGAAAAAACAAACAAACCCCAAAGCAATCAATGCTAAAAATGTGACCTCTTAGAAAAATAAAATAAAATACTCCTGGATTACTCTGCCAAAATATTGCAACCGACATTAAAAGATGAATGCATGAATAATCTTTTCTCTACAATGCATTTTACATAATTTTATATTTTGCATAATCTTACAAAAACAGACACAAGCTGTATTTGTACTTTGTATACTTTTCTGTAACAAGTAGGATGTAGTTTCTTTTGTGTGTACTTTCTTAGCTGAGGTTTTAAAAACAGCTAATCAAGGACGTTGCTCCATTATTTCCCAAGGATCTGCATCTTTTTATTTTTCTTATATGGCACAGACTGTACAAGATGAGTGCTTACTCAAAATATTTGCCCCCTTTTTTAAATAAAAAAATTGATATAAAATCATGAAAAACTATGGAGAAATTACAATTAATGAGCACACATTATCATTATACCATCTATCCATTTCTTCCACTTTTCCACTCCAGAGTTATGGGGATGCTGGGGTACACCTTGGACATGTTGCCAGTCTATCACAGGGTTAACACAGACAACCATTCATACTAAAATCCACCCATACAGCCAAATTAGAGTCAACACTGAGCCTAACACCCATGTCTTTGGACTGTGGGAGGAGAGTACCAATCAGTGGAAACCACCTCACCATCATGGTACAAGTAACTTATGATACAAAGAGTAAATCCAGCATCAAACAGATATACAAATTGAACCCCAAGTTGCCACTCTGATGTGTTGAGAGCATGAATATATAAATGTTATTTTAAAAGCACTTAAGAATAGAAAAGGTGCTTAAGTGAATATGTGGGTGAATGAGGCTTATAGTAGGAAAATTCTTTGAGAACTTCAAACTGTAATCAAGTGATCATTTAAAACAAACTTTATAAAGGGTTATGTGTGATGATTATATATATATTTTTAAATAGTTTCTTATTGTTCATACTCCCAGTTGTCTATATGCAATCTGCTTCTATCTTAGCTTGATTATAGGCTTAACACACTATACAAAATATTCAGTTAAAGGCAAAATCCTGAGAGTGTTTTTCTTTGTTTTTTTATTCAAGTCAAATAAGAACTTTCCCCATTTGCATGCAGTGCATTACACACAGAGACAGAGCCAGTGTCAGCTTTCTATGGTTCGACACAAAGTAAAAATAAATGAATAAATTCAGGCTACATGTTGCAGGCTGACTTTGTATAGCATCTCTGTCTGTGACATTAGTCTTGTGTAAACTCAGTGGTGCTGTGGTCTTTTTCAAAGTCTAAGTGAAGTAGTTATGGATCAGAGGAAACAAGCTGTATTCTTAGCACCAATTCTAGCTGACAAACCACACTCCAACTGAATGTTGGCGGTGGTGGCTGTAGCTGTGGAGTCGGGTGGTTCTTGGTTTAACCCCCTGACTCCTTTTTTTCCTTTAGTGGTTAGTTATACGATAGTGAAAATGTCACGTGGGGCCAAAGGCCTGTACATAACTGGACTCAAGTGCAAGACTGACGTGCAGAGGTGGTACAGTTAACTTAACACAAACTTTAACACAAAACACAGAGTTATACTTGACATGGGAAGCATAACCTGGAAATCTCGCATGGCACTAACACACAATATTTGACATGGTAGGGATTCTAGCGTGGTAGCCTGAGGGAGGTAACTCAAGGGGAGACTGGTGGCGTTGCGGTCGTGAGGTCCCACTGAGGAAAGAGGAAGAGGGGGTTAGTGGTTACAGCGGCTGGTCCAGAGATAACAAGGATTTGAGATTGTTTTGAGTGACTTACTTTTGCAGGTGGAGTCATAGGCTTGGAGGGGGAGGCAGAGGTTTGAGTGGCAGGCTGATAGCATTAACAACAGGCTGACCTGAATTTCAGGAGTCCTGGTAAGTTGCGGTGTCAGGAGGGCAAGCAGGTGAGTGTGGTGGGTGTTTTCTTCCTGGAGCATAGCGTGAATCTGTGTGTGAGTCCACGGAGCTAGAGGATATAGAAAGCAAGGTAAGTAATATAAGGACATGGATCTTGAGCAAAAAGAGTGAGCCTATTACCAACATAAGTGAGTTGATGGACCAGCGGCGAAGGGACGGTGATGCTGTTCATAAATACCTCTCTGCTGATTGCCACGGATAACTTCCAGGTGAGCTGCCCTGGTGAGAGAATGGCAGCTTCGGCCAGAGGTGGACACTGGAGAAAAGGCACATCCAGACCATGACAGGAAGCAGTCTATGAATAATTAAAAGTGTCAATAGGTAAGTTTGGTTTGGCTTGTAAAGCTATTTAAACGGTTAAAAGCAGTCAGTTCGCCTCTAGGCTTTGTTAACAAGTTATACAACAGTTATTCTTTAACACAACCAATATGACCAGCCTTTCTGGTAGGTTTAGCAATGTTCTGCTTATTCAGTCTAGCCCTAGGTTTTAAAGGAGTCTTATAGGGTAGGGGACTTGAATAGTCCTACCTTCTTTTCCTTTGCAAGAAAAAGGTTGGAGCATAGCTGTGAATTGTACAGAGTTGGAAAAGAATAAGAAATTAAAGAGACATAGCCAGGAGTGAGAGATGAATAGTGTCCACTGTCGAACGAGGGGCAGAGGAAAGAATAGTCCAGCAGAAAGAGAGGCAGATTAGAGAGGCTGAAAAGACCACTAAAGAGGGAGAAGAAGACCAAATAAATGATGGCAGTGAAAAATTGGAAATCAGAGCCCCCAGCTAAGACACCGGGAGACAGGAAGTAGGAAGTAGCTGATCTCATTCCTGACTTCTCTTTGAGAGGCCTCATCGATGTGACACGCATTACCATCGCGGCTCTCGTCTCGGGCCTCATCGTCACTTCCCGTCACTGTTGTCTCTCTGCAGCCGGCGATGATCACAGCCTCTCCTTAACACGCAGAGCCAACGCACCACGCCGCTCTCCCTCCCTGTCATCTCCTTCTCCGGACCCACTGTCACGAAGATAAATAAGAACTAAGAAGTCAGTGAGAATTTTCCAACAGTCACTCTCTCCAGGCGGATTTTTCTGCACTGTTTCTTCTCTCCGCTGTGAAGCTGCAGGATTATCTCGGGGGCTGTCGGGCTATTCGAGGTCAGGACGAGTATTTAAAGGTCTGCTACACAGTGATGGAACAGCGCGGAAGAAAAAGTATTCACAGAGTGACACAAATTAAATCTGTGTGAGTCGAGTTTGCAAAGAGTGCGAACCCCCGATACAGGTGTCAGCTCCCATTCTGCTGAGGAGGCCGAAGTCGCCATGGAAGCTGAACTCATCAGGTTCATTTCAAAGTAACATCAGGTGCATTTGCAACCCTGGAATGGTTAAACTAAATTACACGTCTACAGAGAAGATGCCCTATAGGGTTTCTTTAATGTGTGTGTTCTGTGGGTTGTACAGGCAAACCATTTAAAAACTCCAAATGTTCACTCTCTCTTCTTGTAGTTAAGCATTACACATCATGTATTCTTCCACGCACATAGATAAAAAACACTTAATGGTACTCATCTGCCAACCCAGCTCCACAGAACAGCAAATCACCAAATTATACCTCCCCTTCTTATTAAACTGCAAGACTATAATTCAGTACTTGCCGTGTGACAGACTTTTTTGTTTCCTTTTCTGCCACTTTTCTTTTTTTTGCCTTTTTTTTTGGAAGAGAAATGTACTCTAACCACCCATGAGTGGAAAATGGGACATACGGTGTTTGTTGACTAGAGTTCATAATTTCTATCAAGCACCGTGCATCTGTTTTTGTTTGAGAACCAAAAAGCAGACGTCCTCACGGTCGCAGCCGGAGAGGATTCAGACAGACAAACGGATGCTTGAAACAGACACAGACTATGAGGAGAGGCTGACGCAGAGATGGGATGAGAGAAAATGACGGGGAGAAAAATTGACACAGGAAAGTGGAAACCCAGTAGGAAACGAACACTTTCATTTTCTATTGTCGCAGGAGAAGGCTGGCGCCATTGCCAAAGTGACCAAATTGACTACACTGTCATTTTCTTTCAAATCAAACCTATATTTAAGAAGAGGCAGGCATGTGTCATTACAATACCTCTTTATGTCTGCACTTCTGATTACGGAACCGTCAGGGATGTGCCCTTGGATATACTCAGACTTCACCAGTGTTAGTATAAGTGACTGCCCCATATGTTGTCCTGATTTCCCTGCTACATTTACCAAATTCATATACATTCATTTAACAAGATCCACACCCAGAGAGGCTAGAGTATTGCTGGCTAATGCGGAATATAGCTTTCTGGCAGAAAAATCATACAGGCATAGAAATCTTTCTGAATATCGAGCATTTATTTGTTAGTTTTTGTCACAAAAACACTTCTGAATATCTGCTTTGTGCTTTTGTTCCATTTGCTATTGACTCTTGAATAAAGGTATCATGTGCACCGGAGTTCACACAAAGTTTGCAGGAGAGATTATGGAAGAGCTTGAAAGCTTTAGCGCACAAGGTTATGAGCTAATACCTCAACAACAGGGAGCCAGATGAGCGTTGTTGATGCCATGAAGGAAAAGGACAATGTGCAGTATTTTTGATTCCTGCAGCACATGATTGTGCTGTCACAGCCTGGGCAAAGTGCTGGATGTGCATATGCACACACACACTCACAACTTTTCACATTCCAACATGGTGACATCTTCCTCCATGCTCAGATGTTAATCCCTAGATTACTTTGTCTGCCTTCTAAACAGCTAACGTGTGACCTGTAAGGTTATGAAGTTAGGTTGCTTCAGCCTATTAAAAAATAAATAAATAAATAAATAAATAAATAAATAATATATATCCTTTAAAAAAATTATCTGAGCAAAAATAATTCATGCACCTAGCTTGTAACAACTTTACCAAAATCTATTTTTCTGTTAAAGAACTAGCTTTCATTTATTTATGTGAGACAGATCTTTCACATGCGAGCACTAATAACACACACAGGCGTTGCACCACTCCGGAGGAAAAAAACAACAACCCCGGGGGCAGGTTTACTGCCGGGATTTCTATGCTAGTCTTCAATAGGGTGCAAAGGGTGATTTGCATTGCCCCCTCCAGGTACTTTCATCCTGACCTGGCATCACTGAGCACGTGCTGGAACTGTGGCCAGTGCAGTTGCCTGGACAACTGATCGCTGGATTACAGGTTGTGAGAAAGAAAAGAGAGAGAGTGAAGACTCTGAGGGCAAGAGTTGGTAAGTGTCTGGATCAGTGGTCTTCAGTCTTGATCCTCCGGTTTCTTTTTTTTTCCATTTTGGGCTTCAGATGCAGGATTGTTTTAGACTTGGGAAACAGTTTTATTGGCTGGATTGAATTCATTTATTTGTTCAGCAATAGAAGCTTTCCTCCCTTGGCTTTGAATTTTAAATCATTCTCCTCACTTACAAAATGACCAAACTCTAGAAGATCTGAAAGTGTTTTGTAGTACTGTATTATCCAAATGTAGCACCGCTCTCTCAGAGTGCAGACTCTGAGAGCTCTGAGAGTTTCTAAGAGTACGATTCTTACTCTTCTGTCAAACCAGCTCCCAGGACTGGTTTCAGGGGACAGACACTCTATTCTGCTTTTTAGCTCTGTCTTCCATCTTTTTGAAAAAACTGTATGCCCGGGGTGCTGGGAGACCTCTCATAATGACTAGTCTCCGCTTTGTCCTCCCTGTTGTCTCTCCCTGTACTGTTCTTTAGGTACCTCTAGCTCATGATCTGCATGTTCCCGATCACTGGATACTTCCACCATCAACAGTCTGAGAGTTGATGGTGGAAACTGTATGTTCTCTGTTTCCTCTCCATGCCGGTCCTTCCTCTCCTCTTTTCTCTCTTTCCAACTGGCTGTGGCAGATGGCCGCCCTCGCTGAGCCTGCTCCTGCTGAAGGTTTTTCTCTGTTAAAGGGCATGTTTTTTCCTTCCTATTCTTTCCAAGTGCTTTCTCAAAAGGACTGGCTGGAATTCTCTATTACTGTCTCTATTATACAACATAAAGTGTATAAAGATGACAGTTTGCGTGCATTAGATGGAAATGGGATGTCATTTTTGCTTCTCCCAGTCCTAAAAATCAATTACTAAACATTTGATCATATGATAAAGAAAATCTTAAGGTGTTTGTGGGTGAACACATGTTGCAGTAGGCCCGGTTAACCTATTCTGAAGTTCTAATCTCACATGGAGTTTCATATTTGCCTTCCTTGCGTCAGTGCTCCAGATAAGGATACACAGTGTCTCTGCACTATCAGGAAGCAGCTAGACTGTCCTTGAGCCTCTGATAGAAGCCAAACACCCAGACAGTCAGGTCATCATACACCTAAAGGGTCCATTTTCAGGGGTACCACAATAGTGAGATAAAGGGGTTAACTCCAAAAAGTCCATTACAGTTTAATCTATACTGCACAGCATGTAAAACATGTTCCATTAATTTAGTTTTTTATAGATATAGTGGTAGTTTGGGCTGTTTTTACTCTCAAGATTCTTTTTGACAAAGTTTTATAAAAAATAGACTCGCTTACACCGGACCTGTGTCCTTGAATCAGCACTCAAATAAAGTTTAGTCATAACTGGTCACAACCCAGGTTCTGTTTTAGTTTTTTCTTAGCTCCTCTTTGGCTGCAGGTGTACCAAAATGAAATCACAGTTTGGAGTTTGGCTGGATTCCAGGACGTGGCCACCCAATTGAATATAAACCTGTTTGGGATTCAGTGAAAGTTGATGTATGAGCAAAGAAGAAGTGCTAAAATAAACCTTGACCGTAAAAGTGTGCTGGTCTGGCTTCACCCTGCGAAACTTTCTCTCGAATTAAATAAAAAGCCTCTTCTCATCTCTGTTTCCATTTAGACCACACTATTGAACTACAGGATGTGGCAAACTGAAATCTAATGCCTTCGGGGGGAAAAAGTTTCTACTGCTGCTGCATATTAAAGCCTAACTATTTTCTGTGACTGTGCCATGTCCTCATTCAGTATCAGGGGCTCTGCAGACATACAAATGGCTAAAGGCTGGTAGTGGTGTAGTGACAGCTTGAGCTGCTGTCTGATTGACTGATTGTTTTTAATAATGCCCCCCATGCAAACATGTGTTCATATTTAACTAAGGACATGTTGACTACACCACTACTGCTTTGTCTTTTGGTGATCTTTTTTCTCTAAATGACATCTCAAGATTGGGTCAGTTATGCTCACCTGGGGAACCCTAGCGTACCAGAAAATGCATTTCTTCTTCTTCCCAGCACTATCTATCTCATTATGCTTCAGTATCCATGAAAACACGCTATTTGAGGTGTATTTTACATAGCTTAGCATAGAAAACAGAGTGCCTCATATAGCTGAGCAGCACTGTATACACTGGTATGCTTTCTGAAGGGCCTGGATAACAATTGTTCCTACTATCTCAGTTGAGGCAAAAATCCATAAATTCAAATTTTCCACTTCTGGTGACCCATCTGGGTACAGCTGGACCAACCATTTTCTAGCTAGTCCGCAGCTAGAAGTAAACATATTTATCTGTTCTGGATGACCAGACTTGAAGGTGAAGGAAAAAGCCCCAAAAAGCTATCTGAACAAAAGGCTTTCAATCAGCATCCTGACTCCGCAAGGTTTGCTGACCGTATTCCTGCCAATGATTGTTTTCTTTATCCAAGATCATTTAAGTTAATTGAAGATTCTTAATTGGCCCCAGTTGTGAATCTGAAAGTAATTGTCTGTCTGTGTCTGTGTGTTAGCCCTGTAACACAAAGGTGACTTGTCCAGGTACCCCCACAACCCTGAATTTGATAAGTGAAGTTTGGGAAAATACATACACGTATATGTTTGTTATGCACTACATTGCCAAAAATATTCTCTCATCTGCCTTCACATGCACATGAACTTGAGTGACATCCCTTTCCTAATCCATAGGGTTTACTATCATGTCTGCCCACCCTTTGCAGCTATAAAAACTTAAATTCTTGTTACAGGGTTTCCGCGAGGTCTAGTAGTGTGTTTATGGGAATTTTTGACCATTCTTCCAGAAACACATTTGTGAGGTCAGACACTGATTTTGGATGAGAAGGCCTGGCTCACAGTCTCTGCTCTAAGTCATCCCAAAGTTGTTCTCTTGGGTTGTGCAGGCCAGTCAAGTTCTTCCACACCAAACTTTCTCATCCATGTCTTTATGCACCTCACTTTGTGCACTGGTGCGCAGTCATTTGGAACAGGAAGGGGCCATCCCCTAGCTGTTTTCCAAAATGACTTGGTATGTTCAAGCATTAAGACTTCCTTTCAGTGTAACTAAGGGGCCAACCCAAAATCCTGAAAAAAAAAAGCCCAATACCATAATCCCCCCGTACCAAACTTTCCATTTGGCACGATATATTCAGATTCGTACTGTTCTCCTGGCAACCACCAAACTCACACTGGTCCATCAGATTGCCAGATGGAGAAGCATGATTTGTCGTGCCAGAGAACACATCTCCACTAAGCTAGAGTTCAGTGGTGGCAATGCTTTACACCACTGCATCCGCACTTTACCTTGTGCTTGGTGATGTAAGGCTTGGATGCAGCTGCTTAGCCATGGAAACCCATTCTATGAAGCTTTCTACGCCCTGTTCTTGAGCTAATCTGAAGGTCACATGAAGTTTGGAGGTCTGTAGTGACTGACTCTGCAGAAAATTGGTGACCTCTGTGATTTTACATGACCTACCTTTCATGGCTAAGTTGCTATCATTCCCGATCACTTCCACTTTGTTATACAAAGTGGAATACTTAGTGAGGAAATTTCACGATTGGACTTGCACAGGTGGCATCCTGTCATGGTACCACACTAGAATTCACTGATGTTTGTAGAAGCTGTCTGCATGCCTAGGTGCTTGATTTGATACATTTGTGGCCATGTGAAGTGATTGGAACACTTGAAGTCGATGATTTGGATAGATGAGCAAATACTTTGTATGCATACCTATTTTCCCAGATTTTGTTTCACGTGCATCTGTAAAACCTCACCTAAATCTTTATTTAAAAAGATGCACATTTTCTCTTTCTCAATACGTTGCACAGGTTTGGCCACCTTTCTGCTACTTCTTACCAAGATGGTTAGAAAAAGGAAACCCTGTGGATGTTTTGCCAACTCATTTTTTAAAAAGAGCAGTGGCTCAAGTCCAGCATATGATTATCGATGTGCTCTCTTACCTCGGGTTCTGTATCCTGAGTGTTTTACACAGACAAGTTTTCATCCATTTTTAAAGAAACCAGTACCAAGATCAACAGCTTCACAATAATTACAGACACAGCTCCTTACCTGTCTTTCCCCTAAAGTCCTAAAAAGAAATCAGCTTAAAAAACCCTAAAATTTTCAATCAGGCAGCGTTCATTTCAAACCAGATGATGTTAAACATAATATTTAAAATACTCACTTCTGCTTACATTTGAAATTCAGCTACCTTGCACACAATAAGTTTGACCTTATTTCACTTTCTAGTGTTTCAGGGTGTTTTTTATAAGGTTTGCTTGGATTATTAACTCTAAAGTTAATTCTCCCAGTTGAAATATTGTTTTAATCCAAATGATTTCAGCAAACTTAATGACTTTTTTCGTGTCATCAAAAGATAATTATTTGCAAAAATTACATTTTAATTACAGGCTCCGTGGTTTACGAATGTCATCATTCTCAGTGAGTATGCAAGCGTTTGTTCTGATCCATGAACACATTTGCATTATTAAAGGTTTCTTATTATTATCGTTTTTTCTTTTTAATCCAGTAAGTCTTAGTGAGCTGAAGAAAAAGAAATTGACACTTTCACGCAACAAAAAAATCTCATCTGCCATTAATCTTAGAAAGCTTGTTAAAATTGGATCCTTAGTGACCCTGCTAAATTCACCCGTGCCCAGATTTTTGTAACATGCTTTTCACATTCACTATGTCAGTCTTCAATAAATCACCTTCAGCCTTCAAAGCTTTGCAGCCAGACGAGTCAAAATTTATCTTCACAGCACAGGGTCGTGGTGAGTTTTCAAATCATTTTTTTTATTATATTTGAAATACCCAGAAAGAATTACGTCTCAAATCAGGATGACTAATGACTACACCTTTAAAAATATGTGTGCCTGCAGCTCACCAAAATCTTTCCACTATCAAAGATTTAAATATTTGATCCTCTTTTCAACTTGTTGTCAACTTTTGCTTTTTTATAAACCGAGCAAATTATTTGCATTATTTAAAAACTGTAGCATATACACTTGCTGTGTGTAAGTACCAGATGTCCACTCGAGGGACCACTTCATTTACTAGTTGTACTCGCTTTTGGCTTCTGAACTGCCTCAATTCTACAAGGCGCAGATTCTATAAAATGCTGGAATCTTAAGAAGTTTGGTCCACATTGATATGATAGCGTCACAAAGTTGCAGCAGATTTGTCAGCTGCACATCCATGATGCGAATCTCCCATTCCACAACATCCAAAAGACAGTCTGTTAGACTGAGATCTGCTGACTGTGGAGGTCATTTGAGTAGAGGAATGACATCAATTGCCAGCTAATTGTGACACTGGATAAATAATTAAATGAAAAATTTAAACCCCAAAAACCTTCTGATGCTGAAAAACACATTTGAATGTTCCTTCAGTTTAAAATGCAGAGGGGAACTGAACAGCAGTGCAAACATGTGAGATATATAAGCTCTCTCTTTGTCTGTACGCGGCCTCTTCTCCATGACATGTCAAAGTCGAGGTTAACGCAGCGCCATTCAGCTCAGCCCTACGTGCCTTTTAGATAGTCTCAAGTAAATTGTAGGTTTTCCAAAAAGCCCAGTGTCTCAGCCCTCAGTTACCCACTTGGGGGGGTTAGGAGGAAACAGACAAGAGTGCAGATAAAAGAAAAACTGCAAATGTATGTCTACTGACACAGTTCACTGAGCTGCACTCAGTAAAACAAAGTTGAGGACACCTCCTGAGGCTAATCTTGAACAAACCAGAGCGCAGGGTCAGGTTTATATCTCAGTGATTTTGCTGTAGCTCTATCAATATGCAGCAATTCCAGTAAAGAGGTGGATTTATCCAGAATAGATGTAAAGTCTAAGTAAGAGACACACTGTGCTTCGTTCTTTCACTGGAATGTCTGTCCAGATACTCTCTGTTTAGAAGATTAGCTTTCTGATGTTCTTTTTAAGCGGAGCGATACGCAGGCACCAAATGGGTGCGCTTTGACAAAACACTGCCAACATTAGACAAGGTCAGAACAGTCATCATCCCCGAGCTGCATTACATGAAAAGGACATTCCATTAATTTGGATGATGTTTAGAAATGCGAGGGAGGACGATGAGGGGGAGGAAAGCGCGAGTGAGTGAGTGAATGTGAGAGGAATGAGGGAGGGGAACAGAGGTGTAACAGGTTTCCAGGAAGCAAAAAGGGAGGGTTGCCATGAGTGCAAAGATAATAAGGCAAGTGAAGCTGAGAAGAACCTGAAGGAAATGATGGATGGTGCGAAGAGGAGAAAGTGGAGTGGGGCCATAATGAGAAACAGAGCGAGATCAGTGGGAGAAACTGCTCAGCAGTAATGGGTGTTAATAAAAGTAAACTTAACATCTAAATATGGCCTCAGCTCATTACTGCCACCGACAGCCCTTTGAGCAAGGCCCTTGATCTTTTAATTACATGGCCAGTCGCAGATAAGACTGCATGGTTGCTGTTAGAAGCTCGCAGGTGAAAGAATAAAGAGCGCGAGGGAGCTGATTTTTTCTGTGCATGTAAAATTTCCCCAGAAATCGGCGTTAAAGCAGCTTTATTTAAATTTTTGGCCACTAGGAGGCAGCAAAACAAGCTGTGAACGCAATATTGGCATGTAAAGACACTGATGTGGTGAATTATTGTTTTGTTCTTTCAGTCTTTTTTGCTTTTTGTGTTTCACAGCTGTTCTGACATTTATTTGGAGAAAGAAATCAAGAAGTCAATAATCGATTATTAGGGGCTTTTTTTTTACTAGCTAGTTTGTAAATATGCCAGTTCAATTCAATTAAAAAAAATATTTCATCAAATCACAACAACAGTCACCTCAAGGTGCTTTATATTTAGAAGTAAAGACCCAACAATAATACAGCAAAACCCCCAAGAATCAAAGGAATCACTTTAAGTAACCATGTAGTGACAGTGGGAAGAAAAAACTCCCGTTTAACAGGAAGAACCAGACAGAAAAAGGCTCAGGGAGGGACAGCCATCTGCTGACTGGTCAGGAGTGATGGGAGGAAACTATGCCAACTATGTGGTGTTTGACAGATAACTTGCAGTAATGAAAGAGATAATAAGAATGATCCAAAGAGCATCAGCCAGGTGTAGTAAATGAGCTAGTTATTTTACCATTCCTGAGAATAAAGATTAGACAAATGATCAGCTTAAGAAAAAAAAAAGAAAGACTAATCCTCATGACAAAGACGAGAATCTTCATTTCATCAGAAACTTATTTCCACCTCGCCATGGCTGGGTGCTATTTATTCTTCTTTCTCCCTCTTTTTGTTTACCTCTCAGAATAACGTATGAATAAAAGAACTGGCTTGGAATAATGTGTTTACTTTCTGTCTGAATCACCTGGCAGCGCTGAACACTAAATATACCACAGAGTAAGAGTGATAAGATCAGAATAGACTCACTGTTAAACCCCTGCAGGACTGTTGCAGCATTTAATTGGAGAGGCTCTGTTTGAAAGTAGACCACGGTTTATTGTGTCCTTTGTGCGGTTATTTCATTGCGCTATCGTGCATTCGGTGACCCTCGGTGCTCCTCAACACCGCTCATTTGCTCTGTTTTTGAAACCTGACATTTTCCCTGCCTGCCCCTGCAGCCACCACTCCCTCTGTGTCCATCTGTTTCTCTGTTTGTCTGCGTGTCGCCCAGAATACAGAGGGAGAAGACAGTCAGTGAGGCCTTCAAAGACATCTGAGTAATTTCACCTCCAGAAAACCTACCTAAAGTGTTATTTCCTCCCTCCCCTTTCAATATTTCTCTCTCTCTCTCTCTCTCTGTGGCACTCTCTACACTCTGTCTCTCTTCATCTCCCCTGCCTTTGTATTTCTGCTGTCTTTCATGGCCCCTCTTTCTTTATATATTTCTATCTCACTCCCTTTCCTCACTCGCCCCCTCTCTTTTCTGTACCTTAGGTATACCTGGCTGGCTGCTGAGGGCTGACACTTTAAAGACATGGGCTTCAGCTTCTGCTGCTGCTGGAATATCAATATCTGCTGCACACACACATGCGCGCACATGCACGCGAACACACACACCCTTCTCTCCCACACATACTGCAACATATAGCACACATGAAGGCACACGCAAATCCACGAACACCCCTGCGTCGTCCACACACCCAACCCACACAGTTTAGCTGACTCTATCAGAGCAGACAACAAAAAAACGAGGCTGTGTTTGCCTTGCTGCACAGTGGCAGCGACTGAATGACCGCCATACCAACAAGAGAGGAACCTTGGGAGAGCTACAGCAGAGGGCACAACCAGTAAACACTAAGTGCTTGGCCCTTGCGCCTTCACATTTTTTTCCCCCTTTACCAAATAACATGTCCTGCATTCGTTGGATACATCAGAAGAATTTTAAGCAGCTAACTGTAAGCCCTTTAAGACCTCATCCCTGCTTGAGCCTGTGTGTAGGTACTGAAACACAGACTTACTTTCACAGCCTCCCCCCCCTCCCTCTTTGTCTCTGTAGGCTACTCCTCACACCTCCCTCTCCACCCCTGGAGCCGTTGATTTACATGTAGACGTCTCTCCATCAAAACCCAGATTACTGCTCTCAGAGTTGCTTGGCGTGTATCTCTTTGCACCTGGGAATAATGCTCCATGGCAAACTGCTTCGAAGGTTATCACACTCTGAGTAAATGGGTGTTTTAAAGTTTGCACCATAAACGTGTGTTTACGGCTGAGAAAATAACGTTTCATGATAACCCAAAGCATTCAAGTCTCACGCCTCTATTTGGTTTCTTTTCGTAGAAAATGTTCTGTCACGCTGGCCAATTCTCATCTCAGCAGTTTATGCGTCTGTTTTGTTGACACACTGACTGTGAGCGTAGCCTTTAAAGCCCCCTAACCACTCTGAAATTTGCATAACGTTGGCCTGACACCTGCTGGATACTCTGCTGGTCTGAACGTGGTATAGGAGAGAGAAAGAAAGTGATAGAGAGAGCACCATCTGTGTGCTTAAAATAAAACAGTCCCATAGTAAAGTGATGTGAATAACGGAGGTAGTCTCCACTCCGTAATATTCACAATACTCCCATCTACATTTTTCAACCTTTAACTTGGACTTAATAACTTGTTAAAACTCAAAATAAAGTTAAGTTCTTTGTAACACAACCAATTGTTATCTTAATGAAAAATCACACGTTGTCTAAACTTTCATCTTAGTTTAGTTGACTGAGATTTGTTAGTCAGTTCAACTCCTTTAATTGTCATTTTTACTTGGGAAAATCCTTTCAGCTAAATTAAAATAATTTATTGTTTAAACTCTTGTCCTAGCTCAGTTGACTTGGGTTTTTAGTTAATTCAAATACTTTAGTAGTTCTTTTAACTTAGAATCTATTTTAGCTTAACTAACATAATCTGTTAGCTAAGTTGATTTAAGTTTATTAATTAACTGAGCTCCTTAAGGTAGCAGAGTGAACTTGTAAATCAGTTTCATTTTAATTATCAGAGTTGATTGACTGGATGTAAAGAAAATGTGTATTAAACATCTTAAGTTTTGTTTTGTTTTTTAGCTTTCTAACATCCATTTCAGCAAAACTACCTGTTAGGTTTATCTTAGATCTCAGGTTTAAATATCTACATTCCTTTAAATTAATTTTCTGTTGTTTACAGAAAAAAAAATAAAACCCACAGATTCCATTAAAGCCTATCTGATCATTTCATACAGAAAGTTTGTTTTAAGAACATGACAAGACAATTACTCATGAGCACCCAACATTCACCATTTATTGTGCCATCTTAGTCATCTGAGAAACAGAAAAATCAGTGATGTAGCTCATCAGGCTCACAATCCATCAAAACTCAAAGGCTGCTCCTGTGAAACAATAAATTTGAACTTGGTCTTGAGCCCAGTTTGGGTGAAGATTAAATTCTGACCAATACTCTAGGAGCAGTAGTGATTCTTGTGAAGTAACAACATAAAGTCTGCATTAATGTAATGTATCAACGGAACACTTGCTATTTTAGAAAAGTTATTCTTTACATTTACAAAATTTTTAAACTTCATTGTGCTCAGTCACACCTGTTAGCATAAAACTTGAAATATTAAAATAGTACAAAACCTTTGATAAGTGACAGTAAAGATCAGTTTATAACAACTAAGACATCAAACTCTTGTATTTGTCTTCGTTTACAATTGCAACAAATTCCACAGAACCAATATCTCTGAAAATGAGTGCATGCTTCTGAAACATTTGATAATATGAATATTTCAGAAACATCAGTTTGAGTCTGCTCAATTGCAAAACAAAGGAAAAACTACTGACTTGCATGAGATAAGCATCTGCAAAGTCCACCATTATATTGTTGTTCACATAAGTTTCTTAAACCATGAACAAATGAGTAATTGTCTAATCTGGAATGTAAAGTGTAGTCATTTAGTGACATACAAAAGTGAGAATGAGAACTTGCAAGAATAAAAAAAACAAACAGTAAAATAAAAACTGTCCTTAACACTAAGGAGCATACAATTACAGTTCTACATGGCTTTCTGCAAGAGTCTGTTTCTTAGACCATGCACTAGTGAGATGCACTGCCTTCCACCAATGTTCATTAGGATGTTCTGAATGACTTCAAAGATGTCCTTAAGTTCCTTTGGATAGTCTATGTTGAGGGCAAAAAGAAGGCCCATCAGCATGGAAATGGCACTTGAGACATCCCTCAGATTAGACAGGATTACTGCCGCCTCAAGGACAACCAACACATCGATGATGTCTTCTTCTTTCACCATCGCAATGCCAACTTTCATCCTCTTAGAAAACGTGTCTTCAATACCTGTCGGCTATAAAAGGGTTCAAAGACAAAAAAAAAAAAAAAAAAAATTACACAATTACAATTACACAATATCCCTTGTGCTTAAGAATTCATGTCTTTCCAAAGAAGAGCCATACTGATGCTTTGGATGATGGTGATTGGCTTTGGGTAACACTTATTAGTTGTTAAAGTTTTTTCAGAATGAGATATGCACCCCATGTTACAAATCCATTTCTTGCTTTAAACAAAGACCATGTTCATAAATAACTGAGCATGTCTTCAATTGCAGAATTCAAACAAAATTTTCAATTTAAATGGTAAATGGCCTGTATTTGTATAGCGCTTTACTAGTCCTCTAAGGACTCAAAGTGCTTTACACATTCAGTCATTCACACACATGGGTGGATGACTGAATCGTGACTCAAGAGTTGACAGTTCGTCTTATAATTGGAAGGTTGCGGTTCGAGCCCGGCTCCGACAGTTTCAGTCGTTGTGTCCTTGGGCAAGACACTTCACCTGTTGCCTACTGGTGGTGGTCAGAGGGCCCGGTGGTGCCAGTGTCCGGCAGCCTCGCCTCTGTCAGTGCGCCCCAGGCGGCTGTGGCTACAATGTAGCTTGCCATCACCAGTGTGTGAATTTAAATCTACTTATGCTAAATATTGTCTGTGCTCTAAACCAAATCTGGCTGAGAATACATGAAATGTGCAAACTGCAGCTACACTACAGGATCAGATTGTGGCTCCATAGACAATGCTTCTTTAATCAGTTTATTGATTAAAGTTTATTTTTCCCCTATAATAACAGCATGAAAAAGAGCATATAGACATGGCTGAACAGGTTGCATAATTGGCACTGAATATCAACATCCACCTTTATCCAGCTGCCCAATGACTCTCGCCAGTAACCTTTAATTGCTTACCCAGTCTACACAGTCTACACAGTCTCTTTTCCAGGGTCCAGGACATTTCACCAAAGTATTGCCCCCACAGCTGTAGCAGCCACTGCAGCCCCTTAAATATCCTAATATCTCTGCCATTACAATATACAATGTGAGAAATCAAACGTAAAGCTGAAGTGAACAGTACAGCAGCGAAATGTCAAAGACCCTGGTGAAGACATGAATAAACACAAGACACTAATAATATCAATGCTAGCTTGCCAGTTAGTTTCTCTGAAACCCAGACCAAATCCAGTGTCAAAGATCTTGTAATAATACATTTGGTGAGGAAAAAGTACACATGTTATCATGTGGCATCTATTGTTTCATAGATGCCACATGTTTCATTTAAAATCCACTGTGGTGCTGTCATTATTAAATTTACTAAAAAGAAACAATGCTAACCTTCACAGTCTTGAAAGTGTGTGAGGGCTCTTCCTTTAGAAAATGAGGTCCTCTGTCCTCTTCCTTTGTGTAGGGCTCTGGTCAAAGAAGTCAAAACAAAACAAAAACACTTTTTAAACAGTGTTTATGAAGCATGTAGACAGCTCCAAATTCACAGCTTTTTGATACATAATTCCATCAATATATGATTATCATTGGAGATTTTGAATCAGGCTTATCAGGACATTCAAGTAGAATATGATATCCAACCTACCACCAATATACACAGATTCTGTAAAGTTACCACACTAAATGTCCAGTTGTGAAATATGATGACAGACTTTACTTATCAGCTTTCTTTCAATGAGTTCATCAGTTGAACTGGATAACCTAAAACTTAAACAAAGGATTAGATTTCGCAGTTGAACACTTACATCATCTCGAAGCATCTTATGAGCCTAGTTAGCCCTTCTATGCCGCTCTTGATTTTGTACAGCTCCACGAACCTCTCCATAATGGTCAAGCACAGCAAAAAGGAACCCTTTCAGGTCAACAGATGTAAGACGGGCAAATTCTGCTTCAACCTGAGCAATAGAAGAAGAGGGTGGAGAGTACAGGCAGAATAAAAAAAAGATTCTTTGAGACCCAAATTTAAGCAAATGGTCATCTGAGGCCCATTAGAGAAAACGCAAACACACAAAAGCAAACAAACAAAAAGATGCACTTTACCTGCCGTTCAGCAAACAAGGAAGTTCAGAGAACAATAAGCTCTGTCTTGAAATCTTTTAAAGTAGAATGATTGTGAAAATGACTTATGTGATGTAAAACTTTAGTAAACGATGCGATTAAAAAAGAACACTGAGTAAAAGGACAAGTAACAGTTTCCTTATTCCTCAGATGTTTACCTTGATGAGCAATACTGTTTTAGTCCAACTGCCTCATTAAAGTTACACAACAGGCTTTTTACATTAAAGCCAGCAAGTCCATTACATACTCCCTTTTAGATCTGAAATACTGTGCACATTCTGTGTATATGTAGTGGACAGCAATTTACCCAAAAGAGTGCAAAGTTTGCAAGTCCACCTCATTTAAATGACAAAGACAGATGTGATCATCTAGACCTGTGAAAATAAATTAATGACAAACCTGCAGTTATGGATGTTATTACAATCACAAGAACCTAAACAGTCTGCTCCATTGCTTTTGTTAATGAATCACTTGTTGGTAACACGTCTGAATATTTAGTTTATGCCACCTGCATGTGATCATCAATAGTGCAATATTACTTCTTAAGAAGTACCCTGACACTACAATCTTTATATCATTTGTTCTACAGAGCTATTAAGTTACAATATAATCTGTGGTGTTTCCAGTATGACAAAATGCACAAATTGTAACTTACCATTTGACTCCACTGACAAAAATAAATCCCCAGCATCAAGTTTGGCTTCACAGACCTAAAATAAGTAAAATAAAATATATGTTATAATTATATTGTTTTCGCCATTTATTCATGTTTGCTAATTTTCTGACATATAAACAATGTTAGTTTTGTTACAATACAGAGAATGCAGTTTAATTAAAAGGTAAATTATGCAAAAAAAAAAAAAAAACCTTCTGCAGTATACCATGCCAAAAATCAGTGTCTCTGATGCCAATTATTTTATCACTACAGCTCTTTTAGTATGGAAACTCACACAAACTAGTCATACTGATCACAAGAGTTCAAAAATAAGTCAAAATAGTGAGCTGTTGTTAAGCATAAAGCATTTCAGGGTAACAAATAACTGCACAATAGAATTAAAGCAAAAATAAACACACTGGAGGACTATCTGATAAAAACTAATATAATGCTGGTTTGTAGACCATATTTTGTCTCAGTCCTCAGTGCACTCTTGCAGCTTAGCATGCAGCAGTTAATAACAACTTAAGTGATTACATAGGGGTAAACAGATGACAACAAGCATCCGAGTCCTGCCAAAAGTTCTTTTTGAACCCAGTCAGTTATTGGAAATATTGCCAAAATGAACTTCCACCAAAATACAACAGCCTGTGAACTTGAAAGAAATTTACAAGTACAGAGACAATATGAAATAAGCTTTATTAATTAGCTGAGTTAGCTTGCTAATATCGCAACAGTGGTTGAGTGCACAACCTTAAAGCTAGCGGCACAATACTTGTGATTTGGTCAGTGCCACATTAAACCCATAAAAAGGCCATATGTCAGTTTATTAGGTCAAGTTTGGTCATGACACACAAGCTGGACCTTGTCGGCTAAAGTTACATTAGCTAAAGCAAACATTTCGGTAAAAGAGAAAAACACACATCATGCCATAAATTCAAAACATGTTCCAACTTTTGTAGCTCTCTTTCCTTATAGTTATAACCAATGTTACTCACCTTGAAAGCATATTCCAAAGAAGACGATTAGAAAACGTCCAAGTAAAGTGAGCATGTCGTTAACCGCCAATTCCCCATGATGCACCTCGGTAGCAGTCACGTGAGGCAGTTTTGAATCCTGCTGTGCTCAACTTACCCACGTTGTCAAGTTCACATAAGTTGCTGATTTAGCTGGACATGAGTTTTCAAGTTAGCTTTTTTTGGTGTAATTGGGACGTTTTTAACTTGTAATTCTATGTTATAACAACAACTTCAGTCATCTATCGTCAAACTGATATAGAATAATATGTTGAAATAACAAACATCTAGAATTACATTTTACAGTGTACTGTAAGAACGTCTGAGGCTGGGAAAGCAACATTTTCTCACCAACAGTTTGATAGCATTCATAGTAACCTTCATCCTCGTTCTGTCGTGGCTTCTGCTTGCTGTCACAGGCAGCCCACCATTCCCAAGCTAGATTACATTTAAAATGTTAAAGGGATTTACATACTGAACACACACATCTACGTCAACACACCAGTCACATTTTCTCCTGTTGCACAGTAATTCTCACAGAATCATTTCTGCCCTCATCAGTAAGTCATGAAGTCATTATCGATAA
Source organism: Oreochromis aureus (assembly GCF_013358895.1). Classification (NCBI taxonomy): domain Eukaryota; kingdom Metazoa; phylum Chordata; class Actinopteri; order Cichliformes; family Cichlidae; genus Oreochromis; species Oreochromis aureus. Next base: position 10,814,742 of record NC_052952.1, read on the forward strand.
CCCCTCTAATGAGAATCTGAGATTTGTTTTTATAATTATTATTTCTTGGCTTTTGAATACTGTTCTCTGAGTGTTTCTACCAGTGTCCTCTCAGAAAGTCCATATTTTATTCTCCAAAGCACATGGTGAGGGTGGCAGTGGTGCTTAAACCTCACAGGGTTAAAGCATGTTCCAGGTGATCAGCAGGTGAGTGAACCCTGGCGTTATTATAGAGTTCTTGGAAGATGTTGCGCCTCATATGACAAGTTTTTTTGTTTTTTTTCCCACAGAGCTTTAGAAGGTGCACTAATAATTCATGTTTTTAATGTGAGTCATGAATCATGTCACGAAATAATGAGTGGCATAAATCACAGGTATACCCAGCTATCTTTGTCTGCGCTGTGGAAGCAGAGCTCGTTTTGGGCTGAACATTTCAGTGAGCTTAGTCAAGCGCAAAAATCGCTGCTCCGGCGCCAAAGGCCAGATATCTAAACAGACATGACAGAGTGACAATCCAGTTTACTTTGGGCCCAAGTCTGAAATTCATTACAAAACAACAAGAGAATGTTTTTTTGGGGGTGTGTGGGTGCAACTGAGGGACATTGATTCAAACTGAGCAGACAGTTGGCTTTGTGTGGTGCGTGATAAACTAGCAGCGAGCACAGTAACCTCAGATAATATGATTTGTCCTGTACTGGGTTTTCTTTCTGGTACCTTTCTGCAGAATAGTGCAAATAGCACTGATGCAAATGATCTCATTCACTTTCACTCTGATTTAATAAAAAGGGCATTAAATGAGCAAACACAAATGAAGGGGACTCATTGCGTGAGTTTGTACAAGGATGAGCACTCCTCCCCACCTTTACCTTTTCTTTTAGCCGGTGGTCTGTTTTCTTTAGCCCTTGTGTCTCCCCCAGAACCTGAATTTCAGCTCCTCATATTTGTGGATTAAGAATGAAAACATGTAATAAGTAGGGGGGCTTTCTTTGTGGAAAACAAACTATTACCTGCAGCACTGAGTGCCGCAGAGTACAGCGAAATGAAGTGAAGGACAGAGCTGCACATGTCGCTTCTGTTTGACCAAGGAGAGCTGTCTGACACACACTCACACCTACACAAACACAAGACTAATCGGTGAGATCTAAATCCCCCTGGGTGTATAAGCTCTATTAGACCGTGTGCTTATGAGAAGATAATCATTTGGTGATATGAAGACACAGCACGGGGCAGTGGGTGGCAACAGTTAAGCTGCTGTATGAAAACGCTGTGCTGCAATGTGTGCCGAAGCTTTAACTTTTAATATAACTTGTTGCCTACAGGCAGACATTAATGAGTCCTTTTTGTCAAGGTGACGGAACCGAGATAGAAGACAATGTGCTTAACTTTTAAAAGATGCAATCGCAGCGCTGAATATGAGAGTGTGGGTGATAAAATGACACTGCGGTCTCCCGGGTAAACGAGTTAAGCTTTTGCCTTTGACAGGAGCACGTAGTGGCAGATATTAATTTTTTGACATTTTGTTTCATGATACAATTAACAGGTAAAAAACAACAACAACACTTTAGTTTATTGGAATATAAATGATGTCTTTGTTGTGTACTGTCAGTGAGGACCCTGTAAGCACAAACAACAAAGGTTTAAGCGTTAATTAGAAAGGAAATTGTTTTTCTTTTTCATAATGAATTGTGTATTTACCCAACGCTCGGCCACTAGATGGTGCTGTTTAGTTGTGTCTGCTTATAATGCAAAGAACTACTATCCTGTGGTATCACACGTGTGATTATTGTGACCTCAGTTCTTGGTGTTTACAGCCTCCCTTCATTTTCACTTTATTTCGTTGTTGTTATTGTTGCTATAACTGTGCAAGCAGTGATATGCTCGCATTTGCCCACAAGCAACAGGGCAAGATGTCAACATAAGATGGCCAGTAAGTGCAAGTGCTCTATGGTGTGAACTGCTGGTGCTGCTGTACAATAACCTACACATCTATCTACACTGCTGTGGCATCCCAGGCAGCTATTTGCCAAGCTCTGTACAAAATCCCACAAACAAGAAAAAACATGCCACATCTGTAACTGCGATTACTGAAAATGCCTTTTCATTTAAAAAAAATATTTATATGTAAGTGCCCACATTTAAGAAAGACCCAGCAAGCTTTGATTCTTCTCCAGCTTTAATGAATATCCTGTTGCCACTTTGAATGATGCATTCCATGAAAGCTGCTGTATAGGCTCTATCTGTTTTAGAGAGCATAAAAATGAGATGGAAATAAGCTTAAAAAACACACAAAGATAGGGAATGCAAGCAACTGTTGCTGATATAGTTAAATTAGGATATTTGTTTATGCATAAAGGATCAACACATAAAACACCTCTCATGTTCCTCCATTAAGCCCAAGCCTCTGGCTGAGGTTATATAAATCGGAAACATTTTCACTGAACTTGCGGCGAACTGTTTGTAATGTTGTGGCCACAGTGTTTTCCATGTTCTTTTTTCTTGAATCCTGCTGAAACCTCCTCGTATCGCTCTGTTTATGTCGCTTCTGTTGTACCATAATCCTGTTTTTATATCTCTGTGTGTTCCACGAGCCAGCCGGCAGAATGAGCAGCCAGCAAAAATGAGCGTTATCAAGTATCAGTGCCGTTTTTACTGCTGCAATCATGTGCCAGACAGAGATAGAGCTGATGGAGTGAGTAGGAATGCGAGCTATAAAGAAGAAAAGAGAGGTCTCATGTGGGTTTAATAAATAGAGGAAGAACATAATATCAGAAGAAGAGGGAGAGAAAAAGAATAATAAATAAAGGAACGATACAGATTTGGTGGTAAATCCAGACAGATTCTGAGACAGCTCTCTAGCATGTCACATGTGTCTGCAGCAGTGCTGCCAAAGAGAAGCTCTATTTTTAGGGGAGGAATGTACACACAGGCCTCGTGGAAAGAGACCATAACAACAAACAGTGCGCAACACACCTCTACAAAGAGAGAGGAGCGTACAGTCACACCGATTTAATGCTAGAAGAAAGAGGAAGACAGGGAAGGAGAATGTTCAGACATCATATTTGATGCTGAGAATTTACTTTGAACACAGTGGGACCCCCAAGAAATCCTGAAAGAATCGCAACAGGTAAGAGCCGTATTCCTGTAAGGCTGCAAGGAGGACTGAATCTACTCTGTGTGATGTCTAACCTTAACAGTACCTTACATATACTGAAATATACTTATTTCATATGCTGAAATTAATGTTAATTTAAAATGATAAATGGACTGGTCCTTATACAGTGCTTTTCTTCAGACTGTAGCAGCCAGTGATCGAACCGAATTGGTAGATGACTTGCACTGCCTCTTGAGCCACAGCTGTACAGCATGTCATACTTAGTTTTAACAGTATGTGACATTTAGTATTAACCATGTGCAATAGTTTGCACAATTTGTGCTAATATCTAATGCATGAACTTGGAAAGACAGAGCTACATTCACTGACTTTAAAGACTTAAAAATAACAGTTTGAAGCACATAAACATGAACACTGTCACACAAAAATACGAAACACAAAATCCTCATCTGTCCCATGACACCCTACCAAGAAAAATAATTTCATGGGTGTTTCATCAGAAATTTCAACTTAGTTTCCAAAATGATCAGACAGCCATGCTGTAGGCCTCATTGAGTATCTGTGTGTGGTTAAAAAGGCTAAATATGGTCCAACTATTTCCTGAACAAAGATTATGTTTCTGTTATGAGTTGAAAGGGTTGCAAACTTTAAAACTAGACATTTGGAGCAGAATTTTAGGGAAAGCTAAGCATCTGTATTTGCAGGTAAACAGTTCGTTTGATTGATTCATACATTCGGATATTCGTTCATCAAGTCACTGAAAAAAGCAGAAAGGTCTTAGCTCATCTAAGAAATGGAATCCCAATATGGTAAACTGAACTACACAATAAAAAGCTGGTATTCTGACAGCATACAGCCAATAAACTTAACTTCACAGCAAGCACAGTGAGTAAGTGATCACATTGCTCATAGGCTTCAATAACAAGTTGCACGTGATAATCTGAGCCTACTTTCTTTTCTCAGCATGGATCAACCAGCACGTGAGGTCTACCATTTCAAAGACAAAGAGCAGTCCTCCAACCTGCTCCTGCAGCTCAACAGACTGAGACAGGAGAACATCCTGACTGATGTGCTGCTGTGTTCAGATAACACAGAGATCCCCTGTCACAGAAACGTCCTGGTGTCCAGCAGCCCTTACTTCAGAGCCATGTTCTGCAGCAACTTTGTGGAGAGACAGCAGACCAAAATAGACCTAAAGGGAATCACGTCCACCATTCTGAGCAGCATTATCGACTATGTTTACACAGGACTCATCAGCATCAGCATGGATGACGTGCTTCCTCTGATGCAGGCAGCATCCATGTTGCAATATGGCCGCCTTTTTGAGGCCTGCTCGAGTTTTCTGCAGAAGCAGCTTAGCCCAGACAACTGCTTGAGCATGATAAGACTTTCTGACATCATGAGCTGTAAAAGTTTAAGAGACAAAGCAAAAGAGATAGCCATGAAGAGCTTCTGCGACGTCTCAATATCTGAGGACCTGTGTGAGCTGTCCTTGCCGGAGCTAATGGGATACCTGGAGGATGATTCCCTTTGTGCAGAAGAGGAGCAGGTTTTTGAGACACTTGTTGCTTGGATCCATCACGATCCTTTGTCCAGGCGAGGCGCCATCAGTGACCTTTTCAAGAAGGTTCGCCTTCGATATATCCACCCCACCTACCTCTTCCAGTTCATAGCCAATGATCCTCTGATCCAGTCCTCCACCCTCTGTACTGAACTCATAGAATCTGTTAGACGCCTCATGTTCTCTGTTAGCACAAAATGCAGTGGAGACATCGCAGCAGACTTTAAACACCCCTGGGTTGCGCCAAGGCGCTACAGCTATCATGACATGTTGGTGGTGGTAGGAGGGAGGAAGAATAACGAGCAGACCTCAAGGGAGGCCATAGTGTTCGATGAGAGGAGCCAGATGTGGCAGTGGCTTGCTAAGCTGCCTATTCGTCTCTACAAAGCCTCCTACGTTGCCCTACACAGTGTCCTCTATGTCATTGGAGGTCTGACCACAAATCCGAAGAACAGCGAAGTCAGTAGAACTGTCTACACCCTTTCCCTTAAGACCAACCACTGGCGGACAGCAGAGCCTATGTTAGAGCCACGCTTTGCCCACCAAAGCATCTCCTACCTCCACTTCATCTTTGCCCTGGGCGGCCTTGGACCTGACAGACGACTGACAGGCAGCGTAGAGAGGTGAGATGGTCCGTCCTTAGTCAAGAAACTCTGCATACACAGAATGACACACATGAACAAACACATCTCTCAATGCTCTCATCAGGTACAACAGTATGTTCAATCTGTGGGAGTCGATGGCACCCATGCCTGAGGCTGTTCTGCACCCCGCGGTGGCCGCTACTAACCAAAGGATCTACATGTTTGGAGGAGAGGATGCCATGCACAACCCTGTCAGAATGACACAGGTATTACTACACCTGTTACCTTTGCAGTCATCTGTTTCATCCATTCACATCTATTCATTCACCCCTTTTATTTCTCCTCTCCCCTGTGTAGGTGTATCACATTGCCAGGAACATGTGGTCTAAGATGGAGAACAGAACAGTGAAGAATGTTTCTGCTCCCGCTGTGGTCATGGATGAGAAAATCTACATCATTGGAGGTAAAAGGGCTAAGAAAGATAGAATAAACATGAACTGCACATGTGATAATGATAACTGTGTCATTTCACTGGGGGCCTGGACTGAACTTTCATACATGGTCCATTAGGAAAATGGGATTTTTACAGTATTCTTCAACAAAACAAAGGGATCTTCTAGCAAAATTCTGGATGAATCACTTTACAATTTCATCACCACTATTTACCAAACCACTGCATATGAATATATATATCATAATATCTTCTGTGTCACAGGATACACCAGGAGGATGATTGCATACGACACCAAGGCCAACCGATTCATCAAGTGTGCCAACCTAAGGGAGAGGAGGATGCACCATTCAGCCACCGTTCTCAGTAACAAACTGTATGTAACAGGCGGACGTTACATCAATGGCCACGACGTTATTGAAGACTCGGACGCTTTTGAGTGTTACGACCCGAAAACAGACACATGGACAAGTAAAGGGAGTCTGCCTTATAAACTGTTCGATCACGGCTCCGTGACTCTCACGTGTGTCTCACAGACATGGTCGAAATCATAAATTAGGCAGTCAGTGGTGTTTTTGTTTTGTTTTGACTTCAATATTTTATATAACAAATGTCATTTTCATTTTTTAATGTTTTAAATTTAAAACTAAAGTATTTAAATGTTAAGCACTATTTATTCCATGACTTTTCTGTGTTGTTGTTTAACGCCTGACTCTGACTCGCATAAAAGAAGACGACTCTTGTTGCATAGCCTGCTCTTAACCTGTCTGACTTCACAATGGGTGAGAGTGCTATTTTCAGCCTGCTCTAAATCCAGAGATTTCACCTGTCATGTTTAAATCAAGAGGGCTGTGTACCGGTTGGTGCAACTCAAAGCTGTGTGTGCAGCTCGTAGGTTTGAGCCTGCTGATGTGAGCAGCAAAGCTTTGGATCAATTTCTGTCACTTTAATGAAAATGGTGGTGAAATTAATGTGATAAAGAGCAAGAGATTGTTAATGCAGTGCTGAAATCAAAATAAAAGCATACCAGAAGGTCCGCTGTTTTGGGACTTGGTGCCAAGCATACTTTTGCATCAAATGCTGAAATAATTTGTTCTAATGTTCAGGTTTAATCTTTTTGTACTGTTGTTTACTGGTTTTAGCCACTGTTTTTGTACAGCTTGAAAATAAAATCACAGTCTATACATGTGGTCTTTCTTCATCCCCACAGTACGACTCAGCAGTTCTTGGTCTGTTGACAGTGAATCGCAATCTGAGCCGGTGCCCTGTATGTCTCATCATATGTCTGTTTGAACCCTCTCACACTGGATCTCAACATGTCCAGACAGGTTCCTGTTCTCCACACACACGGAGATACAGAATGTAACCAAGAAACTTTACCCTTTTATAAAGAACATGCTGAACTTTTACCCAGTGAGAACATCATTGCTGGCCCTGTGACAGTGGGAATTGAGGCCACGAATCCCATCTGACTCACCGATTTGTTATGGTTCACAAATTAGATGTATGCTAAAAATCTGAAGATATGCGGGACAAACAGCTTCCTATAGAATGATTGCACAGTGCAAGTTAAAGCAGCAGTTAAAGAGATTACATCATTTTATTCATCAGTGGCATCTGCAATGTAATGTCAGCCTTTCGTATGGCGTAAACACAATGTGACCAGAGGGGACATTTTTTTGAAACCATAAGTCACTGGGTCAGATGTTTCAGTGGTTTTGCTGCCAGCAAACGGAGCCCAGGGGACAGTGGGTGGAGTGGCCGAGACAAGGTGGTGTAGATGGGTGACTGGAAAAACTATAGGTGATCTGATGTTATTTTGAGCAACAAACAAGAAGGGCAAATGTTACACCACGTGAGGCATGTGGCCCTGTCGGTTTCCGTGCAAGCTGGCAGATGTGAGCAAAGACTGGAGAGAAACTCATGAGCGGGGGTTTCACAACAGAGAACCTGACCGAGTGATGAAACCCATCCAAGAGGAGCAGCAACAGGTGTATGTGTTTGTGTAACTGTGTGCATATATATATGTGTGTGTGTGTGTTTGTGATTAAGGTGTTTGGCGTTTCAAGCGGGGCTGACCGGATGCCGTGTCTGGTCACAACATCACAACAAAAACAGACAGAGGTGAGAGTGGAAAAGATCATTCACTGACGACCTTTCCTAAGTTCTAAGTTGACATACATATCAGAGAAAGCATATTTTCAGCATATGAATATAAGTATGAATATAAATTTAAAAAAATATACAGTTATGCATCACATACACACATGCTGGCTCTGTAGGGCTACATGAAGCTATTTTATCTTACTACAGGTTGGTCTAACATAAAACACAGCACATATCTGCTTCAATATTATTATTCTCATCATTTTTGGTCATTCCATGAGTAAACTAAACCCAGACTCTTTACAGTCTTAGGTCATAGCTGCCTTCTTGGACAGTCACTAACTGACTGCACTTGCTGGGACTTTCCATGTCAGTCTGTCATTCAGCCTAGTCTACAAATAGACTTAATCAGACTTCAGGGACTCACAGCATATTAGTGCATTAGCCTGAAGTTCACAGAGTAATACATTTTAGGTTTTTCAGTTCCACTTCTCACACACTCTGCATGGTCACCCGTATTGGGAACTACTTCTTCACAAGCAGCTCTGCAGCTGCTCAGATTATATGCCCCGTATGGCTCTATTGTATCAAGCAGAGGGTGTTCGCAGGCCTTCTGCATATATCAGGATGTTAGATTAAAACCACAAACATCTGTTTCATGAGCTTGAGCCATGAAGTTGTAATACGCAGTCTGAGGTGGATTTTTTTTCTACACGGTAAAAAAAAGGCAAAGAAATAAACAAAGGAAGAAGAAGCGGAAATACATTTGTAGCACTGCGGGGTAGTTTGTGACCATCAGCAGCACAAAACCCACACAAGCCACATCTGCATGGCCTAATGTGTCAAAGCACAAGCGCTAGCGCTGGCGCTTCATCGAGGAAAACCATGCGCCAGTGATGGCACATGGTTTTCCTGATCATATAACGTGTCGTGATATACGACAGCATTGTAAGCGCTCACTCACATGGACCGAGATACACACATGCGTGCACAGCTGCCATTGCAGCAGTTTACTGAGAAGTGTTTGCTATGTTGGAGCAATTTTTAGGAAGCTGACATTTATATCCGCAGCTAAAAGACAGGTTGACCAGACCAGGGTGTGTGTTGCAAGATCTTAATGGCACTTCTTCAGCAATCACTTTTATCTTTGTTTTTTCAATGAACTGCTTGGTCATTGCACTGAAAGCTCAAGGCTGGCATGAGAAAAGCGATTAAAGCTGTAAACCCACAGACATAAACTTTTAATGTGCATTCTGAAAAGCCACACACAGATTAATGTGTAAACATGTCACATGTTTAATGAAGCTGATAAGATCCGACCCAGTGACCTGTAAACGCTATCTTCTGTAACGCGGGCCAAAGTCAACAAAATACCCTCATCCTGTCTTCACGGATCAATCTGGGCCATTTTGGAAAAACTGAAACACACTGGTAAACCCCCCTGAATTACACACACACATACAGACACCAACACACTCCTTCACAATCCACAGTGTAGCCAAATACCCTAGAAAAATCTAGAGGACAAATCAGTCTATTTATAATACAGAGTGAGACCGAGAATCAGGGCACTTAGCTGTGATATTGTGGTGTAATTTACCCCTTATAGATTTACAGTGTCGTAAAGCAAGCGCTGATAAGGCTGAGCAGACCGCTTCCTGAACAACAACTGTGTTTTATCAACATCAATCCATCAGGCATTAAAAAGTGTTATTGTTTGAGCAGGCAGGTTTTCAGTGTGCCTTCCTCAAAGTCAGAAGTTTGCTGCAGGATGGCTTACACAGCATATTTGGAAAATATGCTTGATTGTAAACTACTGAATAGTGATTAAGGAAGGTGGGATCAAATAAGTATCTCGTTTGAGCATGTAAATTTGTGTGGTATATCATTTCTCTGTTTACCAAGTGTTATTTTCTTTATATTTAACCCAATCAATCAAAAACAGCAGTGGTGATAGTAGCCAGGAAAGTAGCAGTGTCTCAATGTAAAAAAAGACAAAAAAAAGAGCACACACAAGTCAATCAAACGACTGCAAAGAGACACAAAACATCTACTAAGTCCAAGCAGCTACTTTAAAATGAAGTAAAGTGTGAGAATAAATGGACTTTCTCAAAGTTACATAACAGTCTGTACACATTAAAAAAACGCCTTCCTCTATCGTGTTAAAATGTTTGAAATGCATTTCCTTGGTGTCCCCTGTCATTATTTTCCATGACATGAGGAGTGTTGATTCCTCCGCTCGCCTCTCCGAGAGGTTTTGCAACGCTGGAGTTGATAAACAAAGCCACGTGTTGCAGGGAAGTTTCCAAAGTGGGCGGAGCTCGCGTGTTTCCGGGTTCTCACTTGGAGGATATAAAGAAGAGCTGCGCAATGTCAACAGTAGTCTAGAAACACAGGGGGCAAAACAAAGCACTTAGAAGCGGGGGTGGTCACATAATAAGCTAAATCAGAGGGCTTTCCAAAGATTTCTCACACACTTATTGACTTTGTTTAAGTTAGCGTCATCGAGTGAGGATGCCTTTTCTCGGACAGGACTGGAGGTCGCCGGGTCAGAGCTGGGTGAAAACCGAAGAAGGGTGGAAAAAGACAACAGCCGACGACAAAAACAACAATGTCTCCGTGCAGAGGTTGGTCATTAACCGAGAGCTAAGAAATGGCGCTGTCTGTGAGGAGCTTTGGAAATTGAAATGCGCCATCACTTTTGTTTGGTTAGAGAGAGATGGAGGGAGGAGGGACTTTCTTCAAAAGTCCAAACAGCATTATGAACAGTAGCAGGCTGACACACGCACACGCATAAAAAACCAAAACCAAAAAAACTGTAGGCCTCCACCTCGGTGTCGTTTCCTTCTCACTCACCTCGGTGTCTTTGTGTGTTTCTGGTTGCTATGTTACTTTCCTAGGCTAATCACCGAGCTATTAATAACCTCCCTAAACAAGTGAGTGGATTAACAAAGATCTGTAAACTTTCCAGATGAGCTACAGTCATTTCAACACGGCCCAAGTTACAGTTTTTTCTTTGGTTTTGATGCTGGAGTTGCTCTTTGTGTAGAAGGAAAAAGGTTAAAGTGGATTGCAGCTCAAAATAAATTAATAAATAAATGTGTCCTTGTGTGTTTTTGCAGCTTCTGCAAAGAGGCCGAGGAGGAGGAGAGTTTTAACAAGGAGAACCTGCTGCTTTCTTTCAGCTATGACATGGCTGCCAAGAAGAGGAAAAAAGACCTAATGAACAACAACACAAAAGTCCCATGTGAGTCCGTACAAAAAAAAAAAAGGAAGCAAAATATTTAGTCCGTTTTAATGCGTGGGAGTCATAAATCATGTAGCAATGCATCAAACTTAAGTTCAGTAGGTAATACAAACAGGAGAAAGCTGGAATGGAAGGCATTGGTGGAGCACCTCCTAATGACACTGTTGTTTAGTCATTTTCCTGCATTTCATAAACTCCATTTCAAAAGGCAGCTCTGAAAACTTATTTGTGCTGTATACATTTGTCACAGTGCTTATAAGCCGCTTAATGAGGGCAGGCCACTAACGTAAACACTTTGCTTTCTCACAGATTTCCACAGGGAAAAATGGATTTATGTTCATAAAGGAAGCACCAAGGAGGTAACAAACCGACTCATTCTGCTTCACATCAACTTTTCATATCGTCATTGCTAATGTAAACATGCTGAGAAAACTCTATACTCCTGCTGAGGATTGCAATCTAATACCCTAATAATTAAATTCTCCCAGCGCCACGGATATTGTACACTGGGAGAGGCCTTCAACCGCTTAGATTTCTGCAGCGCCATCAAGGACACGAGGAGATTTAATTACGTTGTCAGAGTGAGTTCTCGTTTCTTTCCTTTCTTCTTAGTTTGTGCCGTCTCTTTCTGTTTGTCTTTCTCCGTGGTTGTTAATGGGAGATCTGTTTGTCAGTGGGACAGAAAGGCTTAAGGTTAAGAGGGTGTGTAGGCCTCTGCCTGCTTCTTATCAATGCTCTGCAGACAAGAGTCTCTCAGTGCTGATGATAGGGACCCAGGGAGTGTGTGTTTGAAGTAGGGACACAGTGTGGCTTTTTTTGTTTTGGAATATGATTGCCAAAGCATGTTGGTATCCCATAGGATTAAGCGAGGAACAGATGGATCGTGTAGTGAGCTTAAATGACCAAATGGGAGATATTGGTGTCAGGAGCATTGTGGGATACGAACAGAAAACCTGGAAGGCCACACACGGGAAACTCTTTAATGAAAATCATCCACACATGCACAGACTTAGAACAGATTCAGCTTGGTGGGTATTCCTGACAAAGACGAACAAAAAAAGTGATGCTCGCGTGCCATCATCATCATCTAGTTGAATTTGGAGCTTCTTCCTCACTGAACCAGCTCTCCCACATGTGCTCACATGTGAGGTGAAGGTAGGGGAGTGTGTATGCGTGAGGAGGGTGACAGCTGTGCAGTGAGGTGCGACCACCTGACAGTTGCTTTATGAAACCAAACCCGTTGGTAGTCAGATGATTCAGACCCCTCTGCAAACACAAACACAGATACATTGGCCTCTGCCAGGTTAAACACCCTCCTTATGTGTTCTCCTCACTCATCCAGTGGTCCAATGTCACATTTCTTTCTTTGTTTTTCCCCCTCCCTATGTTGAGTATCTGTGTGTCGTTCTTATATAAGGAAGCATTTAAATGAGTTGTAGCCTTCTTCAGGAGGACACAAGCAAAATTTCTCTTGGCAGAACAGTGAGGTTTCAGGGGATCGTATTTTATACAGTGTCGAACCCATAAATGGAGATTGGGCTCTAATCTTATCGGAATACAAAATAATCTGGTAATCCAGATAAGTGTTAGGAGTTAGATTTTCCGCAGATATTTGGCCGTTTGTTAACATCTCTGTTGGAGTTTGGGATTGACCTTTTAGTGCAGGTTTCAGTTAACGAGTGCAGTGTAGTGTGGTAAGCCCAAAGAACAATATGGCTGTGAAACACTAGCGCCTGGTCTGGACACAGTGTCCTAGGTCACTGCTCTTCACTGGTTGTGTCTGATGGCATTTGCGGGTTCATTAAACTCTGTCTCAGTTACACAGATCAGATTCTTCCATGACGAGACAAGTGGTCCTCCATTTGTTTTTGTTTTTTTTTTGTTTTTTTTTTTTTTTTATCTCACAGCCAGTGAACGTAGGTTATTTCAAGGACGAGCCATGTGCAACTTTAAAATGAGCTTTAATGCAGAGATGGCACATAATAACAAAAGGATGCGGCGCGTCTAATTCTGTCGGTGTGTTTGTGGAAAAAGTGTGAGCCGCACGCCAAAGTATAAAGCGCAGTTTAGTGAACTGCAGGAGCTAAAAGTAGATACGGAAACGCACATTGTTCTGCCCGGCTGCTCTACAAAGAGAGGAACACTTGATGAGCTGCTAAAAGAAGAAGGGCACGGGATTAGGTTTTAGGAATGGAGCTGGGAAGAGGGGGGAAAAAAGACAGTGAAGAAGCTTAAAAATGGCAAAGCTGACAGGGAGCATGAGGATAAAAAGGGTCAAAAAAGGTAATTTGGTTAAAAATGAAGCATTATTAAGATGGCTGGTTCTTATTTTTCGGTATCAAAGTACCCCGCAGTTTACCAGCACGCTGATATAAAAACAAAGGTCACGACGTGGTCAAAATGAGCCAGAGTTTCTCCGTGATGTCACAGCATCTGCTGCATGCCAGACATGCCACCCTGTTGGAACCCGCTGTTTGTCCGCTGGCCAACGGCAACAGACATACATACACACACAACGCGCTTACATAGTCACGCACACTCTGTCAAATGATTCGGCTAATTCACATGACAGGAAAACCAGGACTCAAACGATTAAAAGCTTGTTTGTGCTGGCATGGGGCGGCTGACCTTGTTGACAGCCTGGGCTCTTATCCAACACCTTTCCGAGTATCTTCTTCCCCTAAAAAAGCCCTAGAATGCTGTTAGACGTTCACAGCTTCGCTTGAGAGAAATGACCACATGGAATGTCTCCAAAGTTGTTCTAGGCAGCAATTATTGTTAGAACCAAGTGCTTTGTAAGAATGCAGCATAACAAACATTAAGAAACACGGCAGTGGAACAGAGCGTCTCACTTGCAGACAGGATGAAATTTATGTTGTTTCTTTTTTTTTTTTTTTCCCCCACCTCCCCATTCCTCCAGCTCCTGGAGCTTATTGCCAAGTCCCAGCTCCCCTCACTCAGCGGAGTGGCGCAGAAGAACTACATGAATATTCTGGAAAGAGTGGTACAGAAAGGTGAGCTCCGACACCCTGCCTCTTCGTTTCAGTCTTTTTGTGTGTCATGTCGTTTTGTTTCCCTGTGATTTTTCTTAAATATTTGCCCCTCAGTCTACTCAGTTTTTGCTCAGCTCGTGTATATAGCGTCGTGGCCTCTTCTCATCTTACTTTCTCAAAAGTCTAAACAGAAATAATGCAGGTATAGCAAAGCTGAAGCTTTCAATATATGATGAAATGAGACTTTATGATGTCTGAAGAAGGCCGGGGATCGAGTTCAGTGCTTTAGTGGCACGCTGAAAAACACTGACAGTCACCAGACCCGAATGCAAGTCACAGTGTAAACTAAATGTTCCTTCTGCTAAACAGAGATTCAGGTTGTTTAGGTAGCGTTATGAAACTGTTTTGCCAAATATTTGAAGTTCTGCGGGTCCGTTCCATCACACCCAAATATTTAGTTTAATAGAGGTTTTTTAATCATTTTTATTTAACTTGTTTTTTTGAGGAGTCACTGTCTACTTGGCTTGAAACGTCATTATATCATTGTGGTCATTAATCTTGGCTGTTGACCAACTCTCCACAGTCCTCGATGACCAGCAGAACGTCCGCCCCATCAAAGAGCTGCTGCAGACCCTATATGTCTCGCTGTGTGGGCTCGTTCAGGACATGGGCAAGTCTGTGCTGGTGGGGAACATCAACATCTGGGTACACCGAATGGAGAACATCCTGCAGTGGCAGCAACAGCTGGACAACATCCAGATCAATAGGGTAAGCATCTGCCTACAATGCAGAACTCCAGAGGGGGCTCTGAAGTGCAAATCTTTATTATATCATAGATTTTCTTTTTTTTTTCTCATCTCTTTTTCAGCCCACAAATACAGGCATGACTCTGACTGACCTGCCTGTCAGTCTGCAGCTGAACATCATGCACCGTCTCTCTGACGGCAGAGACCTGGTCAGCCTGGGCCAAGTGTGTCCGGAGCTGGGGACCCTCACAGAGGACCGGCTGCTGTGGAAGAAACTCTGCCAGTACCACTTCACAGACAGACAGGCATGTAGAAATTTAAGGGAATGCAAACACTTGCGTACATGAAATGTTCAGATGGCCTTTATGGCATCTGTGATAAAGCTAGCCTGGAAAATGGGAGGCAGTAACCCAGCACCATGCTCAAATGCATGCATTTGATAAGTGAGCGAGGGATTTTCACCTATAGGCTAAAGTGGGTTACAGTGAAGCTTTACAGGATAGACGACCCCCCCATGACAAAACTATCTATTAAGGTTTCTAAAAATCTCCCTCTGAGTGTGACTAGTAGTATATAAATAAAATAAAAGTCTAAAGTATTTTTTTCTTTCTTTTTTGAGTAACATGTTTTAAAAAGTCTGTCTTATATTTTAGATCCGGAAGCGGCTGATGGTGTCAGATAAAGGTCACCTGGAGTGGAAAAAAATGTACTTTAAGCTGAGCCGCTGCTATCCTCACAGAGAGCAATACAGCGACACCCTGCACTTCTGCACACACTGCCACATCCTTTTCTGGAAGGTACTACGCTTCATTCTCTTTCATTTTGCACTTGATCAGTGTAGATGTGAAACTAAAATGTTCCTGTTTTTAAAGCAGAGGGGGGAAAAAAGGCATTACAAATTCATGCAATGTTTCTTTTTCTTTTTTTTATTTCAGGACATAAACCACCCCTGCACAGCCAACAACCCAGAAAGCTGCACCATGTCCCTCTCCCCTCAAGACTTTATCAATCTTTTCAAATTCTGATCTCTCCCACACACAGACGCCCCGAATCCCGATGATCGGACTGTACATACTGCTGTACATATTGTTTTCTTTAATATCACGATTCTTGGATGTATTTTAGAAGAGACTGGAGAGTGCTGAGGCAGCGGGACAGTTATGCAATCAGGTTTCTTTTGAGCGAGCACTGAGGACCCATCAGAGTGGGTTAACTGTGGAAAGCTAGTGGACGTGACGAAGAGCAGTAGTGATGTCGAGGAAATCGGGCTACATGCGAAGGAAATGAAGGGAATACTTAACTGCTGGAGTTCAATCTTAGTTTAATGTGTTTTCTGAAATTACACTTGCAAAGTAAAAGCACCTTTTGAACTTTAGATCTGAGCACCTTTTTTGGATTTTTTTTATTTTAATCTTGTATTTCAGTGGTTTCAGTAAATGTTCTATTCAAAGGAAGAAGAGCGATTTCTTTAAAGTTGTATTTCTTATTGCTCATATGGGGAGGTGCAGTGTGCTTGGTGTTCAGATGCAGTCTGTACTAATATTCATTTTTGGAACTGGGATGAAGAAAAGTATATGTTAGGTTGCAGCGGTACCTAAGAGGAAATGAATGTAAGCACGAGTCGTAAATAACCGTTTAGACTGGGTGACGATTCCTTTGACACGTTGACTCACTGTCGTAGTCTTTTCTATGTTGTTTTCTTTTTTCACTTTTATATGGATTTGATTTTTTTTTTTTTTTTCCTGTTGCAGGCGATACAGCCGCAGCACGTGAGTGCAGTATTACCAAAGATTGTTATCAAAGTCAGTGTAACAGTGGCGTGTGCCTTTATCATGAAACTTGAAGCCGTATAGGTACAGCTCGTGCCTTGTTTGCAATGCTTTCAGATCCTAATGCTGTTGTTTTTTTGTTTTTGTTTTTTTATTATCATTTTAAACATCAAGTGTCTCATTTACAGAAGGGTTAAGCTCTGAGACTCTCACACCAAAGTTAACTGTTTGAGATATCCCGCATGACATCGAGCTGATTGTGTTTACTTAATGAGATTTTTGGCAGGCGGCTCAGCTTGCGCACTTGGGTTTGAAGGAAATATAAAAGTGCAGTCTGACCCAGACTCGCTTTTTTTTTGTTTTTTTTCACTGATCAGACAGTGAAGGATGATGTACATGCTATGCAATGCATTCTGTTTATGTTCTGTTGAATTAATAAAAGGGGGGCAAAAAAGCCCTTAAAGCTGGTGTCATTTCTGAGTAGTCACTACACCTTTCTATGAAAAAATGAATAGAGCACTTGATCATCATGGTATAACACACAGTTAAACTTCAAGGAATCAATCTGTCCAGTTAGGAAGCAGAATCCATTGTGAACCAGTTCACTTTCCTTGGTGCAAATGAAAGTGACAAGTGCTCTGGAGTGGAAACAACTGCAAAATAAGGGAGCTTCTTGCTAGTTTCCCCATCACTTCTGGTAGCAGGAGGTTGGACAGGTAGTCCAGCTCCTTCAGGGTGGTACTGTTTGTGTGTGTGTGTATGTGCTGTTGCAAGAAAATTTAGTGTGTGTCTGAGAACGGTTTCCATAGTGTGAAGATCTGAGGAGAGCTAGGCAGGACTGTTATTTTGTGCAAGGATAGGTGCTGCTAGAGTCCTACAAAATGACTTCCAGCTGGCTATTCGTCTGCATGTTTCTGACCAAAATGGGAAGTAGCAGACTTGGCATGATGTCCTGACTTCGTTTAGTGGGACTGGGGTTCTCAGACCAGTACCATGCAGCTTAGTGTGCATTCTCTTAGTAACACCAGAATTGCCAGGTCCATTTTGGAAACACTGGCAGCCCCATACTGCCTCATGTTACCACAAAGGATGCAAGCAAAAAGCATACTGGTGCTGCTGGGCTGGGCCTAACGCCTCTCGTTATTATTGTTCCTGTGTAGTGGCCCCGCTCGTGGGATCTCTGCAACACTTTTCATACAGTAAACATTCTTGCAATAGCATACATTGACATGCCATTTTGGAAGACCTGGTCTACCTGTGGAGCCTGAATGGGCTGCAGGTACTGCCTCATGTTACCAGTAGTGATAAGGATGCAAGCAAAAAGCATGGTTAGAGAGAAATCAGGTAGGAGGGAAAAGGAGAGAGCAATAGTCTGTGGCGGCTTTTCTCTCTTGTTTATTTATCGCCCACCACCTGTAAACAACAGCAGCACGTTTAAACCATAGTATCCTCTGAGGGGTTGTCTTGTAATCTGGTTTTTATCCCTAATTGGTGAACCTTGTTGTAACTTTCATTTTTATTTTTCCTATAATGGTGGGCCGGTCTCTAGTCAAAATGCCTGGGACGATTTTTGTCCCAGTCCATTTCTGTATGCAGCTCATGTGCAGTCTGGTGTTACCTACATCTCCTATTCAGAAGGCAGAGAATTTCCAAGTTCTGAGTAATAATCAGCACCACGACTGCAGTTTTTGTGTTGGATGAGTCCAGCTCGTTTGGGTCCAGCGTGGTTGTCAGTGAAATGTGCACATATTTTTCATGTGGCAGTGCACTTGTGGTAAGACTTACAGTACCTAACCATCATCTTTGTCATTCATTAGCAAGCATAATGAATTCACAATTCATGCTTTCTAACTCGATAGACTGATATCCCTTAAGTTTAACTGACTTTGTGTAATTTAAAAAAAAAAAAGTTTCCTTTATTTATTGAACGGCGTATACAATGAGCTTGCATGAGGACAATTTTTAAAGATTTTCTAGGTTTCTTGCTGGAGGTGAACAGAGGCCGCACCATAGGTATCTGTGTGCCCCCAATTGGACAAAAGATGAACTACATTGCAGTTTTAAAAACTCTTGGTATGTTCACTGTGGTCAAGGTGCAACAGTTACTGAGAGGTTTGCCTCAGAATTTATACTTCTTTTCAAATATGAGGGTTACTGACACAAACCAAAGAATTCAGGAAGTGTCAGCCTTGTGTAGAGAGAGTCATGCTGTAAATGACACTGTGGCTGTGATGTGAAAGTCTAAATGACTTCAGCAATTTTTCAAACACTTTTTTTTAATCATCGCAGAAAGACAACTGTTTCAAGTTACAAATAAAAAAAAGAAAAAAGAAAATGTAACATTTTTCCCCCATGACATGAACACACCCACACACACATGAAATAATTTACGTTTTATCACACATTGTTGTTAAATAAATAATATTTATACAAATATGTAAATTTTTAATTTTACTCAGAAAGCTGATTTAGCACGTTGTGCTTCTCCCAATGCAGAATGTCACATACAGTACTGCCCTGCTCCTCAGGGTATACAGGTTATGGAGTAGTTCAGCATGTGGAAGCATGACAGGTGTGACTGGCAAAGGCATTGCACTGCCCTCAAAGCAATAATACACAGGCATCATCTTAAGGCCATTATAAATGGTTTAGCCTGTGTGTGTTTGTATAACCTGCACGATCCTCCTCTTCCTCAGTAACCTGCTTGCAAATGTGCTGCCCATGCTACATCAAAAAGAAGCCGGTGTATTGATGCTTTGAGAGTACAGAAAGAAGGCAATGTTAATGATACATTCCCATCTTGTTTTTGTGATAGTAAGTCAAAGAACTGATATTGTCTATCTAAATATTTTTCTTCCCACTCCCACATTCTTGCTGTTTTTTTTTACTACTATCATGCGGACATGATCTACAGTCTGTGCCCCGTTGTAACAAGTAATAAGCACCAATAAAAACGTTCCAATTTAAACTCCTACTATAGTCTCTGTTGTGTGACACTACACAAAATCTACATTAGTTCAAATAAAATCATGAGGTTGGTTGCATATTACTAACATTTCACCACGTCATGGCCTTTTGCATCCTTCCTCTCTAGAGTTTTAAAAAATAATATGACATGGTGTGAAAGTCAACTGTAATATAATATTTCAAACAGTGTTTTCAGGCGGTCCTTCAGTAAAGCTGATGCAGCTCTCTGTTTTGCTAACACTTCTTTAAACAGCTAATGGGTTAATGAGTAGTCAGTAAGCAATGAGTTACTCCTACCACAGTTGGCCCCCTTATCTCTTAAAATCTACTCTAATATGTTTTAATAATCATTCAGCTTTGGCAAAAATGTTACTGTTTGTTTGTTCTTTCTGTGCTGTTTCAGATGGAAAGCCAGAAAAAAAAAAAAAAAAAAAACCTCTCAGACCACCACCGGCCAGAGAAATGCTGGAAATGCTGAGGATCGCCAGTTGTTTATGAGGTGTAGCCAGGGAAAATAGTTGCCACTGTACACTTCAACACCTGTAAATTCAAACAAGGAAGCTCTAAGAATTTTATGGCTTCTGTGCACTTACAACTTTTGGGATTTTGAGAGGTAAGAATGAAGGAGAAAGTTGCAAAGAAAGGCAAAAAGAAGAGTTACCAGCGTTAGTAAATGTCACAGAGAGGTACATTTTCTCTTTCGGAGTTCTGAATAATCCACTCAATAGCATCCCAACCCTACAGATTCACAGAGAGAAAGAAAGAAAGGTTAAAAACAAGGCCAAGGCAATGCCCGGACATTGGCCAGTGAGCATCAAGGTGGGGTTGTAAACCACTGACTGTGTTTCTGCCAGAGTGGTAAAGAAACTAGCAGAGAAAGCAGAGGCCCACTTAGAAGACATGCAAAGACTGTATTATTTGAATCTGCATTCATCATCAAATCAGGGCGCAAAAGACAAATAAAAAGACAAACATATTATGTGTTACCTTCCTGGCGTTAGCTGACATACTCCTGGCCATCATGGCTTCCAGGTAGCTGCTCAAACTGACTCCCTTCACTGTAATGATGGCTTCCTGGGTCAGGACAGTCCTGAGCAGAGAAAGCGCAGCCGATGGCAGAGACATCATCAAACAGAAAAAACATTACTGTAACATCTTGTTTCTGCAGAAAAATAGTGTCACACTGATTCTGGCTCCTATCTCTTAGCCCTTTAAAAATGGACTGATGGTATTCATTCTAAACACACACAAATAAAATAAAAGTTAGACTACTTACACCTCAGGATTGTCTGGGTGTGGTCTGTAAAGAAGCCTCTCATCCACAGATATGAGGTTAGTTAGAGTGATCTGGAAAATAAAAGGGTAGATGGTGACAAAGTCTGTGCCACACTTTGTTTAAAAGCAGTTATCAAGCTGCAAGCCTCCGTATTAACTTACATTTGTTGAGCACAACTCCATCTTTTTCTCCTCTGGATCAACTATGGAATGTTCCTTCACATAGGTCTGTGTCTGGTTGGTTCCCAGTATCTACAGACAGAAATATACAGCACAGACACACTAAATCACACCAGCAATCAAACCTGTGCTGGCAACAGTCTAATTACTGTTTGTAGTCACTTCAGGTGAATGAACTGTCGTGCTGTCATTTTCTTTGAAACACTTTAACAGAACCCCTGCAAGACCTTGAGGACCATTCTATATGTCTGTATCTGCTGATGACTGACCGCTCTGACGATAGCCGGTAGGCCCCACTCTGTGCTGAGGAGTCTGTGGCTGTGAAGCCGGCCCTCTGTGTCCAGACTGCGGTCCAACACGTCCACCCCGATCACATTAGGGTTCATGGGGTTGGGGTACTTCCTCATAGCAGCCTTGATCACCGTCTCCCAAGGGTAACTGCACACAGACCAGTACAAGATAACGTTTAAATGTGGTTACAACAGCAGCCATCAAAAATCTTCCATTGTTGGTTTCTCATAGACACACTCTGGCTTGGACAGGTGTGGTGAGTGATCATCCTTGAAACATCATCAGTGGCATGCCTCCTGGTGTCAAGCCCATATAAAGACTTACCATCATGACTTAACATAGAGCAGACTGACTGGAGATATGGAGCCATGAGCTTCACCGTTTAAAGCACCGGGTTACATTCAGTTAAAGACAATGACAGGTCGGCTCGGTGTGTTGACCAACCTGAAAACATGCTCCGTGCTCCAAATCTTCATTTTATATGCCAGTCTGTTGACCTTATCGTGGAACAAAACACCCTTTTCACCGCACCATTATTATGAGGAACTAGCTCCAGTAATGGGAGAATGAGGCCTGTGATGACAGAAGCTCACGAACATCAATGCAGTGAGTCCAGGGAACACATCCCAGCTTTCCTCCGCATATCAGCTTCGCGTAAAGACTGCGCAAAACACCCTGCGATCCCCGCGTCACGGCGACGACAGGCAGATGGGCCTGTAATGGATGAATTCAAGTAAATCGTCCCGCTAGGACAGGAGAGAAGCCGGTGCAACTGCGGCGGCAAGTAGCGTCAAGTCACATAGAGTGAGATACAGGAGTCAGGTCGCACATTTCAGAATAAAACCCTCGCCCGCGTGTCCTGATCAGTCGACGACACTGGTTTTACCGACATCACTTAGAGTATGTGGACTATCTCATGGAGATATACAGTTCATAAACGTAAATTAGCAATAATATTTTTATTAGTGTCAGAATTTTTCTATATGAATGTTCTCGTAATGAACAGCGCCCTAAACTGCAATCATATTTCCTAATTTGTATCATTAATGGCGTTTATAAAACTCTTTAATGCACTATGATGCAACACTTTCAATGAGCGTATTCCAATGAGATCTCTGCGAAGGGTACCAGTCTTCCTGTCTGACCCTGCTTGTGTCCGGCTGACTTGACTAAAGCTGGTGAAGCGCTTGTTGCTGCATCCGTCTCAATTTGTGCGCATGTGCAAAGCATCCTTCCCTCATCCACCGACAAGTGGCAGCAAAGGAGCTGGGTTGAGTCAAGCTGCACGAAGGAGACTATAAACCTAACCGGAAATAAAGGGAAAGTCCTTTCCAATAAAAGCCCAAAGTGCGCTATTAAAAAGGAAAAAAAGAAAAGAAAAAGAGAAAAACAACAAACCAAACCAAATCATATAGACAATCATATGGACAATATGATAATAATAATAATGATAATAATAGTAGTAATAATAATAATAATTATTATTAGTAGTATTATTATTATTTTTACAATTAAATTCTTCCTTTGCTGCCCACAATAGATGGCAAACAAAAAAATCCACATATAAAAGTAATAATAATAATAATAATAATAATAATAATGATAATAATAATAATGATAATAATAATAATAATAATGATAATAATAATAAAAATCTAAAAACATAATAAAAAATGCAATAGAAATATGAGATACACAAAAATATTTATACCTATACAAATAAATAAAAAATCTGAGCTGTAATAGGGTCATGTAAGATAAATTGTGCAGTTGGGAACAAAGTCTTATTATTTTTGAAATATAACCGGAAGTACAACATATTAACTGTTTGGATTTACGCTCGTGTTGTTGGTATTCATAGAAGCAGACGCGCAGTGGAGGCTAGTATGGTCCCTTAACGAGAATTTCGTGCCATTGCCGTTCATTCAGCGGCCCGTCTGTTTCTCTCCAAATAGCGAAACAATTCATCAGGCCATATAAAAGTCTATCAGGAGATTGGAGGTCGGATTAACGCGCATCGCGTGACCTTGCACTGAATGTAAAAATAGAGGGATTTTCTTTTAAAGCACCGACACGGTAAGGAAACGAGCATCCTCATCCGCGCGGAGGTGAAGGCGAGACAAATGTCGCTATTGTGGCCTACTGTGCGATGCATGCAGACGTTGAGTGTGAGAACATGTGTTTTGTGGAAAGCGTTGTTTTAGTGGCGCATAGATAAAATCAGCTGTGAGTTTTTGAGAGATCAGGGTGACAATAAGACTGCTCGTGCAGCCCGTGGTTGAAGGCCGGGATTGCATGCCGCAGAAAGCAAACCCGTGACACAGAGTGGGCTTTTTTAAAACGCATGCAATAAAGCTTTTATCGTTTAGAGATATGCGTATTAAATACGAATCTTAATTTCCATTTAAATAACAAATATTGTCTTATTCTCTGATCGGTTTTTGTGTAGAGCGCGTGCAGGAATATGGCAGATGCTGCAGCATCGCTTGATCCGCTCCGGGCCGGAGAGAGAAAGAGGAGGAGGGGGGTGCACCTTTTTAGGAGCGTTAAATCACACCCTGCGTCTGAATGTGCAATCCACAGTCAGTGTAATTCATCCTGGCTCTCTTTACAGGAGATGGGACGTTTCATTGTAAAAGTATGTAGGCCATCTTCTCTTAGAAGAGTCACCAGGTTGTCTGTTGGTCGTGTTCAAACCAAAAATCTGCTGACACATGCGCTCAACCAGCCTGTGTTCCCAGCTTTTGTGCGCATTGAAGCCTATTGCCCAACTATCAAGGCCTCATGGAGCACCAAACTCCTATCATATAACTGACCTCCCGTTGGCTTATTGATCTATTTATTTGATTACTTTTCTGAGGAGTGGTGTTAAAATAAAATTATTGCCATTATTAAAATGTCCTTTCCCTGTTATTGCTCTTCTACATAATGACACCACTCGACCTAAGTGAATTTAGCTCTGTTTATTAAATGCTTGTCTGTTTTATTTCAGGTTAACTACCCCAGCCATGGAGATCGTCACACATTTAATCAATGACACCATAGAGTTCTACAAATGGACCCTCACTATTGCAGGTAATACGCTCAAACATCCGGCGTGCCTGAGAGCATCTGTTTGAGATATTTTGAGATCAGAGAAGTTGTATTTATAAGTGAGTAAATGCACATTTACTTGCCTGTGTGTCCAGTTGTAGATATTATGTATCACTCTGCAGGGTTCTTGCTGTTGTGAGTCATTATAGAGGGAGTTAGTAAAAGAATAGTGCATCACTGGCAATTTGTTAACAAATGACTCAATACTTTATGACATATAGTAGCTATATATGAACCGCAACATACCGCAGTGTTGCTACACCCTGTAGCAGGCTCTGTACCTTTTATCAACCCAGGCTATACCTGCATGCTCTGTTAAAGTATCACCATCAAACTGACCACTGGGCATCCACCTGCAGGATATTATCTGTTATCTGCACTACTACTCAGCATGTGCACTCCTCTTAAAATAAACTGAACCCACGCTGCGTCAGTGCAATGCGAATATTACGAATATTTATGTAACTCTATGAAAACATCTTTCTCTCAGACAAGCGTGTGGAGAAATGGCCCCTGATGGACAACCCCTTACCCACGCTCGCCATCAGCACCTCCTACCTCCTCTTTCTCTGGCTTGGGCCCAAATACATGAAGAACAGAGAGCCCTTCCAGCTCCGCAAAACCCTCATTGTCTACAACTTCAGCATGGTCTTCCTCAACTTCTTCATCTTTAAAGAGGTAGATTGTCACATTGTTTTGATGTTTACCTGCACGCGTCCAATAACTGCAGTCAGTGAATTAAATCCCATGTCCTCTTATTCCAGCGTTAACTGTGCTCTTGAGTTGATACGTTACAGCAGCCGTTTTGTCCTCTGGGTTTAGACTAACCTAATTACAGTGTACTCATGCTCTTGTCTGCACTCCATCTCTTCCTTTCTCTGCCATTATCACTGTATGCTTTATAGCAGTGACTCAATGGACACTCTTGTTTTTTCAGCTGTTTATGGCAACGCGAGCAGCCAGATACAGTTACATTTGTCAATCGGTGGATTATTCAGATGATCCCAATGAAGTCAGGGTGAGTGTTCAGAGCGTGCACACACACACACTTGCATAGATAAACTCTGTTTAGCTCAGCTGTTTATGGAACTTACTATCTTAAGACTCATGTGTCTACAATAATTAGTTTCCTTGGAACCAGATCCCTACCTGTTAATAATTCTCCACTGTACGCATGGTTCAGAAAATTACAGTCAGCCTGCCAGGGACATGTCACTCAGAGAGCTTTTAGAAACACGAGCGGCGTCCATACATTTAGAGCATGGGCCTGTTATCAGAAAAAAGTGCAAGCTGGAGTTGAATGGTGTTCAGTTTCACCTTCTTTCCCGTTGCTCCATGACGTAGTTTGAAACAGAAACCACAAGTGAGTCGGTCTCGGGTCGGCCTGAGGTTAAGATTTCCAAAATCAGAGTTCACGCACATGTAGCTCTTGATCATATATGTTCATATGTTAACAATCTGAAGTTAGTGTTTTCTTTTTCTTCTCCTTCCTTATTTCTGTGGGAGTCAGGTGGCAGGAGCTCTGTGGTGGTATTTCATCTCCAAGGGCATTGAGTATCTGGACACTGTGTTTTTCATCCTGAGGAAAAAATTCAACCAGGTCACCTTCCTGCACGTCTACCATCATTGCTCCATGTTCACGCTCTGGTGGATTGGCATCAAGTGGGTGGCAGGAGGACAGTGTGAGTAGCTCATAACACAGCAGACATCAGCTATAAGCTGAATTTAACAGCATTGCTGTTGATAAAGCCTTCACTGGCTCTGTAGTTTTGTGGTTTATACTGGGTCAGGGCTGGGAAGAGACACAAATCCCTTGGTGGATGCGTCAGGAAGAATCTGCTAAACCAAACATGTGGCGCTACCTGTCTATAAACCTTTTATTCACTACTTGTAAATGTATTCATTATTGTTGTTTGTTGAGCTTATTTTTTATAATATGCATTTGCATATTAACAGCCATGCTAGCAACTCTGTAAAGGTATACCACAGGCACAGGAGCACTTTGAGCTAAGTGCTAATGCCAACAAGGCAACATGTTGATAGTAACAGCACTTAATCACTAAAGTTTACATTGGGTGCAATGTTTGTCATGTTCACAGTATGTACTTAGCATGATAACATGCTTTCACTTGTTAATTAGTAAATACAGGTGCAGCTATATGTATATTTGCAAGTAGATGATTGTGACTGAGAGTAAACTGAGTCTGAAAGCTGACGAGGAAGTTAGATGACAAATTTCACTGAATCCCACAAGCATAGTATCGTCATATGTAGCTTGGATAGTTTAATCTGGATTCATGGGGCCCCTGGATCTACACTTGCTTGTATCTCCCACCCCCTCAACTCTTGTCTTTTTATTGGATACAGACAACAGGAGTTCAAGGCAACTCAGTTTGAGATTTTTTTTTAACTATAGTAAGCAGAGCAAAATGAAAAACTTATTGTTTCTTCTACTTGCAGCTTTCTTTGGTGCACATATGAATGCGATGATCCATGTCCTGATGTACCTGTATTACGGCCTTGCCTCCTGTGGACCTAAGATCCAAAAGTACCTGTGGTGGAAGAAGTATCTGACAATTATCCAGATGGTAGGTTGATTTCCAGGGTGGTTGATTTCCAATGAAATACATTGATTGGAGGGATAATCTGACTGAAAATCATTCTTCTTGCTATGAAAGAACAGTGAAAACATAATATGGTGCAAAAGCATAACTCTTATTCTCTCTTCGTGGCTCAGATTCAGTTCCATGTCACCATCGGTCACACGGCCTTGTCTCTCTATGTCAACTGCGACTTCCCCCACTGGATGCACTACTCCCTCATCTGCTACGCCATCACCTTCATCGTCCTGTTTGGCAACTTCTACTATCAAACCTACCGCCGCCAGCAACCCGCACGGCGCGACGTGTCCTCTTCCTCTAAAGCCGGGAAGGCTGTTTCTAATGGCACCCTCAACGGCCTCAGCAAAGCTGCCAACGGAGCAATGCTGATGGGGAGCAAAGAGGAGAAACCCCAGGAGAACTCTGGGAGGAGAAAGAGGAAAGGACGAGCTAAAAGAGATTAAAGGAGGGGGAGTCAAAGAGGTTCAGGTGAGCTAGGGCCTTGCTTGGTTTCTAGGCTGATCGTGCTAAAACATGAAAGACTTACTTTGAGGAAGATTTAGATAAGTGGATGATCGGGTGGGATGAGTTTATTTAAGCCATGATCTGAGTTGTATATAAAATACGAGACAGGCATTTTTTTGTTAAGAGAGGACCATTCTGTTACTAAAAGGTGATCACTGGTCATACACCGGATGACCATTATCACAACACCAAATACAACAGTTTCTGGTGTCAGACAGAGCTTTGTATTCCTTCTCTTTATTGTGGCGCTGAGTAGACCTGCTTCCATTAAAATCGAAGCCTGAAAAGTGAAAAAGTTGCATTTAATGCATCTGAGCTGGTAAAAAGCAATTAGAAACTGCTATACTGAGACAGGAATACACACGATAACAGAAATGTCTATTTATATTTGAGTGTATTCTTATTTTTTGTTGCTTACCTGTACAGATATAAAGCTGATGATAACGTACTCTATCATGTCAGTTTTGTCCTCATATTATTTACACGTTGTTGACGTTGCACAGGTGAGACTTTAAGTTTACAGCACCTGTGTGCTGATTCTGACACTTCTACAGTTAGCCACTTAGTTGTGCAGATGAAACTGTCTTATTTACACTAATTTATTTATGGGATATAAATGCTCACTTTTGAGCTGTCATCCATTAACACACAAGTATATACATATATGTATATGTATATATAAAGAAGAAGAAATCCATATCCAGAGATAAGGGGTACATAGAAATAGGAACAAATGAATTGTCGACCCTGGTTGAATGATGCTGTTCCACTGCTGCTTTTAAGATGGAAAGATTAGCTTCAGCTCACATGGGGGTGACATATTATTATTTCTATTTACAACCATAAACAATTTTGCATATCCTTACCTGTATGTAATGTGATGAAATGTAATAAATGTTATTCAGATAAATGATGAATCTGATGACTATCTCAGTGTTCCCCCACCACCACCCTACCCCCGTCAGCGAAACTGGCTGCGTTGTGTCTTTGCAGATGTTTACTTGTCTTTTTATATTCTGTCCTCTCGGAAGTTGTCGTTTGTCTTAGACCCTGGTGAAGATGTTATGTGCTGACCACATGGTGGCATTCTGGCTTCCCTTTTGTACTTATAGAGAATTCAGAGCTAGCTTACAGCTGCTACCTTTTTTTTTAAAAAACAAAACATCATGTTAACTAATCCTGCCTTCAGCGCTGTTTTCTTTGAGAAAAACTCCTTTACGTATCCAGTCAACTTTTCAGATTTAATTCATGCTTGGAGCAGGCTTGAATGTAAATTTATCAGAGGCAAGATTTGGATTAGAAAAGATAAAAGATTGAGATTTCTACACAAAAAGACTTGGTGTGCATCTATTAGAAACTATGTATGCATTACCACTGTCTGTAGTATATGGAGCATAAATGATCAGCCTGATATATATGAACAACTCCTGGCTTATTTCATCTATCAGCTAATGTGTTTCAATGTTATTTTATTTATTGGTTGTTTATTGTTATGTAAATACTGATTTCCACGTTGCTAAGAGTGATTGTCTGTGTATTTGTCTTCTTTTTGTGTTGTACATATTATATTGTGATATTTTGGACACTGCTCATTTGGGAATGTTCCTGCCTTTTCTGCTTGGGCGTTTTATAAGTCAACATTGCTTCTGCTTTTAATTTCTTCCTTTTTTCTTTTTAATATCTTATCTTTGAACTCTCTTCAGATTAAACTAAACTGAATGCCTGTACAAATGCTGACTTGGTTTAATTGTCTCCTTCATGGTGCAGTTTGTCTTTAACAAAGATATTTTCATTCAGCACTCACCAGAATCTTCATTAGGTACACCTGTACTACTGCTTGTTAATGCAAATATCTAATCAACCAATCACATGACAGCAAATCAGTGCATATAATCATGTATACGTGGGAAAAGTGACCTGCTGAAGATCAAACTGAGCATCAGAATGTGGAAAAAAGGCGATTTAAGTGACCTTGAATGTGGTGTGGTTGCTGGTGCCAGACAGGTTAGTATTTCATATTTGCTGATCTGCTGGGATTTTCCCCACACAACCATCTATGTGGTTTCCAAAGAATGGTCTTAAAAAGAAAAGATATTTTGTGAGCTGCATTTCTTTGAGTGAAAATACCTTGCTGACAGTAATTCATGAAGTTCAGAGGTACAGAAGCGCATTTACCCAGCAGATCGAACCTTAAATTCTTACATTTTAAATTCTTCTTAACATTTTTAACACTTTTAGTATTTTTATAACATATTTTAAATTTTATTATTATTATTTTCTTTAATAATACCTGTATACTTTCTATATGTTCATGTAAAGTTGGGGAACACGAGTCTAAGAATTTCATTAAGGGTAAATGTTGCTACAATGTTATCTGTATATGACAATAAACTTGAACTGAACCTGTCCGTCCCTTTGTAACGCAGTGTATCGATCTAATGATGGCTGCAGGACAGCAGCTCAGCTCATCTCAGACTGGTTTCCTGAACATGAAAGTGTGCTTGCTGTACCCAGGTGGCTTCCACAGTCACCATATAACAGGGCACCTCTGGGAAATGGTGAAACAGGAAACAGACATCATGGATCTGCAGCAATTGTGTGATGCTATCATGTCACTATGGGCCAAAATCTCAGATGAATGTTTCTCTGTTGAATCTGTACCATGGAGAATTAAAGCAGTTCTGAAGGCAAAGGCTGGTCTAACCTAATACTGGCAAGGCCTGAAATATGTGTTTGAATCAAGTTTGTGTTTTTAAACTTAATGTGGTTTTCCAGGTTTACAAAACTATGGGGGAGAATGGTCACATTAAAATGAGGATCAGATATGAAATTGTGTGCTCACTACGCTGACCACGTTTTAAATTATTACGGAAATAACTTCTCATAAAGATAATGTACTGCCTAGTTTTATGATATGAAGAGAATAGACCTGAGTTTTCAATAGATATGTGAATCAAATGATCCCAGTTCTCAGCATAGTTTTAGGTTCTTCATCAAAACCCATCTGGTGGTGGGAGCATGGAAGGAGGGCACAATGGACTGGAGAGAACAGGTTTGATTTGTGATCCATGGCAGACATTGTGACCCTCGGAGTATTTGCTCATGCTAGTCCAACTGGGAGGCGAGGGTTCGGCTCACCATGTTAGTCTGCTGAGTCCATTTCTTGGCTGGATTATTCTGTCAAGGCCAATAGACTGGTAGACTCAGGTGCAGACTTGGAAGATCTCAGATCAGTGCGTGTTTTTTTTGTTGTTGTTTTTTTTAACAGTGAAGAAGCTATCTACAACAATCACAAATATGCAAACAGCAAACGATGTTCCAGGGAGGTGGGGTCCAAACATCCACCATGCACAATTTTCTCACTCTCACGCTCAATTCGGGCTCACCACACCAGGGGAGGAAATCCAGGAACCTGTGCAAGGGGAACAGAGGAACAAAATTTAGTGATGGCTGTATGACACCGATGCGCTGATATTTCACCACTAGATGTCACTGAAACGAAGCTTTGAATGAATGAACCTATTTTCAATACAGTTGATGATGTGGTTCGGTACTGGTTCATTGATTTATTTGCACATCACTATCAAAATCCACAAAGGCAGAAGCAGAGCAAAAACACACAGAACTGCAGGAGCCAGGGTTACAACTAACTGTTTAGTTCAATGATCCAGCAAAGGTTGAGTCTCAGGCCTTTAAGTAGTGTCCTCCAAATGAGATTATCAGGAGCAGGTGAGTGATTAGAGCAGTGTTCAGTCAGAGAACGTGAACCGCGAAGAGTCCCGCCCACAAACAGACACAAACAAACGAGCACAGAGAGGAGAGACAGAAAAAACAAAAGGGAAAAAGATAGAAAATAGAACCTGGAGCAGAAGCCAGGAGGACTGAGGGACCATGACAATTTGGAAAGTGAAGTTTATTTTTATTACCTTAATCTGTAAAACAGCCTTTCACTCAGAGTTGGAAAGTAAGTATATTTACAAAAGTGCTGAACTTAAGTATTTTTCTGTCTCCATTCTGCTTTATATTTTCATTCCACCACAATGAGATAGAAAAGTTGCACCTTACTAACAATGATTTGAACCAAACATTTCAAATTTGGATTTGTCACTTGATAAGACTGATTGACACTGATTTTTAGTCCATTTCTTGTATAATTTGCCATACATTAGCCTTTTATCCCTGTTTCCTTTCCTTAAGAACTGCTTCTGGACAGCCATCCTTCCAATGAGACCATTTCTGATGAGGCCTCAGCGGACAAAGTCAGATTCATCGCTCATGTCCTGCATCAGGTCTACTGACATGACTTTCAGATACCATTCACTTGCTCTAAATATTTTAATTTTTATTAATTTTTAAGTCTGCAACTTATTTGTGCTCCTCTTGCTTCCTCTGGTTTATTACACTACACATGCTGCTGAGATTTCAGATAATAGTTTTTTGGGAATCACTTTAGTACTGAAAAAGCACAATTTTATGTCTATCATCTGGCATTTTTTTTGTAGTTTCAACTACAGAGTTGTGACCAATTTACATGGTCTTGTGACAGCCTGCTAGTAAAAAAGTACCTCAAAATAAAAATTAAAACTGGCTGAATGAACTTGAATGATTAGGTCAGCGTTAAATGGCTTAAGAAACAAACAAAAAGCATTCCTCTGAAAATGGTCAGGTACAAAGACTGCAGTCAAAATGAGTGAAAAAGCAACCAATGTCCAAAGAAAAACTCCTTCAAAAAACCTGGAGAACTATTGCTCAAGACCACTTCTTGGAAGCAAAATATAAAGAAATGAGAGGTGGCTCAAGACTTTTGCACAGTGCTTAGTATTTAATATGGTCTGTTACCATACTAAATAGTGTATGCTGTCATAGTGTTAGCTTCCATCCACATATCGTTTAAACAAACTACTTCCAGACAAAAATCTCAGCTTTCAGTATTAATCAAGCAGTATTGATATTACCTTCACAAACAGGACATTGTGTATATGCAGCTAAGCAGTAGCCTATAGCTGGGCGGTTTCATTAGATTAAATCACATCTGCTGTTTTAGATATTGCAAAATTAATATGCATCAAACTAAGTATAATTCTGACAACTATTAAAATAATGAAAGAAAAAAAAAGAAAACCTTTAACCCCTGCCAAATTTTCCTCCTATTTAATGAGTCCAGACAATGGTTTCCATAACAACTGTATACAGCAGCTGTCAGACACCCCCTACCCATTCATCTCCTCAAAGCCCTCCCAGCCCCATCCCCATTATTCCCCCATTCCCCTCCTCTTGCTTTAATTTCTCCATGAATCAGCTGGGGCCTATGTGAGAAAGAGCACTAATGCAATAAACAGTTAAAGTGGGTTTTCATGCTTAAATGTGTATGTGGGTGGCTGGCTTAGTGAGTGAAAGTTCTGTGTGTATGTGCATGTGCATGTTGTTGTGTAAGAGGCTTAGAAACGTGTTTCTATGAGTATGCAATCCCCCTGCAGAGTTTACGAGTGGGAGGCCTCCACTAGCAGAGGGGTAGGCCTATCACATGGACAACGTTTGTATTATTCCTCAACCCAGAGCAATAATTTCACAACTCAGTAACATAACACCATAACCTCATCAGCAGCGTTTTCCTTGGATGATGACAGAGTGTCGTTCCAACCCTTTCAGTTCTGTCTTAACAGTCTGTTCTGGTGGAGAAATGCATCCCCATAGCAAAAAGCACTGAAAATCTCTGACTTCAACTTTTGAATAATAGGCTGTGAAATTTAATTACAAGTAGTTAAATACTATTTATTTATTCAGAAATATTCATTATTATCTGAATATTTATTATAATTAAATTATAAGGAGCATTATACTGAGGCTTTTTAATGGATTCTTAAACATCTTATATGCCAGATTTCTAGACTAGTCATGTCAGTTAAGATTTTATGTGTTTATTTTAACTTTAATCAGTTTAATCTTATTAATGTGCAATTTTTTTAGGATGTCAATCCTGAAATGCTGTACAAGTAACGGCCCAATATACATTACAGCAGTTTAACTATGTGACTGGATTTACACAGAAATGCTTACTTCACTAAATTCCCCTGTGGATTTCACAGCAAAGTAACAATTTTCCTCACTGTCACAAGCTCAGCTGATATCTGGAGCACAACAACTGAGGCTGAAGACAGGCATTTTTGTTCCTCACAGGGGAAACGCATTATACACACTGACTTCAATAAGCACTCAACTGCTTACCTTTTTAAAAAAAGGAGATTTCTTTTTTAAAATTATTTTTGTGTGACATGTGACTATTTTAAGAATGGCTATTAATAAATAATAAAGCAATTCAAAAATCAATTTAAGGCAAAATAAAATCCAGCAAGTGTAAAGTTTGTGTGCATGCCAATACCTTCATATGCAATCACCATTTTACTATGGTCTTTATGCTAATGTAGCAATACTACATTATAATATCTGGAAAGGATGATTAGAAATTACAACTTCATGCTGCAGATAATTTCAGATAATATCGAACAGTGACATTGGCCCGGTTGTCTGTTTATGCTGATGCTACTGTGATGATTTGGGATAAAGGGTTTTAGTATTAATAGAAGAAGTGAGAATTAAAGAGAGGCTTGACTGAGTTGAATGAGGGTGTTATTTTTAGATGGATGCTCATTGGGCCCACTCTCTCTCCTCTCACCACCAGTGCATATAGTTCCTCTGCTGGTGCTCATACCAGTGAATGTTATGGGAATGAGATTTGGTACCCAAGAAGACTTGTAAATTAGCATTTCTTCTGACAGGACTTCAGCTCACAAAGCATTTCCTTCACATCCACAGCTGCATTTCAGTGTAGTTTAGTCTTCCTTTGGGAGTTAATCTGTGAGTGAATGAGTAAGTATTGTGTAACTATTGTAGAGATCATATTGTATTGTATGATGTTTGTACTGTACAGTACTGTGCAAAAGTCTTGAGAGGCCCGTCTTTCTTTATATTTTGCTTCCAAACAGCCAGACTTTCATGTAATCTTTTGAGGTGATCTTGAGCAGTAGTTCTACAGGCTTCCGAAAGTCTTTCAAAGTTTTTCTTTGGATTCAGTGCAGTTCTTGTTTGTGGTCGTTTTCAGAGGAATGTTTTTTGTTCGTTGTTAAGCCACTTAACAATTATTTACTTGGATGAAAATAAATAATTGTTAATTGTTATATTTACACTGTATGCTGAATATAATATAGTTAAACAGAGATATGCTATCAAACTACAAATCTGCATGTTACCAGGAGACAGGACACACTTTTAAGCCAGTTATCACCTTCTTTTGTTTCACAAGGCACAGTTAGAAACCTTGACTGTCACATAAGTGCCTTGATGACGCAGACATCTGCCACTTTAATTCAAGTAAATAATTGAATATACCAGAGTAAGGAAAGGGGGTAGAAGTGGGGGAAGGGAGTGAATGTGTGACAATGCAAAAGGGACTGCAAGCCCCCAAACATCTGTCATCCTATCCTGTCCCAAAGTGGCGGATTGGCCCTGCTAGACAGCATTTTGTCTGGTGATTAAACTGCGATTACAACACAGAACCTTCTCTGTCTGTCTTTTTAAAAACGGATCAAGATATACTGTTGCAAAAGCCTGAAGTGACAGAGGCAAATGGATTGTTCAGACGTAGGAGGCCAAGATCTGTGGTTTGTGAAGCCTAGAAAACCAATGCCATAAAACCTTCAGAGCATAGCAAATCCCCACTTTTCAATCCAAGTCAATCCCTGGCACTTCCTGCATACTTGTTATTTTACTCACTGTGGGGTGATGCAAACAACTATTCACCACTTTAGCTGTGTATCTTGGAACAATCATGCAACACTTCAGATATATATGCACTTTCTCTTATCATCTATAAGGTAACTACTGATGCACGGCCAAGAAGGAAAACTTCAAATAACTGGTCAGATGAGTCTGGCCTTCATGGTCTGAGCCACTAATAACATAATCAAATTGAAGTTGCCTTGAGTTCAGCCTGTTCCCAAACAGAATAAATTACCCTCAGTATATATTTTCCCTGGGACTAACACACTAACCTGCTTTCAACCCATTTCCATTTTCTCACAACACACATCCAGAAAGAATTGCTGGGAGAAATGGACAGCACACAGATTTCTGTGTGCAATTTCTCATTTACTCCCCCGAAAGCAGTACATGAAGGCTGCCTCTCTTCTCTCCAAGCACTAACTAGTCTGACTCCTGGGAGTGGAAGAATTTTGTGCATCAGCTTCGGTTTGGGAAAAAGAAGGCAGCCGCCAAGAAGACGTCATATGGGAACTACCAGTGTAATTAATGTTTTAAACACCACAAAGCTAAGAGCTCATATGTATTCTGCTTAAAAGCCACAAAGGGAAGTGTGACTTGTAATGTATAACCAAAAGTCTAATAAGCAAACAATGTTACATATTTGAATTTGAATATTTGCTTATTTTATGGAATGTTGTTTTGAAGTATCTGTACAGTATCTTACTGTATATGCAAATATAAATCATGATGCATAAGAAAAAAAATATATAAATGATGGGTAAATGATGCTTATATGCTTTTAAAATAGCAGACAATCATATGCCCTGCATGTGCAGACAGTCTAAAAAAAAATTAATGATTCAATACCAGGTTAATATAAAGCTGCGAGAACCTGTGTCCAATCACAATTCAGAGCGAGGCATCGAAAGCAGGACAGACTGAGGCTCCTGCCTTCTTCCAATGAGAAGAGCCCAGCTTCGTTTCCGTGCAGCTCGGCCCCTCCCTGCGATGATGTAATGTAATGAATATTGAAACAGGTTGCTCGGTGGTCGGGAGGCGCTGGAGTCAGCATCTCTTCTGCCTCCCCATCATCACTACCCTTCAGCATCCGACAAAAAGAAGAAGAAGAAAAAATCCCCAGAAAAGGTAAGCGATGGATTTGAAAGTGCATAATTTCCACGTGGTGATACCTTTTTCCTTTGAGTACTCAGGCGTGTTTTAGATGA
Source organism: Oreochromis aureus (assembly GCF_013358895.1). Lineage (NCBI taxonomy): Eukaryota > Metazoa > Chordata > Actinopteri > Cichliformes > Cichlidae > Oreochromis > Oreochromis aureus. Next base: position 10,851,205 of record NC_052952.1, read on the forward strand.
ATGTGGGCAACAATAACCTGTATGAAGGGCAAATGTCTGACTGTAGTCCACATTATGTTCTCAGTCAGGCCTCCAAGGTGGGATGATTTACACTTGCTGCTGTTGTTTGTTTGTAGAAGACACACCAGGCAATACATGAGTCTGTATGAGCTGTTTTTTCCTCAGTTTGGACTGATTTAGTATTCTTTAGTTTTTCGGCGCTAAATAGGAGGACTGTGAGGCAGCCAGTCGATTCCTGGTCCATTTAAAACTGAAGCAACAAAGAGAGAAAAAAAAACATGAACAATGCCAGCTGTGTAATAGGTTAAAAAGGGCGTTTTTCTTTTATTGCCTCTGATACTTTTGTCGCTCATCTTCCATTCAAGTAATGAGTCAGCGGGCATGTTGGAAACGAAGAGTAAGATGATGGCTGACAGGAAACAGCTATCTCCGGATGAGTGTGAGGGTGGTTCTTAGTGATCCATCACGAGGCTGGATCGCCCTTTGTTTCTTTCAGGGCGCTCGGGGATCAGATCAGGGGCCACTCTGAACCGGCTGTCTGTCAACTGAACAAGTAGCGCTGCTTAATTGGCTGGCTGCTGCCTAAGGTTTAATAGCCAAAGACATTAGGTTACATTAACCTCGCTCTCTCTCTTTTTCTCTCTCGCCCACTTCCCACCCGTTGGGTGCGTGTGATGTAAATGTGGATTGTCTAATTACCCGGCCGAGCTGCAGCTGATCTCATCTAACAGGGTCTGTATGACCGACTGCTTAATCAGTGGTGCTCACAACACACCTACTGGCAGCTTTCCTCTGGCAATGGTGTAACCTAATAAGCCTTGCCTATACACGGTGATCCGTGGTGCCTCCCGGTGAATCTCTGTCAGTTTTTCCAAATTTTATATATTTTTTTCCACAGGCTTTACTCCAAGAGGCAAACTATTTGATCGACCTGTAGAGCATCGTTCTCCAGCCTACATCCTCCCTATCCTTTATGTCTAAAAAGTCAATTGTCCCCCAGATACAAGGATACTGGTAAAGGGGATGGATGTTGTTGAGGATGAGCTGATCCTCTGACACCATGATGAACCCATCATCTGCCGACTCGCCGCGGCAGCCAGACAATAGCAGCCGGAAGCAGCAGCAGCAGCAGCGATCGTCGTCTCCGGCCGGGCTAAAAGACGCTGCTTCTAAAACTACGCAGAAGGGCAGCAACCCATCAAAGCCCATCACATCAAAACAGGGTGGAGGAGGAGGAGGGGGAGGGAGAAGTAGCCGAGGTCATTCTCCAGTGTCCACGGGCAGGGAGCGGCAGGCCGGAGGCGCTCCTGCCACCAGAGGCGCGGCTGCTGTCCAGCCTGCTGGTGCTGAAAACCCGACGCAGAGCAGGCCCGCGGCGGCCGCAGACAGAGGAGCCGTCCAACCAGCAGAAGACGCTTCCTCGCCCTCCAGAGCTGATCAAAACCGCGTTGTCTCCGACCAACCCTGCGCATCCAAATCCCCCAAACTGAGGAGCAAAAATCCGAGGGGAGGGGAGGCAACTAGCAGCAAAAAGAGCTCGAAAGGCACAGTGGGCTGCGGACCCGGCTTCTGGAAGGAGGGATGCTTGCAGTCCGAGCTAATACAGTTTCACTTAAATAAGAGTTTAGGGAAGAAAGGGTCAAAGATGCAGGCGAAATCAGCATCTCCGCCGGGCTCTGAGCCCGAGCTGTCCCCCGAGCGCGACAGTTCGCAGGTGGCTGCACAGCCAGACCAGAAACTACAGGAAGAGCTGGAGAGACTGGAGGATGAAAACGAGGATTTGAAGGTAATGCAATTCTACGCCAGGGCTTAAATTTGCTTAAATAATAGGCCATGGTTTTTCTATTCTTCTTTTTTTTTTCTTTTGGTGTGTTCAACAGTCGCACTTGTTGTATTTGCACGCTTACTGCATGATCACCGCTTCTGTAGTGTTCCTAAAAACTACGTATTTATGGTAGTGTCAAATTTACCGAACAGATGCTGGATTCGATTATTTCATCACGCATTTCATTTCCACGTTTTATTAGAATGAAATCGAGGAGATGCGGGCAGAGATGGATGAGATGCGGGACACCTTCTATGAAGAAGATGCCTGCCAGCTGCAGGACATGCGCAGAGAGCTGGAGAGAGCCAACAAGAACTGTCGGATTCTTCAGTACAGACTAAAGAAGGCTGAGAGAAAGAGGCTCAGGATCACAGAAAGTGGCCAAGTGGATGGCGAGCTGCTTAGAAGTCTGGAGCAAGACCTGAAAGTGAGTCTTTGGATGTATCATCATCATCATCATCATCATCGTCATCATCTAAATTAATGATCAAAACAATGACTGAACCTCCCTCCTCTTTTTATTTTCCTATATGCTTTTTTTCTTTATTCTGTCTTCACTCCTCTCCCAGGTGGCAAAGGATGTGTCTGTGCGCTTGCACCATGAGCTGGAAAATGTGGAGGAGAAGAGGACAAAGACAGAGGAGGAGAACGAGAAGCTTAGGCAGCAACTGATAGAGGTGGAGGTCACCAAACAGGCCCTGCAAAATGAAATGGAGAAGGCCAAAGAGGTGAGGGGCTGAAGGCAGTGTGTCTTCATTTGTTTGACTATCTGTGGCAGTTACACAATGCAAATTGTTACCTGAACCAAAAGTTATAAGATGCCATTTGAATATCACTGGAGAAAATGTGATGGTGAGGTTGAAGAGCAGGGTTTATCAGGCAGTAATTCTTAATATACTTTCAGAGTTTTTCCACAGTTTTCCAATGAATTTATGAGCTCCAGATTAAAATTAGCTAAAATCTAAATAAAATAATCCAAAACAAAAACAGAAAAACCCGCTTTGGGTACTCGGGGTTTATAGCAATATAACAGCCAGGTTCATTGTCAGTGCAGCAGCTCTACTACCCTGCAGTAATATTACATATTTAGGACAAAATATCTTTCTTATGATGTGATGTGTAAGAAATATTTATATTCACAAACCAGTTGTTTTTGGGTGTTTTTCTTCAAGGCTCTAAAATAACAACTGCACAGACAGCAGCGTGCTTTGAATTTGAATATCTTACCAGAAACATTCTGGAGGGCGAGTTTAAGCAGTCCTCTTTTTCCATTAGCGAGTGTTCAGTGTTCCATAAATCTGGATGATATCACTGCCCTCAGTAAGAAAACACCAAGCAGCCGCTGATGGTGATGTAACCACTGTTTCCCCGCAGCTCTCACTCAAAAGAAAAGGCAGTAAGGACGGGCAGAAAGCAGACAGAAAGACTCCACAGACCCCAACAGAGGTGAGTCAGCAATTTATGAGATTATAAAGGTATAACCTTTGGCTGATATGTTTAATAAGAGGTTATTTTTCCTGTGTAAATCTCCAAATGAAAAATAAATGTTATAGACTGGCTGGATAGTCATATTTTACAGTGAGTAAAAGTAACATGGAGAAACATCAAACCCGGATCTTTAAGCAGGCTACCAAAGTCATAAGAACACCAGGGAAGCTATATTACCACTGTATTGTCGCCGGTTTGTCTATGAGACTAAAATTCGGAGAACTTAAAGAACTGGGCAAAAGAGTTAAGACATACTTTATTTCTCAAAAGTTGGGAAGTTACTGAATGAAATAAATGTTCTACCTGTTCATAGGAAGAAAATGAAGATCTGAAATGCCAGCTAGCTTTCATCAAAGAGGAAGCCATTTTGATGAGGAAAAAGATGGCAAAGATTGACAAAGAGAAGGACCGACTTGAGCAGGAGCTCCAGAAGTACCGGTCCTTTTATGGGGATGTGGACAGCCCTCTGCCTAAAGGTGAGGCTGGGGGGCCTCCCACCACCCGTGAATCTGAGCTGAAGCTCCGTTTACGCCTCGTGGAGGAGGAAGCAAACATCTTGGGGCGAAAGATTGTGGAGCTCGAGGTGGAGAACAGGGGGCTGAAGGCTGAGCTGGATGACATGAGGGAGGACAGGTACTTGGCACTCATTCATGAGAATCCTGATGAGTCAACCAGCAGCTTAGTGGAATGAGATGATAGCTGTTATGAAAAGAAAAACTGGGGACTTGGGAATATTAAATATGTAAATTCTGACAAAGATAGTTATTGAAATTATTTCAAGTTTGAATATGTAGAAGCTGGAAGAGTAAAAGCACCCGACGTCCTCATTAACACTGCTTGTCTGCTCTTTACCCCCTAGTCTGGCAGCAGCTGGAGTGGATGGCTCTAGCAGTGGAGGTCAACAGAGCAGAGAGCAGGGCGAGGCTCTGTCAGAGCTCAGGCAGCAGCTTCAGCTGGTGGAAGACGAGGCCGAACTTCTCCGCAGGAATTTAGCAGATGTGGAAGAAGAGAACAAAAAGGTAGACAGTAAAAATATATATATATATTGTACAAAAAATTCTACAAAAAATTGAAACATTTCTGCAACATCAAAAACAAACATTTTTTTGCAGTAACTGCAAAAAATGTAAATATTAAAAAAATAAAAATGCTGACAGCTTTCTAACACCAATTTTCATGAAAATTGCAACAGACTAGATTATCAACATAAGATGGCAAGTGTTTCCTTGTTTTTCTTTTGGGTAAATGAGTCTGATTGATGCTAAACACACATCAGGATAACACTGAGTTTTCTCTTCAGGTGACAAGTGAGCTCAATAAACTTAAATACAAGGCTGGGTCCCACGAAGCTGGATCAAGACACGGAGGAGGTTTGTATGTTTTTTAATATTCTAAATGCCTGTCATTGATGTTGTAGCAGGAGTCAAGCAACTGCACTGCAAGTAAAGAGGCATCTCTTCTTTTTAAGCTTATTAAATCTGAACCAGGTGAAAAAAATGTGAAACAAAAAACTCCAGGAGCTGCACATTCAACCCTAATTTGAACTAATGTTCCATTTTCCATTGTTGCATTATTTCAACCCCAGGAGGAGCTGACCCTGCTAAAGTGGAGGCTCTCCAGGAGGAGCTGAAAGCAGCGCGTCTGCAGATCAACGAACTGAGTGGCAAAGTTATGCAGCTCCAGTATGAGAACCGCGTGTTGCTCTCCAACATGCAGCGCTACGACCTGGCCTCTCATCTGGGCATCCGTGGCAGCCCTCGCGACAGCGATGCAGAGAGTGACGGAGGGCGGGACGACGACACACCTTCAGCCTCGGCTTCCTCCCCCCGCCTCCTCCCGCCACATCGCAAACGCGAGGGCCCAATTGGAGGAGAGAGTGACTCAGACGAGGTGAGAAACATCCGCTGCCTCACCCCGACGCGCTCTCTTTACTCACCTGTAGATAGTCGTTTTTTATCCAGAAGCCTGAAGGACCGGCAGCAGATGATAGACATCCGCATCGAGGCGGAGAGGCTGGGTCGGACCATTGACAGGCTCATCGCTGACACCAGCACTATCATTTCTGAGGCCCGAGTATATGTCACCAATGGGGAGCTGTTTGCTAGGTTGGATGAGGATGAGGAAGGTGGCAGGTAATTGTTACATGAAAAAAACTATCACAGTTTTGTGTGATCACTACACTGTCGTAGTCTCCTCCAAATTTACCTGATTTTGAAGTCCAAACTTGTTCTTCCTCAGGATCAGAGAGCACGAGCTGCTGTATCGTATCAACGCACAGATGAAAGCCTTCAGGAAAGAGCTGCAGAGCTTCATAGACCGCCTGGATGTCCCCAAGCAGGACGACAAACAGGCAGAGGAGCCACTTTCTGTAAGCTGATAAAAACAAGAGTGACTGTCACATTTTTCCCTGCACTTTTCTTCTTCTAATGCTCATCATTCTTCTCTTCACTCCCATTTTTCCTTCAACTGTCATCGCTCCAGATGTTTCAGCCCATCATTTTGCTGATCCTCATTCTTGTTCTGTTTTCCTCACTGTCTTATGCCACCATTTTTAAATTGGTATTTCTTTTCACCCTGTTCTTTGTACTGTAGAGCACACTTTCTGCATCACATTATGTTTATTTTTTATTGCTTCCTTTTTTTTTTAACTTATTGATTTATTTCACTTTTTGTTATGTTGAGCACATTACGTAAGGTCACGCAAGGTACAGTTTTTTTTTCATTTTCCAAGTATGACCCACTCATCTGTTCAGCTGCTTTCAACATTCCCTGGAGACCACACACCTTGAAGCACAGTGGAGTTTTAGGTGAGTATGTCATTCAGTTTTCCTACTGTGAAAACCTGTGATAGAATTCCCTTCACAGGTCAATCTAGGTTTAAGATGAGCATATCTGATTCTTTGAATCAGAAAGAAAAGCTGTCTGAAAATACCTGTGAGGGGAAAAGTTTACCCCGAGCTGTGCATGTGCCTTATTTATGTGACTACAGGAATAAACACACATCTTTTATGAATACACTGTAAAGTCTGTGAAAATGCACATAGGCCTACACACACTCAAGCACCCTCCCACAATAACACTGACACTCATACTGTAGGACTACATCTCCTGCAAGTTTTTCTTCTTAGGCAGCTGTGCTGAGTCACCACCAAATGTCAGCCTAATGTACAACAAATCATGCACACAGTCACGGGAAGCATAACGGGAGCACTGTCATTTTATCTGCATTAGTGTTGCACTGAGAATATTACAAAATGCCTCTGGGTGAGTCTGCAGAAGCATACCGTTGGTGGATCTGTTTATCCAGCGGACCTGACCACCAGGACGGGGGCGGAACCGGTCCACTGCTTTCATCCCACCGGTGGGATGTTTTACGTCACATATTAGGGCCAGCTGTGGAGGGAGAGAGGAGGAGAGACGGAGAGGGAAAAGGGAGAGAGAGAAAAGGTTTTTTTTTATTCCCGTTAATGAAAGCATAAATTCAGCGGTAGCCTCTCGCTCTCCGATCTTTTTTAACTGAACCGCCGCATTCCAGTTACTTCAGCCTATTTTGCTGGCTGAAATGAAATGTGTATGTGTGGGGGGAATGAGGACATTCACTGCAACACTCGGGATTATCAGAGGAAAAACAGGTAAGAGCGCAGTGTTCGGTTAAGCTGCACGTGCTTCGTATTTTTTGCGCGTGAACATAGCATACTAACACAAACGCTATGTAGTGCATGTAAATGTAAGCCGTTACTGTTATTTCGCCTGCTAATTACAACGTTAATAATAAAAGCAGCACGAGTTAGCCCACTTTTTACATGCCTGAAGTTACAGACAAGCTATAGAGTCACAGTGGTAGCTCTGAGGATAAATACAAACACACCCTTCGTCGCTTTCCTCGTGATAGTCACCCCCTCGCATGCTAAGACAGCGGATGAGAAATGGCTAAGAGAGGAGAGATGGGCAGGCTTTGTTTACTGGGGTAAAGTTTCTTTTGGTAAGTTTCTTTTGCAGAAGTTGAAGATATCGTGTGCTAGTATTACGCTAACAAAAAAAGCTTTAAAAAAAGAAAGAAAGAAAAAATGTAAAGAGTGAAAATTAGCTGTTTTTAGCTAACAGTGAGGAGATTTGTTGCCATGGGTACAGCACAAGGTGGCACCTCTTGCGGCGTAATTAGAGGAGCCTGGTGTAGATTAGAGCATCTCTTTTACTCCTCAATACCCCTGCAGGCGCCGTTCAGCTATCTGGCTTTAAGGGTATAAACTCGTGGTTACAGGGGGTAAAAATACTCCGCAGCTCTTACATCAGTGCACTCCACAATATATTTTTGGGAGCTTCTCCCATTCGCCTCAGAGTGGTTACTGGGTGTCTTGTCATTGCTTGCTCTGGATTGTCGCCTACAACGTCTCTGTGTGTGGGGCAGAGACGCGGCACGGAGCTGAGCGTCCCGGGATTTATTTTTGTATTTTTATTTTTTTAAACATGTGAAATTAAAAACAGCGCAGGTTTAGGACACAGCAGAAAACCTGCACTTTAAGAGAGAGAGAAAATACCGTGGGGATTTGCTGCAGAATGAGGGCTTAACTTCTCCCCCGTGAAGATATGGAAGGGACTCGAGCGTCCTGCGTAAGCGCTGCTGTGACTGCTCACCCGAGCGCTGCTGTGTGGCCGACGTGGGATTTGATCGGGTTTGGATAACGTTTTCTGCCACTGGTCACCACTTGAAAAGCAGCTGGAGTTTACGAGAAAGCATGCCGAACTATTTGAAAAATGTTTCCTACTTATCCCATACGGAGAATCGATGGATCTACTTAAAGATTTGCTTTGTGATCGTCCTCTAAAAATCGATCCAGTCAGGTTATTGTTTTAATGTGTTCTTTTAATGCACTTGAGAAATGTGGAGCGCTTTTGTGAACGGCGCGGGGCTGCACAGTGGGGGCGGTGCTGGCGGGGGATACGTCCCTTCTCAGGGATGGGAGTTTGTCCCGTGCTCCAGGATGGAGAGGGCAGACAGAGGCAAGGGAAAAAATCGCAACCCGCTGAGGAGGATCTCTTCCCCACCCACCGTCTTCAGTCAGATCTACGACACGCAACTCGGTGCTTCCCCCGCAGGTGCAGAGGGTGGAGCGGGGTCCCAGCTTGAGATTCACAGGGGGCAAATGTGGCCAGGTCCAGAACCCCAGCAGCAGCAACAGCAGCGGGAAGCCCAGCATACACGGCTAAAAAAGAAATTTGAGGATCTGAAAAAGCGACACGTACATGACAAAGAAGAATGGATGCGACAGAAGGAGTCATTGTTGAGAGAAGTGGCTGACATTCAAGTAATTGAGAACATTACCACTCCTCTGTCAGCTATACTAAAACACGAATATTTTGTCAGTAGCACACAACTATAAATTGGTGTACTTAATGTTTAATGTTCTTAGATTATTCTTTGGAGTGAAATTGAATGTTTAATCTTCTGTTTGTGTAACCAGCTGTCTATTATCAAACATCCATTCTCTTCTGAGTTCTTCTGTGATTGTAAAAAAAAAAAATGGTTTCCTGCAGGGAGGGGAGAACAGGAGGATTCTGTTGGACCTGAAGACGGTTTTAGAAGAAGTGCAGGTGGAGGTGAAGAGAGAAGAAGAGAAGAGAACCGAGCTCCAGTTGCAGTATACCAGAGACAGATGTGCATGGGAGCTGGAGAAAGCTGAACTTAAATGCAGGATTGCACAGGTAAGTGAGGGATGATGGTGACTTTATTTTTAGTATATATGTACACACACAGACACATCTTATTTTAATAATTGCATATTTTCTTGTGTTTGTGCATGGCTGGCATTCATTGTGGTGTAAATTGGACTTGCTGCCAATATGGCAGGGTGATAAGTGACAGTGGCTTCTATCCAACTCAAGCCTCAGCTCAGACAAAAGATTTGCATGGAGGAGACAAACTTAGTTTTCTCACCGAGCCAGAAACCAACACCAAACTTGGCTTTCAACTGCTGGCTCTGGGAAAATGAAACATTAGCCTGTTTTGGCAATGGATAGCTATTGTTAAATGTGGTGAAAAAGGACAGAAACTACTTGAAGTTAAGTTTGCATACCAGTGCCATGCTGTGTTGGGCACTGTATGGATCACTTGAATGACCATTCACAGCTATTCTTCAAAGCAGTGTGGCTTTAGGGATTTAGCATTTTTTTTCTGGTTATATCAGAAGATGGATTTATTTAGCCGCTTTAATGCCTAAACCTTATGAGACTTGTTCTTCCTTTATAGATCAAAAGAAAGAATGAAAACGTTTCATGCTGTGAACTCTGTTAATATTAAGACTTCACTGCACGCTGACTGCTTTGCATGTCTCTTTGCTCGTTAGATCTGTAGTTTCTCTGTGATGTTGTGATGACAGCAGCTTTATCTGCTAGTTGAGCCCCATATCATTCCTATCACAGACTTTAAACTGATTGATCTCCTTCTGAGTAAAGTCATGAAGCTCCTAAATTCTATAACATGGTGATAGAAATTAAGGGGTTGCTGCAATGATACTGCTGAGAAGTCTGACAAAACCACTCATGATGTAATAACACTAGAATTAAACTAAGTTTCAGGGATTTGTCAGATCACACACATATGGTTTAACTACCATAATGTAGTTTTTCTGTATGTGAGTAGAGAGCAGACTGTGACTTCTCAGCTCTTCTCTTTGTCCCCCAGGGCCTTTTCACAGTGTGGTTGAAAAATAGCCAAATAAAAACGGACATTTACTGTTCTGCTTTGTGTCCGTAAAGCTCAGTGAACCAGTGTGAGAAAGACAATTCAGTTTCTGCAGAGCATACCATGATACCAGAGAAACACACACACACTGATGTTTTCACCAAGATGCTGTAAATGTACTTATCTGTATTAGAGACAGTTACCTGCCACCTGAGAGCTTTTTTTTGGCACAGGTGTCTGTCAGTGTCTGTCCTTGGTAAATGTTTGCAAAGGCCTCATAGTAGTTTGTGTCATAGTGTTTTGTGTTTGTGTCAAATGAGAGTATTTAGAATGTTGCCTCTCATGCACACTCACAGTTTTCTGTATGGATTGCACAAACAGACAAAAGTGAAATGTGACATGCTGAGTAAGATTTACTCCATTGTAGTTGTTTGTGTTGATGCCACATCCTGCCACAGTTTATGCTTTTGGGCACATGTTTACCAAGAGTAAAAATAAGGCTGCCGTTAAAGATCCAAATCCAAACTATTTACAGCAGAGAACTCTACTAACTGACTTGCAGACTTCTAATTACCTTGCATATCATATGAGGGGGGGGGTTAGAAAAATACAGGATTTAAGCCTGGAGTCTATTGTTTATTTCACTCTTTTCACTTCTATGTGGACTACTGAACTAAACAAATGTTAGTTGTCTGTGAAACACCTCACAAAGGTTGACAAGAATGAATGCAAATCAATGAGTGGAGGTCAGCCGAGCAAGTTGGGTGTAGCTTCATTTCACTTTGAAGTGATATGTGAACTATTTCAGTGTGGGTGACAAACTCCTCTGTCATTTTCAACATGTTGGTTTCACTGTGCCAGAAGCAGAAGTATCAGTTTTTTAGTGAGACAAAGCAAACACATGGTGTACTAAAGGGCAAGAAATCGCGAGGGCGCTTTGAATGTGACCTTTGATCACGTTGATGACAATCTATAATAGTAATGGAATGAAGAATATTTATACATGTAAACTCTGTGCATATATGTTTTAAAAACTGCCGTTAAATGCATTCGACTGAGTCATAACGTTAAAGTGGCATCAACTGAGCTCTTTAGTACAGTATGCTGCTAGCTGAACAGCTAGATGCTGTTTATTTATTAGTGCAGTTTAAGGAGACATTTTGAAAGCAGTATCAGACTTTAATTTATTCTCTTTTGGTCGTTTTATAGGTGGTGAATCATAAAGAAGCTGCAAGATTTAGCCATATGAGTAGTTTTTTTTAAAGTTTGTCTTCACTGATATGTTTTCTAGATTAATTGCTGTACCAGAGATTATGGGCTCCAAGCCAAAGTGAGTCAAACAAAGGGCTGCAGTATTTTATCAGCAGTTGTATGTTTGTGCTCATATATTCATATATTAAAGGCACATAATTTTCTTTGGTGGGCTTTTGTATTTTGTAACTGCTATATGTTGTTTCCAGATACCAAAGAAGCATCCAGGGTCCCAGGCAGAGGTCTTAGCCCAGATATTTCCAGGCATATTTCCCTGCATGCCACTGATTTATGAATGCTGCTGGCAGCTAGGAGACATCTCATTCTGCTTTAGCAGCCAACGCTCCCTTCTCCCTTTACCCCAGCTCCCCGCCTCCCCTTGGAATGTAACATTGTACAAGCTGTGTGTTCGCTATTTATAGTGGGTCACCCTGGTGACACAGTTACCTTTATATACCCTGTGTGCCATACAGTGACTGTCAGGGTGGCCAAGAGTAGTTGGAGGTTGTGTATCAAAACTGAATTTAAGGATGTGAATGAGTGTGTTTCCTTGTGCTGGAAGAAATGCTGGTAATCTGCGTCTCTGTTTACGTGTTCCTGTGGTTTTTCCTTTATAAGACAGTTTGACTTCCTTTGTCAATCATTGAAAACTTTGCTTGGCTCTTTATTGTGACTCCAAGCATGTTATTTTTGTATTTTCACTACTTGTTTACATTTAGATGTTTAAATAGAGTGTGGACAGCACCCATCATCACCCATCTCTAATTGTGGAGAACTTTGAAAAGAGCTACAGGCAGATTGTGTTGACTTGTTTTCCTACTCCATAATTTGTTGACCCCAGGCCACAGGCAAAAATAACACCATGACCGAGGTTTTTGGTTTGTGTCTGCGGATGGACACTGAAATAACGCATTTGTGCAAGCTTATGCATTCTCTCCCTCTTTCTAACAAACACTACATACAAACTCACACACGCACATGCACACACACCCAGGCACACTAATATATGCACAGGCGTTGTCCTGGGCTCTTTCCAGCACCAAAGCCATTTTTTTTTTTTTTTTTTTTTTACTAGCAACAAAAATGCACATTTGCCACGGAATGCACAGATCTGTGTACTGAAACACTCCCCTATCCTTAGTTCTGTTAAAAAGCACATTCTCTACATCAGATGGGTTTTCCCCAACACTGCTATATTAAACTGCGAGGCCATCAGTGCTCCAGTGTTTGTTATTTTCAGGCTAAGTCAGTTTTAAGGATGTCTCTTTCTCTCTCTCTATCCTTTTCTCTTACAGTTCATAGTTTTGCAAGATTTCTTTTCATTCTCAGTAATTCGATAACATACTTTCAGTGTCCATGTTTGGCTGTTCAAAAGGGAAAATCCCAGGGGAAATGCCCATCCTATCTTACTTAAAAAGGACCTTGATTTAATTAAAACAGAAAATTCTATTTGAATCCAAAAAGATTGGCATTTTAGTAATGTTTTCAATGCTATTTGCATTGAAAGGAATCATGGTTGTAGCCTTATTTGTGTTAAAAAAACATCTTAACACAAATAACTGGATTACCAGACTGTCATTTGACTGAGGTCACATCTGCTGACATATTTTCCAGTGTGTGAAAATGCCATATCCTGCACTGTATCCTGTGTTCGTTAAGTACCATAGAAAAGAAAGTTGAACCCTGAACCTATGAACCTGTGTGTGGGTTCTTACAGGATATTTTCAGTATTCAGTTTTTTGCCTTTCTCCCTCTTCCTACTTGTGAACCCACTCACACTTATCCCCATGGTGTATTATTCCCCCACTTCCTCCACCTTCTCTTCCTGCCCCTCCTTCATTCTCTTAATTCCACATTTAACATTTTCTCCTACTCCTGCCTTGAATGTCTTGTCATCTGGCTTTCATCCTCTGGTTCTCCAATTGCAATTTATCCTTTATCACGACTGTTTTCTACAATGTCTCTCCCACTCTTTTTCTTTCAATCTCCCTGCTAACTTTTTTCTCCTCCTCTGCAAACTGTGCACTCCCTGTCTGGTTCTTTCAGTTGGAGGCTAGAGAGGCTGCTGGATTGGTACGTGGAGGGGTCCAGTCAGCAGCAGGACCTGGCTCTTCAGCTTCACGGTGCACTCGAGAACAGCACGGTGAGACATCGACGACCCGCAGGGAGAGGGAAGAGCAGCAGAGGATCCTGGCAGATACATATTCTACGGCCATGGACCTGCGCAGCCGCCTGGAGCACAGTGAGAGGGACTGGTTGAGAGAGAAAGCTGAGCTGCTGGAAAGGTTTGACGTGGAGAGAAGGGAGTGGGAGAGCCAGCTGAAGGATATGCAGAAGAAAATAGAAGAGGTAAGATGTTCTGAGTGTGAGAGTATGTCCACATTTCATTGGATTTGTGGTTAAAGGTGAAAGTTGTCTTTATAGTCACAGTCAGGGCAATTTTGTTTTGCAGCAAGTTTATATAACAGTAAACAACAACAAAAGCTTATCACATAAAAAGTAAAACATCACACCAAGTATGCAAAAATTACAAACGTTGTACAGTAGTTGTTGAGTAGTAGTTAACTTAGCCACTTTTAATTGTCCATCCATAACAGGAAATTATATGATGTATGGCTTCATATAGCTGCTACAGTGTGTAACACTTCCCTCCTTCACATCCTGTTCACCATCAACTGTGTGAAAACATCCTCCCTGATCATTACAACGGAGTTTGAGGAAAGAAAGGCATTGGAGGAATTAAAGCGCTCTGCTAGTCCTCTGGACTCTGAGACAGGCGAGAGGCAGTGATTAGGACTGTCAGTGACCTGGAGTGCTGCAGTAATGAACTCCTCCATATGTAAACATCTATGTTAGACAAGTCTGCAGCAGTCAGAAAAATGACTGGTTTCTTATTTCTATTTGGATAATAGAGTGTGCTGATATGGTGCAATTGGTCCAAACTTGGTGTGAAGTTATTCACACTTTTCTAAAGTGCAAATTGACTAATTGAACACAAGTTTAGGAAATCCTTGATCTTTAATGTTTAGAAGTATACCTGTTTATGTGAGAACAGCAGAAAAGGTCATTGGTGCCTCACTTCTAACACTATTGGACATCTACAACAAGCACTGCATCTGCAGAAGTCTGGGCATTGCAAATGATCCCACTCATCTTTTGTGCAGTCTGTTTTCACTTATGCAGTCAGGGAAAAAGGTACAGGAGCATTTGCTCAAGGGTCACGCTCCTGTTAAACAGTTTGCGCCCCTACATCAATCAGGCTGCTGAATTAGAACAACAGAAATTACTTTAAATCTTTGCTCTCTGACCTATACCAGTTTACTAGCTGTTTATCATCCTGCTATTTTGCAATATACACATTTTTTATTTTTAAGTTTTTTTAAAATGTTGTTTTGTTTTTATGTAGTTACATAAAGTTTAGAAATTAAACAAGTGGATTGAAATCTGACATGCCCAGAAAAACAGATTAGTGTTTTTTATACCCAAGTAGTTGGACAGAGAGCAAAAGCACTGGAACAATTTGCTATGAAAAGAACATGTGGCTCTAATTTGCCCCCTTGAGACCAGAAAATTAGAGAGGAAAACAACAGAGGAATAAAGAAGGCTAAAGCGCAGTAGTCCCATCTAGACATTGCATGATGAGAAGGGAGCCTAGTCGGCATGAATTGCTTACTATTTTAAGATTTCCATGGTAGGAGGCCAAAGGTTATCCAATGTTATTTGAGAGAAGTCTTTGAATGTTATTTTCTTTAGTCTGCTGTGGTCTAAAAATGTTCATTAGCTGTCTTGCCTGACTTCTCATCATTTAACATGAAGTTATTATTATGCATAAGCAGTGGACTCAGAATTTTACTGTATAATCATATGGTGCCATTTATAGTCTTCGCACTGCTTGAGCCTTTCATTATCTGTTATATTTAATCTCATCCTAAGGTTGAGGTTGGGCTATGCTGTAACACACTAGTCTGTTAAAAGATGCATGTCATTAAATTAATAATATCAGTGGATAAAAAAAAATCTTACTACAGATATTATTTTTCAAAAATATTTTCATTCTAAATAAAATATTTGCCTATTTTAATAACAATATTGCATTTCCTTCATTATTAGAAACCTGTTAACAAAGTCTGTCAACATAGCTGTGCAAATTCTGACCTCTGTTTCCTCTTCTCATGTCTAGCTGTACTGTGAGGTGAGAACCAAGCGAGCAGGGGCTGGACTGGACAGTGGCAGACAGGATGCCGCCAGTGATGCTGTGCATAGACTCAGCATCCGCTCCACCAGCACAGGGTCGAGTCTTCTCAGCGATAACTCCCACTCGGAGCCACTCAGCAGCAGCAGTCAGTCAGAGCCAAACAGACATCCATCTTTACCTGGACTTTATCACAACAGAAGCATCAGTGTTGATGGTGGTTGCAGTAACAAAGACAGTCACCACTCCACCTGTTTCCAGAAAGACAGTCTGTGTGATTTTATAGTTGGTAATGAGTTCGCTCGGCGCCAGTATTCACAACCTAAGCTTGTGGATGTATTGAAATCTGCAGGGACTTGGCAGCAAAGCTCAGTCACTGATAATAAGGAAGATGTGGATACAGCAGCGCTGGATGCTGATTATCACGGAGCCCCAGAATGTGGAGTAAAAAAGGAAAATGTTTGTAAAGGCAATGAGGAAAGAGACCCGAGCGACGGCAGTGACAAGAAGACGAATACGATTGCTCTTAATGCTGTGAGGGTTTTTATCTATTTTTTAAATTTGCTATTAACTTTAACACTAGATATATTACATTATATTTGTCACTGGTGATGTTAACAGTGTACCCGTACTCTGGCCTGTACCTGTATTTTAGTTATCACTTGGTGACCTTTTGCAGATAATCCTCTTTATGTGCCATACCACCAGCTCTAGGTTTTAGTGATAAAATACTCTGGCATTACACAATATTCATCTTGTCTCATTGTCTTTCTTTCTGCAACGTTTGTCTGTTTCAGGCTCTCAAAGAGATTGCTCGTGTAAGTGAGGAGCTTTGTAGTTACCAGGATGAGATCAGAAAGAAGAACGGAGATAAGAGGTAAAGCCCTGTTTTTATGTTAACTCTCTGGCACCAGCATAGGAGTAGGATAATCTGTGTCTGCTGAAGCTCACCATGTACATAGTGTCAATGCCATGTTTGTTTTATTGCAAAGTGTACATACATTACATTTCTCTTCAAACTTCGGATGTAAATTGTCTAGATTGATTTTGTAGAAAGATACTGGACTCAGTTTACACTTTATTTGCTTTCAGGAATCGATCTGAATCTCTGTGCCTATCTCAGGAAAGTGACATACTCTTTGACCATAATGAAACGCGCCTAGATGTTGATGAAGCTCCTTGTGACCTCAGCCAGATCTACGATGATCTCCTGGCCTTGGAGAGGGAAAATTGGATCACTTTGTCTCCAGGTAACACCTGGCAAGTGAAAAGAGGGCTGAGTGAATCCTGGACAACAAAGAACAGTGATCCAGATGGCTACACAAACACACAGACAAGCCATGGAGTGCACTCTGAAATGGATACAGCAGCCCCACCCATCCCTCCTCGGACCTCCTCCTGGAATCTGAGCACTCCCATCCATCCGGACACAGAACTGCACATCCCAGAATCTCCAATATCAACTGTGAAGAAGTGCCATAGTCCCTGCGCTTTAGTGGACAGAAAGTGTAGCAGCCCATCCATTGTCAGGAAGTTTGGGGCTATGCTACAAGAAAATGAAGGAAAAGTTTTTGTAGATGGTGTGGTAGCATCGTGCTCTGTGCCTGCTAACTCTAACTGTAATATGGCCTGTTGCCATAACCGCTGGTCCTGTGATACAAGCAAGATCACTAACAGTAAGTTGTCCACATATGGATCTGTGCAGAAAAGCTTCTCTGAAGTCAACATACGGACTGCCAGGAAAGATCTGTGTTCAGATTACGGTCCAGGTGTTGGAAATTTAAAAGGTGCTGAGGCACAAACACCTCAAACTGTCAGAGAATTACCTGTAGAGTTGCTCCTGTCCTCACCTGTCAGCCCCAACCTTCAGGGATCCAGAAGAAACATTATGCTGGAACAAAAAACAGCTGAGTTCAACCGAACTTTATTTCAGGCAGAGATGGGCCGTGGGGTAGATGGAGAAGACAGTTTTAGTGCAACGAATACCAGCTCAGTGGGTTTCCAGCCGGTCCATACAGAATCTGAGGTTTTACCTTCCAAAGAGACTAAGTTTGAGCCACATTTTACTGATGCAACCACTAGCATCATGGGTGTGCATCCTGAAGCAACTGTCTCAGAGTCTGCAATACAGAACCCTGAGGTCCAACCAAGGTCAGTAAGATGCACCACTAAACCAGAGGAGGCTATTATAAAGCAAGAACCTCCTTCTGTACTTTCAACTGTTCCACCACAGGCTGTTCTTAGGGAAGCACCAGTACCCTCTCATAATCCTGCACACCATTGTGAGGTCAAGCACAAAGTTCGAACAGCAAGCAGTCCTTCGAAGAAAACACAACACAGAGGAGCAACAGAGGGTCTTTTTTCTGAACCGGTCTTGCCTGCAAGTACTCAGCCAGCTCAGCCTGTGGATGATTCCAGCTCTAAGAAAGAGAATCCCTATGGAGCAAAGACTCAGCCAGTCAGAGCTGCTGTTTCACTCCAGCAGCTGTCTGCTGAGAACAAACAAAGACAGACGGCAGCGCCAAGACATGTTTCTGGGTCTTCCTGCCAGTCTGACTCCTCCAGACCTGGGCCTCGAATAATGAATGACCATCCGTGGAAACCCCTCACTCTTGCTGCATACCCGAGGCCTGAGGGATCCAGGTCCAACTATGGAGCAGTGGAAAGAATTCTGAAAAATTATGAAAGTGCAGCTCGGGCACAACAGAACCAACAGAACGAGATGCATTCTAACTCTAACCCATTCTTCAGTGCTGCACAGGAGAAGAACGCCACAGAACTGGACATGCTGAATGTGAACCCTCTGCCTTTACCTCTTACTTTGAGACACACACAGAGTGCACACAACTTACAGACACACGCCAGTCATGCACAGCTAAGCAGCCACAGTGCCAGTGGTGTGAAAGAGATACAGCTTGTAATACAGGTGGGTGGAGCTTGACAGAATTATGCATGCTTGTATTAATGGAAATGCTTTTTTCATTCAGCAGATCTTCACATTGAAGATGTTAATATAAAGAAAGTTCACTTGAAGAAAGTCTGCAACTCTGTGTTTAAGTTTGAACAAAATCTATTTAAGTAATACTATAGTTTTGGGGCCAGTTATACCAATGGACCAGGAAGTTGTACATTTTGTTCTGTTCCATTATGAAACACTAGGCAATTACCCTTGACTGAGGACAGCTCCAGTGGGAATGTTGTTTATTTCTGGTATGTGCTAAGAGACAGAGGCAGGCCAAAGTCTCCATTATAATCTGGGCATCTGGGCCATTCCATTGCTTAAAGGCTCTTAACAAAAGGAACTGGCAGTGTGGTATATAAAGTTTAAAAAAGGGAGGTCTGTTCACCCTCACTGGCTTGTCTTTCATCTTTCAATGGTTCTATAGTGGAAGTGTTTTTCTGGCCTTTGTGTTGAAATTACAGAAGTATCTGCAAGAAACCAGCTGACTAAATGCCCTTGGCAGATTGCAGAGTGGAGTGAGCTGAAGTGATTATGCTTCTTTCAAGTCATGCAAATGTTTAAGAAATTGTGCAAGTAATTATCAGCCAGTTTTATTTGACCTCGTGAAAAGAACGTAATTGGAGGCACAACTGAGGAGCACTACCCAAGATGATTCTGAAGTGCTTTTAAATCGGTTCAACTGCAGCATATGTAAGATATTCAGTTTCACTTTCCCCTCGACCACCATGTGTGACTTTTTCACATAAGAATCCTTTATTTTAGTGTTCCTGTTTGAAATGTGCCTGTTGTTTTCCCTAGGGTCAAGAAGACAACTAATGGAACACATGACAGAATGTAAAGTATCTAAGTGTGTGAATTTGATTGAAGACAGGACGGTGTGATGATCCTAAATGTTAATTCATTTTTTTCCTCTCAGGAAAATGAAGAGCCTTCTGTCTTTTCTTCCTCCTCCCACAAGAGCTTTTCAAGACCTGCCCGCCCAGCCAACCGTCGTCTCCCCTCACGATGGGCCAGCCGCTCCCCCACTTCGTCCTCTTCCACCTCGTCCTCTCCCTCTACCACTCCTGTTGTGCCTCCATCCATTCCCCTTCAGAAGCTCTCCTCCTCCTTTACATACTCACATGCCTTTCACATTGAGACTATCATCATTTGATCTTCACTGTGTGACCGAACCAACCAGAAGCCTTGAATAATAACCTCTGAATTTTGAACCTTTGCTTTTTACTGTTGTATATAAAAATCCAGACTGCCTCTTAGTTTCTACAGACTAAGAAGTGCTTTAGTTTTGAGTTCATCAGCGAACTCTTAGAATGTATGGTATCCAGTGGAGCCTAATTGACCAAGAAAGGTAAGAAGTGTCTGAAGCAGCTTCAGTAATTCAACAGTACGCTCTGATTAATCTGCTAGGAATCATACCTTGAATCCGACGCTGAATACATCACCTTCCAAGGAATGACACAGCCGGCGTGTCAGTTATTTATGTCAACCATCTGAAAGGATAATCTCTGCTCAGGTCTGGATTCTAGCTTTGACTAGTGTAGCCTTGCTAATCCATCAACAACAGACACTTCACTTCTCACTCTGATATATAAACTGTATTTACACATTGAAAGTGATGCTGATAAAGTGGTTAAACCAAGTAAAATCCAAAATAATGTATTTACAATGTACTTTATTTTGTATTTTGCGTGCATCGTGTTTATGTGCTTTTTTTGCACAAAGTGTGATATTACATATACAACATGTAGCATCATGTTGACTTCAGAGATAAAGATGGTGGATTTTCTTTTAGCATTACTTTCTCCCAAACAAAGCAGTGTCAGTTTTCTGCCTTCTTGATCACTATCTTCAGTACATGCCTGGACTGTACCTTGCCTGTGACTAAAACACATTGCTTTACACTTATTTGTGGTTTAAATTTTTCTTTACTAAGCAAAAAGAACATTTACTTGATATCAACAGGTTAAATGTGAGGTTTTTTTTATAACTTTGTACCAAAGGCTGATCTATTCAACATTTCCTTTTTTTTAATTAAATGCATTGTTTGTAATTACATTTTTTTTTGTCCATCCACTTCTGATGTTTTCTAGAGTTTCTGTCAAAACTAATTCTTGAGCTCCTGCTTAATTGCATAACATCGCTAACAATGCATATGAAAGACATAGAACAGCCTTTTTCTCTACTTTTCCTAATTCTGAATGGTCACATATCAGGACATTACTCAGCTGAGTAGTACAGTATTTTTGAGTCAAAGTCGTAAATCATGAAAGTGATGCCTTTGCTGTTCATTTTGTGTAATAAACATAAGGACTTGGTGATTTTGCTTCTCTTTTCACATGACATGTCAGAGTCTTTGTAATATACCTGTAATATATCTAGGATATGCTATATGTGCTTTTGTCATGCTCTGTTTGTTAGCGACGTCCCTCAAAATTGTTGACAGCTTAAACCGTATTGTGAAAGCAACAGACCAACATAACACAATATTAGAGGCGTGTTGTTATACAGTAGAATAGAAAAAATAATAAATTTACTAGTCCCATAACTAAACCCTTTTATTTGACCTATTTAATATGATAACTATGTATAAGCAATGCCTTATAACAACAGTTGCCTTGTGGCACTATATGCTGCAAATTAAAGACTCCACAATATTAGAGAGAAAAACCCAACAATCACAAAATCCCCTGTGAGTAAACACATGGCGATGGCAGGGAGGAACAAGCCCCTTTTAACAGGGGGTTCTTCTTCATCTTCCCCTGAGTCTGACATAACCAGAGTCAGGAAAGGGTGGGCATTTGTGGTTGACAGGGGTGGTGAGGGTAAAAAGAAGAGAAAAAAGATCATAGGTAGATAAGGTCAAAACACAAACTACAGGAGAGGGCATACATTGAATAATTTATTTCTCAAAAATCAACCCATGCCTGATTCCCAGGTTGCGTGTGTCTTCAAACCTTATCCTTGCACTATGAGCAATAATTTAGTACATTTTGGACATTGGTCAGACTTTGCGCATAAATATTTATGTGAGAGAAACCAAGTCACAGTTGTACATGACGTTTCAGCTCACAGAGATGAAGCACCAGAATCAAACGACTGTCTGGCTCCAGTTGCTTCGATCTTGCCAGCCAAGATCTTTGGTAACACTGTGATCTCTTCCTGTGAGTGCAGAGCAACGTGACATCAGGAACTGTCTGTCTGACACTAGACACTATAGTGTCAATGTGTAAGCACTTCTGTTCCCACCTTTTCTTTTTGCAGTTTTCTTTCACATTCCTTTTTGTAAATATGTTTCCATCAGATGAAGTAAATGTGCATTTTTGTGTTTATTTTTTACTTGCCTAAACACAAAAACATGAAAAGTACCATGCTATTTATGAATATCAAGGCTCTGTTTGGTAAATACATTAGTTATGCAACTTCACACACACTCACACAGCCCTCACCCTGAAACTTTGCACTCTAGGCTGACTGAAATAACAGGTGCGACAATGTTGTGGTGCCAGAAATCCTACCAGGGGCTGATATAAATATAAATATTGTAATTCTCTTCTGACCTGCCCAGTCTAGGACCATATTGGCTGTACAACCCTGTTTTACTATGTCAAGGTTGGGCAAGAGTGCAAACTTGTGCTATCCTGTAGTCAGATCTGGAGGTTTCCAGATGCTTAAACCATTATATAACTAGTGCTCTTTATCCTGTTGCTGATTAAAATAACACTGAGGGAAAGAATTTAGAGAACAATCTGTATTTCATCAAGGAGGCAAAGAATGGTAACACTTAAAACTACCGTCACCAAGTGTTGACACAGGAGCTGTAAGAGTCTACTGGTTATTCTTGTAATAGTTAATGGAAAATAATTATTGTCTTTAGCAAGCCTTTATGTCATTAGTGAAAGATCAGAAAGATAAATATCAGAATTTCAATACTGGAGCAATAGCTTTTCCCCACAATTTATTAAGTCACTTAATTGTTTAAGTATAACAGTTTTTGTAGTTGTGCCTCTATACACCAACCCAGTGAATTTCGAATTAAACAATGATTATGTGATTGAAGTGTAGACTTTCAGCTTTAACTCAGGGCATTTGACAAATGAAGTAGACATAATATCTGAAGTTAAGAGTTGAGACCTAAAGAGATCTACCTGCGAGTGAGAGAGGTTATAATTAGGCTGAAAACACCAAATAAACCTATGAAAGAGATAGCAGAAACTCAACAATTTGGTGCATTGTTAAAAAGAAGGAATGCAATGACCAGCTCAGCAAGAGGCCTGGAAGACCAAAGAAGAATGCTAAAGTGCACAAAGAAAGAATTATTTCAACAGATAAGAAAAACAACTTTACAGCATCTAACCAAGTCTTGAGGAGGCAGGTGTATCACTGCCAAAGTCTACAAGAAAGAGACATCCTCTTGCAAATTGTTGACAACAAGGTGCAAACCAGTGATTCCACTTAATGGCAGCAAGGTCTGATTAGACTTAGCCTGCTGGAGACAACGCTATTGTGTATGGGTCTATATGGCAGCCAGTGGAACCAGGTCACTAGCGTTTATTGATGATGTGACTTTTTTTAGTTGACTTTACTGTATTCCATTCTGCAAAAGCGGATTAGGGCCACCAGGAAAAAAAAGTCGCCACGTCTTTCTTTTCTTCTTTTCCAGAATTCCGAGATTAAACTCAGAATTCTGATTTTTTTTCTCAGAATTCTTTTTTTTCCCTCAGAATTCTGAGAAAAAAGTCAGAATTCTGACTTTAACCTCAGAATTCTAAGATTACTAAAATGACTTTAATCTCAGATTAAAGTGGGAATTCTGAGAAAGAAAGTCAGAATTCTGACTTTCATCTCAGAATTCTGGAAAAGAAAAAAAAAAGCCCACTCTTTTTTTTTGGTGGCCCTAATCCTCTTCTGTACCATTCTCATTAAACCCCCTCCTCTGGTAAAAAGAGAAAATATACACACAAATAAACAAGGCACATGATCATTCAATACACATCATCATCATCATCATCATCAAAAAAAGAAACCAAATAAGTACATCTATCAACAAATCACCCACTTAACTTAAATCATAATAGACTTCTTTCCACTAAATCAAAAGCTTGCTTTTTTTCTATTTAAAAGCAAAATACAGTTGTTTCTTATAGCGCAAATATAAATCAATTACATCATGTAAAACAAATCTATGATTAATTGTAGAGTAATCCACCCTAACACCAGCGTGCTCATCTCCCAGAAAACCCACTGCAGTTAAATAAGAAAGCTAGGTTAAACTACTTCTGACTGCTGATAGAAGTAGCAGGATGAATTGTGAAGTGTACATGGTAATACGCTCTGCTCAGATTCAGCCCAGTGCTGCAAAAATCAGATAGAGCTTCACTTAGTAAATGGAAAATCAAAGCATACTTTAAAGCAACCCAAGGTTTTCTCAAGGCAAAGAAATTGGATATTCTTCAATGGCCAAGTCAATCTGATATCAACCCAACAGCGCATGCTTTTCCATTATTAAATACAAAACTGAATGCAGACAGACCCACCACAAACAAGCAGAAACTGAAGGTGGCTGCAGTAAAGGTCTAGCAGAGCAACTCGAGCGAGAAAATGCAGCATTTGTTCTAGACGTTTCATCCAAGTAGTAAAAAGGTTGTTTGTCCAAAATTTTACAAGATTTTTGTAAAAGTCGTCGAAATAAAGATGAAAGTCTGCACTTCAGCCACATATTGAACACTGTGAACATTAAGCATGTCCGAAAAAAAATAACTTAGGTTTCTTAATTGAGAAATTTGTGAGTTGTAAAGAATGTAGTTCGCATAAAAATTGGTTCATAATGTGTTGTTTCAAATGCATGGTACACATTATAATAGGTGTCTTTTTGTCTGCCAGTGTTTCAGTTACGTCTTGAATGGTGACGTCCCTGTTGCTGCCTCCACTGAGAAGTATCCACAGCCTTTCCAGAGTCTCCTGGCGCTCTGCCGTCCACCCCCACAGACCTCTAAGCACTCCTCACAGGAAACCTCCGGGCCCCAGAGAACCTCTGGCACCTGCCAACCTGCCATTCTTTGTGCTCTGAAATAGACCCTTACAGGCTCTTATCTCATCTCTGAGTGTAGCTGAGATATTACTCAGTCTATGGGACCCCCTATTAAAGGGGATTGTGCTCTATATGGGGACAAAAAACAAACACATATTTTAAGGATATTGTCGGTCAGATTTCCAGGAATTGTACCTAAATCAAGGTAATGTCCTTTGAGTGTGTATGTGTGTGTGAATGTGTGCCTGTGTGTGTGTTTCCTTATCTTGATGTGTTGGTATAGAGCCATGCTGACTGCGGCAAATTCCCCGACTTCCTGTGGAGCCCCAGACAGCTGCATATTGATCAGTACACTGATGCATCAGTTTGAAGGCCACATACAGTAAACACACGGCCACACACTGAAACACACACAGACATACAGGGCATGCAACAGCATTTGTGCATGCATATAGGCAGATGTGAGAAATGTCTTTCTCCCATTAGCAAGGCTGTAATTTCAGACAGCCTTCCATTATCAGTCTGTGGCTGCATCACTGATATCCAGATGGATGATAAAACAGGCTAAAAGGGCTGAGCAGACAGTGACTGAAAGTAGATGAGCAGAGTTAGAAAGATGGAAGACACCACACCAGGCTGCTTGTTTATCACACACTGTAGAGAGACCAATGTATATGCAAATTGCACAAAGCCACGGTGTCGTCCAGGTTCTGCACTTCACACAGTGATATTTATGGACAGGTTGGAGGCTAGCTGACCAAGCTGAATGCACCATGCAGAGCAAGAAAGGGAGTCAGCGTGTCTGGAATGCCTTCCTGGGAAGAGTCCCACCAACCTTTTTGAATTCCTTCTCCACTTTTAAATAGACTGGAGAGGGGTGGACTTTTAAACAGAGTTGACTCTATTGCTGCCTTGGTTACAGTGCAGTGTATCCTTGTTGATGACCTTTTTACATTTGCACTATGACTGTGTCTGGCTACAATAAACCATTTAGGGAAAATTACTCTTTGATCCAGACAGCTGGCACTTGTATGTGCAAAATATTTTCCTTTGAACGCTCCTGTAAAACAGTATGCTATGACAGTTTTAAATAAGGCCACTGCTATCTGATCAGCTGTGGTTCTAGGCATGTGAATGCAACAATATTTTGACAAGTTCTTCTCAGATAACTGTTTTGTGTCAAGTGAAAAGGAATCCTCAGTAATCCGAGCGAAATGAAGGGGGTATTTTTGGCTCCTCTGCTCTTTCCACAGAGATGCTATGGGCTGTGAATAGCGGTAGAGGATGTGTGGATAGAAGGGGAGGATTTATGTGTCCACTAACCACATGCCAGACCACGGGGCAGGAAGTGTCTCAGCCTCCTTCTGTTTTTGGCACATATTTTCCACCTTTTCCTTCATCAACTCTTGCTATTTACAGGAAATCATCCTCTCATTCTTATTTATTTATGATTATTCACTCTTTGCAAGCCCATGATTTCTAACTCTTACTCAACCAGCTTCTCTCATTTCTCCTTCAAATGATGATAAGACTGACTTTTAATTGTTGCCGTGACTCAGAAAAATTCTCTGAAAGAACTGTTTTAAAGATGTATTTAAAGCGCATCCTTGGACAGTACTGTGATCTCAGACACTTTGTTGTCTACCACTCACAAAGGTTTCATGTTTTTGTGAAGCATTGGAGTAGATAGTTCCTCAGACAAAGCAAATATAAATTCACTGGGAACCAAAATACATTCAAAACCAAATAAATATATAAATATATGCGAATAAATCGGCCCCACCGCCATTATAGTATTGCTGCTCAGGAGAAACAGAGCTGAATCTTAACCCTCATCTTGATCTTATTCCAGCCACCTATTTCATATGTTTTGCAATGCCTACTTTGTGTATACAGTTTTGGTTGTTTGACAAAATGTTGACATAGTGCTAGATTAGAAAGTTTTATACTATAAATCATCACAGGTTATAATAGGGTTTTACCATGAAAACCACTGTACAATAGTGATAACTTTACAATAGGTCATGTTATTATGAATGCCAAATGCCTGTGCCGACATGGAAATATGAGTCCTGGGTGCTTTTTGAAGGGCTGGTGTCAGTGCTACTGAATAAGGGCATGTCTGCAAAAGCCAGAGTCTCAGTGTGCAGTGTTTACAGACATGTGATAAAGAACAGATCTCTCTGTGCAGTCCATAGGCCTATGATGGATAACGTTATAGTTCAACAATAAATTATAATTTTTTTAAATATTGTTCAGTCTATGCTGCAGCATTATATATATTTTTGTCTTTTAAAAAAAAATATGTTTAATTTAATTTAATTTATTTTTTTTTTTTAAATACGAACAAAAATGCAGGAAGGGAACATGAGTATTACTCCGCCCCCTGGTGGAGGACTTAAACACCTACAGTCACACGTTGGCTATCATACTTGTTTCCTGAGTTCTTGTTTCTAGGGGGACAGATTTCAAAGTCACACCACCGGACTGTCATAAAGCAAGGTTGGTTTTGTGTTAAATGTTTTATAATGTTAATAGCGACATGTTAAAATTTTATAAAAGAATTTTACGAAACATATTTCATTCGTTTTTAAAGCTAGAAAAGGACTCCTAACCCAGTGTGTGAAATGGTTCACCTCTGAACAGAAGCGTATAAAATGATTTCAAAGTTTGATTCGTCTGGGAATTTTATTATTTTATTTAACTCTTTGTGTTGATACTCTTCTGTCGTACTGCAGTAGTTTCAAAGATGTTTTCCTACATGTACTGTATGCTGGGCTGGGTAATACTACAGACATATGTTACAGATGCCAAATGCTCCGGTTGTTTTTGCCCATTTCATCTTAATGCTAAAAAATGCTACAATACATTTTAATGTTCCTGTTTTATTCACAATATGTTGTGGAAAGACAGTTTATGTGGGTTTGTCTCTGTACACAAACACAGTGGGTTTTAAATCAAGCAATCAACATATTATTAAAGAGCACATTTTTTTTAGCTTTAATTCAAAGACTTTTCCAAATATTTTGAATAAACTGTTTAAGAATTACAGCCATTTTTACACATACACATTTACCTATTTCAATTTATGAAAAATGTTTGTGAAACTCATTAACTGAAAGCTCAAAGTCTGAATTTCAGTCACACTGATTGTTTGAATTAAACCTCACAGAGGCAAAACTGCAAAACTGTGTCCTTGTCCAACAAGTTGAGGACCTGTGAACAAATACTTCAAAGCCCTTGTCTTCTATCATTTTTGACACAGTCCTGCTTTGAAAAGCCAGAAAGTCAATTTCTGTGAAGAGAATAAACATGCACAGCATGGTTAAAAAGATTGCTGTTGTTTTAATCAGTCAGTAAATTATCTTAGCAAAAGTTACCTCAAAGTGTCCATTACATAGTCCCACTATGATTCTATATAAAGTGATTTGTCTAAGTTAGGGGAGAGGCAAGGTATTGATAATAAAATATGGCACTCTGTCCAGTTTAATTAACAGAGGTCTCCACTTCATGATCCTTCATGGTGGCATGAACGTGAACTACAGTTAACCAGCTGCAAGTGAAGAAGACGCATTATTAAAGCATATCATTAAATCAAGCATATTATCATATTAAATACTGATAATATGCATTGATGCCATAATAAGGTGAATAAATATATAATTCCTGCTATGTGTATCTTTAGGGCTCTTTTTATTCACTTTCGCTCACACAGATAATGTGACGTGTTGCCTATTATCATCTTGCAAAGTATCCTAGTATCACTTTATCATGATGCCATCAGTATTGTGTATAACAGAGTACCAAACGGTGTGTATTGTTTGGCCACAACCTTAGTCTGAGGCAGTTTCACTGAATCTTGCTAAATGCAAATATTTTCTCTCTGTGTTTGTCTGCCATCATGCAGCAGCAGGATGGTCCTCTGTGCACTGAGGCAACAGGTCCTGAGGTGCAGCAGTCACTGCAGAACCTGGGCAAGGTAATGGAGACTAGGCATCATTGCTCATCGCCATAATGGCAACCGCAAATAAAGAATGTCAAGCATGCCAAGTTAAATCCATTTTACGTGTTCACGTATTAAAAAAGATGAATTTCATGTTGATCCTAACATCACAATTTCAGCTAAACTGGATTATATATTTACCATTTATTTGTATCACTTAGTAACATACATCCTCCATGCTGATTTAAACAGAGGTTGTAGTTGTTTTTTTTTTTAAACCATTCCTTCTTCCTCTGTTTGTGAGTGTGAGCATGCAGTTTTACCTTTGAGCAACAAGGATCTATTTGGCTGCTTTGTAAAAGCTTTCTTTAAATTACAGTTATTGATATCTTAACAATCAGTATCATTAAACTCATTAACCTGCAGTACTCTCTGGTCATATCAGTACAATTTAATAAAACCTTATCAGCTAAAGTCCTAATAAACGGTCAATAAATAAAGCACATTGAAAGATTTGGGCCATGGCTCACCTGTGTTATGCAGTGTGTGTCCTGTCACTGCTTTCTTAAAACCCTTCCATATTTTCATTTAGATTTGATATAAGAGTATAGCTAATGGATGGATGATATTGCCAGCTCTGTGTTTAACTAACTAACGCATATATAAATAAGAAAGTAGTTTAAAGACAAAAGGCATTTATTCATCCATGAGTGTTTCTCCAAGGCTGCCACAGAGACAGAGGAGTGGCTGTGTTTACTCCAGCATCCACGGCTTCAACCAGGATGAGATCAAAGAGAAGCTGCAGGCCTTTCATGGAGGCTCCATTGATCTGCTGAAACAGGACTCTGGCATTGCGGTGCTGACCATCAACAACCCATCTCGCATGAATGCTTTCTCTGGTAAGGTCACCTTATATTTAACGCAGACTGACAGATAAAAATTAGCCTCCAATAAATATTTGTAAGTGAAATTGCACTTTGGTTTATTGCTTTGATTATTTTTTGCCCTCCTGGCAGGCAGTATGATGGTAGATCTGGAGGAAAGGGTGAGCCAGCTGGAGAACTGGCCAGAGGGCAAAGGCCTCATAGTTCAGGGTGCAGCTGAAACGTTCTGCTCTGGGTCGGACCTTAATGCTGTCCGAGCAATATCTAACCAACAGGTAACAAAGGGGACAAATTCTTTACTACATTCATGTCGATCTCAGTCTGACTGCTTGCATCTCTCTTATTGAAGATGCCTAAATGATGCTTTTCTTGTCTCATAGGACGGGATGAAGATGTGTATGTTCATGCAGAATAGTCTTACGAGGCTGCTCAGGTAAGGACTCTTGTTTTCCTCTCTCCTGCTTTTTTGCAAACTACAAAAGTGGCCATAACCTTTATGCCCTTAAAGGGGTTTTAGTTTAGTTTTTATATAATGTGCACCACAGTATGCTTACAGAAGCATTTTCTTAGTGTAGGCTCCCCCTGATCTCTGTTGCTCTGGTGGAAGGGAGAGCATTGGGAGGAGGCGCAGAACTCACGACTGCCTGCGATTTCAGGTAACGCTCCTGAGGAGTTTCTGTTACATAACAGCATTTTATCCAAAAGTATAATCTAGCATGCGTATGTTATTCCTTTCTCGCAGATTAATGGCAGCAGGCAGCGTGATCCAGTTTGTCCATAAACACATGGGTCTGGTCCCAGGCTGGGGCGGTGCTGCCCGACTTGTCCACTTGGTCGGAAGCCAGAACGCACTGAAGCTGCTTGGCGGGGCTGTAAAAGTGGATCCCGAGCTTGGCGTGAACATTGGACTGGTGGATGGAGTCCTGGAAGGCCATCAGAATGCAGAAGGTGCTGCCCCTCTCCTGCAGCAGGCTGAAAACTGGCTCAGTCGATACACAAAGGGACCTGCCCCAGTGATCCAAGCTGTGAAGAAAGTGGTGCTGTCAGGCAGAGAGCTTCCTTTGTCTGAAGCTCTGAGGACTGAGAAGGACATATTTGGGACGGTGTGGGGCGCTCCGGCTAACCTGGAGGCCCTGGCGAGCAAGTCCAAACACAAATGACTTTTGTGGAAACTCATTTTAGGGGACTGAAGACTATTATATTATATTAGTTTTTGACTGGGGACTACTAGGCGCATCTGTGCAAATGCAGTGATAGTGAGAGATGAGTCATTGCACAGTGCTGTGGTTGTGATTTTTGTTGCATCTCTGTGACTTTATGCCTACAAGTTTAGATGTTAAGAAGCAAAATAACCCACTGAAGCTTCCTTTCTTTAATGTTGCATACAGAACTTCCAGGTAATGTAAATAAATAAAAATCTGGATTATGCATCTGCCCCTTTGCTAAAAATACAGCATCCGTGGTGCAATGTCAAGTCATAAGAAATGTAGTATCATTCCCACTGTGGAGACTGAAATTATTTGGATTTGTTTACATTCATGCCCAGTGAACATGCTGTATGATCCTGTTGTGTTAGGGATTTATATTTTTCCTAAACCCTTTCAGTGCTAATTCAGCAGATGAACAGTGTGTATCCCCCGGCTCCTCTGACTACGTAATTATGGAAATATTTAGATCAATCCAGGCTGATTAACACTGAAGCAGACAAGACATTGAAGTATAATCAGCATGAGGTAGACTCATCTTTCTGTAGGACAGAGAAACACTGTAGTCATCTTCCCTCTTGTGTGTCCTACACAGGTACTTGTGTAGTTTATATCAGCTGATCCTTCAGATTTCCTCAGTGTCCATGTCGCTGTGGCCTATTAGGAAAACCTTGGCTGTAGGAATGTTTTCCAAGTGGGTATCACTGCTTTGCTCAGTAGCTCTCATCTTCTGCATTAGGAACATTCAAAATTCTGAAGTGCTGGGCTAAATTAAGCATTTCAGCCATACATAGTAAATATCATAAGTTGTAGCCCCCCCCTCTCAGTGTGTAGTTCATTTTTCAGTAACCTGCAGAGCAAATACGGCTCTGTAAAAAGTACAAATGTTCAAGGACTGCAATGGAAAAGGACAGGTCCCTGGAGGTTGCCCAGCTTGTATCCCCTGTTCCCCTTCCAAAGGTCATGTTTCCTGGCAAGACAACCAGCTGGAGTGTTACTGTCTGCTGTGGTCAGAATACCAAACAGCACGGATGTTAGTGAAGGGAAGCCAAATACTTGGTGTAGAGAAAAGGTGGATGAAATGTTAAAGTGTCCCGATTGATTCCGCTACTTTTAAAACCAGGATGGAAATATTTTCCCAGACTGTGCACTGTCACAGAGACGCCAAAACAACAAAATGCAGTCTCCATACAGAGAGAAATAACTTCTGGATGTTGAAATGACACTTTATTCTTAAATTACAAACCATAAAACAAACAAAAAGGTTACTAAGCAAAAAAAAAAAGTTACACAATGATTTATTCTTCAAAATGGAAAGTTTAAAACTGAGCCGATGACTGAGGCATGTAAGAAATGGAAAACCAACGCAACTTGAAACTTCTGCAGGATGACCAATAGCAATGGCATAGATTTGTTCTCTTACTCCCCCAGACATAATATATAAGAGGGTTTACAACCATAAGAAATGCACAAACACAAAATTAAAACATTTACTCAAACTGAAAACATCAATTCTCCACATCCTGCCAACCAGTAGTGTTTAAGTAACTCTCTCTTCAAACACGCACAGATTAGAATACACATTAATTGAGAATACTTTAATCAGGGACATTAAGATGGAAGCTTCAGAGGCATCAGCAGCTTTAAAGGCACAATGCTGCTACTCCACAGTAAAATGCCAATTCTTCAAACCTGGGAAAAGTTCTACACATTCATTAAAACATTTTAGTTGTCATAAAACTGCAGGCGAAATCAAACACAAAATCTTGGCATATAGCCAGATAACCTCTGGTTTCCAGATATTCTAGGTTGCTAATTATTAAGTGTCAAATTTACAATCCCATACAGTTTAAGAGCATCATGTTGAACTTGTTTCCGTTCTTCATCATGAACAAACTCATGTTTTTCTTTTCAAACCACAATTAGCTCTGAAATGAAACGCGCTTCGAAAAAGTTCAGTTACATTTAAAACTTTAAGAAAATGCTTCATAATTAGTTAAATGTGAAGATTGTTGAAGTAAGGTGGAGGCTAGGAATAAGGTATTAAGGGTTAAATTCTCTGCATGAGTAGGCAGATGACTTGAGCTCTTATGAGCTCATTTCTGCGTGCTATGTTAGCTGAGAGAGTTAAGTGCAGATGACCAGAATGCAGCCGTTCATAATGGCTGAGTTCCAAAATCCCATTATGCCTTCTTTCACTGGAAGTCACAAATCTGACTGGGGCTAACACTCTGCCCCCCTCTGGGTGTTAGATAATAAATGTAAACAATAGGTAGGTTTGGCAGAAGTCACTTTTAACTTCCACTTGCCTGCAATTTGAAAAAAAGCAGACTTTATACACCTGCAACCAGTAGTGCACAGACTGATTACAGCCAAGTCTGTTGCACCTCCCTCAAATGATGTGCTGAATAGAAAACATCATGGCTCATAACGCTGTGTATTTATCTGAGTATTTACCAAGCTGTACCTTCTCTCTCTCAGAATGAGAACACTCAGTTCCAGAACATGAAAACAAATTTCTGCTGACTCTGTATTTTTGCGATGAGACTGTTAAAATCACGCAGATACCTCCAGATCATTGTGATCCCAGAATGGGGCACACAAATGGAGGAAAACGTGGTTCTGTTTATTACTGGATGTGTAGTGCCTCATTTCTCCTGCAGAAAGTATTCCACCCCCATTTGATCTGTGACCAAGTGAACGACAGCATAAAGCGAGGAACAAATTAATGAGGAAAACAGCCATTTGGTGATAATATATTAATGATCACTTCACACTTCAGTCACTGTACACTGGCCATCAGGCATTCTGGACCTTCCACTGCTACTGGATGAGGGAGACGGGGAGGCAGACTCTGAACGAGGAGGGGCTCTGTCCTCTGGATTCAGTCTTTGTCTCCTTGGCCTACCCTCCCACGGCTCCACACGCTCTCCATCTCCCCCGTTCTCTTCTTCATCCTCCTCGTCCTCATCATCACTCCAATCTCCAGAGCCAGACTCGTCTACAGAGGTGTGAGGGTCAGAGGACCTGGAAGGTGAGGCCTCCTCTTCCTCATCTTCCTCTCCTTCCCCAGCCTCAGACCGCTCATGAGAAGGTGTGGGCCTGGGGCTGATTTGCAGCTGGGAGAGAGCATCCTCCAGAGGTGGGCTAGTACTGGGGCCTGGCTGACCACCAAGGGAAGTGGGAGGTCTGGCAGGAGCTGAAGGGGCTGATACAGTAGAAGAGATACCTGTAACCTGTTGCTGTATATTTGTTAGTGTGGTATCAGCCCCATCAGCAGAGTTCTCTCTACTTGTAGCCCCTACGGCCCCAGTAACACCCTCAGTGTCCAATCGCAGTCCTGCCACTCCCTTCTTGGGAATATCTAAAACGTCTCTTTTCATCTTACGTCTGCGACCATGCTCATTGCGCCTATACTGCACCATGTTCTCCAGGTCAGCTACATACAAAAAACCAGCGATGAGCATTTCGGCTGTCTTCTTACCCTTGGAGAAAGCGTCCTCCAGCTCACGGCTGGTTCGCTCATCATACTGCCACCAACCATTACGCCCCTCATAATACCAAGCGTGATCACTCGCTGCCCCACCCCGACCTCCTGCTGATGCTTTCAGCTCCTCTGGAGAGAGTAGTGTAGGCCTTTCAAGGAAGTCATCAGGTACTTCTTGTCTGCAGAGAGCGCATCGTTTGCTCTGCCAAGATGCTCCCTTTACACACAGGAAACAGAAGACGTGATGGCATGGCAGTTGGACTGGGTGGACGCAGCTCTGCAGACAGATGGCACACTCAGGAACTGATAGAGCTGGGGATGAGTTGCTGGAGCCAGAGCATGATGATTCTGCACTGTTCCCACTTCCACCACCACTACTGCTGCCTTTCTTGCTGGATGGGAGTGAGCTAACAGAGTGGTCTACCTCTCCACAACTAGCCATCATGAGGAAGTACTGGAAAAAAAAAAAGAGAAGAGTAAAGGAAAATGTTACAATGAATGTGTTCTACCCATTTGTTTATCAGTAGTGTTAATTTCAAAACAGATGTATATTGTGTGAAATTATTAATATTACTGGAGATATTATTCTGTGGCTATCATGTCTTGGTGAATGAATATATCTCTCAATGAAATGCACACTATGCAGCTGATTAGTTTTTTTATTGCTGTTGTCATGACTACACTTAACACAACGTTACTGTCACAAATTAGCAAACAAATAAAAGGCTAAATAAAACCAGCTTTTTATGTTGTCTAATGGTACACTGGTACCATCACAAAATACAAATGCACTATCCATTTGGCACTTACTGAAAAGAGCTTAGTGCTGATGTATCATCAGGAGAGCTGTTCGACCTTGAAACTTGCCACTGTCAAAACGAAAAGAGAAGTGAGCGAAAATGTGTTTCATCTTAAAATACACACAACTGTTCGGTACAATAACAAGCCATTTCTTATAAGAACACATTTCCTCCCAATCAAACCCTTCAGGTCTGGCGTTAAAACCGATTACTTACAGGTTGGGATTAATTCACTAGTTTTAAGTGAAACCTAAGAGGTTAGTGTGTGTGATACAAAAGGCTGCTCGGTTACCTCACAACAATCAGTGAACTGTGCTTTGTGACTTAAACCTTCTATCGTTAAAGCAGGGCTAGTTACAAGCACATTATTTAATTAAATTTAACAGCTAACGATGTGATGGTTATAATACTCACAATAACTATTAATAGTATATAGAAAAACTTGTCTGGCTGATTACCCAGCAGCTGGTCAAACAGTACCTTTTCACTTGTAAAACGAGTCGAACAATAACGACACAGAGGCTTTTCTCGACTGACAAAGCTTCCATAACAATGAAACCTGTTGTAGTTAGCTAGCCTTGGCTAATCTGACGGTAGCACTGTGACTCCAGCAAATAGACGGCGTTCATTTGACGGCGCTAGCTTATTTTAGCAGGGGCGACATAAACAGTCAGAAGACGCGTTTTTCTCACGACACAAACACCACAACGACCGTACACGTACCGTACCGCTGTGTTGAGCTGGTTTTCGTTACAATTCTTTAGATGGTACTAATGTCCAATTCTAATTTGCCCACTTCTGCTGTTCACTGGCTTTGTTTTCCTACGAAAAAGAAGCTGAGATAAAGACGACGACGCAGCCGTACGAACTGACGCAAATCAGACGTAAAATCGCGCGACCATTATCTTCGACGCATGACAACTCGGTAGTCTTCCGGTTTGCTCGTGGCTAGAGGACGTTAGTGTCACAGGAGAGTGGGGCTCCGAAGGTATTTCAATTTTCACTCATTTCAGTAGCTGAATCAACATTCAAGAAGATGTTTTCCCGTGCTGTGAGACCCACCGTTAGCCTCGTGCGGGGCTTGGCCACCTCGTCGCAGAACAAAGCCAAGGTGGCGGTGCTCGGGGCTTCGGGCGGCATAGGCCAGCCGCTATCTCTGCTACTCAAGAATAGCCCCCTGGTGAGCCACCTCTCCCTGTATGATATCGCTCATACACCCGGAGTGGCTGCAGACCTCAGCCACATCGAGACGAGGGCCAAGGTGACCGGCCACATAGGCCCCGACCAGCTCGACGCTGCGCTGCAGGGCTGCGACGTTGTGGTAATTCCAGCCGGCGTGCCCAGAAAACCAGGCATGACCCGCGATGACCTTTTTAACACCAACGCTAGCATTGTGGCCACCTTGACCGATGCCTGCGCCCGCACTTGCCCCGAGGCTCTGATCTGCATTATCTCGAATCCCGTCAACTCCACCATCCCGATTACATCAGAGATCATGAAGAAGCATGGAGTGTACAACCCCAACAAAGTGTTTGGTGTCACAACCTTGGACATTGTAAGAGCTAACACCTTTGTTGCAGAGCTCAAGGGCCTGGATCCTGCTCGTGTTAATGTGCCGGTGATTGGAGGCCATGCTGGGAAGACCATCATTCCCCTCATTTCCCAGTGCACACCTAAAGTGGAGTTCCCTGCTGACCAGCTCTCGGCCCTGACTGAAAGGATCCAGGAGGCCGGCACAGAGGTGGTCAAGGCCAAGGCTGGAGCTGGATCTGCAACCCTCTCGATGGCCTATGCTGGCGCCCGCTTCACCTTCTCCGTCCTGGATGCCATGAATGGAAAAGAGGGAGTGGTGGAGTGTTCCTTTGTCAGGTCTGAGGAGACAGAGTGCAAGTACTTCTCCACACCTATCCTTCTGGGGAAGAATGGCATCGAGAAGAACCTTGGCCTCGGCAAGTTGTCCGCCTTTGAGGAGAAGCTGGTTGCTGACGCCATCGGTGAGCTGAAGGCCTCTATCAAGAAGGGCGAGGATTTTGTCGCCAACTTGAAGTGAACAGTTGACCCCCTAAAAAAAACAGCTGTGATTGAGAATTTGTTCAGTCTATTTAAAGGCATCTGGCTAAATCTTCATCTGTCAGTGTCTCCTCTGTCGTTTTTGATTTAGACTCATCTTGATTCAGATATCATCCTTTTGAACTTGGTTGTATTTGTTATGTATAATTAATGTTCTCTTCTCAAACATTGCTTTATCTTGCACTTAAGATTTGTGTACATACTGTAATGTTGTCTATATTTTGCAAAAGTAAATTTAAATCAGAATTTCATATATTTTCATGTGCAACCCCACATTAGTGGAGACTTCTCTGCTAAATGAATGAGGAGGAAATACTGTCATGCCTGATGCAAAATGCAGTAGATGCTGCTGTTGAGCAAAAATAATCACTTCACCAATAAACAGTTTAGCTTTAAAATGTTTCTTTATTTATTTTTGCACAAAATGGCTTGAATGGGTACACCCAGATGTGACTATCCTACATTTCATATCTCATATTTGTTTACTTGTTTAAACTGACCAAATTGGGTTATGGATTATTCAAAAATGCACACAAATTTAATAATGCACTTTAAAAAAGAAAAAAAGATACTGGGAGCCCATCTTTCTGTAGCTGAAGCTACTCTGGCAAAATATACTTGAAGTATATTTTGCCAGTAGTTTCAGTAGCTTCATATACTTGAATTTATTCAAGTATATTTTGCCAGAGTAGCTTCAACTACAAAAAGATGGGCTCCCAGTATCTTTTTTTCTTTTTTAAAGTAAGTTTTCAAGGCCATAGCTTCTTACTACTGCAATCAGATCTAAGCCAAATGGAGAGCGTGGCGTCTGAGTACTGAGTTTCACTTTCTATTTGAGATCAGCTAATACTTGGTTGGATTGCACAAGATGAAGGCGAAGGGGCAAAAAAGAGAGATTAAAGCAGTCACAGGTACAAACCCATTATAGTTTTATTTGACATACAAGTGTTTTGGTTCCTAGTCGAACTGTATTGAGAGCTTCTATTTACACAAGTAAAACCAGTGGTAGATTAGATTTATCACTTATCTGAATAAAATTAACATTTCCACCAGACATGCATACATTTGAAACTTTATGACCATAATCCTTTTATTCATACCAAGCGGGTTCCCCTTTAGCTTGGCACACCAGATAGTTTGCTTACAGTGAATATTCTAATGATCTTGCAAATACTGCAAAGATGCAGTTGCCTAACAAGGTAGGTCTCCCTCAGCTGTAGTGATTATGAAGATGTCATGAGATGGAAAGAGCAAAAAAAAAAAAAACCCTCACTTTTTATTTTTTTCTTTACAAAATCTGCACCAAATAAAGAGATCTAAAGAACAGGAACAACAATAATGAGAATTCTTCTACATAATGCTGGAAAATCTACATTCAAAATCCAAGATGCACAATGTTGTACCAGAGCCCTATTAAATAACCATTTCAACAAACGTGTAATGTCTTTGTCTCTCATTACATTTGTCTGACAGTCCTCCACACTGTGACAGACAATTCTCAGTGTTCTGCAGTCCCAACAGCAGTCTCAGCAGTGTCTCCTGGACTTTTCATAAGAGACGTTCTCAGCGGTTGAAGAGGAGCTGAACTCAATAGTGGCTCCAGCCTTTTGGCTGAATGTGCCCCGTCCTGCTTGTGCATAAACAGTATATTCAAATCATACAGGTAGCAGCAACACCCCTGCAGAGAGAGGTTGTGAGGGGGGCAAACAGAGGTGAGGGCGGGGAAGTTCTGGAGCACGAAGGATGGGAAGATGACAGAAGTAAGGTGGTGAGGCATTGGATGTTATCTCTCCTGAGCACTACTGGATAGAGCCGTCT
This sequence comes from Oreochromis aureus, assembly GCF_013358895.1. Taxonomy (NCBI): domain Eukaryota; kingdom Metazoa; phylum Chordata; class Actinopteri; order Cichliformes; family Cichlidae; genus Oreochromis; species Oreochromis aureus. The sequence goes on from NC_052952.1 coordinate 10,889,840, forward strand.
ACAGGTGAGACTAGCTCTGTCTCGTGGCCTCTGCGGTGCCTGTGCTCTGTTTTGTTCCTGTTAACAGAATCTTCACGTTCACCCGTGTCTCTCTCCTTCTCTCGTTCCCTTTCTCTCTTCCTCTCCCGCCTCCCCTCCTGATTCTCCTTATCTTTGCGGTTGTTGCGATTCCTTCCTTCTCTCCGCTCATTCTTCTTCCGTCCTGAAAATTAAGAAGATCAAAAAAATTAAGATTTGCAACGTCAGTGGACTGTGGGAGGTGTCAGTAGAAATGACTGCACAAGTATTTTCACAAAGTAATTTGGAATAAAAATATAGTTAAAAACTGCAGTAAATATAGTAAGATGTCAATAATATTTCAAAAGATTGTCCAGCTGGGAAACCTCTGTGTAGTAAGAAATGCCAATTCCAGAAAGTATGCACTTGAAAGTAAAGCACTGTGCACAATTTTCATTTACAGTGCAACATGCTAAGGTTCTCACTAGATGTCAGTGTTTAATCAGTGGTAGCAGCTACACTGTCGGGTCTATCAGCTGTTGCAGCCCTCTCAGTGTGTGATGAGTAGACCTTTGTCCAAAATAGAAAGCCTTTAAATAAACCCCCAATTTATCTGTTCTTGCAACACCATCTCATAAACAAAACAGAGAATTTTGGAATGTTGAAGGTTTATCTCTGCTCGAGCCATAGTTAATAATGATAATAACAAGATCCAGCCGCAGGGAGTTTTGGAGACAGGACCTGCAAGTGAAAGCAGAGGAGGCCCTTTCCTGTTGTTGTACTGCTGCCGCTCATGTGTGAGTGGAACGGAGCAGCACGGCCTGCTCGGCTGTTGGCTGGCCGGTCGGGGATTGTGAAACTGCTGAAGTCGGCAGTAGGCAGAGACACAGGGAGAGGGGAAAGAGAGATAAAGTGGGAGAGAAAACGAGATCCCTGTCTCTCTCCTGTCCGCTTCACGTTCACCCCCCAGCCTTCCTATGCTCATCATCTCCCACTCTGTTCATTAATCAAGGCAGGTGTCTGCTTGGACCAGGGATCAAGTCTGACCCACACATTTTGAGCTTGTGATATGAAGCTCTCTCTGCCAGCTGTGTTTAACCTTCTAGAAATAATGAAAGAACAAGAGGACAGGAGACAGACACCACAGTGAGCGAAAAGTAAGTAAAAAAAAAAGGTAAATGGTAAATGGCCTGTATTTGTATAGCGCTTTTAAAAGAATAAATTATTGCGAAGACAGGTGATTTTAGTGATGGATGGTTGGATAGATGGACGGATGTAGTAATCTGACTCACTGACTCATTCGGGGTATGCCCCCTGTCCTCTGTAAACACAGGAAGTCCCCTTTGCTCTCATTGTTTTCTCTGTCCTGACACCATAACTATTTACAAGTTCAGTGGATTAGTCATACTGTAGCCCCTGTGCTTTTGTCGAGCCAGAAGAGAAACCTAATCCATGCCAGTGTTGAGATGATTACGAGAGTGTTTATCAAACCAACCTGCGTTTGGTTAGTTGGAACAGTTTCTGATGGGCCTTTTGTAAACTGTGTGTTGACATGTGTATAATGGTCCACAAATGGGACACCTTAAGAGGTTTTGGAACATTTTCAGCCGACATTTAGCACATTCCCAAAAGTCAAGTTTTGATGAAAAATATCACAGAGTCTTAAAAGACTTTCAGTGAAGGATTTTTTGGCTGTGGGGAAAACACATGAAACACTTCCAGTAGCGTCATAAAGTGGAACTTGAGCACATGGACCATCAGCTTTCTAAACCACCATGAGTTTAGCTTTTCTTTGCACAAAGACTGGAAGCGATGGGAAACGGCTTTTGCCGAACAATGCAAAGCTTGGTACTTTTTTGGAAATAAACGTGACGTAATCTGTAAATATTTTTTTTCTGTTTGTTTCAGGATTAAAAATGCTTGCTTGCATTATTTGGTGAGGTTCAGAGGCACTAACTGGCAGATTTTTAAACCTTAGGTCAAGTCCTAGGGACCAGAATTTGTCCGGCAAAGACTCCAATCTGGCCCTTTGAAAGGCTCTAAAGAGTACATGGATTTTGAACTTTTAGCTGTATTTTAATAAGTTTTACAGCTTTTCCTATTAATAAAGACCTCCTCCATTGCCATTCAAACTGTGCCAAGGTAGATAAGAAAAGACAGAAAAGCTCCAGTTTTTCTCTCTCTACAACAAAATTTCTATGGTATATAAAAAGAACATTATCTGTGAATTAACCACAAAAAAAGAAAAGAAAAATTTTTTTTTTTTTTTATAAATATAGACAGTCTGGATGATTAGTTAAATATCTTTATGCTGACAGAAATGAGTTTCTTTGATCCAGCCCACTTAAGATCAAAGTGGTGATATAAAATGAGTCTGACATCCCTGCACTAGATGATCAAGTCAGCAAGTTTTTGCACTAAGTGAGCAGTGCCCTGGCATCTTAGCACATAACTGGCATGCTTGACAGTCATATACATTTTGACATAGTGTTAAACCATTAGCAGTAGCTACTCTTTAAGGCTATTCCAGTTGTGGCAACTGCCACAGCTGGGAAGCAATGGAAGCATTTATGATTATATTTGAAACAGACAGGTGTACTGTAAGAGAACAGCTGTAAATCTCTGAGGCCACTCTTTTACCTGTGACTTCTGTTATATGACGTGCATCTGTTGCTGCCTGTATGTCTTATGCTCTGCTCCAGATTTTACCATTTGTATCAAGACTGGACATGCTTTACAAGATTTATGTCCAACACAGTTTAAAAAAAAAGGAGGGTAGGGTTGGGGGGGTAGACATTTCTGGCAAATCTGGATCCAGTAAAAATCTTGCCTGTAACTACTCTCAAATTCAACATAAGACGCCACAGATGACAAACATTTGTCTTTTGTTGTAAGTTTCCTATAATCTATCATTAAGGATCATCTGGAATATATGCAAAAATATGTCAGTTGGCATTTACAGGAGCTTTATAAGGCTCTAAGATTAATGCTACTCTAGTCCAGTAACATGGGATATATAGGTTATAGCTTAGGGAAAGCTGGGCACTGAGGTAATCATATTTTAGAGGAGGGCAGTGCAATCCTATGCGCCACTCTGGAGACACCTCTGTTATCAGGCCATGTTATTCCCTTTGAAATGCCTGCCTGTACATTATAAGTTACTGTAGATCTGCTGAACTGGCTATGATATAACTGCAAGAAATCTGTTACAACATTGTCACAAAGGACAGGATTCAAGAGGGCTTTACTGACTGCATACACAATACTCTGTGTGTGTGTGTGTGTGTGTGTGTGTGTGTGTGTGTGTGTGTGTGTGTGTGTGTGTGTGTGTGTGTGTGTGTGTGTGTGTGTGTGTGTGTGTGTGTGTGTGCATGCGTGTGTGTTTGCTGGAGCAATAAGTGAGCGAGCATGCTACACTAAAAATATCAAAATAAAAAAAACAAACAGAAGTATAGAGTGGGGAAGGAGGAATAAAAATCACAGACCGTATTAGATGACTCTATAACTGTGGTGAGAACAGCAGACAGACAGAGCTCAAATGAGAAAGTAAAGGGGCAGCGAGGGTAAGGGGAGGTTTGTGTCTATGCATGCGAATGTTTAGTGGGGGCACTGTAGGTTTTATGGTGGCACATCCCCTGTGGCAGGCGTTCTGTCGTCCGGGGAGATTTTGGCGAGAGCCAGGCGGGGATTATAGGCTATGGGCTGTCCCACAAGTGGAATGTTGGCTGCATGGTTGGCAGAATGTCATGGGGGGCTGTGGGTGTGTGTAAACCTCCGCCCTCACTGACTGCTTGCTGTTAGTTGGCTCAACTGTCTCTAATATGCATGAGTGTCATTGAGTGTGTATATGCTGGAGTAAAAGGGGGGCTAAGGTCCATCCAGCTACAGTGAGAGTGAGGTGAACTGCAGGCTAATTGAAGGACAAATCAGACATTGCAACTATTGAGAGAGAAGGCAGCAAATGAGGATGTGTATGTCAACATTAATAATTTAGCTCTGAGACTTAGCATGTCTGCTTCCCCACAGCTCTTCTGATTTTATATCACTAATTTAAAAACAGTGCTTAATCAGACCCAAGTGGCATTTGGGATTTTGAAATCATTCTGTAGCTTTGCGGATGTAGGAGCTACAATAGCTGACATCTTTGGAGAACAAAAGCTTTTTTTCCCCCTAATATCAGTCATTTTGAAACAATGCATATGAACTGTGCTCTGATTGGACACATACAATCTATCATGCATACACATATTTTGTATATATTTAAATTTATTTGATTATTTATATTGAAACAGGTTTTAAACAAGTTGCTAAAGTTGTCATTGGGTTAGTTCTTTGTTGCACTGCAGCACGTGACAGTTCAAAGATATACTTAGGCTAAAAAAATGGCTCATGCTCAAGGTAACCATTCATGTTACCTGAATCCTTGTTGCTTGCAGGAGTGGCAAAAGTACAGACATTCTTTACTTAAGTAGAAGTACAGATACTTGTGTTAAAAAGTACTCCAGTTGAAGTACTGATTCAACTTCTTTACTCAAGTAAAAGTGAAAAAGTAAAGTCTCTGAAATGTACTCAAAGAAAGAAAGTAATACGTAGCTGCTTAAAAGACAATTTTGCCATCCATTTTTATGCACAGGTAATAGGACCACAGGTAAATGCCTGGAATGCCAGATTACCTGTCCATTCCTGGGGGCACGTGAGAATGCAAATGTCAGCACGGTTAGATGGGACAGTAAGCAGTCTTTAACCTGCCTGATCTTGATCTAGTACACCTGAGTGTTCACAGACTACCTCCTGCCATGTGCTACATGTGAGAAAGGGTTATTTTTGACAGTTCCCTGGGATGGGTCACGCAACTTCATCTGAAGATTACATGCAAAATTATGAACACTTACCCTGCAAAGTACACAGAAATTTGGACACAAAGTATCACAAGATTTTAGGTTTGCGGCACAGATGAGTGAAAATAAAAGCAAGAAGAATAAGGAGAAAGAAGGGCAATAGTAAAGAAAAAAACACAACAGGGTCAGGCCGAATTGGATGAAATGAGTGAAGGACTCAGTGTTCTAATGTGGAAGAGTAACAGAAGAGGATAGAAGGGGGCGGAGGGGCAAAAGGAGAAAGTGCAAAAGAGGAGAAAAGGATGAGGACAAGAGGAAGGATGTATCAGTGTCAGAGAGCTGTTGGAGGATTACTGGAGGCTCTCTGAAGTCAGACCACTGACCCTCTAGCGTGTGCAGAACGTAAACAGCGGGTAGAGGATGCACCGAGGCAGATAATTAGCTCCCACGCACCAGGGTTTCTCTTGGAGCTGGGGCAACTGGGTTATCCCACAAAGGAGCAAAGTTGATAAGAAGGGTCTGTACTGTGTCTGTGCACAGATCTTTGTTTCTTTCTTTCTTTTTCGTTCTCTCTGTCTCTCTGTACCCCTTTCGTCAGTCTCTGGCTACATCAACAGATCCGTCGACTCTACACTAGAGTCTCGGCACCGACCCCAAATGACTGGGTGCGCTAGCTGGGAGCTTATATGGGGGTCTATGTTTTCTTTGGTTTGTTGGGGGATGATGATGAGGGGATAGATCAGTGAAAAGATACAGATAGCAAATGTGTGAGAGAGAGACAGAGGGCACATTTCACAGTCTGCCTTACAAAGCATGCCAACTCAGTATACTCTCTTCACAAATTACCACTCTGAGTAATGGCTGTGTAGTTATTTCAGTGAGACAATGCTGGTATGTGTGTGTGTGTGTGTGCCTGCATGGAAATGTGAGTGTGTGCATCTATCGCTCTTGCTTGAAATGGAGAATGGCGTATCTATATCTGGAATTGTTTGTGCCTGTGTTGGTTTACATATGTGTGTGTGTGTGTGTGTGTGTGTGTGTGTGTGTGTGTGTGTGTGTGTGTGTGTGTGTGTGTGTGTGTGTGTGTGTGTGTGTGTGTGTGTGTATTGGCAGCTGTGGGGATAAACCAATACTGATCCCCTGGTCGCCGCGTGCCTCCCAGGGGGAGGATGTTGATGTTGAGCTGGCTGTTTCTGCTCCAGAGTCAACTGCTTTTTTGCTGCATCACACACACACACACACACACACACACACACACACACACACACACAGTGTTTGTTCTGTAAGTGTGAGGCCCCAGGGGGCTGGATCTCAGCCTCCTACCCTGTCTGCAATCTGTCATTTAACACTACAGAGCCCAGGCGAAAAAACAACCAGCCGTAGCCACCAACCACCTCAGCAACCACACACACTCAGTACGCACAACACAAGATGATTGTAAATGCACTACAGCTTCGGGTTTAAAAGGGGACGAGCCCGTCTGAAAGCAGTTTGCACTCTATTCATTAGAAATGATCACGCTATCCCCTGTTTACTAGGAGCACAGAAGGCGGTTTTACTGTTTAAAATCCAAAGAGCTCTCGTGGGAAAACACACAGCATAGCCATTGCAACATCACACATGTGTTCTCCCCACTGTCCTCACTCTAGCCACAATGACAGTCCTCTGAGTAAACAGTCGTAGTCCTGAGCGGAAGAACGGCTAGCTCTGGTTGTTCAAGCTTAAGCAGTGTGGTCTGGAATTCATAGAGAATTGAAACCATGCCATGTAGCTCAAATACAATGTTGGCAGTAAGTGTGATGGGTCAGCAGCAATTACCAAAGACAGTGTAATATATAGTAAGCATCTAAGGATTTAAGTTGGGCACATAAGCAGTGCTACTCTGTCACAGCATGTTCTCAGAAATTATGTTTTTTTTGTTTTCTTTACCTGGACATTTCCTCCTCCTGACCATACACTCTCTGATCTCAGAGCCTTCAGGGCAGGGTTTGCCAAAGGGCGACGGGTACTGCATGACCTGCCTTGTGCGGGTCTCCTGGCCCCGCTTGAAGCCACAGGTTCTACCAGATTTAGAGCAGGGGCTCCACTCGCTCCATTCACCCACCTCACAGTGCACTGACAGGAGGAAATTGGGAGAAAGGGAAATATAAGGATGATAAATATTTTGCAAAATTTTGACATGGGGTTACTCGCTTTTTCAAAATGGGTATTTAGCAGACATTTTTCTTTAACATATCCACACTCACACTGGACTGACCTTGCGGTATGCACTCCATGAGTTTGTCATTGGGCTCATAGTCCTCTGGACAGACATGGTGACACATCCCACTGAGCTGGTATAGGCCCGGCCGGCACTGCTTACACGTGTCGCTGCTCACACATGACTCACAGTCTGCAGGACACTCTGCACAGACAAAATGTAATCTGGCATGTAATATGTTTAACGTAGTTCTATATAAACTAGTTCTGCAACCCAAATAAAGTGAAATAAAAGGCAAACTTAAAAAAAATCCCCATGCCTGATTAATGTAAACTCTGAGTACTCACTGAGAATACACTCCCTCTGTGCGTCGCTGCGGACCATGCCCTCAGGGCAGTTCTCCTGGCACTTGCCCAGGTGAAGGTAGAATCCTGCTCGGCAGTGCGTGCAGAAGTTCTTGTTGAAGCAGGAGTCGCACTCCGACCTGCACTCTGACAGAGAAACACAGACCCACCGCCAGCGTTTATTTAAACCATACAAGTTATCGTGTGTGTCCTGCGCGTTAAATATACAGGGTGTCACTGTGTGTGTGTGTATGTGTGTGTGTCAGGCTGGAAAAACAATATAGGACACTGCGGGGAGATTAATGTTTTACAGGCTGGATCGTGATAAATGATTTTAAACAAAGCAACTCTTGATTTCATATAATGTCACCAAAAGGAAACATGCTAACAGGGTCAGTCTCATGTTTTTCACTTGTTCAAGAACATGTAGGCCTGAACTTAATGCCATACTACACTTCACTAGGCAGGGCATATGATTTAATGGCACACACAAAGTCAAGTTACACTTTAAAGACACCATATTTAGCCTGATTATTTCGGTGCTTGTGCTCATTTAAATTTGGATGTTCTCTTTTCATTGGAAATATGCAGTGAGTTAATATATCCATATAAGTTATTTTTTAATTTTTATATTTGCAGTTTATTTGACTCACTTGTACAGGTGTTTCTTTCGGGAGAGCGTGTGCCATAAAAGCCTGGCGGACAGGAAGTCATGCACACCCCGATCTGCTTCATCCCAATCCTCTCCAAATGCATGAAGAAGCGCGGCTTGCAGGAGAGACAGCCATTGTAGTCAGAGCAGGTCAGACAGCCACCCTGCTGGCACCCTGAGCTCACACCAGAGATCGCTGTCGAGAGGAGCGAGTGGACATGTTTCACATTAGATATAGATCTCACACACCAAAATATTAGGATTCTTATTAAAAAAGGAATATTTATGAATAAATATGACATATTTTTCCAGATATTTTAGGGCAACCTTTTGTTTCATCACTCGCAGCTCAAAGTTCTGAGTGCATGTATAACTCATTCCTTCAATGTTCCACCTTATTGTACTGTCTAAAAAGGCAAAAAGAGAGAGAATACCAGTGCTTTTCAAAACTACAGAAGAATGCTTTTCTTACAGAACTTTTTATATCTTTTTATAATTGAGGCAAAACTCACAACAAGCACTTGATATCTGAGTTTTGCATTCTCAAGTTCCTGTCTATGATAGCTTTAAAATCTTGCAGTGATGGTAATAAAACAGGGAATGAAATGAAAATGGAGAAAAGGTTAAAATCCACATCTTTAAGTGTGAGGCCAAAGGTAAATTTAGCTCCACCATGAATTAAATATATTTACAAGGGTTGCATTACAGAAGACAAACCACTTAATGTCACATTAACTTAAAGCCCAGTGCCAATGACAGCAATTTATTCCATGTTTGCAACTCAGTTTATGTGCATAAGTACTGAAGTGTTTAGTTTATGTTGATATATATTTAAGAGTAGAGCTGTCCTCCCCAACTATATACCAGTTTGAGATGATTCACCACACTTTGTCTTCCATGGATGAAAGTACAGGTTGTAGGTTTTAATCATTTTAACTGTATGTTGCAACTTTTGTCACCGGCATGTTTAATGTCTCTCAAATTCCAACATGTTTGCAGCAGCGTGATAGTATTTTAAGTAAACGAATCATAACAAAGGCTAATAGTGACAAATTGTAGAAATATGACTTCTTTGAAAAAACATAACAAAGTCTTGTATAATATTTGCTCTTTGGTGTCTGATTTAAATTGGAGCACAATGAAGAGCGATAAAGTGGACAACCAAAGAGGGGATTTACTGAATACAGCCTGACATGCACACCAGGTCCCAGGCACCTGAGTAGTTCAGTGTTGCTGTCTCCATGAAGACATTGATTAACAGACTTCTTTAAATAATGGCATGTGTAAGTTAATGGGGGGTTTTGAGAAACCCTCTCATGGACAGCTATGTGACAGAAACATATTAATCTATACAAGGAGTGACTCCTGTGGGAGTTATATAGGCAATAAGAGGCTTTGAGAGATTTCCCATGTTTTATATACTTGTTCACCTATGCTGCGCTGCTGCTCCTTTTTGAGACGTGTTGCCATAATCACATATGTCAGGTAAATTAAAAGCAACCCCTGCAAGAACGTCAGGAATTGGTTTTCCTCCCCAGTCTTGGCATTGCATGCCACTGGCTTTCATTGGCCAGCATTTCCAACTCAGGGTTTAGCTGTCAGTTTACCATAGATCATGGATACTTTGTTTGAAATATCCTGACTATCTTTACAACTGCTGTCCATTTGCCCACATGTGTTCCTGCCAAGTTGCCCTGATTCACAGAAGCCTTAAAACACAGGAATTTGGCCTTCCCCTTGCTTTTGCACCAACGAAACCTCAGTTGGACAGTGGTAACTTGCATAACAGCAAGAGTTACACATATAATAAACACATTTGCACACATACACGTTTGTTTTTTGTTTTTTGCAAAAAAACCCCCATTTAATTTCATCCAGTGTGTTACATGCTTACCTTCATGCCTCTCAATTCACCCTGGCTTTACTGTGCACATACTCTGTTGTTAGCCATAAATCAAAGCATCCTCCATGAAGCTGAAACGTCTTCATTAACTATAACTAATATTAATGTAATTCCCACTATTAGCCCGCCCCCTTCGTCTCTGGGTGCATCATCACAGACAGGATGCTCACAGCTTGGGTTCTGTCTCTGTGTGGTGATTTGGACCTGCTAACTGAATGGTCATTGACCCACCCCCACTCACTCTTACCCCCTGCTTTCCCTCTAATGTCTGTACTCATTCACCCTTTCACCAACTAATCCCTCCATCCTCCCTAATATCTGCTTTCTTAGAGGAAGTTGGGATTCATAGAAGGGCCTATCAATTAATGGTTACTGAGTCAGTCTGTAAGAAAGAAGATTAACCTACTCCTTAACACAAAAAACAATTAACATTGGGTCAATATGTCAATATATGCTGGGGTTACAATTTTTTTAATCTTTTTGAGTAAAACAACATATTTTAGTGTATCGTCCTGCACGGAAGTTGTTGACGTTCTCCTTTCATCTCTTTCACACTCTGCTGAGAGGCTCTTTAATATTGTTTAGAGGGAAATAAAACAGTGAAAATATGCGGGGGGTCTAAAGCAATTTGTGTGGTACAAACACACGTTTAAGGGAAAATAATCTACTCATTACATGCCCGATAGATTTGACATCTATCTGGTCCTGTGTGCAGGTCTGAGCTCTGTAATATAACATAAAGAGAAACAGGTGTAGTGAGATCTTTCAGCCCCAGGTGGGAGGGATAAAAACATCACTCCGAAGGTCCATTGTTGTAGATCAGAGACAGTTTTGACCATACTGGCAAGCGATACATGGAATATTCCAGTTATCACCGCTCATCTCAAACAGAGTTAGTCACAGAGCACATCTGGAGACCCTCAATGATAAAGTGTGCGTAGGAAGAACAGAAAAAAAATACTTTATTGATAATTATTTCATAGTGTCATGGAAAAAAGCTGCTCATTGCCCAAGAGAGGAGACATATTGTTGGACCCCAGAGAGATATATGAGAGCTGAAATACCTTCACAGTCAGTGTGGAACTTCTCTGCTGTTTGCTGGAGTCAGTTTTGCATTGACTAACATTTTGCACAATTACAAGAGTTACATTTTGGATTCATATTCACCAGAATCCGATGTACCCTGCGTGATGTGCACCAACAGATTAAAAAAAATCTCCAAAATGTTTTTTTTAAATACTTTTTAATATAAGGCAGCAAATTCACGTAAATCTCACTAAGTATATGAGCTAAAGCTTCATTATTCACCAACCCTGAAACCAAACAAACAACAAACTCCGCGCATGAAATCTGCTCCGCTGACCGCTAGAGAGCGACGGGAACCATGAGACCGAGCGCACAGAGAGGCTGCTGCAGGCTTCAGGTGAATGAATCCAATTAAGGAAACGGGGTTTTAATAGAGAGCTTGAGCCGCTCACCCAGTCCATGCATGGGCGAAATAAATACATTTATTTATTTATTTTTTTAACGGAAATACCAGTTTTCCAAATTAAGCAAACATACATAACATTAAACTCCATTGCAGAAATTAGAGTTGGGAGTGTGGATGTTGGTAATGTGTTGTTGTTGTTTTAAGTATTTTGTTTTTATCTATTTATTTATTTTTTAATTCTTGCTTTTATTACAGAAAAATGAAATGTCACCTGAACTTTTATTTGATGATGTTTTGATTGGTGATCACTTTAAAAGCGCATCAGGAGGATTGTTTGATAACTTTCATATCTGCCAATTTATTACACGGCACAAAATTAATGTCACCGATTAAAAAATCTGACCAAAGACTAAATATTGGAAGATTTGTTTTAATGGCAACAGAATGTACGATGCAGATCTTGGTAACTTCGACTGAAATCGGTCAATAAATATTGTTGAGCATAAGCTGAAATTAAGTGAATATCAATTAAAAACGAGAAGAAATAATACACAAGCCTAATAATAGGACTTTGTGGCGGGGAACGGCAAACAGGACTTTACTCACGTTTATGTTGCCGGTGCCTGGAGCTGCTGTGCTGCTGACAACCAATGTAATCCATGCAGTGCAAGATGATCAAAACAAAGGAGAGTTGTAATTGCATAGTAGCCCAGAGGTGAGACTCGTAAAGCCAATGTCAATGTTCGCCAAAACACTTATTAATAAGATTCCGTTTTCTGTCCCCAGACGAAGACAGAGGCGGGATTGCAGGTAATTCCTAGATACAGCGGGACCCCCAGCAATGTGGTGATATGTGGTGATGGTAATGTACAGTGGCCCAATGATGCCTGGGCCGCTTAGACAGTAACATCCTGGATAAGGTCCACATATGTGCCAAGAAAGCCAGACTGAGTTAGGGATCCGTTATCCTTGTAGTAATAAAGAACATCCCCCCCAACAAAAAACCCCCAAACAAAAACCAAACAACCACGCCAAAAAGATGGATTTTCATCCGTTGCGAGGAGGAGAAAAGCAGAATCAAACATCAGTGAAGGTCGCAAAGAAAAATAGAATGATTGATGAAGCTTTATCGTGACTCTCGAGAAGTTTGAGGGATTAAATCCATTTGTGGAACTCCAAATGAACCTTTCCCTCCCTCTCCAAGTCTTTCTCAGAAGAGATGCGCCGTGCGTCCCGGTGTACAGACTGCGCTAATATGCCGAGGGTCTCGGCTTCATCTGACCATCAGCTGACGTAAAAGCCACTACGGGACCAACAACAGAAAAAACAAATTAAGTTTTTACGTTAAACAGCTCGCGTTGCTCTAGCTACCAAGCGCACACCTCCTCCTTCTCGCTGAGCTACAACTGAACCAAAGTAAATCTCCACAGTTTCAGCGCTTTTCTGCTTTGCGTGCAGGACCCATTCACTTCCCTCAGCCCGCTGATGAATTCATGAATGAATCTAATTTCTCTCTCTCTCTAATCGATTTTTGAAGATGTTTTGCTTTCTGACATTCTTTCTCTCAGTTTTTCTCCGAAGCTTGGGACAAAAAAAATCAGGGTATGCCCTCTAAATAAACTTTTGAGTTCAGAGAGAGAGAGAGAGAGAGAGAGAGAAGAGAGAGAGTTTTTTATCGGATTTCGTCCTTGAAGAGAAATCTTAGCCATGTTTCCAGTAAGAGCTTAAAGAGTGGATGGCCAATATTGAATACTACGCCTCAGAGAGAACCTTGTTTTTTCAGCGAGGGTTTAGTAATGTGAGCTGTTGCTTCTCTGTGATTCCTATTTGGTTTTGCTGTGAAGCTTTGGATGATCATTACTGAATTGTTAAACGATGTAATCAGATGTATACTTGAGTTTTGCTAAATCTTTAGTGCAAATTAATTTCTGTTGGATAAGCAGAAGAAAATGATAGAAGAATGAATGAATCGATGGGTAATTTCTACATCTCATAAAGGAGGTATTTCCCATCCTAAATGATATAATAAAACATAAGTGCCGATGTTTTTGAAGATGTTTTGCTTTGGCTGACATTCTTTGGACAAATTCAAATCAAAACAGTTTTTCTCCCACTGAAGTGACATTTTAAAGTCACTCCAGTCATACTGAAGTCTGCTGAGTACGTATCTGCCACAGACTGTTATTTCATGCATTTGAAGCGTTGTGAGATTGCCTCCTCGGCTGTAATTGGTTGAATGAGGCAAGTGGTGCCAAATGGTCTCTGAAGTCTGCTAACTTTCACAGACTGTTATTTCATGCATTTGAAGCGTTGTGAGATTGCTTGAATGAGGCAAGTGGTGCCAAATGGTCTCATAACTTTCTTGATAAATGCAACCTTTTTTTGCAGTAGCATCTCACTGTATTGCCTCTAGAGGGAGTTCCATAAAAGCTTGTGGCACAGATTCTGCACAGACAAGCAGGGGGATCAGTAGGTTATGGGGAACTTTACACTTGACCTTTGTTTGATGAGTCACAGTGTTTTTTCTATTTATACAATGTAGAAGATCATTCAAGAGAATAACAACAAAGTTTAAAATAGACATGTAACCCAAGAATAATATTCAAATCTTGTTTTGGCCTCAAATTATTTTACATCAAGGAAATATAAATACACTATCAGTCAGTGATACATATGTCGGGACGACCTAAGCACGCAGACGCAGTTAATGCAGGTTTAGACATTTGGGTGATAAATTCTGTTAAATGGATGGACTTTGTGATTTACCTCTACGTTTAGTGAACTACAGCCTCTGGAGACCAGAGCAGAGCAGTGGAAAGGGCAGCTGAAGCTTCATTTGTCTAACTAGTGTGTTGATGTTTAGGGGGAACAGTATCCACGAGTACAGTGCTTTTCCTCCCTGTGGCTTCTGGTCTTTCATCAGTCACTGTGCTGAGGAAAGCAATACAAACACAGTGTGGACTAGTTCTTTATAGCAATACTTCCCTGTTTGCCTGTCTGTACTAACTCAGGACCAGGACAGTGAGACATAACAAAGATTGATGCATTGTTTTAAACCCTTTCACCTCCACCGAGGCGGACTCCTGGATCCAAACTTTGCCACAGATGCGTTAATGTGGAACATGTGACTCTAATACACACATTTCTGTCTTCTTGCCTTCCTTTTTGTAAACTGGTGTGTCTTTGAGCAGCGGCATAGTAACGCCTTTGTTAAACTTTGTCAGACTATGAAATGTAATCTTGTGCGTCTCTCTTCCATGATTTTGCAAAAAAAAAGGGGGGGGGGGTGTTGCAAAATCATTCAGATACAATGTTATGAAAAATTATGAAATTTGCCACCTTGCTTCCTTTAGTCCCATCAGTTTGGTATAAGGGATATAGAAGAATAATGCTGGTCTTTGTGTGCCAGTCTGAGCAAGCCCATGGGAATAGGCACGTGTGTGTATGTGTGTTTGTGCGGGTGTGTATGTGGCACTGGGGTGTGGAAGGTTAAGGTCACTTGGTCAGTCCCTGTGACCATCCAGTGAGAGAATCACTCGACACCTGTAAATGAAGTCAGGCAGGTGCACAAACCCTCTCGACCAGCGATGGATGTACGCGACAAGATTTTTTTTTCTTTTTAATACCACATCCAGTCCTATTTTAGCCTTAATCCATTTTAGGCATTGTACGAGGCTTTGTACCATTATACATGATGACACAGAGTCTGGCACAAATTAATGTTAACATAAAGAACTTTTAAATTCCCAGCTGTTGCTTCTGGTGTTTTGTTTAATAACATGGGCCTAATCCTGACTAGAATATATTGAGACTGGGTGGATCTGTGGAGCATTACATTCTGATCTTATAGTCTCGTAAAATATTTGCTTCCAGTATGTTAACTGCAAAAAATAAATTTGGTACACAGTGGATGGGATCAGTTGTTGAACCTGCTGCCTGTCATCCAGCCTTCCCTAAACAATTAAGCCACAGCCATCAAATGTTCTTTTTGTTGATCTTATTTCTTTCAAAATGAAAAGACATTTTGAAAGAAACACATGCAGACACTTATAAACTTGAAATTAGCATCAATATGGATTTATGTAACCACCAAAAATGAAACAATAAAACTTGCTCTCCTTTTGGTTCTGTTTTGGTTTCTATTACCACCTGAGTGAGATATCTGGTTCTTCTCTGCATTTACCGGCTAGTTGTTAACTTTATCTGTTTTCATGTTGGGCAACCCACCAGTTTTGAATATAATCTGCCTGTAATCGGCCATGCACGGCCTACCAGTAATCTGTATCACATCATTCAGTACTGAAATAGTGTAAAAGTCGGTGTGTTTTCACAACAATATTGGCGACTAGGATAGTGGTGTAGTGATTAGCTCTGTCATCTTACAGCAAGAAGGTGCAGGGTTTGTATCCACTGGCCAATGATTGTCTCTCTTTCTTTAATAACACATAATGTGTGTTGCTCTCTATTTGTTACTTATTACAACAGGTGATGACCCAAGTTAGAGTGGGATACCTACTGGTAATGAGTGTGGGGCTATAACAACTAATCATGGCAACTTGATGGGCTAATAACACATCAATCAGGTGAGGTGACGTGGGCAAAATATAGCTGATTTATCATTTTTTAATCACTCTTCTGTTGTTGATTCTAATCTTGTTCCTAAAAATATTCCCATCAATAGTCAGGTGATTTTCAGAACATGAGAGACTGGACTTTAATGCATGTGTTGGAATGTCAAGAGCTAATTACTTTTGCCATTTTCAAGTTTAGGCTATAAATAAGCCCATCTTTAATATAAACAGATATGTGCTTTGTTGTAACCAACGACATTGCACAACCCTCATTAAGAAGCCATACTCCTAATCTTTAACTGCATCAAAGGATTGAACATACCACAACACCACAAAGCCATTACCTATGATCTCCAAAATGTTCATTCCCAGGCCTATGACTCATAAAATTCCCATTTGACAGTGACAATGCTGATCAAGTGTCCTGTCATCAGCTTAGGAATTAGGCCGGTGTGGACAGCAGTCTGTGGTGTTATAAGCAGACTTTTCTGACATTGCGGCTAATAAAGCTGCAGTTATCCCGCACATTCTCCCTGCATGAAGCAAGCAGAGAGGGAGACAGTGACATGGGGCAGCAGAGGGTGGACAATGTTATGAAAATAGACATGCAGGAGCACACACACACACACGTGTACACATACACATAAATAAAGGCTCTAGAGGTTCCAATAAATACATAGTGATTCTTGAAATTCTGTTAGACACAAAGACAAAGAGGATTAGATTCCTATAAACAAGGTTAAGACAGGTGTGTGTGTGTCTGTGTGTGTGTGCTGGGGTGATTGTGGGGATCATTTCATACTAAGAGGGATTGAGAAGGTAGTCAAGGACAAATAATCACTGTGAGCAAGAGCTGTCAGCTGTACACACAGAGGGAAAGCAAGTCAGAGTTTTGCATAGAGAAGGTCAAAAGAGAAGGGCACCATAGCTGTGTGTGTGGGTGTTCATGTGGGTATGTTTGTGTTTGTGAAAAGGAGACAAATTACCACTGATTTTCAATATTTAAGCGTGTTTCCCTCAGATAAGGAAAAAATGGAAAAACAACCCTGCTCCTTCAAATACACACAGATATGTGTTGAGGATTGTGACTTTTTAGTAAATGTGCTTTGCTTTCGTGCCAAGAGTTTGATGAGAAGTTTGATACCATTTGCATATCTGCCAGGAGATGATTAGCTTAACTTAGCATAATGAATGGAAACTGGAGGAAACGGCTATCCTGGATCTGTCAAAGCAGCAAAGCCTACCTACCACGTTGCATTTTGCGCAAAAAACTCCCCAAACGATGTACTATACAATATCCGAAGTGCGGAAACAATCTAAGACTTAAAAACTGGAGTTAAAGGGGATAATGTACTGGAATATTTCTTGGCTGGTAAATGTGAATTCCCAGCAAGTCATGTAAAACACCAAATTGCTGTTTTTAGACCTGTGTTTTGTTACCTTTCTGACACAGCCAGGCTTGTTGTTTTCATGTTTTCCACTTGTTCTAAACTAAGCCAAAGCTTAAAGTTGCTTGTAGACATATGAGGGGTATATTAATCATCTCATGTTTTAATCAGACTATTTAACACAATCCTGGAGACTGGTGACCCCTAAAGAGACCAGCTGAAGAAGAAGATCATCAGTCATTTCATTCAACTCTGTAGGACAGTCTCATTTCTCAAAATGTTGAACAGTTATGTAAAGAGTTTTTTCCTTAGATACAGTGGCTTGCAAAAGTATTCGGCCCCCTTGAACTTTCCCACATTTTGTCACATTACAGCCACAAACATGAATCAATTTTATTGGAATTCCACGTGAAAGACCAATACAAAGTGGTGTACACGTGAGAAGTGGAACGAAAATCATACATGATTCCAAACATTTTTACAAATAAATAACTGAAAAGTGGGGTGTGCGTAATTATTCAGCCCCTGAGTCAATACTTTGTAGAACCACCTTTTGCTGCAATTACAGCTGCCAGTCTTTTAGGGTATGTCTCTACCAGCTTTGCACATCTAGAGACTGAAATTCTTGCCCATTCTTCTTTGCAAAACAGCTCCAGCTCAGTCAGATTAGATGGACAGCGTTTGTGAACAGCAGTTTTCAAATCTTGCCACAGATTCTCAATTGGATTTAGATCTGGACTTTGACTGGGCCATTCTAACACATGGATATGTTTTGTTTTAAACCATTCCATTGTTGCCCTGGCTTTATGTTTAGGGTCGTTGTCCTGCTGGAAGGTGAACCTCCGCCCCAGTCTCAAGTCTTTTGCAGACTCCAAGAGGTTTTCTTCCAAGATTGCCCTGTATTTGGCTCCATCCATCTTCCCATCAACTCTGACCAGCTTCCCTGTCCCTGCTGAAGAGAAGCACCCCAGAGCATGATGCTGCCACCACCATATTTGACAGTGGGGATGGTGTGTTCAGAGTGATGTGCAGTGTTGGGTTTCCGCCACACATAGCGTTTTGCATTTTGGCCAAAAGTTCCATTTTGGTCTCATCTGACCAGAGCACCTTCTTCCACATGTTTGCTGTGTCCCCACATGGCTTGTGGCAAACTGCAAACGGGACTTCTTATGGTTTTCTGTTAACAATGGCTTTCTTCTTGCCACTCTTCCATAAAGGCCAACTTTGTGCAGTGCACAACTAATAGTTGTCCTGTGGACAGATTCCCCCACCTGAGCTGTAGATCTCTGCAGCTCGTCCAGAGTCACCATGGGCCTCTTGGCTGCATTTCTGATCAGTGCTCTCCTTGTTCGGCCTGTGAGTTTAGGTGGACGGCCTTGTCTTGGTAGGTTTACAGTTGTGCCATACTCCTTCCATTTCTGAATGATCGCTTGAACAGTGCTCCGTGGGATGTTCACGGCTTGGGAAATCTTTTGTAGCCTAAGCCTGCTTTAAATTTCTCAATAACTTTATCCCTGACCTGTCTGGTGTGTTCTTTGGACTTCATGGTGTTGCTGCTCCCAATATTCTCTTAGAAACCTCTGAAGCCATCACAGGGCAGCTGTATTTGTGCTGACATTAGATTACACACAGGTGCACTCTATTTAGTCATTAGCACTCATCAGGCAATGTCTATGGGCAACTGACTGCACTTGGACCAAAGGGGGCTGAATAATTACGCACACCCCACTTTGCAGTTATTTATTTGTAAAAATGTTTGGAATCATGTATGATTTTCGTTCCACTTCTCACGGTTACACCACTTTGTATTGGTCTTTCACGTGGAATTCCAATAAAATTGATTCATGTTTGTGGCTGTAATGTGACAAAATGTGGGAAAGTTCAAGGGGGCCGAATACTTTTGCAAGCCACTGTAAGTTTGCTTAGTAAAACATATTTTTCTTAGTTTTTAATATGTGCATAGTTTAAGTTCAAAATGTGCCTGTTTAGCACGAGGTTAATCAGGAGTGGCTTTTTAGGTGTTTTCTTTTTTTAACCTCTAAAAATTGGAGGAAAGAGAGCAACCCCTTTTGAAAAGAGTGAGAAAGTTTCAATACTCGCCCCGTTCTTGCTGTCAGTATTGGGTTTGTTATGAAGCCATGCGAGACAATGACAGCGTACAGGGGATCAAACACTGCTTCCTAGGAAATTTTAATCACTGGAGCACCACCAGCTTTTTTTTTCCCCCCATCACTTGTTGCCAGGCAACAGGTGTGGCAAACCCAAGGTATTCTGTATGTGTGTGCGTGTGGTATATCTGTTGAGAGGAATAGGAGGGTACGCAGATCAGGGTGTGTATAGAAAAACCTTGGGGCTATTTTATTAATCTGCATGGGGAGCCCTTTCTTTCACTGCTCATGCTTTCTAGCAGGCGGCCCGTCTGCCCTCGACTTTTGTCCTGTGATCTTTCAGCTCTGCAGGGACCGGTGTCGCCCTCAAAGACAGCCTGTGTGAGAGTAGCTGTGGGTGTGTGTGTCTGTGTGAGAGAGAGAGACAGAGACTTTTAGAACCCTGCAATCGTTATGGAAAGTTTGCAAAGCCGCATCTCTCTGGAAAAATCTAGTTTATCGTGCAAATACTGTTAATCACTTTTGTTGACTTTTTACAGAACACATGGTTCAAGAACAGCCCTCAAGAAATGTCAAGATTACTCACTATAGAAAGTTGAAAGAAGGCAGATGGCCTGAGCTTTATTTTTCTAGTGAACAATTTCCTCTCAATATAAGGGGCTCTAATGGAAAGAGCCTGAATTAAAACATGTGTGAAAGTACAATTTCCCCCTTCGCTTCTCACCCAGGCAGAACAACCCTGGCGAACCGCACTGCAAAAAGAATTTATCTTTTTATTAAGTAAATTAATTCAGACATTTCTCCATCCAAAGAAAAAAAAAAGGACTCTTTCCCCTTTTCCAGCATTGCTCAGTGTTGGCCACATCTGTTCGGCCCCAATTACCAGTGGCTAATGTTGGGTTGTTGATTTCAGGATCTGTTGAGACAGCGCGGTTTTAACAGTCAACAAATAGCTCCTCAGATGTTCCAAACATTAGCTCAGTGGAGTGATGCTTCTCTGAAATGCACTGGGCAAAACATAAATCCTGTTGCCCTTTTGCCAGTGTTTTTGACTTGGTTCAGTTGGTTGTTTTTGCAAGGGAAGTATAATTCCCTATAACTGGATACACAAAAACTACCTGTTCCACAGTCAGCCAAGCACAGTTATCCAAAGAGCTTCCGGGTGATACAAACAAGAATACTGAAGACTTTTGAGCAAAACTAATTGCAGACGTGCAATTGGTCCTGTTATTTTGTGCTTAGTAGTGCCAAACAAAACATGCTAACAATGAAAATTGTAACATGCTAATAACATGTTGAGTGCATATAAGTCTGAACTTGTTCAACTTCTTAGTTCATAGAGTTTGCACTGGCAACATTTATGAGCACTAAACAAAGAAAAAGGTTAGAGGTCAGGGGAATGTCTTTAACTTTGGAGGGATTGGGCCTCCATATTACTGGAAAAGATCAGAGGTTCTTCTTGTAGTTGGCAAGAATCTATATAATCTACCAGTTTCAATTACAGTTAGTCACTGTAAAACTTTAAAAGTTGATCCTTGTAGAAAAGTTAAGGAGTCACTAAGCCCTTTTCCTGGTAACCATGACTGCTTGTACAACATTGCATGGAAATCCGTGGCTGGGATATTTCGCCTGGGTAAGAGCCACAAAATTAATGTGGAAAAAAAAAATCCATATAGTGTTTTTCTTGTTTTGCTGTGTCCCCAAATAAATGAACAGATGAAAGTTTGTTTTTCATTTAGCCCAAGAAGTGGCCCGCCTTTTATTATATAATATCTTTGCAATAGTCAGAAACCCAAATACAAGGAGACAGCAATGTTTACAAAAAAGAACAGGAAAAAACGCTTCAGTTATCTGTCAAAGCTCTTTTCTGGTTGAAGTTGGTCACACATTATTATAGTAACCAACAAAAGAGAAAGAATCTCTCCACCCAGAGGCCAGAGGCTCTAAAAAATTAACAAGTGTTGATTATTTGCACACAAGAAATCCATTTCATGTTTGAAAACCAGTCATATAAAAATACCCGGGACCCATAAAACAGCTGGATTCATGGGTTGGTGTTTTTATAATTAAAGCCAAAGCTTATTTCTACTAATGACCAGAGTGGGAGTGTTTAGCGGGGACAGTACATGTGTGCCGCACACAGGGAAAATCCAAATGATCTGCAGCAGTTATAGGAAATGAAGTAAAATAAGAAAAAGAACAGCAAAAATGATTTAGGGGTTGAAATGTGAGCACGAGGGAGGTCTTTAAATGTTCCTGCAGTGCTAAACTCATCACAGTTTGATGATGACTTGCCTTCACTAACAAACTAAGGCAGGGGTTATTAGTACCAATGCAGTAATTAAACAAAATCTGCTTTACATTGAAAATATTGCTTTTTTTAAATAATAACTATGTTCAAGTTCTGAAACAGAATATAAAACCTGTAATCACAAGAAATTTGAAAAAGAAAGCACAAAGTTTTCAACATTGGAACTATGAACCACTACAACTATAATAAGGTCAGATAAAAACTGTGACTGTTCCCAGAATTTTGTTTAAAGTCATCATTACTGTGGAGCCTAATTAGGGATGTTTCTAGATGTGCTCTCAATGTACATGTGAAGCATGCCTACAGTATTTACCCAGAGTGAACCTAAATGCAGCTGGACAGCACACATGTGAAGCACATGAAGCCAGTAAAACATGACTGATTCTGCATCCAACCAAAAGAGCTGGGCGATTGAATACAGTGGCTGTTTATAGCCAGTGATAATGGCCTACATATAAAAGCAACAGTAGGCTAATTATGCTTGTGAGCTTGTGACATACGGTAATTCTGTCCTTAAAGAAGTCGCATGACGCAAAATGTCAAGCACACCATTTATCGGATATTTTGTGTTAAAATATGAATCTTTGCTTGATGATAAGTGCAGTTTAAGCAAATCATCCAAGGATGGTTAGCCAATAGAAAGTTAGGTAGATAAAAGATCTGGAACTGATTACAAGTGGTCCAGTTGCATTTGGTAGCTACTCACTGGAACACTCAATGAAGTCCGGTGACGTGTGAATGCAAGTGAAGGAGGCCATCATTAATCTGAAAAAATAAATAGGGCTATTAAGATTCTAAGACCTTTAGAATTGGCTTAATCAACAATGTGGTTCATTGTTAAAAAGAAAGAATTCACTGACCAGCTCAGCAAAATCAAAAGTTCTGAAAGACCACAGAAGGCAACTAAATTGCATGATGATTGAATTATTTCATTTCCTCGGTTTAGAAAAACAACTTTACAACATCCAACCAAGTCAAGAACACTTTTGAATAGGCACGAGTATTATTGTTAATGATGTCTATGATTAAGAGAAAGCTTCATGAATGGAAATACCAAGGGTTTACACCAAGGTGCAAACCACTGCTTACTCTCAATACCCAACCAGATTGCACACTGTCAGAAAATATCTACAAAAGCTCGGTTCTGCAGAGTACTGAAAAAGTTCTTTGGACAACAAAATCTTGGAAACCAAGACTAAATCGTAGCAGAAATACATGTGGACAGAGAGAAACAGTTCATGATCCAAAGCATACCACATTATCTGTCAAACATGATGGAGGCAATGTTATGGCATGGGCATGTATGGCTGCCAGTGGAACCGCGTCATTAGTGTTTAATGATGAAGTGGCTGTTCATAGAAGCAGCAGGATGAATTGTAAAGTGTAAAGGGACGTACTCTCTGCTCAAATTCAAACAAATGCTGTATAAATCGGACAGAACTTCACAGTGTGAATGGATAATGACCCAAAGCATGCTGCAAAAAGCAAACAAAGAGTTTTCTCAAGGCAAAGAAATGCAGTATTCTTCAAAAAACAGAAAACAAACGGTATTTGAGGGTGGCAGGAGTCGGTGCGTGGCAGAGCATCTCAAGGGAGGAAACACAGCATTTGGTGAGATCCCTGGAATCTACACTTCAGACAAATATTGGCTACAAAGGCTCATTTAATTATCAAACAAAGCAATAAAAAATGGTGGCAAGGTGGTTAGCACTTTTGTCTCACAGCAAGAAGGTCATGAGTTCAATTCCACCATCAGGCCAGGGTCTTTCTGTGTGGAGTTTGCATGTTCTCCCCAGCTTCCTCTTACAGTCCAAAGACATGCTGCTAGTGGGGATAGGTTAATTGGAAACACTAAATTGCCCCTAGGTGTGAATGGTTGTCTTTGTCTATGTGTTAGCCCTGCGATAGACTGGCGACCTGTCCAGGGTGTACCCTGCCTCTCGCCCTAAGACAGCTGAAATAGGCTCCTGCGACCCTGAAAAGGATAAGCGGAAGCGAATGGATGGACAATAAAAAAAAAACAAAAAATAAAATAAAAGCTGAAAGTCTGACCTCCAATCAGATCTTGCTTGATTTAAAATCCACTCTGACCGTATATGAAGAAAAAAACTTCAAAAGTTACCTAACTGACTAAAAACTTTTGGACCTTACTATAAGATGATGTTTTATTTATTCTTTCCTTAAAAAAGTGAAGATTGCAATAATGATTTCTGCACCGATCAGCAATCCCGCTACAACGCCAGGTCGTTTTGAAAGTGTGGACAGCAGACTGGAATCTGAAATGGGTTTTGGATAAACCCCAAATGACATGAGTTCTAGTGTGTCAACCTGAGAGCCAGGGCAATTATTTCTTTGATTGAATCTTGAGTGTTAACTGTTTATTATATGAAGTTTTGGCATGTACCATTTTTTTTAATCAGTGGACCTTTATGTTCTCAGAAGAACTCTTATCCAGGTCGAGGGGCAATCTTCTCTAGACATACACTGACATGCAATGTGGGACTGGCTGTTGAGAGGGGCTAATGCAGCACAGATCTGAGGGCTCGGAGGGACTGTGGTTGGATGTGAGTGATATGGGCAGGTTTGTTGTACTTGGACGATTTGTTTGGCAGAAGATATTCCCATACTTTATCGTTACTGAAACGAGCTGGCTCTGATGGTTCACACCAGGAAATACCACTTACCTTACTTTACAATAATAAGTGTTTTATAATCAGGTATGCTTTAGTTTACCTTGGGCTCTGCAACTGAACAGAAAGGGAAAGGGATCTGGCTGCAAGTGCAGACACACAAAAACACAGAGAGAGAGAGAGATCATCGATCTCTGTAAGAGATGACTCATTGTCACTTCAACGTGGAACTTACTGGAATATCCAAATTATCAACAGGTGGTAAACATGCAGTGGAAGTGTTTGCCTGTGTGTGTGTCTGCTGTGTGACCTTATGAACCAAATATGGAGTGAGATTCAGGAAACAGATGGAAACACATGGCTAGGCCTCGAGCACTTTTGAAAACATTTTAGCATGAACATTTTACAGTGCACAGACATATATTACGACATCAAAAAGGACCAGTGCAGTAGCGGTGGTTAACAGCAGCTTCTTCAGTCTCAGAGTGATTATAAGCCGTGACCTCAAACAGAACTTGTTGCTCGCCTTATCAACAGCCTTGCCCCTTTATTGTCCAGTCGTTAATTTTTCTTGGACTTGTAGTGATTAGTGTTTTCAACAAGTGAAGAAAAACAAAAAGCTGAACAAATTGTTGCCAGCAGCTGTGGCCTAGACTGAATTAGTTGATTCATGTGTTTGTTATAAGGTGTTAAATCAAAGTTATTAGGCTATAATCATATTTTACAAGACAAGACTAGCAGCTGAGTTCCTGGCCGCTGTCGTGTCGTGCATGCTTGGTTGTGGGAGATAAAAACATTTTCTTCTTCTATGCTCTGTGCCAAAAGGAATTTATGATTTCCTTGATTGTTTTTTTCTCTTTCACTCTGGTTTCACAACATCTTCACAGCCAGTGGTCGTTGAATTATTTACATACCACGTACCACGTTTCATTTAATGCATTTTTTTTTACTATAGCACAAAATTATGACAACAGCCACTTTAAAGCTGGGTAGGGTAAAGCCCCTATAATATAAGAGTGAAAACACCAACAATCGGATAACCCCTTATGACTAAGCACTTGGTGACAGAGGGAAGGGCAAACTCTCTTTTAACAGGAAGAAACTGGAGCTGGTTCCACAGAAGAAGGTGAAGAGTCTGACTTTTAGAAACACTGGGAACAACAGGTAGCCAGTGAGGAGAAGTTAATATATCAGTACTCTCGCTGCCATGCTTTGGATTAACTGAAGCTTTTTCAAGGAGCATTTGACTCCTCCTTGAAACACCTGACAACTGACAATAATAAATTGCAGTTGTCCGACCTAGAAGATATAAATGCATGAACTAGTTTTTCAGGATCATTCTGAAACAGGATGTTTCTATTTTTAAATAGAAGAAAACAGTCTTACATATTTGTTCAATATACACATTGAAGGACATATCTTGGGTATAAATGTCTCCAAGATTCCTCACAGTGTTGCAATCAGTGGTATCGACTGCTGATCGACTGCTGATGATCATCATTCATAACCGTCAATAGCACTCTTTCTTGTTTTATTATGCACTGAAATGCTTCAGATACACCACTTCTCTGCAGATGATCACCCAGCTACTTAGAACTAGAAATTGGCCTATAATTAAGATAGACTCATCATGTTCATAACTGTAGTATCAATTAATGGTAAGACTTTGTTGAGAAGTCTTGTAGAAAATGAGCTCTAATGATTCAGTTTAAGTAGTTGCTGATGTTAACTCAGAAAGTTCAATTGGAGCGAAAGGGTGTAAATAAATACCGTTTTAAAAGTTTAAAAGTTGCTGTACTTGATGATACATCAGCAGGACAGCTGTGAATCATTATTTCTACAATGGTTACATTTTTTTGTGTTAAGAATTTCACAAAGTCATTACTAGTTAAAGCTAGAGGAATGCTTTAACTTTACTTCTGGACTTCAAATATTTACAAGCGGACATTGCAAACCAAGTTACTTGGATGTCTTTAGGAAAAGTGGAACATTTTAAAATTGCTGGATTTGTTATGTCAGCTGTGAAATACCTGCATTAGATTGTTGGAACTTTAAACACTAAATCATGTGGAACACATAAATGTCATAAGTCTTTTCGTGTTGTTAATATCCATGTTGTTTGCATTACTCGGCTATTTCTTTTGAATTCAGCTATGATAGCTTAACAACTCTTAATCAAAGACATAACCAGAAACAGTGGAAGACATAGCGGAAAGCTGAGAAAGAGAGGAAGAATGCAAGAAGAGACACAGAGGGTGGGGGAAAGATGAAAAAGCCTCTGTCTGCAAATAAATCACACCCCAATACCATCCTTGTGTGCCAAAGTGAGTGATGACAATGTAACGTAAGACACAGAGAAACCAAATTAAGCTGAGTAACCATGAGGCAGACATTTTTGACGTTTTACTGTAGATTAAAAGCCATGAGGTGCATCTCCCCTGGATTAAAATCCACAGTGTGACACTCTCTCGGGCTGCAGTATGAAGGATGAAGATTTATGGGGTATACAGGGGTGTTGCATGAGAACAGAAAAACATAGTCTTGCTTGCCCAATCACAGAGCAGAGCAGTGTGAAGAAGATTGACAGGTTTGGGTGGAACTTGACCTTTATGTCGAACTGGTCTCACCAAATCATGTCTGGATATTTAGGCGTTTATCATCTTACCCCTCATTTACAACTGCATGATAATGAGCTGAACAGGAATAGCCTATAAATTTAATCTTGAACAGCTAACAGCTACGCTGACAAGTCCGTGTGTGCGCATGAGAACACACACTGAGAATGTACGCAGTCTTGGAAGAACACCCGTTGTCATAAATATGTCTGCAGTTTGTAATGCAGAAACACATTCCAGTGTTTTCATCAGCAACTGAGTAAACAAATACACTGAACCAAGTGGAGCTGGTGGAGAACAGGTGGAGGGTTCACTGGCAAAACAATGTAAGATATTTATTTAG
This sequence comes from Oreochromis aureus, assembly GCF_013358895.1. Lineage (NCBI taxonomy): Eukaryota > Metazoa > Chordata > Actinopteri > Cichliformes > Cichlidae > Oreochromis > Oreochromis aureus. Next base: position 10,917,172 of record NC_052952.1, read on the forward strand.
CATGAATACTTCCATCATCATTTCATGCATAGCATTTCTATCACAGTTGGACAGCTGTGATAAAGAGAGAACACCCACTTTCAATTCTAAAGTTTTACATACCAACACAAAACAATAATCATGTGGTCCTCAGTAGGTTTTAATAGATTCTTGTTTAAATAAATCCTCAAATACAATGCAACTTTATTTATAAAGCACATTTAAAACCAAAGGTACACCAAAGTGCTTCACAATAATACAATAGATCAAAATAAATTAATATAAAAGGCATTAACAAAATATAAAACAAGCACTAGCATTAACACTAACAGATGGGAAGCACTAATTAGATCAGAAGTGTGGGCTAAATAAAGTAGGTATCAGACCTCAATTCAGAGATAGGGTCAATTCATACATACAAATGATCAATAATACACAATATACTATAATGTCATTATTTACACAATGCTGAACCATGTTTATTGACAAATAAAAAAGGAAGTTCAATATTAATTTGCATAAATTCATTTTAATTAGTATCAGTTGCTACATTCAGCATTTTTGTGCAATTTATTGCTTAAAAATTTATTGTGCTTTTTCAAGGAAAAAAAAAATCACACTGATGAAAATGAAGTCTCAAAACCTCACAAATATGATATAATTCTGATATACTTGGCGATACAGGGTAAAGCCTCCATGTAGAAGTAGTTTCTGAATAAATTAGTAAGTATGCCGGTATTCCTTCCATAGGAATTGGGAGGGTAAGTGGCAGCCAGGAGCTGCAAATCAAATAGACGTGTTTAACTGATCACTCTATAAAACCAGGGGTTTTGGCAGTTTGCTGGTCTGGAATGTTCAGGTGTGTAAATTCACCCCAAGGTCAGCATAATCCTCAACTACAAAACACACCCAGGAGCTACAACTTAGACTCTACAGGCCTCAGTTTGTAAGGTAAATGTTAAAGTTCATGATATCACAATTAGAAAAAGACTGAACAAGTATGGCTTGTTTGTAAGGATAGCCAGGAGAAAGCCTCCTCTCTCTAAAACAAACATGGCAGCACAGCTTAGGTTTGTAAAGTGGCATCTGAACAAACCACAAGATTTCTGGAGGAATGTCCTTTGGACAAATAAAACCAAAGTGGAAATGTTTGGTCATAATGCACAGTGCCACATTTGGCAAAAACCAAACACAGCATATCAGCACAAAGACCTCATGCCAGCTGCCAATCATGGTGGTGGAAGAGCAAACTGTAGTCACTGTAGTCAGTGACTTGGCCACGATCACCTTTTTATGCTAAAGTATTCTAAAGTTACATGTGAGGCTAACAGCTAACACTGATTCCAAGCTCAGCAGCAAATCTACAACAGAATGACTGAAAAAGAAAAGATTAAATTGCAATGACCCAGTCAAAATCCAGACCTCAACAGCATTGAAATGCTGTGGTCAGACATTACAAGGGCTGTGCAGAAATAAATGCCTGCAAACATCAATGAACTGCAGGAAAGAAGAGTCGGTCACAATTCCTGATGAAGTCAAACTCAAAATGATTCCTTCAAGCTGCAAAATGTGGTTCTGCAAGCTACAGATTTGTGGGCTATATGTAGTTTTTCCAGATGCAGCTTCTGCATTTTAGCTTAGTTTTGATTAAATAAACAATTTAGAGAAACATTTCATGTGTAGTTATTTATCTGCAGTTGTATTTAAATCATTTTAGAACTTGTCAGGAACCAGATTATGTTTTATTATGTTCTGATACATAAAACCTCAGCAATGAAAGAGTTTGGACTCTTTGCATCTATGTGTTGAAATATGAATACACAAACAAGAAACAGTTTTATGAGACAACTGCAACTCATATTACTCTCTTATTATTACTCAATAAAATGCACAATGCGAATCAGTGTCATGAAACAATATTGTACATGTTCAAAATTCAGATAAATAGTTAACCACACTTTGCAGTTTATTACAGGGAACAACTGTCACATAAAAGTGGGACAAAAGTCACTTTATTCCCATAAAGTGTGCAGCATATTTTGACTTCCCTGGTGCTTTGTATCATTTGTTTTGTTGTTATAGTAAAGCTCCTGCATAAACTTAGTGCAGCAATCATTTTTACAAGATGACTGATTTCACATAGAAACGCAGCACTGATGTGCCAGATGTTGTATAAGTATATGTATATAAGTATATATATTCTGGGCAGGAATAGCTCAGTAGGTAGAGTGGTGGCCCCGTGATTGGAAGGTTTGATTCTCCTGAATAGCTACCCTGAGGTACCCCTGAGCAAGGTACTGTCCCTACACACTGCTCCCCAGGCAGTTCACTGAATGAATGGGTTAAATGCAGAGAGGAATTTCCCCACGGGGATCAATAAAGTATATATTATAATATAAGTAAATATTTTAGTGAAAAGTACACCTTACTCACACATAGTCATCAAAATGTTATAGCGAATCATATCATATTTAAATCTTTTGTACAACTAAAAATAATGTTCATAAGTGTAGTATGACAGGTGCGCTCAGCAAGCACCTGCACAACTCAGACAATGAAAGCAGGAGTCTTGGGTTGACCCACAGACTGTGGTCCTTGCCAAGATAAACTGTCTCCTGGAATGTGAAACATAACCTCTGGCGGGAGGATGAGGGCAAAGATTTGTTGTAATTGGTTGTACAATAAATTTGCTGTTTTCAGTAACACAGCTCTGAGCAGGTAAGGGAACAGCATCTCTTTCAGCTGGCAAATTGGCAGACAGTTTGAGAACAGCAACACATGTGTCAGAGGTTAGGGTGTCATGACAACAGCCTAACCGAGGGCTGCGCTTCGTTTTTAAAAAGAAGTGAAGCCCACCCAGTACTTGTCTCCCTTGTACAACATCCCACTGCTGTAGGGTGTCATGGATTTACAGTTCCCACAATTTGATTAATTTTCTTCAGTGAATTTCAGTATTATTTTGTTACTGGGTCCCTGTGCATTATGTGTGCTGTTTTCACACATGTGCACTCTTGTAAGTGTGTGTGTTTGCAGTGTTTTGGCAATATGTATTCAGTATCAGCTTTCAACTTCAGATTTAATTGCTGGGATTGATGCAAAGCAGCAAACATAATTTATTTGAGTTATTTTTCAGACTTCGGTATTCTTTACTATGAATTTTTCTTTGCTGTCTTCTGCACATGTTTAAATCTTTTCACTAGTGCATTCTCCTTTTCTTGGATGGCTGGAGATGTCCAATTACATTGCACAATAAGGAACAACATGTAAACATTGCTTTCATTGCTTAAAGATTACTGCTCCATTTTTGGTCAAATCTCAGAGATCTGAGGCCTAATATTCACTGTAACCCTGTAACTTGGATATGAGTTGGTTCACAGCTAAAATAACAAAATTATGGATCTAAATGTAAGTTTGATTAATTTGGAATGAAATTGTTCTCAGGGTGTAAAAGGGGATCTCCAGTCTCAGATGGTAACACATCAGCTGTGTATCTGTGTGTCTCCATGCCTTGTGGTGTTTGCACACTTATACCCCCCCCCCATCGACAACCACCGCCCACACACACACACACACATTTTATGAGCTATCTACAAAAACAAATAAACAAATTCCACAATCCCACCAAGCAATGGCACACAATCAAGCATGTTCTCACTGCTGATTTATCTCTCTCTCTCTCTTTCTCGCAGATTCCCTCTCTTTGTTTTACAGGCATGCAAACTTTGCAGGAATGATGAGAAGGATGAATATAATTAGGTATTCATTTCATTATTTATTCAGGAATAATTCCAATTAGTATAATACTTGCCAGTAACCCCCCATCCCTTATCTCTTCTCACCCTGCACTCCTCTCTCAGCCCACTCTCTGCTCCTCTTTCTCTCAGAGTCATGGCTCATTGGAAGACAAACATCCTGACCCTCTGCAACCCCCACCCCCCACCCCCACCACTACCACCACTCCCCCAGGCCCATCTATAAACTATTCCTTCCCTCCCTCCTCCCAGCTTAGTTTGTAACCATATCCTACCTGCAGCGTATCCTTTACACGCATTCATCAATGTCAGGTTTTTAGCCAAGCTCTTAGAGAGCAAGGAAAAACACAACACAACATTAAATTAGTTTGGGAGAGAGTAAGTTGTGCGATCGGAACTGGAGGTGTCCTGGAGAGAAGGCATGCATGGAATCAGTAGTATGGACCCCTTGCTGAGCCTCAGAGTTACTGATTCAAGACATGTCAATATGTTTTCTCATATATATATATGTCTATATATATATATATATATATATGTATAAATATATCTATCTATCTATATATATATATATATATATATATTGCAAAAAAATTAACTGAATTCATGAATGAACTGTTCAGGCACAAAACACAGCTGATGACCAGTTGCACTTGAAATAACAACTTCATCACAGTCTGCCCATTTTATTTCTTTACTAGAGCTGCTCGTGCTAATTCTAAAATATCCTCAAACAAACAGTTAAATTAGTCTACCTTCTGATAAAAATCAAGTAAACATTCCAGAAGCAACAAACATGTGGGTTTCCACTTTTATGGACCACTTCACTCTGCTGTAGAGTAAAGTACACTCGATGGTTGACCGGGAGTCTCGTCTGGGATAACTTTTTAGTTCGATTTTTTACTAGCGTTTTAATTTTTTTAACCTTTCTTTTTTACTCAGATTGATTTAGGCACATCATTATTTGGTTGGGGATTTATAATAACTGTTCAAGATGGGGTTGTGGTTAGGGTTAAATAAATGGTCACGATGGAAGTAATTCCTGAATGTGACCCTGTTGTTTGAAAACATTGTGCATTGTGTTAAGTAATACCCAGATGATAACATGTCTGGTTCAAAGGTGTAGGTCCTAACTTTTTTGTCCTTCCTCATTTTTTGGCCATCTTATTTATAGTACGGGGAGAAAAGCTGCAAAACAAGATTACAATATATGCTGTTAAAATTGCGTTTTGAGTTATTTAGTTATATTATTTTAGTTATATGGCTGATCACAGAGGAACTTTACCACACCATAGAAAATCATATATAAGTCAGGGAAAGTGCATAAGAGATATTCCACAGAGATATTCTGATAAGAATAGGATATTAAGGTTGTATATTTTAGTTACTGCTCACTGGCACAAAGCTAAAAATAATTTAACTCTTTTGTATGTGCATGTGTGTGTCTGTTTCAGCCTGTGTTGTGTTTTTTGGACCGCTGAACCACGACGGATAATTTGTGAACCTGACACTAACTGCAACGTTCTACCTCTCTTAGTGATTATAAAAGTCAGGGGAAATCCATACAAAAATACCTTTTCTAAAGTTATGATTCTGTGCAGGACTCCAAATCTCTAAATTGCCTGGTAAATGGATTTCAAGTATTTAACTTTTAAACAAAACCCTGACTCCAGTCTTTGAAGGTAAGGCAGCATACTTTAGAGAAATCACAGTTAATTTGAAATAAAATAAAATAAAATAATAATTAAAAAAATATTTTCAGCACTAGTTTGGGTTTAAAAATGTTGTGCTTGATTTGGGTTACTGTTGGCAGACATAAGACCCCTGGGCTATAGAGCAACCACAAGCCAGCCACCATGCCCTTCTCCTTCCTGAATCAATTCCACATTTAGGAAGCAGACCACACCACCTGAGGTAATCCTCCATGCTGGCTGACGGCTTCATTCTCACCTTGTGGAGAAATGACAATCAAACTGTGGGAGATAACACAGAGGAAATGCTTATTCGAACTCGGTGTTTGGGTGCAAACGCTTTTAAGTAATTTTTTCCAGTCCTGTGGGTTTTCTTGGTGCATATGTTGGTTGTTGAAATTATAGCTGAAAATATGGGCACAGCTAAGGGGATGGTAGGAATCAGAAGGATATTAAATGGACTTTAGTAAAGAAGTAGGCAGTCTGCATGCTCTTGTCTGGAGGGAAGTTTGTCTAAGCGAAAGTAATCCTGTCTGAATTGTTTTCTCCTCTGTGGCTCAAAGCAGCTATTTCCTTACAAATAGCATAATTGCTTAGGAATTAAATCAAACAATATCTCCATTCATTCATGCTGGATTCTGGCTAAAGAGCGCTTAACGCTGTTTCCACTGGAGAAAAGAGGTAAGACCTGGCTGTCGTAACACATAAAAATATAACAGAATGATTCCTCTCTTGCTGAAACAGTTTTTTAACCTGTTGCTTATCCTGTCTGGACCCCCACTCCCCACACCAAAAAGCTGATTAGCGAGAACAGACACTGTTGTTTTTGTGTTCATATAGTATTGTGCATGATGGCAAATGTTTGGCACTGTTGCCTTCAGACAAAACTAAATGTCCTGATTGTTGAAAGAAAGCTCTTTTAAGTTGTTGCTGGATGAATTGGACACTGTGATGGGATCAAAAGTCCCTCAGTGGTGCAATATTTTCCTGTGTGTCTTTCTCTGGCTTTAATGGGAGTGTTTGAAGTCAAACCCCTTCACTGGTGAGAAGAGTGCATCCAGAGGGCTCCGGAGTGATGTGTCACACTTTCATCTTTTACCTTCTTTCTATTGTACATACGTAGGTTTGTCATGACAGGAGTACTTGAGATTGACTGAGTTGTGCGAACGACTTTGAGGTCACAGGGAACAAAGAGAGGCTGAGAGCAGGAATAACTGCTGTGAGAAGAGAGTGCATTACAGGCTCTTTAAAACTGCACTGCATCAATGCTGCAATAAGGCCTGGTCACACTCCATATGTGTATAGGTTACATTACATTGAATATTTTGTTAATCTACTATGATGAACTGGAAATGTACACAAAAATTTGGACACCAGATTTTAATACGCTCTTGTCTTTTATCCAGTGCATTATATAATAATCGTTTGATAAGTGGTTTGGGTTTCTACCGCCCACAGTTTGTTGCCTTTTTCCCGATAATGTGCGTTTTACTGTTGCAGCTGTGAGCTTGAGGAAATTAACAGGCAAATAAAATGCCCTTCCAATTAGGATTCAGTTTCAGTGCATTTGTCTCAGTGATGAAATAAATATAATGGTGTAGTTCTCTCATTAGCCAGAAACAAAAAACATCAGCTGTGCGAAAGTCTTTTTTTTGGGGATCATGACCTGAGCAGTGACTGGGGGGTTACTGCACTAGTAGGTACTAGGTTGGAGTGGTTATATAAAGAAGTGGTGGGATTTCCATGAAAAATATGTCGAACCTCATGCCAGTGAAGCCTTTTTGAGGAGGTTTATGGCTTTATGTACTGACAGAGACACATGAATAGGACCAAAGGAAAAAAAACAAAACAAAACTTAATCACATAAACCGACATCACTCCAAACTAACCGTAACCCAGAAAATCTTCCATGCATAATAAAGTGTGTCTTTAACCAAAATGGCAATGTTTTTTTCCATCTTGATGAGTAAGTCGAGTGAGTAAGCACGTGAGCATCTACTCTTGGCTTTTTAGTCTGTGTCCACTACTGTTGACAGCTAAAATTTCTGGAAAATTTTGATATTATCTGTATCTGTTTACTCCAGTCCTGTCCCAGGAAAGTCCCAGAAATACTTTTTTTTAAGGCTCTCCTATGTTATCTTTGTGTCACTATAGATGATTTTTCTCTGCCAGTAGTGATATTTATACACAAGGAATATCTTTGTAATTCTAAAACTTAAATGTGTATGCACTGAAGTACTAGCCACTGTTCCTGGGCATATCCATACTTGTAAAAATCCAGATTTATTGTATTAATTGTAGAAACTTCATTTTAATTTTGTGATTTCTCAAAAGCCACACAAACAACAGAAAATTGAAAACTTGTCTTGAGCACCCACTAAGGTAACAACTGCAGCAACTCAGCACATGCTCGAAAGAGGATTTGAAAGCCTCCCCTATGACTGAAGGAAAGAGCACGTAGGAGAAGAGGGAGAGGTGGAGAGATGAGTACATGGAGGAGGGGATAAGAGGTACGCTTGGGCTCTGTGACCTGTTTGTTTCCGCTGAGTGTTGAAAGACTATCCTTTCATCTCTGCTCATATACTGGTGTCTGTCGTCACACAAAGGGAAGCCGCCTCGATTTTATGTTGTTGAGGTTTACAGAGAATTATGAGGAGACCCGCTGTTCTTTGAGTGGTTTGACTGATAACACCTTCAGAGATCTTTGTCTGTTGCAAAATGTGGTGATCTGAGTCAGTAATGTTAGAGGTGAAATTGTAGCAAGAATTCCACAATGTGCAGAAGAGATAGCAGATAGCACTGTGATTCATAAAATTTTTAGGAATGGATAAATATGTTTTTGATTACATTCTGATTAACCATATTGTGACCTTTAAATACCAATGATAGAATTTAAATGAGTTATTAAATGACAGAACCATTTTTCGTGTTATTGCACTGTGATAGCCCCTTTAAGTGTTGCCTTAATTCAAACTGAGTACTTTGCAACAAAAGCAAAAGCACATGAAGATTGTAATTGAAGGCTGGTCTTCTACAGATCTCCTAATAAGCGTTAAGGTTAAATTATAACTTCAATATTGAGACGGACACTAGATGATCGGTATACATTTCTAGTGGATCAAGTTTTTTAACGTCTGAGATTTGTCAAAATTGTTTAACACACACGTCAGTGTAACAATTATTAATGCACGCCAAGTAAGTTTTCTGATTCTGTCGTGTGTTAATTACACATTCGCTGTCCAGGGTGCTGAATTATGTGCTAATAGCTCATACTGTACGTTTAACAAATGTTAAAGAGATGTAGAGGCCAACATTAAATGCCAGTGACGTTGTAACGGATGGAATCGTGTTCTAACAGCAGTGTTTTTGGACACTTTGTGTTCCTTACAGACGCTCCATGCAATTTGTGTGATGTTGGACTAAGAAGACAAACTTTTTCTATCCTCGAACAAAACACTACTTCTTCCATAACTTCAATTTGCAATATTTGGCTTAGGTGTGCTGTGACATACTGATAATTACCTTTATATCAAAAAAATAAAACATTTATATAATGTCAAAAACACACATAATGCATAATTATGTCAAATGATTGGGTCAGTGTAGTGTGGTGCATTTTAGTTTTAATATATTAACTAAGTGTCACTAACTAGTGTATGTATTGATGACCATTGTTGTTGATGCGTTAGCCAAGTCTTTTTTTTACTCCTTATCTGTATTATTAAAGGTTTGGTTTGGTTTGGTAATTTATTTCAAACATGTAAACAATATACAGGTACATTTAGAAAAGAAAATAAGAGAGAGAAAAAAATACTATACAAAAAAATCAATACATTTCAATATAGCTACCGTTCTGATTAATTTACATGTTGAAAGGGAGTGGGAAGAAGTAAACACTTATTGAATCCCACCCCTTTGCCATAAATTATCAGTTAATATTTAGTCAGCTTCCTTACTGATATAATTTGTAATAAAAATAGTGAACAGATTTCTGATATACTATATACTATAATATCACATCATGAATTTTTTTTTTTTTTTTAAATAGAGACATTCACTTAATTTCAATATTTTCCTTTTCTTTATAGTTCGAGAAGATCATATTTTTATAACTCTTAAGGTCATTAATTTCAAAGTATTTTTTGTTTTTATGTTCTGGTGTTGTTTATATACCTTGCTGGTGTTATTACACTCTGTTAATGGTGTTTACTCTCGTTACATATGCCAGGTGTGACCATCAGCCTTCACCCAGCTCACTTTGCCCCCATGCCAAATTTCTTCATCCATTAAGCGCTGCAATAAATAAAGCAAAGATAAATTCAAGTGATGGTATTTACTTTTAAATTTTTTCATATGTTTTATAATTTTTTTGGCTACAATATTATGTCAGGCAAATGTGATGTTGTAACTGCCCTGACTCGGAATATATCAGATAAAATATTTGAATGAATGTGTAGCTGTTTAGATAAACATATTCACATAGCTACAGGTTCCTAGAGCTCTGAGGTTTGATTTGAGAAACACTTATACCAAACAAAAATGTGAACAAAAAAAAGTTGTTTGTTTTCATAGCTTCTTACAGCTGGATATGTGCAGATCTGCACGGCTCCTCAGTCACCCTGTAGACCCTTTCCTTCACAATCAGATGCATTGTTCTGGAAGATTCTTCTTATCAGTTAAAGGTTAGGTTGCTCTGTTCAGCTGTGGCAGGCAGCAGCCCTGCTGCAGGTCGTGGTCTAGCTCCAGAGAAATGTACACTAAGTGCACTCACCATGAAAGCTTTGCAGATAGTTCACAGGTGGAGATGAGATCTCTGTGCATTTGTATCTGACAGCTGCTTAAGTGTTTGTCTGTTTGTGAACTGGGTAACAGTGGTGGCTGAGGAGCAGGGTTATTGGGTTGGATGACTTGGATAAACATGGTTACAAATAAACATGGTCATCACTGTGTGCAGTGCCTGCATCAGTACAATTTTCAGACTCACTCATGTTTTGTAGTGACGCTAAATGCAGCAAATATGGGAAAGTCTGGGATTTAGGGAAACACCGAATGCCTTGGTTCCTTCAGGTCTTTCCCAGGAAGCAAATACCCTTCAAATAAATAAATAAATGAATAAGGGAACAATTTTTAAAATAACCTTAAGTCAGTTAAACTTGAATTGATCTAATCTGGTCAGTTAAGTGGCAGCAGAGGTTGTTAATCAATTTCATCTGCTTTGATGTTAATGAAATTAACAACAGGTACACTAGAGGGGCAACAATGAGGCAACCCCCAAAACAGGAATGGTTTTACAAGTGGAGGCCATTGACATTTTTCCCTCTTCATTTTTCTTACTCTTTTTTCATCAGTCTTAAGGACTGACATCACTTGGGCAGCTAAGGCAGTCAGCTAACCGCGAGAGAAAAGAAAATATTCCGCTCTTCTTCCCTCTGCTCTTCTTCCCTTTTCTGGGAGGCAGTGGGGAGGTAGAGTGTACAGCCCGATCCGGCGGGGAGGTGTGGAAAGCCAGATCGGGCGCCCCCCCTTCCGGCTCTCCTCTCTGCTCTCTCCTATCTTGTCCCTTTTGTCTTACTTCTCTCTATCACCTTTTCTGTCCCTTTGAAGAAATGAGCATCCATAAATGCTAAAGAGGGAAGTATTATTTCTCAGTTGCAGTGAATAGATAGGAGAAAATAAACAGTAGAAAACTAAACAGAAAAAAGAAGAAGAGAAATAACAATTTAACATAAACCAGTGACACACTCCGGGGCTTGATCAACCCTGGCAGGGCCTCCTTGGATGAGGAGGTCTAGTGATAATGGCCGAAACACCCGATGAATCCAAGGTCCACTACTGACGATGTGTCCCAAATCTTAATATGATAATCTAGATCAGATCTCTAATCTCTAAACCTAACCAAGGAAGAAAAAAATTGCAGATTAGCTTGAGTAAAAGACCGACAATTGAGTCACAACGATGTGTGCTGCTGGTAAAGTTTCTGGGCTGCCTTTCCTCATAACAGCCATCCCTCAAGATTCTCTCCATTTAAAGCAGTGCATTATCAGGGATTATAACATCTAGTCCTTTTACTGAATCTTACATTTGGCTAGGGTCAGTGTCATTATTGGTAGCATGAGGGCCCTACTGAGGTTGCATTGGTAGACCAACTCCTTCGCACATCAATACATGCCATTGCCAGAAGGTCTGTTGCGTCTCCCACTGCAGTTTCAGGAGCATGGAGGAGATTCCAGGGGACGGCCAGGTGCTCTACGAGAGCTGGACAGGAGTAGAGAGTTCATAATCCCTCAGTAGGACTGGTGTCTGCTCCTTTGTGCAATGAGAAGCAGTTTTATACACACTTACATACAGTTATAGAAGTTACAGAGCAGGATTGCTGAGCAGGGGCGATCGTGGCTCAAGAGTTGGGAGTTCGCCTTGTAATCGGAAGGTTGCCAGTTCGAGCCCCGGCTTGGACAGTCTCGGTCGTTGTGTCCTTGGGCAAGACACTTCACCCGTTGCCTACTGGTGGTGGTCAGAGGGCCCGGTGGCGCCAGTGTCCGGCAGCCTCGCCTCTGTCAGTGCGTCCCAGGGTGGCTGTGGCTACAATGTAGCTTGCCATCACCAGTGTGTGAATGGGTGAATGACTGGATATGTAAAGCGCTTTGGGGTTCTTAGGGACTAGTAAAAGCGCTATATAAATACAGGCCATTTACCATTGCTGAGGGACATTGTGAGTCATAAAAGTTTCTAAAGAGAGAGAAACAGCTACATGTTATAGAACAAAGATTAAAGGCCTTTTAAATAGACCCAAACGTGTGAATACAGTCAGAGACAGGGAGACAGTACAGACACAAGCCTGCATCACTGTGGTTTGATGGAAATACTATCGCTCTAGTTCTTCTAATGAACTGCAGGCTTTGAATACTTGAATAAACAGATGCATGCACACACGCATGTATAGGCAAGAAATCCAGAAATCCAGATGCAAACAGACTCATCCAAACCTTCACCACATGCAGCCAAAAAAAGCTGTAGTTCAGAGGAAGAGATAGTGAAATCAAAACTGGTTCTCAGATCATATCAAAAGGAAATGGGAGGTAACTGGCTAACTGGCTTCATTCTTTTAAACACCCCAACTGACCGCTGTTTTGACACAGTATACACAATCGGTAAATCTAATCACTGTTGCAAAGGATTATCTTTTTAAGACCTGTCCTTTTGAAAAATATAAAACAAAAAACAGTTGCATGATTACATAAATTGCCAATATGGTTCATGCAGAAAAGTAGTACATCGTTTAATATCTCAGTGAGGACAATTAACTAAACAACTCCCTTATTGTGAGAAGAAGAAAAGACACCTAACCTATTTTAAAGCAGATGAAAGAACTGAGTAGTGGGAGAGATTGATGTTTTATGACATAGAGCTTTAGCTGGAATGCACAAGGACAAGTGAAATTTCTGACAGCGCAGGCCTTGTAACAGACATTTATGTAGGCTTAATATCAGATTGATCTGAAAAACAACTTCGTGCTGCTTTGCCGGCCGGCCAGCCAGCCGTCCAAGCCACGATTAACGATTTTTTTTCCTCTTTTCTTTAAAATTGCAAGCAGGTGTTCGTCCCCGATTTTCTCTCCTAGTGCTTACCCCCATAACCTCCCTCCTCAGCCTCCGCACTTCATGCGTGTAAAAGTGTAACATTAGTTCCCAATCTACCAGAACCTGCCTGGTTTGAACAAATTTTCAAAACCAAAGCTATCGTTAAGATGTTGACCTGAGGCATGGACAATCACGAAATAAGATTAGGATCACTCTCTCTCATTTCTTCACCACTTACTCATAAAAAAAGTCCCATTCATATCATAAGAGTTATATTATTTATTAGCTGTGCAAAAGCAGAAGAGGTGAGCTATGAGCAGAGAAATGCTGTTTGATGGTCAGCCAGACTGGGATGCAGTTCACTTTTGCTGAAAGTAAGGCAGTGTTTACTTTGAAAAATGAAGTGAGAAAGAAGGATAATGATGTTTTAGTTGTCCTGGATACAGGATTGCGTGACTGTGTTCCTTTATGATTAATATTTTTTATGAGTAAATGAGGCACACCACGTTCATTTGTTCTCTGAGTAAATATGCTGATCAGGCAAGGAAACAGAGACTTTGTTTTTGGGTTAATTTTTAGAGCAATCCTACATAACTTACAAGACCAACTGAGCACATAAGTGTGGCAAATCATTTTCTAATTAATGATAAATGCCAGTCTAACAGCACGTGAAGAATAGAAGCGCAATGAAAAAATAGAAATCTCCTGGCTCTCACTTGAGTTGTACGTGCAGTGCAATACCTCTTACAGTATTTTAGACACGATCGCAGACGAAAAAGAAACGCAGGAGGTTTTTAGCAAACACGTTCACTCTTTCTCTGAAACTTTTTTGCTCCTTCTTGTTCGTGCCTGTCCCCAGTTTTCCCCTTTCCCTGTGACTGCACTGTGAACTCAGATAGCACAGCGAGGAAATGGATGAAATGTTTCATTTCAAAACTGCTGGACTCCATGTCTCTGCCCTGAAGGAACTCTCACTTTCCTAAATTCAAATCTTCACTCTCCACTTGACGTTGCTCCCGCCCTCTCCAGTCCTTTTTCTCTTGTTCTCATTCGTTGTCCTTTGTACCTTGGAATTTTGGCCCTGTTAAAAAATTGTTAAGTTATCATGATGTATCTCAGCAATGCCCCCTAAAAAAAGGTGCAGCCAGATCCTTCTGATATGAAGAAGATTCTTGTCTTGTTTTCCACCAATAGCAGATTTAGATTTATGGGTCACATAAGTGGATGCTCTCTCCAACTATTAAACACATCCATTGAGCATATTCTCAATTAATGAGATGAGATAAACAGCAGAGGGGAGTCTTAAGTGGTAGATTGCATAGTTACTGCCACTCCTTTAAGTGATTAAATAGCATTTAAGAGGCTTTGTGGTCTTCGCTCATCTCCTTGTTTTTAAATGTACTTCTGCCTGATGCGGGATTTCACAGTAGAAGCCTTCAGGTTATTTGTGTCTTAGCATCAAGGCCGAAAGTCATCCTTTTTATAAAAACTTTTACCGAGTTGAGCTGCAAACTTTAAACTCTTGATGAATTGCTGAGCAGATTGAGCTTTCAGGAGAAATAATGCTCTGCTCTGTCCGGCTCATTTCCTTTGAATTAAATCATGGTGAAGTATTCCCCATGCTCCTTTGAGACGGTACGTTCTGCTTTAACAAGATGCTTGTTAAGTTAAGAGCTTTCCTTCAAAACGAGCATGTGAATTAATACCATGAGTTTTAAAGTGGTATTAACATTCAGCAAATATTGAATCTACACTAAAAATCAGGATATCAGTGAAAAAATCTTTATATTTGGAGTATTACTCAATAACTACATTATGTCTTTAATAGTGCTTTGTTGTACATGCAAGAGATCACACAGCAATGATATAAGGAAGAGGAGATTTAGTTGCATTTGCGTTAATTGTTTGTTGTCATCACTCCGTGCACCTGTACCCTTTAGCATCTTAATGACCCCTGATCTGATTTCCTTGTTGGGTTTTGAGCTACAGCCCAATGACCAGTCACTGTTTGTGTGGAAGACTCTGCAGTGCACCAAGGGTGGAACATCAGGTCAGGAGCTTGGGAGCTAATTTTTTTTATGCAACATTAATAATGTAATGTTGTGAGGAAATGGCCTGAGTTGTGGTGTGTGCCAGTATGTGATGGCACACACCACAACTCAGGCCAAGCAAGGTGGACACAAGTCTACAAGATGAAGTTTTGGACACATCAACTCGAAGACACCAAGAGTGATCCTGCAATAGCAGCAGTGCTGAGGGCAGGGAAATACTGCCAAAGAATATTTGTAAGAGCCACGTATAAATCTAGTATGGTTTTAGATTATTACGGGCAACACTGAAAATTCTTTTTGTTGTTGTGTTTTCTCAGATTTTAAATATTTAGAAATTCTATTATTGTTTGGTCTTATTTATTTATTTTATTTTATTACCATTTGTTAGAGTAATCACAGGTTCTGAATTACACACTTTAAAAAATCTGCACAGAAAAAAAGTTGTGCCATGTAAACTTTCTTGCATCCACAACACGCTTTCATTGCCACGCTTATAACACAAATAAACACAGTTATAGTGTTGCTTTCACCTACAGATTTCATTTGGTACTAATTAGCTTCTGAAGTGGGCATGGTCTCATATATAGTGTATCCAGACAAACACGCACAACTACACACAAACACATGCACACACACACTTTACTGGGTGGTTTTCATTTGCTTCCTGTAGCCTGCTCACCATATATTGCACTGCAGCATTCCACCAGAACAATTTATGGATTTTATTAGATTTCTACGGATGTACGCTTGTAGCATTGTTGGAAAACTATGGCAATGTCCAGGCTGAGATTTCTTTGAGGCACACACACACTCACACAGACACACACACATGCATATGCTTATATATCAGTCCCATCTGCTCTTGAGAGCTATCAAGGCCAGCAACAGCTCAGTCTAATTGGAGTGTAGTCCCTTTGGCTTTCTGGAGTGTAACCATATCTACAGCTTCCAAATGCTCAGCAGGAAATTCAGAAGGACAGGTCCCTTCCAAGCTCTGCCAACAGGAATATGTGCTTTTTAGCAATCTGCTTCAAAAAAACAAAACAAAAAAACCACACATATATTTTACTATTCTGATTTTGGCTGCCATGTATTTGACACTGAAAGCATCTCTACAAAAATCATCCACCTTGCGTGCATAGTTTTTTTTTGTACAGCTCTTTTATAGGTGTGTGTGTGTGTGTGTATGAGTGTGTTTGACAGAAATTGATAAATGCTCAGTTTCTACAGTTAATCCATTTTATTTTCTTTTTTTGAAAATATATGCTTCTAGGCACATGTGCACACTCAGCGCATGATACGCCAGTGACAAAAGCAGCTGGAATCCCAGAAACTCCCCACAAAGAGTGAGACATGCATGTGTTGCTGTTTACCCTTTGGACATGGGTGAGTAATTCATTTTTTAAAAATCGTTTTTAAAAAGTCACAATAAAAGATGAAAGTTTGGCGGTTTGACAGAGGCCTAATTTTATACTTTAAATGTCCAGTGGACACAAACTGAAGACATGGAGTTAACCTGAGCAGGACTGATACACCGAGAAATGCTCATATAGCATTAGTGCCGTCTCCCTGGCATGCTAAGAATTCCAACGTCATATCAATTAAGAGGGTGAGGCATGGCAACATTGTCGAGTGCTTGTTCAGAGCCAACTGGGCTGTCACCCTGTTAAACCACAATTGCTGGCACATGTAGAGATTTAAAAGCATTAACTTCAGTGTGTAGGCCTGAAAACCACTTCCTCTGCCAGAGTTATGCCCCTCAGCTGTGGACGTCCAAGATAGGTACACTCAGGACTGTATATGTCTGAAGTTTTGCAACACTGATAATCTGGAACTTGTTACAGTAAATGCTCTCAGTAATTCATCTGTTTCTTTCAAAGACTAAGTCCAAACGCTGCTTAGAGAGAGATAAGATGCAGCTATTGCCCAGCAACATCAGTTTGCTGGTGACTGTAACAGAGCGTGCGAGAAAAGTAAGGTTTCTGATCATTAATATAGCAGAAAGATTGGAGCGGAGGGTCTGCAGTATGCAGTCCTGACTATGTAGAACATATTGTAGTCAGACTACAACACTTCCTCAAAGAATAAACTTCTTCTCTCAGACATATCAGTTTGCGTTTGTTTGACATAGCAATCGCAGCTCACTGTATAGCTAACCCCAATGATTTATATACAATAGACTTGTAAGAGAAACGAGGTGGGTTGGGTTTGCTTTTTAGAATATGAACCTTTTTGTGCACATCTTGTAGGCATCGGCTTCTACGAGAGCCAACAGTCACACTATGTTCTTCTTCTCCCTGTCTCGGTGCTCCAGTTGGTTACAAGATAATCACAGAAAGTCGCACTACCACAAAGTAGATTATGAAGAACAATGGATTCCAGCAAAGGGCAAAAAAACAACCAGACAACACAGAAAAGATGAGAAACAGCCAAGGAACATGGGAAGAACCACAAGTAAATAAACAAATAAAGTAACATCAGTTTGTTTTTACAGAACCATAGTGGAACATTTTTCCTGACTACAGTTTAAAATAAATCTCTGACTACCTATTATTATCATTTTTATTATTATCCGTGTATGGTGTCATTAAAGACAACCTTTAAGTGTGAAATAAATGTTAGCAGGTTTCTTCTTAAATGGCTATATCAGCTCTGGAATGTGTTAAATTCCACATTATGGTGATAGCGTCTCTAATCATTGTATCACAGTCAGTCATGATATGTATATAAAACCTTCTGCTCACGTGGGAGGGTACATGTGTGTCTCTCAACCAACAACCCTGGGAGTTTGAGGGTCCTGTGCAGTATCTAAGCTCATGTGAGGACTTCACTCGTACAGACAGAGACCTCAGAAGTCCTGTTCTGACCACCTGCACTCATGTATAACACTTGTATATACTCCTCGCAAGTGCTTTTACTCAGCCAGTTCGAGTCTGAGCAGTCATAACCGTGCAATTATGGTTTTCACTGCAATGTTCAAACTGTCTGCGCAATACTTCATTTTATGTACATACAATAGTGTCAAACTAAATCAATCAATCAAAAAAAATTAAAGCAGCACCATCAGTACTGCTGCCATTGAGTGAAAGTTTAGTTTAGGTCATTAGTGAAACATTTAGACAGACAGCACTGGCATGAATGATTACACTGAACTAACTGAGCCCCGGACGAAGAATGTGAGTGGTGGTTGGTGAGACAGTCTAATTGATGTTAAATGGAAAAGAAGAAAAAAAAGTTCAAATATGTTGTAGACAGAGCTTCCATACATCACACCAGATTCCCTTACATCCCCTTCTTTGTTTAACTTTGGGGGAAATAAATCCCATTGCTTTCTCTGGCTTTCATAACTCAAGCAAAGCTGACTGATTTTTTTATTTATGTAATTTCTCTAAGTTTTTTTCCCCCCGATCATCAGTCTTGTTGCTGAATATTCTTTATACACGAATGTACCAACTGTATGAAATGTCAACATGGTATCTGATCTTACACATTTCACAAGTTCTAAAAGCAAAGTTGTCTTTCACACACGTATTTTAATTTTACATGAAGAGATACCTGGCAGACACATGTACACTAGGCCATCTCTTTTAATTCAATAAAAACCTATTTTCGTCTATCAGCTTGGCCACTTAAAGGAAAACATCACAGTGATAAAAGCATTTGCAAATGATTTAATGAGCTTTGTTCTTTGTTTGCTTTGACAGGTATATTAAATAGCTCTTAGAGACTGTTATCTATAAACACAGAGGTAGGCAGGGAAAACAACAGAACTTTATCTAATATGTTGTTTCACCTTGAATGAGAAACATTTTTCTAGCATCTAATTTGGTATATCTGGCTCCAATCAGGGATAATTCAGGCAAACGCAAATGGTTTCGTTTCCTAACATTTAAGATAAACAGCTCTTTGGCCTGGAGGGTCAGCCAAAATCTTTGAAAAAGAGGGGGAAAAAAAGAAAAACAAGAAAAATTCCTCAAGTTTTTTTTTTCCTGTTGCTCTGGTTGAAACTTTTATTGTTATTGTGTGACTTCCTTTTGAGTTTGAGCACTTGCTTTCCCATCAGAATCAATTAAGGCTCAGAGAAAACAGAGCTGGGCAGCCAAACACAGTCCAGAGCTGATCTGTCAGAGTCTATGTCACTGGAGGCTTCTTTGAATTTATTTTAAACGATGCACACCACAGCCAATCATATACAATATATGATAGTATCCAAATGTCTTGAGCCTGCCCTCATTTCTTTATTTTGCTTCCAAGAAGCCAGACTTTCGTGAAATCTTTAGAAGGCGTCTTGAACAATAGTTGGACTTTCGACCAATAAAGCAGTCCAGTGACCCATGACTCATCCAAATATAAAAAAGGCATCTAACTCAAGTGGTGAACCAGTGTTGGCTCTACACATAACAGACAAATTAGCAAAGGACCAATATTAAATTGTATCTTTAGGCACTTTGTTACTTGCACAAAAACACATCATTAGTTCCCATTTCTTTGGTTGAATCCATAAAAAAAATGCCAAGATACCACAGTTTGACAGGCATAAAATAGTACTTTGTAGCAACAAGTTCATTTCCAAAGAGCTATATGAGCCAAAAACTTAGCATACCACAAAAAAAGAGGGAAATTGGAAAGTGGAGGACAAAGGAAGAAATAGCAGGCCTAAAAAAGTACATCTAGAGCAGATGAACAGATTCTGAAAGTCGTGCCATCAAGAAACAGAAAAAAAGAAACAGCAAAGACCTGACAGATGTACCTGGGCCTTCAGCTGCTTCATCTACTGTTCACTGAAGCCTCATCAGAAATGGTCTCAATGGAAGGGAAGGGAAAAGAAAGAAGAGCTTTGAATGTCCTTCAAGAGGCCTGTAGAACTATTCCTGAAGGCTGCTTAAAGAAATTATAGGAAAGCTGCCTAAGAGAACTTAGACTGTGTTGAAGAATAAAGGTGATCATACTAAATATTGACTTTCATGCTCATTGGAATGGTACTGCCTGTTTTTTGCCTCATAACTGTAAAGCAATTTAAAGCATAACAGGAAGAGTAATTTGCCTGATTACAAAGAGCTTTATAATCAGGGGCTATTGAATAACTCATCCACTGCCATCCACATCTACTACAGCTCATAAATATATCCAGGAAAAGCAGTGACCCAGAATGCTGCAATGTAGACAGACTGTGAGCTATGGAGATGAAATGTTTAAACCACAAATGATGTGTGTATGCCAGTTATACATTTGAATCACTTTTCATAACCTTTTCTTTAGTTAGAGGGCTCATTTCTGTTACTGTAGCAGTCCACAAGCCAGGAGTTTAAAGCCAAGATGTTTTCATGACCCTACGTCCCCATCTTCCCTTAGTCCAGGTTATACAAGTTTATGACCCTTGGATGAGCTGTGGAGCATAGGTTGGTGATGCCAGGCTGAGCTGTTGCTGTTATTCCTTCCACCAGACAGCACGGCTGTGCAAACACAGAGGCAAATGTTATTTCCTCAGAGACTAAAGCATAGGCCAATAATTGGTGCCAGAGAAATTAATCATAAATATTACTCAGATTTTGGAGGTTTTGATTTAAAGGTGGCAGGGCTTTAACCTTGTAATAAGATTGTTTTCCCCCATCAGCTCTTACATGATGCTAAGTTCAACCAGCCTAATCTTTAGTGTTGCACTGGGACTCACACAGTGCAATGAGAGCATTTGAATTCTGTGGATATTGTTGGCACCACTTCAAGTTTTCTGTAAAGGACTGTCCTTCGTTTTCTAAATTTATTTGGCATTTTCATGATATTATTCTTAGGCGATAGGCAAAATAAAAGATGGACGTAGCCACCACGACGTAACCCTCTGGTTAGCCTACTGCTGCATCTTTAAGTACGAGAGAGCACCATTGGCTTTTTGACTGTTTCTAAGAGCATTTAACCACAGTAACAACTTTACAGACATTACTTAACTATACCTGAGCAGAAATGATCAAATGTTAGACTGTATATTTGAGAACAGATCACAAAGTCCTGTCTGCCAACCTTCATCTTCATCTCTGGCTGTTGGACCTTTATTGGCTACTATATATCCAATTTTCTGCCCTCTGGATACTGACAGAAGCAATCCTGAGCATGTATAAACAGTTTAATGCAGTATATTTAACAGTGCAGGGGATAAATAGACTGATATCAATGCTTGATCAATAAAAGGAGTAAAGAAGGAACAGTTATTATAATCAGCTAAGGCGCTATATGATGAAATACAGAGTTGATGTGATTGACATATTGGTGTTCCTAATTTCGATTAACTTTTACTGTGTAAACAAACAAAAATATTTAAATTTACAAACATTTGCGTTTACTCATTAGCTTGTAAACCTGCAGCTTAGGTTAGATTCAATAAGTGGGGCAAAGTAGTGTAAAGACAGAACGCTCAGAATGATTAGCAGAATGATCTGCTAATGCTTATTTTCAATAGGGGCTAATGCATTCCACCAAGAGAAGCACAAAAACAATCAGATCAAATATAACAAATAAAATAACACGGATTGGTTATTCCACCATATAAACCTGAAAACCATGCAAAAATGAACCTATAGGAATTGTAGCAGACAAAACATTCCTATCTGTCAGAATCTGACCCAGCTGCGTTATAATGAAGTTACCAGTTCCAAGACGTAACTGTGCAAATCACTTTTTTTTAGCCCCAGCCGATTGATTAAGGCTGCAGGTTTTTATTAAAGTCACTATCAGCATTGTGACATTCAGAGACTAATTGCACACACTTGGGATTCATCCGAGACTCATCCATTGATGCACGTTCATTGCTGCACTAAGTATGACCTTAAACCAGGAAATCATCTGCTGAGAAAGAAAACTAAGGTCCATTTTCCCACTTACACTTCTATGCATCCTGAAATCTTTCACAACCAGAGGAGCTTCACCCCGCTGGTTGTTTCTCAGATCTAACTCTTGACTTGTAAAATAGGGTCAAAATGGGTGAACAGGTGCACAGCAGCTTGAGGTACTTTTACCAGACTGGGATGATAAAAACAGAGCAGGCAGACAAACTTTTGGACTGTTTTGTGTAAAGGCTGTGTCTACTTTTATCCGGTTTTTGGCCTTCTGGAGATATCATGAAGGTGTAGAGTCTGATTGTGTCCCCAACCCAAGATATTCCTAGTCAACTTGTAGTTGTTGGTTAAATTAACAATGTTTTATTGTGTAATAATTAACTACTTTTTAATAAGAAAATGCCAAAATCATTCTTCCAGACGACACCATTTAAGGTAAAACACCAGTGCAGCGAGTGCGGAGCAGAGTTCACCAGATGAACGTTATCAGTCAGGAGGATAAACAAAGAGACAAGCTTAAGTCCGGTTAGATGGACTTCTCCATCTCTCAGCTGATAAGAAAGATGGGAGTGGAGGCGGCTGCGATAATTACACACATGAACTCCCCATCCCACCAGGGAAGTAAGGACGAACACTTGGCGTTTGGTGATTTCAATAGGAGGCATGCACTATGTTTTGCAATTTTATTCAGAAGTACTCTTGACATGTCACAATTTGACCCTTACTTTGGACTTTATGAAGGCAAGAGGTGCCATGATGATAGAAATATGGCGTCTCAAATGCTTTGTGTGGTTTTAAGAACACTGAGCAGGTAGAGAAATTTACCGAATAAAAGTAAAATCACACCTAACTGCAGACATTGCCGTGTCCTCTTTCTGAAAACTTGGTTCTGAGGCACTAATTTGAAGATTTGCGTAGTCTGCTGTTTATTCAGAAGAAATGGTTGTCCATTTCATGTTGTTTTATATCCTGCAGCCAAAGTGGGTTGCTTAAAGCTTAAAGTAAGCAAACTGTGTGTTGGGTAGCAATTAAATGCACATTAGCTGACAGATATTTGTTTACACCAGCTGTTAGCCTTGTGAAGACAGAATTTCAGCTTCCACATATAAACACAGATGAGCAGGTTGGTTATCTCACTTTCCATCAGGTTAGCCATCCATGGATCCAAATAAATCGCCTCTCCATCACACACTGAAGGAGGTCTCAGACATGTCTGGATTTGGGACTTTGCTAATAGGACATACACTGAGCAAGTTTTATAAACAGACAAAGAATTGTGTATTTTGTTTATGCTGAGAAAACAGGCTTAGATGATGAGCGATGGAAAGTATTCTGTGCTGAAATGAGGGACAATGTGAAAAGAATTCTGGGTTATGTCCTCATAAACTGAGCTTAGGATAGCCCAAACCAGCCCAGCGTGTCTGACTGTATTCTCCAAATTGTTCCAGTAAAAATAAATCAGCTACAACTTCCTACTTCTCACATTGGAAATGTGCGTGTGTTGTTTGCTTCTACTCTTTGCTGAGTTACCTCCTTGTTGTTTACCTTGAGATGAAGTACTGAGAGCCGGGTCATCAGTGTCCCACTTCTTCATCAATCATCCTATGCCTCCATCCATGCATCCATCGGCTCTGGAAAAACACTCACACTCCTCAGATTCTGGGGTGCAGTCATATGTGCAACAACAACATGATGCTGCAGGAACGCACACATTCCTCAAATTCCTCTGAATTTGTGTGTTTGTGTGAAAGTTTGTGTGGGGACAGAGGGGGAAAGAATAAAAGCAATTAAACGTGGTGAGTATGAACAGTTGTCAATGCAGAGGAGAGTAAAAGAAAAGAGGAAACTGTATTTTATAATCAGGAAAAGAGGTTGAGATAAGCCGCTTTTAAGGAGGCGAGGTGAGGAAAGCAGAGGAAGGGTAAAAAAGAAAAGGGGGAGGAGGAGGGGGAGAAATGTGAGAGGAGAGCTAGAGGGGAGTTAATGCCTATCAAACAAACAAATCTCACACTCTCACACCTGTGCCACGGGCCTGTGTGGGTTCTCTTTGCATTTATACCCATTATGAAATTGAAATGAAGCTATACTCACATAATCCTCAGAGGTTATTTCACTGGTTAACTTTCACATTGCTATCATCTGGTTTTTAGCCTTAACTAGCTGTTTGGCTCACAAACCCTTTTAGCCAAATACAGGCATGTCTCAGAAACTACTCGGGTCTTTTTTTTCCCCCCTCCAGTGTTATATTAATGTTTTGGTGTGAGGTAGTGTTGCTTTTATTAAGTCAGGCCAGGGCTTTCTGGGATTTTACGTGTGGTCATGACACAAATCACCTAGAAGCCTGTCAGTGAGCTGTAATGTCAAGTCCAAAATATATAAAAACACTGATCACTATGCAGATAGGCCATGCAGACGGACAGATGAAAAGCAGCCAAACATTTGTGGATAATTGTTTGAGAAGATTTGTGAAAATGAGCTGTGCAGCAGAAAGGTGTTAATTAAAAGACAAAAATCTTCAGGGGAAAAGATTTTTATCTTTTTAAGCACCTGTCTGTCTTACAAAAAATTTGACAAGTGTGTAAAAAAGGCTTCTTTGCAAGCGTACATTAAAGTAACCACACATGGACCTAAGAAAGCAGTTCCTTATAAAGTAGATGATAGAAATTACTTTTACTTTGCATGAACAAAGACATCTGCAAAACCTGACAAGCTTCAGATGTGATGAAACATGGAGGCTCATTCCTTGAATTTATCACACTGTGTTCTTGTAGCTCTTTATATAGTCACAAGAAAGGGGGAGAAAAGAGGAAAGTAGTTCTCTCCTTGAATGTCCGAGCTGATGTTTAAACCTCAATGTGTTCCAGCCGTGCAGAGCAAAGCAGAGACATCTTGATGTTTCCACTCAGAAATC
Source organism: Oreochromis aureus (assembly GCF_013358895.1). Lineage (NCBI taxonomy): Eukaryota > Metazoa > Chordata > Actinopteri > Cichliformes > Cichlidae > Oreochromis > Oreochromis aureus. Next base: position 10,941,957 of record NC_052952.1, read on the forward strand.
CTATCCGCCTTTGTTTTAAGTACGTATCTGTGTGCACATGTGAACGAACATACATTCTGGTCATTTTTTTTCTCCTTCTCATGACCTTCTCTCTATAAGTCGGGTCTAATTCCAATTGCTCCACATCCTGTCTCCTCCTTTGTCGCGATCGACCAATCGCTCTCCCGTTTCAGGCCAGGAGATCCAGGAGAATGTATGCAATGCAATTATTTTTTACTGAAGCCCTTATTTTTTTCCTTTTTTTTTCATTCCGCAAACAAAACAAGAACTAAAAACAGATGTAGTGGTTTGTTTTAGACATGCAAAGCAGCTGAAACCAACCCCAAGGAGGAGTGGGTGTGATATCCCATGAGTCTCTGGGGCCATGCACATTCTTTTGGCCGAGCCCAGATACTAACACTCACCTTCAATTACGCTCTATGACTAAGTGCAGTTCCATTGTAAACACATTGTTTCTTGTTTCCCAGATAAGACAAACATAAGGGACGCTATTATGTGGTCTTTTAATGCCACAGAGGATTGTGTGAATCGCTGTCTTTTAAGTGTACAGGACAGAGGAGAGACACAGCAGCAATTCTTAAAGCCTTCATGATTATGCGACCCATGTTGTTGTACTTACCTGGTGCATGTTTCAAATGACTAAAACACACAATTCAAAATATGTGGGCCTACTATAAATCATTATTATTCACTTTACCCTCTGTTCCACAAACTCACTATTTAAGTAAATAAATGTTACTAATTAATAATAATTATAATACAAATGTTATTATTTTTACTAATGAAGAAGTAAATTTGGATTTTATGAGTGTTCAGTTTTCAAAGATCAGCTGTTTTTTTATGGCAATGGACATTAAATAGGACAATCATCTTCTAAAAACCCAGCTGCACTAAAATAAAAACTCAGTTTCACCAAGTGAAGCTGAAACAGCTCCAATCGTAGGCCTGATTCAGTAATACCACATAGACAGAGGATTTTGATGTTCTCATGACAGCTCTGTTTGGTGCTGCTGTCACACACTGACTGAGTCATCAACCAAAGAAAAATAATTATTTACAATCGGTCGGTACTTCTGCAGATCCACTTTTACTTCGTAAGCACTTGAAGGGGAAAACTTGTCTTGGTGAATGCTCACCAAGACGCCTGAAATCCTTAAACAACCAGGGAAAGCATTTTTTGAAACAATAACTGATATCTGGTCAATTTGCCTGTGGCTTCTGAATTACATGGGTCCCTCCTTGTATATGTAAGAAAAGCAATTCATCATAAATGCAGACATGTCTTGTATTACAGCCAGTTTTTTATCCGTAAATAGGCTTTTCTTAACTTTTCCGTTGCTTTCATGCAACATTTTACAGTACTGTAAAATCCAAAAATGGGAAAAGATCAAAACTGGATGGTGACATATATAAAGAGCGTTGTTACCCAAATGATGAGTTTCTTTTAAATAGTAACGACTTTCAAAAAAGTTACCCTGAAGATAAAAACTGCTATGAGCTAATTTCAAAGTAGCAATATCACATGTCCTGTATGACTTTCTAAATTGGTCAATTGATGCAACATGTAAAGGAACAGTATCTGTAAATCTACATACACTGCTTCTCTGTTGCTGCATCACACGTTATGTGCATTAGGCTCTATTTCTCTAACAATGGCATAAAGATTCCAGGATCCCATGATGCATTAAGGCCACTAATAAGTAAGAAACTATTTCCTTCACTGTCTGAAATGCAAAAAACCAGATGGAAACTTTTCTGGACAACAAATTGAAAACACGTACCCATATATTATCCCTGTGTCCTGTTGAGAGATGAGTGGTGCTCACTGCACAATTTCAAATGACGAAACTTAGTATTTTTGTAATTGTAGGATATGTATTACCTATCCATTACTCTTGCTAATAATAGAAAAAGCAATGTCATGTTAAAAATCTCGTCCAGCAAGTTTTTTTCCCCTCCCTTTCTCTCTTCAAGCATCATGTCACGTCGCTGTGTGCTGTGTATTTGCATCTCTCCATGCTCTCACACTGGATATCTTGTTTAAAGTTCATACAAATGATTGAATGCTAAATAAACTTTAAAAAACCGCATTCAGGCAGCGAGATTTGTCTTGCGAACCTCCTTTCTATCACAACTCAGAGACAGAAATCAAGCAAAAAGCACGTGCATACAACTGAAATGTTTTGTAATCTGTCCACTTTCCACAGCTGTTTCCATACCGCTCTGACCACAAAGCCTCTTTGTGAAAAAATATAACAATTTGTCCATGCATCATACAATAAAACATGAAAAGGCACGCTCAAAATAATGACTGATTAAGGCTTTTCAGAAGCAGCACTTTCATGCTACGCGTGGGTCTTCTGGCTGATCAATACAACACTGAGCTGGACGGAGTGAAGAAGTCGTCATCTGGATCCAATGAGCTGCTTAGAGAAAGTCTGCTTGTTGAACTTGTTGAAGGGGCTTCCTGACAGAGTTACACAAACTCACTTCTCTGATTCTTCTGTTCTTTGTTCTGTCCCTCTTATTCATTTACCTTCCCGTGCCTTCTGCACACAGGTTCTTTCTGATCTATTGTACTCCATCCCCTTTCTCCTTTTTCTTCTTCAGTCGATCTCCCACTTTGAATGGAAAATGTGGTTCTAATCAGACACTTCGCTAAGCCAGTCTGTCTTGGCCAGACACTCTCAAAAGCACCTCACATTTGTCCTGAACTGGTTTTCAAACCCAGCTTGTAGTTTGGAAACACAGTATGAAGCTTTCTCTTTCAAAGCTGGTGGACTTTGATGTCCTTGAATGAAGTGTTTCTCCTTCAATCACCTTTTATGTATTTTTCCATTTCAGCCACTGGGGTTCTGCAAGTTCCTCCAATCGGTTTCTACTTTTTTGGATTACTGACAATCAGTGTTGGGATGTATTACACATTACTGATTACTTTTCCTAAAAGCAATGCAGTACTTCATTCAATTACCTCCCAGAGAATGTAATTTGTGAAACTATTTATTAGATTACTTTCGTGTTACTCTAACGAGGGCACACAAGGTGTTTCTTTAAGTTTTTATGCATGCATAAAAAGAGACAACACAAAGCAACGATGAAAGCCAGCTCAAAGAGACTTTAAAGCCACAGCCATTCTACTTTAGAAACATGAACAGGTTGAGGGCTACAGTGCTGTAAGTCTGACTGCTCATCACTGTCTGTGTTAGCTGCTGAAGTTTGGGACCTTGCTGCTAGTCTGGGGTCAGCCTACATTCAGCTTTAGCATCACTCTGAGTTCTTTGCTAGCTCTGTGTTAGCATGCTGTCTGTGCAGATACTTACAAAGAGCCGAAGTTGTTTTAGCAGCATAATGCAATTCTTTCCATTCTGGAAACAGCTTGCATTTCCCCATCATGCTCCTGTCCTTTTAACAAAAACAAAACTAATGCCAGCATCTCCACTCCTCAAAAGGTGTAGACCGCTCCACCTTTTTTCCTCCTCTATGCAAATGAACTGAGTGAGCAGGAAGAAGGAGGAGTTTGGTTGATGTGGTTTTCTTTCTATTCACCTCACCAGGTAACTGGAGAGCTTTTATAACACAAGCAACAACATAATTCTAACTGTAAAGCAATGCCTTACATTACTACAGTACTGCAAAATGTTATGTGGTTACTTTTGCTGGTTACACCCAACACAGTTGATATTAATACTAAAAAATAAAAAAGACAGCTGCATTTTGTATGCATTTTAAGCAACTAGAGGATTTAAAAATAATAATAATTTTAAGAAATTAGTAAAACTGGACTCGTGAGTACTAGTAATTTCATTCATTCCCCTCTGTTACTTTTACAAAAGACAAAAAAGCACAAAAACACGTACTATTGCAGCCAGAAAAAACACAACGAGCCAAAGAAAACAACACTGGGTTAACCCAGTGCCACACATGAGATCTATTAGTCAAAAAAAGAAATTGCACTTGACATCTCTGCTGCTGCGAACACAGCCATTGCTGGGTACATAATTGTTTCATTTATCGTTTTTACTGCCTTGTTACATGATTTTCATGGAGTTGCCTCTACAATGAGAAGCAGAAATCATCTTGAGATCTGTGAAGGCTTTCTGCTAGGAATTAGTGTGTGTGTGTTTCTATAACACAGTGGGTTAGTGGTTGGGTTTGGACAGGCAGGATCAGCTGTATCATGTAAAGCTCGCCAAACAATAAACTCACTGTTTTAATCTTGCTTCCAAAAATCCTTATGAGAAGGGCAGTCTTTCTCCCACATAGTGTGCTCTGTCATCACCTCATCCACTGCTGCATAAACGCTGGCTTAATTGGAAAAAAAAAATCCAACATGGGCAGCAATTTTCCCAAAGTCTCAAAACAAAACAAAAAAAAAATGTTTTGCTGACCAAAGAAGCCAAAACGCAGAAAAAAAAACAACAACAACAGAAGTCCAAAATTTCTGACCAAGTAATCATCTCATACGCCTCAGTACCATCTTGCTGTCATCATGGTCTGGAGTCAGTTTATTAGATGTTCTTCACTTAAACCCTGAAAATGCTTCATTTATTCCTGCGGACCGGCATTCAACCCTTTCCTCCCTTCTTCCTTATTTAAGTAAAAATTAAAGGATTTATTTATTCTTCTCTTGTCACTTGTGTCTCTATGTTAGATTTGGGCATTTTTCTCATCTGCTTCACCTAGTGGGTAAAAGTGTCTTCAGGGCGTAGGAGGTTGCATTAAAAATTGCTTTTTTTTGTATGTGTGGGTCTGTGTGTATGTGTGTGTGCAAAGCCGAGGTCAAGGGAGGCACATGGGAACGTCAGTCACGGTGAAAGAGCAAACTAATCTCCACCGTGGTTTGGCCTGATGAGGGCGTCGTGTAAACAGACTGTAATTAATGACAGAAATTGCTTCTTAATTCATGTTCTCTCCCACCGGTCTTTCTGCATCCTCAACCCGTCTCTTCATGGCTGTCTGGGGCTACCCATGTTAGTGCGTTTGCCTTATTTTCTGTCTGTCTGTCTTTGCAGGCCTCAGCACCCTTGTTCAGACCTAATCTGTCTGTCTGTCAGTGCCTGGTAATTGGAGCTGTTTAGGGGGTCATCCAGCCCAGGTGGGCGGGCTGGGGGAGTGTGTCTGCGTGTGTGTGTTTGTCTATGTGTGTGTTCATGTGTGCACTTGGGGACAGGAATGCGCGTCGGACTCAAAACCGCTGCTTCCCACGGCCGTCCCACCCGTGAGCCGTGCATGATAGGCATACTGAAGGGCACACGTCATGCCGAAGAATCCTACAGGTGCACTTGAACCTTAATTCCATTGTTCAAGTATATGCTAGATTCCTGTGGTAACTCACAACACTCCCTCATAGTTGTTTATTGCAATTTTCCCAACACTATTCATAATTTCAATGATTCTTACCCCCTCCCTTGTTTTTCACTCTGATAGGAAATACAGAAACATTACCAAAATGCATCCTGTGCAGGTTAAGTGACTTTGATGTGATCTTCCAAGATGGAGCCGATCACAAATGCACTCCAGTACATTTATTGTATTTGTCACTCTGGATCAGAGCTTCCAAATTGGATCAAGGGGTGTTACACTCAATAGAGCATGTGAGGTTTATCGTGATGGAAATTGGAGGGTATTTACACTATCAACATTGTTTCAAAGTTTGTGAGCCTCCTTTGCTTGTTTTTGTCAAGAAAACCTGTGCTGTGTTGAAATCGCTGATGGAAGTTCTTGATATTATTGTGCACACATGTAGTTTCAGGAAAGCCTTTCCCAGGGATTGTATGCCTCAGTTGAAATGTAATTATGTTGATAAGGCGCATATATAACAGAGAAATGTGGGGCAAGAAACACGTTCCTTTGACACTCCATATGGGAAATACTGGAAAAAGGAAGAAAAGTAAAGGAAGAAATGCTGTTTTTTTTATATACTGGATGTTAAAATATTTAAACATTATTTTCTATCTAAAGAAAAACACAACATTTAGCTGTACATATGTGTTAATGACTGAAAAAAGATTTTTAATTATATGTAAATTAAATGCCTTTGTAAATACAAAGCTTGCAACAGATCATCATGTCAGTAGCAACATTTTAATTAGCCTGTATGTAAGCTGAGGCAGACAGAAGTTCAAGTATGCTGACTTTGATCTATGCTGCTGAACACACAACAAAATCCCCGTGTTGCTGCCTCTCTCATCTTGCCTTTGGTGTTAAGATGAGAAAGCCCGGAGTTTACCAAACCAGCCCGACACAATGGCAGTTTGTTGTTGCGCTGTCTCTATCCATCTGTCTGTGTGAGCAAGGTCGAGCTGCTGGTTCAGGAGAAGCCACCCATACTCTGCTGGAAAGAAATGATCATTTATCACCTGGTGATTCACGGGGATAAGGTTACCGGAGAAACGGGAGGGGGACGCTCAGTAGAATGAAGGGTGAAAAAAGGGGAAAGACGTGTTCCAAATTTGCAAATGTTACATATTGGAATTAATTTTAGTTTTTTGAAGCTGTGCTGTCCACAGGACGCAGGGTATGAACAAATGAGGGACTGGATTAGATGTCTGTGACATTCCAGTTCAGTTACCTTACCTTGCACAGGTGCACTCAACCAAACTGATGCAGGTGACAGATAACAGCTTCCTCTGACAGTCACATATACAGTATGCTTCTTAATTTAAAGGCTTTTTAGGCAGACACCCAAGCTACTACAGCCTCTAATCCATGATGCCATTTTAACAATGTCACCATTCATTTGATAAAGCTGACTCAGTCGTTTCGAATGAATTTATAATTTATAATAAATTTTAAGTTCATTGCATACATTCCAGGTCTCAAAGCTAGCATAGTTGAAGACCGCAGCCATGAAATTACAATTGCTTCCTCTCATCTGAATTTCAAGTTCGGTAGAGCATTACACCTTGCAGTATGCTAAGAGTTAATCTGTCAACATGCACGTCTGGGTGTGTTGTACCAGGTAACAGGCACAACGCACACTTCTGCACCCTGGAAGAGCTCAGGGCAACAAAACAACTACTTGAAAAAACTGTGAAAAGGTCAGTATGTAAATAATGTTACACAGAGGCACGTCTACTTTAGCACGACAAGAGCTGTTAACTGCTGGCAGATAGCATCAGTTCTTTGGGAAATTCAGATCAAACCTCAGGCCTGCTTACATTTGTCCTCCAAGCACCTTCATTCTGTGTGTTTGTGTATGTGCGTGTGTCTGTGTGTGTGCATGCATGTGTGTGTGTTTTTGCATGGTAGTACTATAAATGACTTTGTGTCAAAGCTTGATTAGACCTGTATGTGTGCCTGTGAGGATGGCAAAGAGGAGGAAAGAGAAGGAATATCTGAGTCTGCTATATACACAAACCACTGTGTGTGTGTGTGTGTGTGTGTGTGTGTGTATCAGGGTATCACTAGTTAGGTCATCATGTTTAGACTCATTCACTCCAAAATTATTTAGGCCAAATATTTAAAACGGTGTCATTGCATACACATTTTCAATTGACTTCAATCGCACAAATGCAGAAATAATTATTTGCAGTATCTTATTTATTATGAGAATGTCACGACTGATCATTTGCACCTACACCACCAAAAATGGGGGCAAAAGGGAGGAGATCATGTTTAATCGGTTAGAAGAAAAGGTTAGAAATATAAGTGCCGACATGAGCAGTGTCCACAGAAACCTCTGAATTGCAGCTCAAAGCTCATATAAACCATTTCTACAACCACCAAACAAAGCAAAGACACCAAACAGTTAAAAGAGCAGTTACGTCACCACGAATCTGTGATCAGGTAATATCCATATTTTGACTGATGATTTTCTGGAGTTAAATGTGAACCGAAGCATATTTTCAAAGGTGTTATATGCTATAAAATACTTTTAAATAAAATAATCTCTAATAAATTAGGTGTGGGAAATAAAAAAATCGAATTTTTCTATGTTTGAGTCACAGTAACTTTTAGTTACAACACTTTCAAGCACGTTTAAGAACCACATCTGAAATTCAAGCACTTTTCAAACCTTGAAAAGACAATATTAAAATTCAAGCATTTTCAAGGATTTCAAGAACCCTGTATATGACTCTTAAGTCCATGATCTTCATCATATTGGCTGTTCTGCAGGTCACGGCTTCAGGGCCAATCCTTTAAAAGTCTGCAGTGTCGATTAATAGGGCTGCTCGATTATGGCAAAAATGATAATCACGATTATTTTCACTGAAATTGAGATCTCGATTATTTGACGATATTTATTTAACAATAACAATGTATTGAATAATGGCTTTAAAGATGGTCAAAAAATAGTATAAAATAGTGTGCAAATACTGATTACAGTGCAAATGTTTGCAATATAAAAAATAAATGAAAAATGTAAACATCTATGTTTAGTGAACTTCAAAATACTGCACAATATTTGATCCACGTCTGACTCGCGAACCCATAATGTTTCCACCAATGTTCCTCTAATTTTTCATGTGTCTGAGCGAACACACAAACTCCCTGAGCGGTCCCTTGGACCACTGTGAGTGACATCAGACGTGTGCACTGTGGTCACGCCAGCATCTAATCCATCCAAGTTACATGGTTTATTAAAATAATCAAATTACAGCATTTACATTTATGTTAGACTACTTTTAATTAACTGCTTTAGCCCACTTACAATGAAAATTTAAAAATCCTGTTCATGACCTGTGTAGTATGTTAACACTATTGGAAGTAAAATAACTTGAATTCCAATTTTGAAAACACAACTTTCTTTTTTTTTTTTTTTTTCATAAAGCTCTGACTTGTGTATGAGTATGAGTCTGTGGTCTGGGAGAGAGTCCTATAACTCTCTGTCTGCAAAATACAGTATATAATGACCAATGCTGGGCAATTAATTATATAGTTACTACTTCAAAAAGTAACTCAGTTTGGCAAACAACAAAGTTTTTGCAGCTATTTATTTTTTTTAATGCAGCCAAGGCATTTTTAAATAAACATTTCAAACTATTTACAGAACAATCAGCTGTTCTGCATCAAATCTGATGCCACACAAATTATTTGTGCCACTCCAAAAAATAATTTCTGTCCACTATGAGATAAAGGAGAACAACAGCCTGATACCTGCAGGCCTGACAACAGGAGATGTATCACTCCTGTAACACCTGTAACATTCAGCAGTCGCCTCATTGTTCTGACACACCAACAAAACTATTGACTACACTACACACTAACACACTAACTGCACAAGATTTGCGCTTAAACGTCTCAAATCTCTCACATCTCAGAACACCGCAGTCACTCCTAAAACTTTCCCCGTTTCTTAACAACTAGATGCCACGTTGCCATATCATTTTTGATTGGTCGACATGTACTTTTTTTCGACCAATAGGAAAGGGTGGGGTTTTTGGTTTTGGTTTTGCTCACAGGTGGAGAGTGCTTTCGAGCGTTTTCCTTATAAAACGCCCGTTTTACCGTTTCTTCCCGCAGTAAATATAAACAACGATAGTATTCAGGAAGAAAACCAAACATTGCATATATTTTTATCATAACTCTGGTTTTACGTGGCCTATCAACACAATTTAAAAACTGGTATAAAGTCCACACTTTTTCCGTCAATTGTTCCGTCTGTCCTGCTCACATCTCCAATGGTTGTACACGTTGTCATTAATGTGGCTTCACTGCACATCAGCCACGCCACTTTGCTAGCTAAAACACTGGTGTTGGCACATAAGGACGCTGTCACAGCCTGTCAACAACGTTGATTGGCTGCGATATACGAATGTGAATCGCATTATTGGCTGGACTATGGGATAAGGTGGCATCGTTCTAATCCCATACAGGAGCAGCCAGTCACTTACTGACTAACACTGCAAAACAGAATTGTTAAAGTTTTAATTTTAATTTCAATTCAGGTTAGATTTTTTTTTTGTGCGCAACGCAGATTTTCTGTGCGCAGAGACCGTGCCAGCAGTGCGCAATTGCGCGCGTGCGCAGCTTAGAGGAACATTGGTTTCCACACCACTGAAGTCGTTTTACCTCTCTTTTCAACCAACGGCATTCTTTCTTCAGCAGCCATTATCCTCTCCAAATAACTTCTGCTTAGCTTTCCGAGCTTCCCTCGGGTCCTCTTAATTGTTGTGACGCGTGTTCGAAACGCAGAGAGGTGCGCTCGATTTGCCACACGGAGCAGCGCGAGAGTAAAGCACGAGGGAGGTGCTAATAATCGGCTCAGTCATTTTAAATGATCGTTGAAAACCCAGATCGTAATCGAGATTAAAATTCGATTAATTGAGCAGCCCTATCGATTAATGCATAGAGCTGCAAAACTCACACTTCTTCCTCTCACACGCAATATGTCACTGTAGTGATTTTCTGATTCACGTTACTGCTTTCTACACACCTTTTGTTTGATTTTTTTCACCTTACATAAAACACTTCCCCCATCTCACAAAATGACTTTCACATTAATGACACTGATTGCATCTGCAACCTCTTCAAAATGTAGCATTTATTTAATCAAATAATAAAACTTTTGAAGAATCTCTTTTGTAATTAAAATCCTGGTGGTCACACAAATCAACTTTTTCAGTTTTTCACTCAGAAGATGATATCATTTGGATGGATGAATAAAAAGAATAATAATTTTTATCCTTGTGTATTATCGAACCGAGAGAAACCTGCTCTTTGAAAAATTACACTTTGAATAGGATCACATCTTGCTGCTTTAAGGTTCTGTTCCACTTAACAAATCATTTAGCTTTTTCACTGTGTCTTGTTGCTTCCTGTTTTATTTTTCACTCAGAAGATGATCCCAAAATAACATTTGGATGGATGAATAAACAGAATAGTAATATTTTATCCTTGTCACATGAAAATATTGCTGAATCAGGCAATCGAACTGAGACAGAGAAACCATGTATCTTTGAAAACCTCGACGACTTTCTGTCAGGGCTTTGAATTACAGGATCACTTCTTGCTGCTTTTAAGGTTCTGTTCGAGGAACCGGGAGGCGGGGACGGGGACGGGGCGCCAGCCAGCTTGAGCTAACATTTTCTAGGTCTGACGGGCACATTTAGCTTATTTGCTACTGTGTCTTGTTGCTTCCTGTTTTATTTTGGTAGCGGGAGATTGTTGATCCAGGCCTGAAGAAAACTGTTCCCCAGTTAGATTTTACTTGTCCCAGCCAGAGCGCTCTTTGTCTCTATAGTTGTGTCTCATCGTTTCATGTACATGTGTTTATACTTTTCTTTTTTCTTTAAAAAACAGTCTTGTTGAACTGGGGCCCCTGTCTGTTGTCTGTTATATAATATTAGGGATGTTTGGCGGATGACAATTAATTTCAAAGGTTGGTGTCGGCTGGACTAACCAATAGTCCATGGGACAACACAGGGAAACGGGACTGAAATGGCCCGAGCAAGTTAAGTTTGAAAAAACAGGTGGAGGGCCACCAGAAGGCAAAAAATAGGCCCGGGTGACCCATTCCAAAATGTCTGACGGCATGATGACAATCTCATTGGCTTAGGTCAGGGTGATGATGTAATAAGGAGATCTTAAGAATCTGGGTTAAGTCCGTCCTGGGCGAACTGTCTGGAAGTTTTTCCTTAAATAGGTCGGGGTGTGGAAATTGTAAGGCTCAAAGAACAAGGCCCAAGCCTTTGAGTTGCTTGGGCGGCGGATGTGGATCAGGTTCTGATGATCAGCAGATCATCTGTGTTTGCAAGCCATTCTTCTAAGGCCCACTTAATGGCCAAGAGCGTCTCACCACAGAAACATTTGAGAAATAGAAAGCGTGTTTCAAAGCATCACCTCGAAGTCTCTGGTAGGGTCAGGGTGAAACTAAGCTCAACATGTTTCCGGGAAGCAGAAAAAACCAACCAGTTCAAAAGATTACGCCGTAGAAATTCTCCTTCCTGGCTGCTTAAGGTTGGAGGCTGAGGCCATTGGGTCACCGCAATTTGCGGATCCATGGTCAGGCCATCGGAGAGATGGTGAAGCCCAGGAAGGAGGTGGACCGCTGATGGAATGCACATCCTTTGCAGAACAGGGCATTAGCAGGAGAGTAGGAAGGCCAAAACTACCATCTCCAGGAAAACTAAAAATGCAACAAATTGAAGAGGAGAAACTTCAACTGGAGGACAAGTGTAGACGAATGGAAGCCCAAAATAAAGAGCTGGAAGAAAGACAACAGCACCAGCCGGACATAAAAATTATTAATGAGGGCTGGGGAATAAAGTTTGCTCAGGCCCGAGAGCAGATTGTGCACCTCATTAAAGAAAACAAGCAAAAGAGTGCGGAACTAAAAGAAATGACCAACCAGCTTCAAGAAAGGAACGCGATGACTGATAAGATACAATGGGATCTCCAATACATGGACCAAAGGTATCAGCTGCTCCAAAAACAGCTGCATGAAGCTGTGGAAGAAAAGAAAGAATTCCTCCAACAGAAGGAAGAGCAGGACAAAAAGCAAAGAGACATGCAGCACGAACTGAAGAGCATGCAGGAAAAATACCGAATGCTGAAAGAAAGCCTGGATGAAACACTGCGCCAAAATAAAGACCTTCTTCAACAGAAAGAGCAACAGCAGGAAAGACTGAAAGAAGGAAAACGTGTTGTCCAGGACTTTGAGTCTAAAAATCTAAAACTGCAAGAGTTTTGCAATCAGCTGGAGAACAAAGCAACTAAAGTGGAAGAAGAAAAGGACAAACTGGAGAAACGCTGCTCACAGATGCAGAAAAAGATCGATCAGATAGCGAGAAACAACTCCGAGCTCGTTAAAGGGATTTTGGTGGAATTCAATAACTTGAAGCGTGAAAACAATGAAATGCAGGCACAAAAACAACAACAAGACAAAATACATGAAGACCTGCAGCTCACGCTCCAAGAAATCCAGAAAAGAAATGAGCAGTTAGAAGACAAGCACAAAGAAGTACAACAGAGAAATGCAGACATGCACAAGGACAAGCTGGTACAGGAGGCAACATCCAAACAACTCAAAGACAAGCTTGAAGAACAACAAGGAACATTTGAAGAGGTGGAACAAAGATGTAAGAAACTTGAAAAGCAAAACACAGAAACAATTGATGAGTTAAGAAATCTCATCCTGGAGAAAAAAGCGCTCGTGGAAAAGTGCATGAAAAAGAAGACAAAATGGTTCCGCTTGTTCCGGAGGAGAGACGCTACTGCTTCCTCACCTGATGTAGCCTCGTCTTGCTCCACCTCTGTTCACCCCCCCAACCAGTCCCGGCAGTTGACTGTCCCCTCCTGAGCCTGGTTCTGCCGGAGGTTTCTGCCCGTTTAAAGGCAGTTTTCCTCCCACTGTCGCCAAGTGCTTGCTCAGAGGGGATTGTTGGGGTTTTCTCCTCTGCCTTTTTCTTTATTTACTTGTTTAACTTTTTCATTATTTTACTTGTTTCATTTACTTGTTTAACTTTTTTTTTTCTTATTTACCTTGTTACTTTGTTTAACTTGTTTAACTTTTTTCATTATTACTTCATTTTACCTTGTTTCTTTATTTACTTGCTTGTTTAACTTTTTTTTTCAACTTATCTAAATAATAAACCAATTGAATTTATCCTTTGAGTATTTTTCATTTCATCTTTACAGAATTTTTCCAAAACATTTTCAAACATTCAGATCTGTCTTTTATTTTCTTCTTGAAACCTCATAAATGGTGAACTAAAAACCCCAGAATATGGTTTGAAACATTGTTTCAGCTGAAACCGGCATAACATGCTTGAGTGTGTGTGTGTGTGTGTGTGTGTGTGTGTGTGTGTGCGTTGGGTTATCCTCTGAAGTACCCTGCTGACAGTAACTAAATCCCTGTCAATGTGTCTAGCCAACAGACAGATCAGTGAAGGCTACATGTCAGGAGCAGTGACCCTGGCTCTTTAGTTGTGCATCCACCATGGAGACTGCAGGTCAATGACAGGAGTGTGGAGAGGTGCAGACTGATGTAGGATTGCTTAAGATAAAAGCACGTGTTTCAACACTTCTTCCGAATGCAGACTGCTGGAGCTCACTTTCATATATGTAATCTATACATTCCAAAGTAATTTTTAATTACCCTAATTTTACATTGGCTTTATAGTTTGATAGAGTATAAAGTGCAAACTGCAAAACCAGTAAACATCTTTTACTGTTGTACCAAAGAACTTGCATGTTTGATGGAACCACTGTCAGATATACCAAATGAGGAAACATCTGTCATGCAGTGCTCTATATCAACAAACTAAGCAAACCTATATCATCACAGAGGGAAAGCATTTGTATCCTTTTGCAAGGTTCCAGGTTTCCATACAGTTATTTAATCTTACTAAGGAAACAGTATTTGTTACTCTGCCCGTGTTTGCTGCTGGTTGTACAACAATTGAACAATTGGTTGCTGCGGTTGCTGGTAGTTTGCACAGAAGACACAGACGTTTTTGCAAGCGGATAGTAAAACTGTGCAAAGCAAACCAGAAACAGAGACCGATCTATTTAAAAGCAAAAGTTGGGCCTTTTGAAAGGTTTAAATGTTGGTTCTACAACTTTGACCTTAAACGTGAACATTCTCCTTTTCCACTTTGAATCGCCATTTTTGAACTTTCACTACAGCTCGGAGATTAAATGGCAAGTTGGAGACAAGTTGCAAAGTACAAACTATCTGCTTGCTGTCAAAGCAGGCACAAGAAGGTTTTTGGTGTGCTCAGTTGCACCTAGCGACAGGCAGCAACCTCTAGCAACCATCCATCAACACGAGTGAGGCTTTACATGTTCCAGCCAAACAAATGTTGTGAGATGGTGTGTACTGCACACCCAATTTCCTAAATCAAGGAAAGGCCCAGAATCAACCTCTGGTACATTACTCCTGTTCATGGAACTGACAAAGATGATCACACAAGATACTGGTGCAAACTTAGTTTCAGGGTTCAATGCTTCGTAGCAGAAGTTGGTGTTACCAGACAAACTGCAGAATTTGCTGTATTGGAATGATGCTCCCCTGAGCTTTACTCTTGCAGCAGCTTTATCTCAGTGTTTGTAGTTTGCATTGAAATGCAGGACTTTTACGTTCTATCAGGGTCAAGTGATTTTAGTGGTTACCTAACATCAGGCCAAATGTTTGTATTGCGCACTTTTCATGTATCACATAGCTCAGACCATCGTCATCAGTAAGTACAGTTGCACGGAGCATGGCTATCAGTTTGAGGGTCTTGTTTTGTAAAATCATTCTCGTCAGGGGTTGGCGGGAGCACTGAGGACAAGGCTGTGGAACAGTATGTGTGTATAAAGTGGAGTACCACCATCTAATTTGTGTATTTTATTTTAAGAAATCAGATTCTTGCTGGGCACATTTAATCATCAGATATGGTGTCAATTCTTGGTTTAGTTGCGGATGTGGGCCGCATAATACGGTGAGTTACCCTCCCATGCAAAAGTCAGCAGACATTACGGCTTATTTAGACTTTTCCTAATCAGGACAATCCTTCGACTGCTCAGATCATGTTTCTAAATCTTTGTCTAAACCCTTTTTCTGTGATTGTTCTCTCCCCTCTGACTTCCTTCTTTCCCCATTTCTCAGTCCATCTGTTTTGTAATGGGATCCCTTCATCGTTATGAGTTATAGAAAACAGTCGTGGTGGCTTCCCAGTTATGTGACTGTTTATCTGCTCCGTACACCACAGTGGGACCATGTTATTGGGATAAAAGACTAGCAGGACAATAGACTTGGCTGCACTTTCACATTTCCTCTGAGTCAGATCCACAGTCTGGCAGGTCTAGTTCGCTTGAATAAACCTCATACAGAATGTCACATTGTTAAAAATGTAATGTGATTTATAGCTTTGCTCCAAATATGAAACATATACCTTTTGAATCTTGTGAGGTTAATGTTGTTTTACCATTCTGTTTTGGTTGAATGATGACTGATTACACAGTACAGCCACCGAAAGCCAAGCTTGGTTCAGCTCAAAATTTACAGCGTTTCATTTGAGCTGAAATTTATACGCCCTGTGTTTAATTTGATAAATCGTCAGAGATGGTGTAAAATTATAGATAGTAATATTTTTTCTCTACTTTAAATCATAGGAACTATATGGTGCAGTATTTTCACATGGACTGTGAAAGCCATAGATTAAAATGTACCCAAATGACTAATACACATTCTTTTATGGTTGAATTGAAGCAGCATTATGTTTGCTGGCTTACCCATTGTGTGAGAAGCATCTCACTGTGTTTTTTCCAACCACAAGACAGCCACTGGGAATAAAAAATCTTTGCGTCCATAAAACTCTAGCTCCTTGCTGACAGTTTCTCAGCTGCATGTGCTCTGCAGTATCAATTGTTCTTTCTAAATACTCCATTACTTCACATTTCAATTGCTGATGGTTAAAGTACATTTTAATTGATGGATTGGTGCGGTACATAAAGTATATACACACAGTATGTGTCCTTACCTCATTCATCCACTTGGAATTATGTCCCGCATGATAATCATAACAGTGCGTCTGTCAAATATGTCTCCAAATCCAACCATATAAGTAAGCAATCTCCTATTTTGTTTGAATATTCAGTAACTTTGAGGAAACCCTGGTATGGTGTGGAACCTTTTTCTTTCTACATGTCAGCAACTTGGTCAAGGCGGCCTGGAAATACACTTACCAAAAGCACTGTAACATAACAGAGTTCTTCTTAGTTTTGCAAATGCATTAGTCTCATGTCCACAGGACCAGATCTATTACCCACAAAGTAAAAGCTGGGGGGCACCAGCGGAAACGTATGAAAAAGATATATTAAATAAAAATAAATTATATCTGCAGATGTAAAAGAACATTTGCTGAGATACACACATATTCATCAAAACAACCCTGTCTCCTAAAAATAATATTCAAGTGCTTTGTTAATTAGAATTTTTGAAAATAAGATGATAACCCATGAAGTTCAGCTACCCAGGTCAAAAATCCCAAGAGCTAGACTGTCTCAGACTGTACAGGCCTCTGTTAGCATGTTAACCGTTGAAGTTCTTGACAGTACAATTACAAAAAGACTGGACAGGTGTGACTTGTTTGTAAGGTTTGCAAGGGGAAAGCTTCTTCTCTAAAAGAACATGGCAGCACAGCTTAGGTTTACAAAGTTAGATTTGAACAAATCACAAGACTTCTGGATCATTAGGCTCTATTCATGAACAGTGTGTACTCCCACAACTGTACGTCCAAATGTTTCACACACAAATTAGTGATTCATCAATATTTTCTTACCTGAAATTCTGGTCTTCATTCTATATATGCCCCCTTCACTAAAACCTGTTGTTCTCATTTTCATGCCCCACCATCCCGCCCCCTTTTTTCTTTTTCATTCACTTCTCATTAGTACAGCCACTGCCAGTCTGCTTCAAGGCCTTCCCCAAACCGCAGCATCAATTCACGTTCCCTCATCCATCATTATCCATCGTAACTGAGGATCTGGTCCCAGCTAGTGAATAAGAAGAAGAAGAAGAACCTGCTTTGGGCCTGTTTATTATTTACAATTCGTTACCATGGCTGGTAGCTTCGCATGTTTTTTGTTGTTGTTGTTTTTACACTGGCTACCCTTCCTAATGCAACCAACAAAAGGGTTTGTATCTTCTCCCAGATTCAAACCAGGGATCTTTTGCTTGTGAGACTAATGTGCCTCACACCTAATGCCAATTTACAATCTCCAGTTACCCCAGCATGCATGTTAGGGTAATGTGGAAAGAAATCCATGCAGACACAGGAGAACATGCAAAGTCCACACAGAGAAACAGCTGAAAACCAGAAGATTCAAACTTAAAATGTTTTTGCTCTGAGGCAACAGTGTTAACCTTTGATAGAAGATGACACTAAGGACACCAATGATTGAGCTTCCATGATGTCAACGAATAGAGTCCTTCATAGTTAAGGAGTTCTAACAGCAGTAGCTTAGTCACCAGACCTCAGAGTAATCAGCAAAACACTTTTCATAGATCTAAGTGAGCGTCCTGAGTTAAGTCCTTTATTTAATTTGGAACAAAGCCATGCAGTGCTTAAAAGTGATAAGAAAAATTGTCAAGTCACTGGAAAAGTAAATAATATGCTTATATCTCTTAGTGCAAGTCAGTGGCAGTCAGAATGGATCTAATTCTGGAGCCCTTTTTCATTTTCTTAAGCATAAAAACGCAACAGCATCACAAACAACCCCCACATTTCTGGCAGACTGCCGAATGTCTTTGGTCACTGGTGTAGTGCACTATAAAGTTTTTGGGTCGGTGATTAATGCCTAGACTCATACTTATCATCACTGAATTTTTTAATTTTCAAGTGAGCCAACATTAGATACCATTAAAGCAGGCAAAAAAATGGATGTTAGCAGGGGAGCTGGAGTCTATCCCAGCATGGACTGGGCAGGTAGCCAGTCTATCAAAGGGCTAACACAGCCAGACATTCATGCTGTATCTACTGGCAATTCAGCGCACACTCCAGTAATCCATTTGACTGGTTCGCCTTTGAAGCCCGTGTCCCTCTTTAGCATGCAAAGAATACCTATTAAGTCCAGTTGAGAAGGGCAGAAGTTTAAATGTACAATGCCTCATGTGTTATGACTTTTTGACATTGCCCTATTTGAATTCTTTCCAAAACACAATCAGACCCGATCCCTTCTGTGAAACATCTTGAGAACGTCTCGTCTGTTTAAGCGCCTTCCAGTTTGCACGGCCATAGAGAGACGTATCCTGACCTCATGCAGCACAGGTTGGCCTAGACCAGGTCTTACATCCAAGAGCACTGAGTTTTGGGTTACAAACATGTAGCTGGGGCAAGTAAATACCATCTTTATTGCAGCTCATCCATTTGGTTTTTGTTTTATTAAATTATGAAGTAGGCATGACAACAATAGGTAGGTCTTAAATACTTTCCCCCCCTCAAAGTTTATATTGTTTCCTTTTGGGAGTAGCAAGTGGGGCAGAGACTGTACTGCCTTTGGGGACCAGAGTAAAGCCTGGTACATAAGCTGGAGAGTCTCTGTTTGTCTGCACATTTAAACCAAAAGACCCCCACATAGAAACACGCCAGTAGGCGACCCTGGTTGCTCTTTGCTGCTTAACAATGATTTACTGTGCATGCAATAAGTTATGTGACGTAAATATGATATCTGTATTATTTAATTTGAAAATATAATAAAGCCATCACTACCAATTTACTCTGCAGTCTCAAGACATGTTTATCAAAACTCACTCTTTAGGCCAGTAATCTAAACTGGAGGATAGATAGCTGCCACTCCCACATTGTACATTTTTTATACAGATAGAGGTTTTATCACAACAGCATAAAGTTGGGGCTAACTGAAGCTTTGGATCAGGTCTCACATCCACATGTGTAACCTTTGAGGAACCACCAAAGACATTTCAATAAATTACCATTTTTATTTCATCTTTTTGTTTCCTAGTAATGAAAACCTTTTCCTTTCTAAAAGTGATGATTCATTGACATTTTATTTTCTGACTAAGAAAAATTTAAATCAGTGCTGATGATGCTGGGTGCTGATGTTGGCAGAACATCTTATGTAAAACACTGAAATAATACAAATTCTGTTATTTGATGGATTCACACACTGACACGGTGAGAGAAAGAGGTCTTTATTCCTAGAACGTGGCAGTCCAGGGCCCGGCTGTATAAACAAAGTGTACAGACAAAAAGCGTATGGCTTTCCCCTCACATAAACTGGTATTTGTAACAGAAGACTGTGTGGTAAAAGTGTGTGGACTTCACACTTACTTTGGACTCTGCTTACGCATGTTTTCTAGAACAAGTCAAGACCAGTATGGTCAAATGAAGATGGAAATAAGGTGAGACAGACTGTAATACAAAACTAAGCAGCCAGTTGGTTTCTGTTTAGAAATACATCTCCCAATATCAGTATATAAAATTTACCACTCTCACTTCATATCAAATAAATCACCAATACTCAGTTTTATTAGACCTTACTTTGTTATTGGTTAGTAGATGCGGTTGCCAATATGAGCAGTGTTGAGTAATGGAATACATGTACTGGCCTTACGTATTTAAAGTACAAAATATGAGTAACTGTATTCCGTTTAAAAAGGTGATAATTAGAGTACAGTTACATTGTTGAAATAAATGGATTACATTTCCTTTTTCATATGTTAGGCTATCCCCTCTCTAATTTTGGTAATTAAACACATTGCGGGACATCCAAACAAAACACAAAATAAGAGGCTCTAATGTAAGTGTCCTGTTAATGTTGGTGGTGTCAGTTACACAATGGACCTGGAGCCAGCACAACAAAGCCAGCAGTGCACGGGCAGGAATGCATTTCTTACTTGGAAATTCCGACACCACTTCACATTTAAAGAAGAAAGAGATGGGCCAAATCTGACTGTGCAATGCAAACTGTGCAATGTTTGCCAGCAACCAAGCTGCTCTCAGCATCAAAAGACTCCACCTCCAACCTAAAGAAACATCTGGAAGTAAGTTCTTTTTTAAAAACTAATATTAGCCTGCTGCAACTACCTTGTTTTAGTTGTGATAGCTACTTGGGTTATGTGCCACTTCAGTATCTTCAGTGTACTATTGCTGTGTGATTTATTACTATTACTGAAGGCTACTTGCCACCGAGCTAACATTGTTAGCTGGCGTTACCTGAGGTTAGTTCATAGACTGCAGACTGTTTGACTTGATGGATAGCATTAACAACCTGCTAGCTGCAAATAATCATGTGCAGTTCTATAAGCAGTCTATGAACTAACCTCAGCTAATGCCAGCTAACAATGTTAGCTCAGTAGCGAGTAGCCTTCAGTAATTGTAATAAATCACACAGCAACAGTAAATTCATGTAGTTGTAAAAAGCATGACAATATATTAAGTAATCCAAAGTATTCAGAATATGTTACTCTCATTGAGTAACTTAACAGAATACATTACAAACTACATTTTGGGGCATGTATTCTGTAATCTGTAGTGGAATACATTTTAAAAGTAACCTTCCCAACACTGAATATGAGTGGTCGATGATCTGCTTTTCATTTTTATGAACTGATGTCTTTTCTTGACTTCCATTTAAATGCGAACTATAGGGTTTTTTGTGTTCTGTTCATGATTCCAGAACTGAGACCGACTAACCCGCATCTCTGTGTCTCCATTTTTCTGGTGAAGCACTTCTTATCTGACATCTAATAAATAGAAGTATATCCTACTTTAAAACAAAACAAAAAAATAAATATATAAATATATATATATATATATACAGATGATGCAACAGACAAGTGTCTAAATCCATCCATCCAAGAATGGGAGTGGAATTTATGAATGTGATCAACAATTGTTATCCACATTTCTGCCTTTGTTCAGTTTTTTCATTAACCTACACTGACTTTTATGCGTCTGGCCCTGTATTCATCGAGTTGTACACACTTGTTTTACTGCAACTTCATTAGGGCAGGATAAGATTTTGGCATAAGCTTCAAGCTTTTCCATTAATTTAACAATAATAATTCACCACGCGCCTTACACATGAATTATTTGGCCCTCTGACTTTTAACAAGTAGCGCACTTTGGTAATACATTTCATTTAATGTTAAAATTATGACTATTTGTATGCTTGATGCATGCTCCACGCTAAAAAAACCCCCATGAGTTTCATTTCATTGTTGTGCGTACCTTTGATATTTTGTCCAGTTGCATAATTGCTTCAGAATCAGCCCCTAGCACCCCCATTTAGCCTCCACCATACATCTTGCCCTTATACAAACATATTGTACCATATATAATCCAGTATATACATTTGTTTAATGAGTGTGTACACCAAATCAAACAGGAAATCATGGGCAGAAAAAGGAAAGGTCAAGTTCCTTCCACATGCGCAGAGACTGACCTTGATATATCAGTGTTGTAATTAAAGCTACATTTCATGTCTCAGTGGCTTTCCCCATAATATTTACACTCCTGTTGCTGCAGTTCAAGAGAAGTCTCCCCTGTACATGATACAGCAGGGAGGAGAAATCAAATAAACATCCACTCAGAGGTAACAGGTTTAAGATGTCACAGGCAGACAGTCATCCATCTTGTGGCTAAAGTCTCTGTCACCTGTGAGTGAACAGGGGAGCCGTGAGTGTGTGTGTGGGCGTGCAACCGTGTGGATACATAAGGAAATATGGCTTCCCCCAACATCCCTCCAAAGATCAAACATGGAAATAATTATGCCAACAGTAAATAAAGTAAAGATGAAACAATAAACAGTGAGCAGCCCTGTGACAGATGTGGCAGACGAACATCAGGCCTCGCTGTTTGATGTCTGATTTAACCAACTGGCTGTCAACAGTACAAGTACGACACTGAACACAAGCTGTGGATGTGAGGCAGCTACTGCAGCCCCTCTTATGAGGTAGGTGAGCACTGTTAAATTTCACAGGTGATATAAAACAAATTCACTTTAAATGTGGTAAAGTGAATTTGGTATTATTTAAATATAATTAAAATGTAACATTAATAAAATAAATGATTTTGTCATTTCCTGGAGAAGGTCTTGTGTAAAACCAAAGAACCTGGTTAGGAACACAGGGATATATCCACTGTCTTAAACCTTTTGGCAGTGAATGTTATCAGTGAATAAAAATCAGATGGTGCAAAATACTGTATAGTTTCACGGGGTTCTGGTCAGTCCTGCAATAGCTTAGCAGTTTGCATAGCAGGGTTTACTTTACATCTGATCTTCGGTATAACAAGAACTAATGGAATGAATAATGAGCAGAGAATAGCTGTTCTTATGAACAGAAACAATGTTAACGCATTTTTAAAAATTTAATTTCCCATATCTAGTAAATATGTTTGTCGCTATTATTGCCTCAGTGTAATTGATACACATTAGTGATGGTAAGTGTTACACTGTTATGGGAGTTATTACATTGTTACGTTATTACCTTTGTTGCTGGTTGTGTGGCAGCACCACATAACCAGCAACAAGCTTGTTAATTTCCCACTGAGAGACAAGCTGTAAGCTAAAATCCAGCTGGAGGAGTCAGGGGAGGACAGAAACGGTGTGATTGCACCAGGAATTTCATTTATATTTGCTTGGTTTCAGGAACAGGGAGACGCAGCACGTTCAACAGGCTGCTGATGAGACAAAGTTACTAAATAACTGATTACTTTAACTGCAAAACTGACATGTTACATCACATGAGTAATCTGAGGACTCTTACACACTACTTTGAAGTTCGTTATACCGAACACTGATCTTGTATGACACACGATCTTTAGCCAGTCAAACTTGGAGCTTTTCTCTTTGTAATTTTGTGTTTTGTAAAAAATCCAACTAAAAT
The DNA here is from genome assembly GCF_013358895.1 of Oreochromis aureus. Lineage (NCBI taxonomy): Eukaryota > Metazoa > Chordata > Actinopteri > Cichliformes > Cichlidae > Oreochromis > Oreochromis aureus. The sequence goes on from NC_052952.1 coordinate 10,965,238, forward strand.
GATCTTTCTGTCTCTCCTAAGATTTGCGCCACATATTTTGCTCACTTACCACAATGTAGCATATCACCCTTTGTTTCCATTTCCTTCCTTCTATACATCTGCCCATCTCTAGACACTGTATCCTGAAATGGTTATCAGGGTGCCAATTTTCCCATCTCCCAGCTGACAACTGATTTGATTTACAAGTGAAAGTATGATGTGATGCACCATCGATGAAAGATCTTATCAGGTTATAAACTTTAATTTATGCTAAACAACATATAAACAATCCTAAAGTGATATAGACTGACATATGATCCAGATTTCAAACACAACTGTCTTACAGCTACAGTTGGGCCTTCCAGAAACACACACACACACACACACACACACATATACACAAACACTTATAAAAGATGGTGGGTCCCCTACACTGACCATGGATTGTGGTGATAATAGCAGCCACATGTTTCTGGACCTGTTATACTGTAAATATGCACACACCAAGTCACACATTGAACACATGCGGAGTAGCATGAGATCTAAGGGCATGTGTAGGTTTCCCCTATTTTTCAGTGTTTTTTCTAATACCAATATAGTTCCAGTTTGTCTCGCTTTCTCGGTCTTTCTACCTCCCGTCCCAGACTTTTTCTCCCGTCCCAACATTGCCTTAAGACTGATTTGTGGCTTCCTGAATACTTCTTTGAGGGATATATAAATCTAGAGTTACATCAGGTCAAAAGCCAACCACTAAATGTAGTCAGTCATTTGAACTTGCCAAGATGCTCACATTACCCCGTGTATCACCAGGGGTCATTTGGGGTGAAGAGATTAGATTGACATACCGTGTAATGTACCACATGATTTCAAGCTGAAGTCATGATGCAGGAAACACTCAGCAGATGATTTTGATTGAAGCATGCTAGCTATTAACTGAAATATTATTAAATATGATGCTATTATAAATGCCTTCCTGATTCAAACTATGCAATAATGCATTATGGAAGGTTTCAGCAAGTTGGCAAGACGGTCATACAGAGTACCTGTAATGGTATTACCTTCTAAATAAAAAAATACTTTATATGTCATGGTTCCTGAGTTGATGACCCGGTGTTTTTAATTCTGTGAATTTGTGATTTGTTGTGGGTTTATGAAGTGATTCTATGTTTCAGTTCTACAGTGTTGCATCCTTAAGTATTTTATTATTTCCCCGAACTTCTGAGTTTGTTAACAATGTTTCTAGTTCTGTTCCTTGGTTGTTAGTTCCCTGTTGTGATCTCTGTCTCCCTGGTTGTGTTCCTGTTTCTGGTCTCTCTGTCTTCTGTCTCCATTTCATGAGTCTCAGTATGAGTGGGTCACTTCCTGTTTTATTTTGACAGTCCCTCATCTTGTGTGCAATATCTTCAGTTTTGCTTCCTCTCATCGGGTAGATTATGTTCAGCTGTGCTCCCCAGGTTTGTCCTTTCTGCCCTGATTCCTTCCATCATATATATTGTCTGTTTCTCCCTTTATTTTTTGTCACACTGTTGTCATATTCCCTCGTGTTGTGTGCGCTCTAGTCTATCAGTCAACATTAGTGTCTCAGTCAGGTTGTTCCAGTTTACTCAGTTTCACAACTATGCTTGTATAAAAAATCAAAACCTTTACCAGATTTAAATTAAAATTTAAATCTTGACTTTTATTTTGGTAAAGAACAAAGTTGCAGGGAGCAATACTGGGCAAGGAGGGCACTGTGTGCATGCAAAATGTGGCACACACCAAATGTCAGGATATCAGTAGCCTCAAAACAAAGTTCCACTTTAAAGTTCTGACAGTCCTTGAATATGTAATAGAAAACAAAAGACGAGCATACTGCTTGCTATGCTCTTGATGTGCCACCTTTGGTTTTTTGATGCTGGGGACTTCAGTGAACATTTGATCGAAAGAAAATTCCCATGGTTGTTGAAGAAATGATCGGTCAGACACAAGTTGACCAATGATGATGAAGAGTACATTCTAGCAAAGAGGCAGCTGCAGCCAGGGTCAAAGAGCATGTGTTCTATTTGGTGAACACGGTGAAGGGTAACCATTTGCCAGTGTTTGTAGTAAATGCAGCATGTTTCAAGTTATATTATATATAGAAACCCTTTTTTCACAAAACAATCACATAGTTTGCCTAACTCTAAACAAAATATAAACATCAAATGATTTTTGGCAGATTTTTTCAAGGACTGCCACAAAGGCAGTGAGTACTTATTCTACAGTCACACTAGTAAAAACGGTGGTTAGAGATTATGAACAAAATTATCGCAACCATGTGCAATCAACTTGTGACCTCATTGCCTTTGAACTATTTGCTCTGAAGATTTAGACCAGGGCCCTGTTTCAGAAAGCCGGTTTAGTGCAAACTCTGAGTAAGTATACCCCGAGTTAACGAAAACTCTGGGTTTGCAAAGCGAGTTTAGATTAATTCTGAGTGAGTTACTATGACGACACACTCCGTGAAGCTAACCTGCCCCCTAGCAGGTTTACTTCAACTAACCCTGAACTTCTCCGCCTCTTTGTCGGAAACCTGACTGTAGGAAGTGTCAGACATGGTGCCCCTTCCTTGAAGAGCCAGTAGATGTTGAAGCCCAAATCCTCCGCAGAGCTCTCCGCCGGGAGAGAGTGATTAGAGCGTTTGGACATTTATCATTTCCTGATGATTTTCTGTGTGAACGTTACCGTTTTCAGCACAATCGATAATTTATTTGAATAACATCCTCAGGCCTTATATTGCGCATGTGACACATCGCGGACATTCTCTCCGTTCTGTACATATTATTTGTATTGCACTTGTCTTTTTTTTGCAAACGGGAGCTTTCTGTATAATATTGGTGACGCTGAGCACGTTTCAAGGCTACCGTCTGTCGGGCAGTCAGGAATGTTACAGTTGCACTGAAACGTCTCCTGTACTCGTTTGTGGTGTTCCCGGTCATAGACCCACAAGATTTATCAAAGAGGATTCCACAAAATTGCAGGTATCAGGATGAACAAAACTTAATTCATGATGTGGTGATACTTGAACTACTACTTAGATTTTACATTTATTTTCAGGGTTCCCAGGCGTGATTGGCTGTATAGATGGCACTCACATTCCATTCTGCTGCTTGAAGTGTTCCATTTCCAAAAAGCATTTTTTATTTTCTTGATCAAACAGGTCTTGTACAGCTGCTTTACAGGGAGCTATTGAAACACAGAAAATAGCATTGACATTCATAGTACATGCCTACTTAGGTTGGTTGTAAATCAGTGCTGAACATCTTACTGAGGAAAGGTTTGTTGGAGAAGTGGCTGGACCCTCTTCCTCTACATTTTTATATTTCATTTTACTTGCTGCCAGGAACGTTTGGGGCCTGTTGGGTTGCACATGCGCTCACATCACATCACACAAAATAAAATGTATAAAATAAAATGAAATATAATAAAATAACGTGTTAAATGGGTGGAAATCCCTAGATCAATTTTAAATTAACACTCACGCATTGACTCTGTCGGCTATGTTTTGCCATGCATGCTCCCTTTCTTTTGCAGCTGAGGCTGTGTTACTTTTTTTTCCGCAAAATTTGCATGTTATCGGCATGCTGCCATCAGAATTTCGGCCTCAAGCGCTGTAAAATACATTGACCGCGCCTTCTTTCCCTCCGTCTCCATGGTGACTCGCTTAATCTGTGCTCCACTAATCAGGGCTTTGCGCGCTTAACTTGGGGTTAAAGCAACTCCGTTGATTGAACTAATTGTTATCAGCCTTTCTGAAACCGAATATTCGAGTTGGACAGTTGGGGTTACTCAACCCTGAGTATCATTTTTAACTCTGAGTTTTGTAAACCGGCTTTCTGAAACAGGGCCCAGGTCTGCACCACTTGCAGTCAGTTGCTATCTTGAAAGTGACTTTGGTTTGTCAAGATAGTAGTAAAATGGCAGTAAGATGGAGTCAGACTGCTATCAGTCTGTTATTGTCTGCTATCAATTTGTGATTGAATGGGATCAAGCTGACAATTACATGCAATACTGTAAACCTGTGGGCTTCTGTTGCAAGTCACCTTAACTTATGTTAGGATTCCAGCCAGAAACTCATAGATTTGAAACAGAAAATCCTCCACAAATAAAGAAGTAGTTAGTGTTGGACAGTGATTACCTGACATAGGCACTCTGCAAAATTGCGTCTTTAGGGCGATATAACCAGAAAATAACCAGTTGGCAACCAGCTGACTTGGGTCCCCTATAGCAAAGAGACATGTTGCAGACAGGTTGAGAGTGAATGTCGTCACTCAAAGTGAAACCAGGATATTTTCACCATGCAATCTGTGCAAATGGCATGCAACTGAAAATGCACTGGTCACTGAATGTGAAAATATTCAGTGGAATCATCAAACAGCCACTGATTATTCCCAGTTCCAAGGAGGTCTCTGTCCTTTTTCTAGTGTGACTGAGCCCTTAGGCAGAATAATAAGTGCCTGCCAATCTATACAAACTCACAGATGTGTAGTTCATGTCAAAATGCGTGACGATGGGTGTGCTCCAACCCAGGAATGCTGAGTCAAGGTTCTGCTTCAGTTAAAAGTTCAATTGTTATGTCCCCATATCCATTTATTTTACCTTCAATCCATTATCTAAAGCCGCTCCTTTGGCTTGAATCAGTAATCAAATTTGAAATTATGGTATCAGGGAGGCTTAGTACACACTGAGCATAGGGGGGGAAATAGAGCATATGGGAGACGGTAACTTAAAACACAGTGGAGTATTGACATTCTTTCACCAATGACTGATGAGTCCATTTGTGATGAGGTGGAGAAATGCAAGAAACTGAAAACCCTATCAAGAATTCAACAACCAGGGGATATATGGCACTGCTACATGTATATATGTGTTTGAAGAAGAAAGGTATCAATAATTCCCATCAATCATTCACTTCCTGTCTCAGTCAGCAGCTGGTATGTAGGAGAGCTGTGAGAATCATTAATTACACACACATAAGCTCACACACTACATCATTACTCTCGACAGCTGCTAAGCAGGCCTTGTGAATACCCAAATAACATAATTATCTGAAGTATTCTTCAAGAACGTGGCCCTTTTTAGTCCCCTTGCCCCTTTGCGCCACAAGGAACCAAAGGGAATACTCATGAATTCCCCGGTTTGGTGCCCTAAAGAGATCCGCAGTTCCTTGCTTTCAACCCCCATCCCTCCTTCAAGCTCTTTGCAACGCCGAGGCAACCTTTGACCTTGATGAACTTGTCAGAGAGAAGTCAGGGTAAGCGCCTGTCAAAGGACAGTGGCTCAGGGGGAAGGAGAGGGGTGGATAATCTTTGATAAGTGTGTGTTGTGAATATGTTTATGGACAGTATTTGTCTTCTTTTTTTTGAGGGGGGGCATGTACTGTATGTACATATGGTGCTAAACTGGCCTGTCTGCAGTCCAGTCATGCCACCTATTATAAATATTTGCTGCACTATAAAATTAGAAACAAGACAGAGGAGGCGAATTGTTGGGCAGCTGTAATCCTAACAACTAGGAATGGGAAAACATTTCACGTGCAAAACTACAGCAAACAGTCTCCTTAAAAGACTGCAACAATAGCTAATGCGTCCCTGTCCCAACTTTTTTGAAATGTGTTCAAAATTGACCTGTATTTTAGAATCTATTTTACAGTTTCAAGATTTAATATGCGTTCACTGGAACTCTGGCAAACTGACAAACTCAGCAATGCCAAAAGGCCTGAAAGAGCAGAGAAGACAACTAAAGTATATGATGACAGAATTATTTCCATGGTTAAGAAATATAGTGTCACAACCTCTAACCAGGTCAACAGTACTCTTGAGGTGTATCACTGTGAAAGCCTACAAAATTTGCCTTTGTAACTAAACTATTAATACAGAGTGTTTATGACAAGATGCAAACCCCTGGTTACACTCAAAAACAAAAATGCCAGATTTAAAATTCACCCAAAAATATGTAAAAGATGGCATGTTTCTGATGTTAAGAGAAACGTTTTGAGAAGGATAGAAATCAGATTTCCATCCAAGTATTAAAAACAATCATTATTTTAAATGTTATGCTAGTTTGCCTTTTCAGTCTTTTTAATTTTAGTTTTAGTTTTTTTTTTTTAAATATGGGATGATGTAATAAAAAAATTCTGTAATTTCTAAACAGTTAATGCAGCATTTTTGCAAAACTCCCATAAATTAAAGCTGCAAGTCTGCACTTCAATCACACCTTGAATGTTTTAAAATCCATTGTGATGGTGAGCAGAGACAAAAAAAATTAAAGACCTAACCGATCGTGTAGGGTTATGTTTGCTGTGCTGGTTTTTCAATGAGTTCTCTGTTTGATGATTTTTATTGACCAAAACTGCAGCAAAGTTTTGGTCAATGACTCAAAATCACCTCTACCTGTGCAGTCATCACACACACACAGACTCCACATAGGGAGTCTGTGTGTGTGTGGAGATAAGTCAGTCAGATGACAGAACTTTAACTCAACTATTTGCAATTTGAGGGAAATTAGTTACTCAGAAAAACTAAAATAAGTCGTTCTTTTTTTTGTTCTGAAGGCAAAGACACGCAGACAGTATTGATGGCTGAATTTAATTGAATGCACTAATCATTGTGAATTTATCCACTATCAATCCCAAATAAGACTTCTATTAAGTACAGAATGTCTGTACTTTTGGCACCTCTGAAAACAAGTAAGGCCTTTAGTAAAGAAAAATAAGTATACATAAAAATCATTTGTATTATGAAGTGCAGTACATTTATTATTTTGATAATAAGTGACGTGCCTAATCCTAGAGTAGGTTATGCCAGTTGAGCTAGACCATGTCTTGACAAAATATGTCCAAATGTTATTGTGTACCATGCTTCTCACACTCAAGCCCTCTATCAAATGTCAACCCACTGGGGTTATTTACTGGATCAAAGCACACAGTTTTGCTTTGTGGTGGTAGGCAAGACTGAAGTCAACTCGGGTATGGTATGTGAACGCACCCATATATGGTGCTCTTCTGTCCCAGTGGTCCCTCGTACTTATAACAATCGAAGTCCAATATCACAATAGGCTGACTGTTGCTGTTTTTCAAGAAGCAGAAGACGATGGTTGCAGAAAACTGAACACTTGAAACACCATACCAATACTAGAGAATTTTATAATGATTATGGCAGGAAGCCAGAGACAAAAGGCTAATTGTAGTTTACATTATGTAAAATGAAACGACCTCTACAGTAAATATGAAGAGAAACATGTTGTACTTTTGTTTTTTATTGCTCAAAACTATGATGTTTAATATGAGACAGAATGTCATATTATGATGAATTTGCTTGACTTTTTAGATATTTTGTTTATACAATACACATGTCATTTAGTACTGTATATCCCTTTGGGACCTAAGATGTTGTAACTTTTTAGTAGCTGTGTTTTGGCACTCACAGTTTAATTAGAAAGAAAACAGAAAATGCTGCTTGAAGATCGTAAAACGTTTGAGTTACACATGTTGAGTTACATGTTCCAAAATTTTGACTTAGTGACGATATCGAATGTTGAGTTACTTCTGAGTTTTGCTGCTGACTGTTTGAGGTTTTCTTTCAAAACCTTCACATATTATTTATTAATGATTTCTTCCACCTTGATGACAGTTTAAGGTCCAGATACACTGAAGCATCCACACAGCATAATACTCCCACCACCGTGTTTCACTGTGGAGGCACTGTTCTTTGTGCTGTATGCCTCGCTCTTCTTTGACCAAAGACCTCTAATTTCGTCTCATTTGACCCAAGGACGCACTTCCAGTATGCATAATCTTTCTCCAGGTTGAACTTAGCATACTTCAGTCTATCACGTACATGTCACTTCTTCACAGTCCATTCCTGTGCACGGTTCCAGTGATTGTTTCTTTGAGACTACAATCCTGACTTGGCAAAGTCCATTACTATAATTATGATTATTATTACTATAATAATGTTTAGGCAGTTGTCTCAGGCCATTAGACACATCTCTCACTATTTTTCTTACCAGAGTCTTCCAAATCTTTGGCTTCCTACCTTTTCCAAGCTTTTTCTGTACTGTTTTGCTCTCTTTCTTGACGATACTTCTCACTCCAGTTTTTGAGACTTGGAAACACTGTAATAGCTTTGTTTATCCATCTGTAAGCTTTGCTGAAGTTTTTATACTGTGTGTAAATTGCAAAAAAAAAACCCTGAGTGTTAACTTGGTGTTATAAAGTTAAAGCACATCATTGCACAGCAGTGGTTTATGCTATTGGTTATTATGAAGGTCAGTGTGTTGGGGAGCTAATAATATTGACCATTTTAATTCTTTTTTTTTTCTGAAATAATTCTGTTATTGTGTGAAAATAAAAAATACTGTGCTTTCCAAAGAAAACTACAATGTTCAGAATGCTATGTTGAAAAAAGATCTGAATTTTATACGGGGTTGTTACTTTTCTCCTCATCTGTACCTGATGGGAGATTCTATATGTAATATTTTCCCCATATGTCTTAAAAAATAAACCAGTTAGCCTATGTATATCTTAGACGGATTGTGACAGTCTACCATTTATAGCCACAGAAACATTGAACAATTAATATAATTTCACAAGTGTTCCACACGACCCTATTGAGTTTGTTCCTTCTGTTCTCCAGAATAATGTGCTGCTACTTTCAGTTCAGTGTTGTTTCTATCACAAAATGTCAACCCTGTCAGAGACACAGATCAGATCGGTGCCTATCGAATTATGGCTGAGGTATAATAACATCAACTGATGGCTCACAGCCTAATACTCTGCAGTCCATGTGAGTCAGTAGGTAAAATTGACAAAATGCAACTGACACATCTCCTTTTAGTAACATTCCCTCTACAATCATGATCTCATCTTGGTATTAACATTTATCAGGATGTTTATACTAAGTTGTATTATAACGTCAGACCATTACACAAAACTTGACCTTTGCCCATAAAAGTAAATATGAAATATTTAAGTTGATTTTTTTGTCATTCTGTTTATGACTCCCTGACGTTATCGCTTACCCCATTCATCCCACTCATGTCGAAATGCTGAATCTAAGTCATAAATCACAGTCACATGTTCTCAATGACAAGCAGATGCTCATTAAAGCAACCTGCATAGTGCTCCAAGGAAAGCAAGATGATCACAAATGTGAAAATGTGCGTCATATCTCATATCTCAACACAATCTCAAAACAAAATAGAATCAAACATAGAAACAGATTTCAAATGTTGGTTAGGACTTGTTTTTTGGTTGATTGTCTATTCTTGACATCTAGTATTGCTGAAAAAATTTTTTGTTTTGTTTCTTTAAAAATCAATACATTGACAATGTCAGCAATATTCCCTTGACATCCTTGAAAGTTTCCTGGATGTCTTTCTTGGACTATCTTTTAATCAAGGTTACAATGTGTACAATCCATTTTATAGTGTCCTTTAATGAGTTACAAAAACATCAAACAAAAAAATCACTCGAGTGAAGAATTCCATATAATTATGCTCCTCTATGATCATAATCATGCTCAGGATCCCCCACCTCTCGATTCAGTATCATTCTAATGAGCCAACCAATCAACTCACTTGATTAACATTAGAGGGCAGAGAGGTAACAGCTGTGACAGTCCAGATGAGCAAATTTACCAAGTAACAACACATAACCTGTAGATATGTGTAAATGTCACGCACTTTTTAAAAATATATTTTTTCAAAATAGAAGTTTATGTATGCGGAATGACATTGTTAAGCTGTCTACTCACAACGCTGTCAAGTCCAAAAAGGCTCTAAAACAAATGCAAATCAAAAGCAGAAATGCATGAATTTGTTTTCTTTATTGGAGGTTATGTATCAGAATTTCAGGAGCGGGCCCACGCCACCAAACATGCGTCTATCTGGGTTCCCCCAGTTCTGCAAGCTGTTCATTCTCGTTTACGTTCACCACCCTTCCTCCTTGTTTTCAATTCTTTAACTTCTTCCCTTCTATTTAGTGCATGGGGATCTGCCAGGCCCGGGAGCTGTCACCAGTCCCCTTCGAGGCCTTCCCCAAACCGCAGCTCAATTCATGTCCAAGCATTCACCTTTCCCTACTAAAAAGCTGTCAAACCTGAAATGAGGACATGGGCCCAGCTAGTGAATTGCAATAAAGTTAGTGGAGAGTCTGACAGGACCACAGGTATATGTGGAAAGGACGTCGCTGTTTTAATCATATTTGCAGGGTGTGCAGCTTAAAGTCTTACCAGTGCTGCTGTAGTACCTCTGCCTTACTCATCTTCAAATAAAAGCCAAATCATCACAATTATTTTACCTTAATGCATACCAGATGGCCAGTTAGAGACTTCACAATCCACAAAGCCATATAATAGTATCATGTTACTTTGTATGGCAGGACAAACGTATGTCATGGGAGGTTAGTCTCAATAGCTTTGGCCCTGTGCCCAATATATGCCAAGTAGATATGATAGTGACCGAGTACATTCACTGCCAGCGTAGACGGCCATTGCACTTTGCAACAATGGCAAAAACAACAACGTCAAATAGCATATCACGAGATACAAGACAGTATGTAAGTGGCCATGATATTCCAACAATGAGTGCACTGCCTTTGAGTTATAGAGAATCCAAATATCTGCCTGCAGTTGACAAAATAGAGTGGTGCTCATGAAAAAGGAATTCTTGTGTATAATGATGCTATTGATCAGTGCTGTCCACAAAGGTATCAGCTATCAATTCTGTATCTCAGCTGGTCCATAAAATATATAACTACATTTTTAATATATGATTGACTAATACATGATTGGCTCATAGGTCATTTATTGTAGTCTAGGGAAGAGACATCAATACAAAGACAAAGTGAAGGAAATAATGAACATAAAAATGAATTTTCCCTGCTACACATGAAAGCAAAAGCTGTGTCAGCCCGCTGTTAGAGTGAAACTTGAACCCTCTTTCCTACTGCTTTCTTACTAGCTGTGCAAACAAGTCACTGAGGTCAAAACTATTGGAAAGTGAATCAGTTGGTCATCAATTGTTGAGTCACTTAAAACCCAAGAGAGATACTTCAAAAGAAGCCGTGAGATTCAAGACTTTTTTCTAAATCCTTCAGCCTCCATGTGTCTTAATATTTTAGAATTTGCTTTTCCTCATTCTCTTTTTTCTTACTTGCCTTTTCTGCTGTTGCTCCTCCTGCATCATCTCTTCCTCCCTGACTCGACAGACCTCGCCCAGTCCTAGTAAAACTGCCTTTATGTTTGTTTGGTTTTGTTTTCTCCACCTCTTCTTTCTCTTCTCCTCCCTAAACCGTATTTCTGGGTGTTGTGAATCCGAAGGAGCCATAAAAAAGGGAAACGCAAAGCTCTGAGCCATAACAGCAATGCATCCCCTGTGAAATTTTAGATGGCCATTAAGCTAATGGGGCTCTCTGGCCCAGCTGGTGGTATAACTCAGTTCGCAAGCTGTAAGGCCGGGACCAGGCACAATGGGGCCCCGTGTTCCAGTGTGTTGGTGTAAACATTGCACAATGAGTCGGCTTCACGAAGCATTAAATAGAGATGAATGAGGAACTCTCACGTAAAATAGGATTAAACACAGCTGTCAATAGCTTAAAGGCTCCATTTCCAGAAAATCATTCAGAAATATAGGCCTACTGTATTTTATGCGAAGAGTGGTTTATGATGAAGACTCCAAAAGCAGAGAAGTTTAGGAATTAGCACTTTCAATGGCACTCATGTAGGTCAACCCAAACCAACCTGTGGCATTAAAAAAAAACAAAAAAGACAAATGGAACCAAAACAGTAATCCCAATCTATGCTTCACTAAAACCGAAATTACATCTTGTCTCAGTTTTGTCTCGGTTGGTTAGTTCAAAGCAAAGGGCTCATGTCGCTCCCTCCTCGTGAGAAAGGGCAGCAGAACTTAAGCTTTTACAGTCAAAACCATTTACTGTGTTTACTTTTAGTTAGCAGGCCAGCATGCACTCACAGACCCCAGGTAGTAGATCGCTTGCTCTCTCCCTCCCTCCTGCCTTCTCTCTCCGTCTGTCTGCCTGCTCAGTTTGTTTTTAACAAGAAGGGAAGGAGATGATACCACCTCAATTACAGGGGAAGTGCTTTTTTATGGGCCTCTCTGGGACTATCACACATGCACACAATGTGAGTGTGAACTAATGAATTCAGAACGATGAAAATTTCTCTACAGGGGAATTTATAATAGACGCCCACTGTACACTGGAGCTCACAGACAGACACTCATGGAGATAACCTTATTGTCACCTTAGCAGTGGTGACATGACGTCTGTCAAATGAAGGGAAACTGTCAGTGTTTTGTGGCACAGATTAGGAGAACATCAGTGTAGACATTCAGAGGAAAAAGCAGTCTGAAATTATAAGTTTTAAAAAACAAGCTTTAAAGGATACATTTTTATTTAAAGATGAAGATAATTATAGCAAAGTTTTCCCATAGTTGATCTCCATCACCGCAGTATTCAGAGAGGCATGTTGAGAGGCATGAGCACTAAACCCCCCTTCCAGACGAGGGAAATCAGTTTCATTTCTCCTCTCTGTGTGTTCCCAGTCTCCTCCTCCTTCTGTGTAGGCCTAGAGCTCGCCTACTCCTCAACAATAGGAGGGTGGAGGAGTGTGGATCCTGTCCGTTCTCAGGACCAGGGGTGTAAATTCCAGTGAAGCCCCGGGGCTCCGGATAGAAGGAGAAGCCGAACTCTGTCTGCCCCCACCTTCTTGGAGTCCTCAGGGGGGCCGAAAGGTAATGAAGCCAGAGCGGCAGGGGCTCGTTGAGGTGGAGAGAGCACGATTGTGTGTGTGTGTGTGTGTGTGTGTGTGTGTGTGTGTGCGTTTAAGGGCTTCTTTTGGGATTTCTTCATGGACACAGGGGAGGGGATTCCTGGGCCTCCTCTCCTCGTCACCTCTAGTGACCACATGTCTAATTACACAGCGGGTTGGATGCACACACACAGGCACGCAGACACATGCACACACACACTCCTGTGTCACATAGCCATTTGCAGACATCTATGATTTAAATTGTTCTTGACTTTATGTTTTTGGACTTTAGTGAAACATTTCAACAACTATGTGATGGATGGCCAGGAAATTTTGTACAGATACTGTTGGCCCGGAGAAGATATAGCCCCATGACTTCAGTGATTTCGTGACTTTTTCTTGGGCACTATAAGGTTCACATTTCTCGTTCTGAGTGTTTATACAAAGTTCATATTTCCCTCAACTCCATCCCCTGACATTCTGCATGCAAGTAAGTGTGCAGATGTTTTATTTGTACAGCTTCACAGAGTCACTAACATGACATTCTATGCAAAGCAAATGAAGCCTTATCTGCACTCAAAATATAAATAGCTTATATAAATAACTCCTTTAAAATCCCTCTACAATGAGAGACATTTATAAAGTTAAAACACACATCGCAACAGTCTGAATTAGGCCTTTTTCACGCTCTCTTCTTCATGCACACATGAACCCCCCTGTCTCTGTAAAAGTAAATTAACACTAATATTGTGCTACCATGCCAGTCTCCAGGGTGGCCTTTGCTTTGTCAGACAAAGGCAGAGCAGAAACAGCACTTTTTAGTGCTTTTAATTACTGCTCTTACAGTTGTTTACGAGCCCAGTCAAATATCCTAGGTCGCTTCAAATTACGCATACACACTTAGCACACAGAGCCTACTACTCCGCTGGCATATGGAGGGTGAGGGAGTCAAAGAGAAGATGCAATTTTGACTGCACTCCCTATGCAGTGCAGCAGTGTAAGGGTCTGGTTGTAGACAACATAGCCCCAAACCCACCACCCACCTATCGGCGGTAGGCCCCACTCAGCAACAAAACAGCAGGAAATGCACTTTTATATCTTTTACACCTATCTGATTGGCCTGTGAGGCTCTTCTCAGTCTGGGAACATCTACACATCTACAATTATGGAAAATATACAGGGCGGCCACACGACTGCTGCACTGGTAGCTCAAATCTGCGATGAATTATCAGAAAGCTGAATACTATGTATACTGAATGCTAACTGGGGATTTATGTTTAAGCAGGAAATCTACTTTACTAAGCTACGTTGTAACTGCAGAGACCTCTGAGACAATGTGAAGTAACTTGTGTTCTAACCTGACGCCCCCCTTCCTAGAAATGAAACTGCACATCAGGTTGGGGCATCCCACAACTGTTGTGATGATTTATTCCTCCTATGCGTTACACGCTACCTTTCCGCCAGATTTTTTGAATTTATTAGTGATAGATTAACAATCCTTGTGCCAGCATAAGGAATAATAATGATATCATCATTAGAGGGGCTCACAATAAGATTGCTGTAACTATCAAAATGGACCTAAAGGAATGTAGAAAGACATGGAAAAACTTGAGAGACAAATATGTTTGCCACAACAAGGAGTGGGGATCCTGGAGGGAAAAAAATACCACCATTTCATTTTTTTCTATCCGCTGGTACCAGTAGATACGCCCAAGCAGTAATTAACACATAATGCACCAGCACAAGCATAAAGGCTGGCAACGACATCGCCCACTTACGCAGGTTATGTCATAGGCTCTACAAAGATTCTCCATATTCTCCTTTTGAGTTTTATTGCTATCATTTATTACTGAAAGGCCTTAGTTTTAAAGCGTTTTCTGACAGTTTGAAATCCCAGTCACTTTTTCATGATCTGAAATTCCATGAAAAAAATAGCTTCAAAGTCTATAGTGACCATGACATCAGTACAGTGCCATCACCTCATCAAAACTACACTAGAAAACATATATATCTTCGAGTGCTGATGTGGGTTTACCATGACGTAGCTCTCGGTAAATCTGAACGATTGTGTAGCTAAATGTTGCATGGTCATACGCATATTCAATATTTTAGTACAGTGTACGTCATTCGGATGAATTATGAGACAGGGAAAGTGTGTTTGCCAGTATTAGATTTACTCATTGTGGAGGAGGACCAAGAGTTTCCAGTATTTGAGTGAGTGTGCAGAACTAAGATGACTCATCCAGCTGAAAAAAGCCAGTAGGTCTGAGTTCTCCTGAAGCTTCTTCGGGCAGCACAGCATTAGGAAATAGGACTTAGGATTCCTCCTGGGTGGTGAGGTTACCCGTATGTGAACCGGATGAAAGCATGGTGATGTGAGGAAGCAGCAGACCTGTGGTGGTAACCACCATGCTAACTCATTTGCCCCTCAGAGTTTGAGGCCTTTGGAGGGAATGCAGCTCTTTTTTCACATTGTCCTGCATGAACACGTCATATAATGAAATCAAAACCTCTGTTTATAAATCTGCAACCATTAGTGTGTTTAGAGTGTCTCTGGATTAAAAGACTAAACTGCTGTCTATAAAATTTGTTCTGCAGTGAAGCATTTTCCCTCAGGAATAGTGTGTGTGGTGAAAGTGAGGGGTTCTGTAGTTTTACGGACTGGAGGAATAGTGTGGTCGTAAGTGAGCACATCAGTATGTGGTGTATCAGGGCAAATGTGTGTGCCCATCACACCTACACAGTCACCAGCTTTGCAGCTGACAGCTGTACAATGATCAGTCCTGATTTTTAGATTGAGGACCTCTATTTTTATCTTGGCCAAAACAACAGGGCTGCTCTTAATTTAAACTTCTAGATGTCTCTGACATGTTTATCTACAGAAGAAGGATGGTCAGAGGTTTGCTTTTTGCAGATGCAAAGCATGAGCAGCATGGTGTAATGTTTGAAACTTGTGTAACTTATTATTTAGTGTTTAAATTGCTGTTAATGAGGTTACAGCAACCTTTAGTTTTAAAGGTCGTAGTTCCTGAGTATGTTTGAATGACTTCTCCTTGTAAGATGAAGTCATAATTTAATATCCGAGTTTGGCAAATCCCAAAAAGAACATTAATCCTTCTAAATTCTTAATGACACTTGTAACATATGCATCAGAAAGAGTTACTCTGTCTTTATAGATTCAGTTTCTGGAGTGCATTATAGTGAAATGGGTGGTCTCCTTCTCTCTATCCTGAAGAAGATTTACCATCATAATGTAACAGATTATATTTGTGACTTTCTCCACCGTGGAAAAACATGTTGTTGAGAAATTTCAGTATTTTCACCCAGTTACTGTAATATTTTAGTGGATATCTCATAGAGTACATTAGGATGGGAAGAGACCTGCAGATTGCTATATGAAAACCAAGACACCACATATGTAATCATTTACTGCCACCACTGAATGAGTGAGAAATTACAGTGACACTAAACAATGGACATTCATTAAAATAAAATTTGGCTTGCTCGGTTACGTTACAATGAATGGAAAAAGGAAACAGATGAAAAAAGCCCAAATTTGGGTGAAATGGTGGATGGAGAGACATTGGCAACAAGCACGAAAGTTAGAGGTGAGGTGAGTGAACTCTACTCCCTGAGATCTGTAGCGACTCAATCTATATAATACCACTTTAATAACACCCAATGACACCTCATGTTGGCATTTTAGAAAAATGTTTAAATGCAGATTTCTGGATTTTATTAAAAATTCTGTTACAATATGCATCACAATGAAATTTTATGACAGAAAACAACTTTCAGCACGTGCTAAATTTATGTTTGTTCTACATCATGATGGTATACTGCTTCTTAGTGAAGTTTTATATTTTAAAGACTAATAGTGAATGGACCATTTCTTGTATAGCATTCACTACTGCTCTACATGAACACTCAAAGTGCCTTAAACAACATGCCTCATTCACCCATTCACACAAATATTTTTTTTATCCAAGTCCTTCCTATCTAACTTCATACACATTTACAGTTCGATGATCGCACAAGTAGTGACTCAGTTCAGGATCTTGCCCAAGGATACTTTGGTATGCAAACTGGAGCAGCCATGAATTGAACCACTCATCGCCCAATTAGTAGATGACTGCTCCACTGTCTGAGCCACAGCCACCATGTGATAAGGTATTTATTCCAGGATTTTCATTTTCTCTCTCTTTTAAGAGTTGCATCTACGTCTAGCACTCAATCCAGTCCTCCATGAAAAGTCTAAATTAGCATGACTGTCATACTAGTTTTAGCTCCAGTATTATTTGTTCTTTAAAGAAACACTGAATTTGTGTAGCACTTATTCTGTACTTTCTCTGCTAGTAAAATGATACTGCTTTTGATACTGCTGATTTTGCTTTTATGTAATATCCCTATTTAAGTGTCACTTTTGGAGAGCAATGAAAACTTGTTTGACTTCATGGATGGCCAGTGGAGAGAAATCCCCTGCCTTACCACCCAGGTATTTGTTTTTCTACAATCCTTTGAAGAGGAAACAGGTACCAGGTGTCCTCTGAAAGTGCATGTTTCCTGTGGAGTCCTGGGACCAGACGTGCACAGTGTTCAACTTGTCTTCCTGGGATGCTGACGCTGACACTTTTAATTTGACTCATGCATGCTGGTTCCCTGTAAAGAGTTGTACACACCAGATGAAACAGTGTTTGTGTCTGTGTCTGGCACAGACACAAACACTGCAGGCAAACATATTTGCTAGTGCAACCTGAGAATCAGATGTACTGATGCATGTTTCTGTGACCATGCTGAGACATACAGTCTGATGATGTAGTTTCATTCTATACAATAATTACATCCTAATACTAATATAATCATTATTGACTATTATCTATTGTCTATTATTTATTATCTATTGACTAGAATCAGTTTATACATACACTATTAAATATCAATATATCAGCTGCATATGATGTTAACATCACAACTACACTTTGCCCACTTAATAATTAATTAATAAATCTCTCTGTGTATATGGAACGCCAGGACTGCCATAATGAATTAATTAAATACACCATTAAATAATTATTTAAATGTGGCAATAATGAATTAAAATGTGAAATAAATAAATAATTAATTAAATGTGTCAAAAATTATTTCCAATTTTAATTAATTATTGCCACATTTAATTAATTATTTAATGGTGTATTTAATTAATTCATTATGGCAGTCCTGGTGTTCCATATGTGTATTCTGCTCTGAAAGCAATAGGTTAGGGGGAAATGGTAGTCTTAATGGTGATGTCAGCTTTTCAACATCTAAGCTCATTCAGGGGACTTGTGGTTTCGGAATAACTGCTATTTGACCAGAAAAAAAGAAAATAATACAGGATATTATCTAAGTGCAAGTAATAAACGTAGCATAAAGAATTGAAGAGCGAAGGAATTTGAGGGGAGGCAGCGGATAGCAAAAAGTCTTTGAAAGGTGAAGCCACCAGCTTCTTTCACTGTGACCATGCACTCCACTGATGACAAGACCAAGATGGGATTTGCTGATAGGGGCTGCTCATCAGCACCTTCATTTCATGGGCCACAGATGGGGAGAAGAGTGGTAGTGTGTATGTGTGTGTAAGACTGAGACAATAGGTGCTTTAGAGTTTTCTAAATGTGGCAGCTACTGGCAGATATTTATTGTATTTATTAAAGAGGCTGTGTCCTCCTTTGTAGTTTTGGGAACACATCCACAAATACTTTAGTAAATGGATGAGACATTTATAAAAATGCAGCTTGAAATGTGACCTAATTGACACAGCTCACCAATCTGAGGCAATCATTTTCAGTTAGATCCCAACTTAACCCATTATCTTATTTCAATGATTTTAAGCAATTAATAATAAAGTAATATTAAATAATGAAGCTACCACAGTGTACACAACTCATGCATTTGAGAAATTTGACAATGGATATTTCCTTAATACATAAAACCTTTTCTTGGGTGTTTGTTTCTTTGCTTGGCTGCCAAATCCTACTTTATTATGAGGAGGTAAGGAACCAAACTTGGTACACAGGTACATCTTAGGCCAGCTTTAGACTCTCAAGGTTCATATCTATATCAGATATTGTGATGTCATTGTGTTGCCTAAAATGATCTGTTTTGACCATTTATGCATATAGAACACACTATTTAAAACATTGTATTCAATTCAGTTTGATTTATATAGCACCAAATCACAACAACCGGTGCTTTTTATTTCAAATGACCCTATAATAATGCAGAGAAAACAGAGAATCAATCAAACACCATCAAACACCCCCCTATGAGCAAGGGCTCTGGCAACAGTGGGAAGGAAAAGCTCCCTTTTAACAGGAAGAAACCCCCAGCAGAACCAGGCTCAGGGAGGAGCAGCCATCTGCCGCAACCAGTTTAGGGTGGGAGGAAGATAAGATAAAAACATGCTGTGGAATAGAGCCAGAGATGAATATAAATAATGATGAAATGCAGAGTGTATAAACATAATGACTGAAAAAAAATGAGAGAAGAAAAAACAGGCAGTGAGAAGCCCCCAGCAGCCAAGACCTCTTGCAACGTAACTAAGGGAGGAATCAGGGTCATCTTACCCAGTCCTAATTATATGCTTCATCAAAAAGGAAAGCTTTAAGCCTAATCTTAAATGTAGAGAGCGTGTCTGTCTCCTGAATCCAAACTGGGAGTTTGTTTTACAGAAGAGGGGCTTAGAAGCTGAAAGCTCTGCCTCTACTTCTACTTTTATATAAGCTAGGAACCACAAGTAAGCCTGAGCTTGAAATGCTGTATTGGATTGATACGGCATTATGAGATCTTTAAGATAAGATGGGCTTGATTATTCAAGACCTTGTATGTAATGAGAATGATTTTAAACTTAATTCTGGATCCAAGAAAAGCCATTATGGGAGAAATGGTCTGTCTCATTCTAGTCCCTGTCAGTACTCTTGGTGCAGCATCTTGGATCAACTGAAGGCTTTTCAAAGAGTTTTTAGGACATCCTGATAATAATGGATTATGATTGTCAAGTAATAAATAAACAAGTAATAAACACATGAACTAGTTTTTCAACATCACTCTCAGAAAGGATGTTTCAAATTTTAGAGACATTGCACAAATGGAAGAAAGAAGAAGATTAGAGGTCATCCAAGACATTCCTGCAGTTTAACTAATTGGTGTGTGTTATCTGGCTTCATGGACAGATAAAGTTGGGAATCATCTGCATAGCAATGCCTTCTAATAAAGCTAACAGAATTGGTCCTAGCACGGAAACCTGTGGAATTCCATATTTAACCATAGTGTGTAAAGAAGTTTACAACTACTCTTTCAAGAATTTTTGAGATATAAAGAAATTTGAAGAATGGCCTATAATTAACTAAGAGAGCTGGATCAAGTGATGTTTTTTTAAGTAATAGTTAACCTACTGCCATTGGGTGATTTTTATTTCACCAAATAACATCTATTTTATAGCCACAAAACTTGTGTTATGCATATTATATTATGACACCATCAGGTTGGCCAGCAACCACCTAGCAATGGGTACAATGATGTGTGTTTTGTGTCTATGCACCTATAATATATGAAAGCAGCCAATAATTTTATTTTCACTGCTATAAGAACTTATTTATACATATACATACACCTAATAAAAGCATTGTATCATTTTGATTTCATGGCAACTAGCACGAGAAAAACTTGCAGAAACATCAGAAAGCAAGAAACTAACTTCAGCTCCTGTAAAAAAAAAAAAAAAATTATTGGTGACTCTTGTTAATCTACTTTTCACAGACTCTGTCATCAACATAGTAAAGACTATCATAAAGTTGTATTTCTAAAGATTTCAGTTTGCAAATTTGATATTGCAGAACCATACAAGCAAGGGGAAAACTGAATATACATAAAAGCTGGTGATTTTGGAGAGACTTGTGTGGGCTCTGGCAAAACTGTGGCTTTGGCACTCTCTGTGATATTTATGGACCAGCACTAGTGATGAAATGTGGTAAAAGCCCAATGTTCAGACACTGTCCTGCATCCAGAAAAACAGCTAGTTTAACATTTTTATCCATTATGTCAAAACTGAATTGCTTTGTGTGTTCACTGTGATTAGTCTAAGGGTCCACAATCATACATGATTATTGATCTTCAACTTCTTATAAATTTAAAACACTACAGCACTAGTGAAATAGATTGTATGCATATCTTTTATGTCTCAACATGCAGAACCCAGCTCAGTATCTGAAGAATATCAGCTTCTAGCGGATGTTCTGCACCTAAGAATTAAAGTTCAGTACCAATGCTTGGTGCTTGAGGTACCTGTTGCACCCTAAGCTTGATTTATGGTCCCTTGTTGTTTTTCGTATCGGCAGTTCTTGGAAAATCCAGAGAGAAACTTCAATTCAGTTCAATTCAGTTTTATTTATACAGAGCCAAATCACAACAAGAGTCACCTCAAGGCACTTTATATTGTAAGGTAGACCCTACAATAATAATACAATACAAAAGTTAATGGGAAATCAACGCATGTGGACGATAGATACACTTTAATCAACACGCATTTAAAAACCCTATCAAAAATCAGAGCATGGTTAAAAACTTTGAGAGTGAAGCAGTATTATTGCTGAAAGTATGTAGAAAATTCTTGTGCCATTTGCAAATTAATGGACTCAATTTTCCCAGTAAAGTGGGCTGCAAGTTTCTTAACCCACACATTTTATTGAGGTCAAAATTTATGACACAAAATAATGCCCTTGGGTTGTGACTATTTCTGGAGAGAAACATACATATCTTTAAGTGCTTTCTGGTAGTTTTACATACATAGATTCCCTTCAAATTGTGCGCATTACTGACCTCCATTACAACTGCAATTTTCTGCCTTGCAGTTTAAGCAATTGTGTAATTCAGCCAGGAGAGAGAACTAGAGAGAACTACATTTCCTGCATTTAAATTACACAATGAACCGAGAGAAATCATTATTAATAAAATCAAAAGCTGATCAGGATGTTGTAAGAAGAAAGGCTGACACAAACCAAACTACTTATTTAAGTAAGAGCTGTTTAACCTCATACATACTTTAGTCAATTCCAAGAGCTTTACTTTAGTCCGTAAATTGTCACGACGCACAAAACTTGTGTTCTTTTGTTCTCTTTTAAACTTACAAAAAATATTTTCCTCCATTTTTCTTGTTTGTTTGTTTTGTTTTTTAATCTCCTTTCTTTGTCCTTTGCAATTATGGCAATATTCTTTTCTGCCAGTACGTTTAGAATTATTGAACTTACAACTTCTATGAATAGCCCAAGGTATCTTTATACCAAGAGTACTTCATACATGACCCTGATCTGATTAACAGCACTGAAGTTTGAGGTGGTGGAGGTCATGTGTAAGGAACATGTAATGAAATTAGATGGAAACAAATAGTAACAGTAATAATAAGCGCTGCCTGAACAACTCTCTAAGTGCCTCAACTGGGCCAGCCTATCCTTTTGCCTTCGACACCCCATTAATAAACCACCTTGCTCACACACATTTTGTAGAAGGGTTTCAAAGCACATAAATAAACCCTGGGGATTGAGGACAGAGGCAATAAATAACACTAGCATGACAGATATGGGTGGTGGGGGAGGACAGACAGAGAGGGGGAGAGAGTGAGAAGGAAAACAGAGATGTTCATTTTGACCAGCTGTCAGTAATGACCTTATGGAGCACTTTATTTTCTTTGACCACTGCAATTTTTCCTTAATCTTGAGTATTAGTAAGTCATAGTAAACTAAAATTGAGGGTATATTACAAAAGCTTGTGCAATCTCAAGGTTACATAACCTTGAGATTGCGCATTTGCTTATAAGATGGATATTTTCCAAAACATGGTGGCAAGTCTCTTGAAATAAGATGCTGAAAACTAGTTATGTGACATATTGGCTCAAACATAAAATGCATGCATTAAGTCATAAGCGCTCTGACAAAGTGATACTTAATGTCACCAAGATTTACCACTGTGCAAAAACAGAACATGTTTAAACAAAATCTATTGGACACCAAAGTGATTCCAGGATTCCAGTTTTTTTCCTTGCAGGGAAAGCAGATACACTGTTTATTTAGTTTGGCACCAGGCTTTAGTCACAGCCAAACATGTTCTTTCTTGGAATTAAGAAGCACACTAACCCACTTGTCAATATGACCTTGCAGTCATCATCATACATTCACATACACAAGTCACTAGGAGCTGGTGCAAGACACAGTCATCTTCTTCCATGTCTTGGCACACTTATCTTCCCACCAGCTGCTGGGCAGGTGTCATGCTAACAGTCAGCTATGTGTCCAAACTAAATGTCTTTCTCCCAAGAGTGTCAGAGAGTTGCATTTAAAATTACACATCTTCATAAAGTGGTAAAACTCTCAACACAAGACATCAACAGCATTTTTCTGCTGACAATCACGGCATAAAAATGATGGGATAATTGCATTTTTCGAGCACCTGTGTGTGTACCCTAAGTCCCTGTTTGTCTGTCGGTGTACTAGTGTGCCACTGTATCCTGCCATTACACTCTCTTCGTCTTTCATTTGGTGTGTTAATCTGTCTTCTCTCGCATCCATCTGTTGAGCCACGGTTTCCACATTCCTCACTGTGCTTTACATTCATCCTTTCACCCATCAGGACAGTTTGTCGCTTGACTTTGTTGTTTTATATGTGTCTCAACTGGCCTTTCTAACAGACTTCCGATCTCTCTGACTCATTTACAGTCTGTCTAAATATTTGTGTGCCTGCTTGCCTTACTGTTTTGTCTATCTGTCCATATGACATTCATGTCTGCATGTCTGTCACTCGTTTTCTGCTCTTTTCATAAATTTGAACGTGTTTGTTTCCCATAATAACTGCCCAAAACAGGAAGTTGCATCAACAACATGTTTTGGGGAAAAACAGAGAAAGACTCCAGTCTCTGGGGTGTGCCCATATCACATCTAAGAATTCAACAAAACACATTCTTTCACATATTGCTGCTTTGACAGAAGCTGGTATATCTAAAATATATGTGTCTTTGCATAAATGAACCCATGAGTAAAAGTCATGCAAGTAATTTGGATTATCTTCTTAGATAGCTCAATTTACAAATTTAAGATTTAAAAATTTAGATATTATTAACAAACACAAAAATCCAGTGCTGTGTGTAGTTTTGCTGTTGCATTTTGCAAAGTCCAAAATACTTTGACATGCCGCAAGAAGACTGCTTTCTACACGTGGTTTAAGCAGACATGACTGAACCTTGTTTAAATGGAAGGAAACCAAAAACATCTTTCCTTGTCCTGCTGTAGGTGTAGGTCAGCAGTGTGTTTTCCAAGTGCTGACAAAGCACACATAGTGTAATACACTTACACCCACTGGGACCAGCAAGGGGTCAAATCAAGCAACTGCTGTGCTAATGTCTAAAATCATAAGTTGTTGCAGGCAATGTGATGGACAGCTGTATTACTGCTGAGCTTTCCAAGGATAACACTTCTCCTATACCTCATTTGCACAAACACAATGCTAGCACCTAATGCAGTATCCACATTGCAAATTCCCATCAAAAACACTGGTGCTGGCACCAGTATAGGAGTACAAAATACTGTGTTAAAAATTGGACCAGTGGTGTTGAAATGAAGGCTGGACTTCAAACATGGCAAAGCAAGCACACAGTACACAGTAACCAGAAATGCACTGGATTTATCCACAAGGCATATGTAAACCTCGCCAAAAAAGAGTTCTGCCATTGATTATGCTGGTTTTAAAATTTGGTATACAATTGTGAATGCTGTATCCAGATCACAAGTACCCAAATGTCACAGTGTGCTCACTTTTGGGGTTTCTTTTCTAATTTTGAGGTACCTAAATGTTTTTATTTGGTAGCTAAATGGTGTTGGAAACAACTGAAAAATTGACAGGCTATTCTACAGCAGCTAAATTCATTTGAAGTCCTATCAGTTAACCACATTTTACTTCCATCAAGATGCCCACTTGCTTAAAGGTACAGTGTGTAAAAGTTTACCAGTAGATGTCAGGAGATGGCAGTCAACTGAATTCTGTTTTTCTACCCTTCACAGCTAAAGTGTATAATTTTATCTTTGATGGCCACTGTACAATTAGCTGCTTATCGTCTGTGGTGAATGTAGCTGTCAGTCTGCTGTTTAGATGTCCACTTCTATGCAGTCTGGAGGAAGCTGTAAAACTTTGTGAAAGGAGCGAGATACTAGTCGATGAGTCAGCGAAGCTCACTTCAGTCCAATAGCAGTGATACAGATATTGAGGAGATGCTGAACTTCTCTGTCAGTAAGCATGTCTGTTTTTGCCACTGTTAGCTGCTGTTAACCTATGTTAGCTGCTGTTAGCCTCAGGTAAGCTGAGTTTGTAGAGTTTGTAAAACTTTCTTCGCAGTTGCCCTAACATTCTTGGACTCAGACACTTAATGAATAAACTCTCATATAATGTGGAAAACATAATCAAACAGAGTGAAAGTGTGATTTTTAGGACAGTTGAACCTAGCATTAGCTGGCATAATGTTAGCTTATAACTAACTGGCTCTTTGTCAGCTGCCAGAAATGGGAGGGTGGCCTGTCTAATGTGCTGAAATTAGTAATTGTGACAATATCAACAATAAATAAGCACATTTTTGTGTGTTAGAGCCCTGACTTCAGTTCAGAATGTGAGACTTGAGCTGAGGAGGAAGAAGATGTGGTGGAAATGACAGAGGAGGGGGAGCTGTGGTGTAGGAAGCAGATAATGAGGAAGAGGAGAAAGACATAATGAGAAAGAGATGTTGACAGTATACATGTACAATTGTCAAATGGTCATTTATACTTTGAAATAGTTATTTGTGATCTCTAAATTAAAATTAACTTGTAAAGTATGCTTTATATGCGGCCAGTCTCTAGCCACATATATAAAACCCAATTAGGTGAAACAGTGGGACAACTTCCATGAACCAGTGCCTACTTCTATGTATTATTCTAAGTTTCTAAGAATGTATCGGTTTTTTAGAAGACATAATTACACACTAATCAATGTATATCTTTGAGTACAACATATTTTCTATGAAATAACTTTTAAAAAATGACTTACTGTACCTTTAAATCCATAATGTAGTGGTGGTGTCTTTTTCAGCCTTTGTCCTCAGCCCAACTTTCTCTCTCTCTCTCTTTTTCCCTTTCCTTTAAAAATAGTTTTTTAAACAAGTGGTTCTCTCACACAGCCAACATCAACATCTAATAAAGCTCAAAGATAAACATGGACCTTAGTCTATGGCAGAGTTGATTTCATCCCCAGAGAGCAACAGCCAACTCCCGTCCATCTGCCCAAACACAAACCTGCTGTTTTTCACAGGGAAAAAAAGAACATCAAAATAATGCTGTTAGATGAGCATTACTTGGGCTCTTTAGGATTATGATTATTCAGCAGTCTGTGAATATCAACTACCATGGAATGTCTTTAGTGTTATTACGTTGGCTCTGAAAAGTCATCATGTCTAGGTTTCTTGATATGTGGTTTACTGTAGCCAAAAAAGAAAGAAAAAGACAAAAATGGGGCCTAGAAAGAGTCACAGAAATATGAAAAGAAAAAGATGTGAGTTTGGTTATCACTATCAGAGTCTGTCTCTCATTGTTCTTGACTCCACTGCAGTGAGAAAAAGAAAAATCTTTATGTTGGAGTGGAGTTCGGTGCAGAGCATGAACAGCAGGTGTTCCGTGTCATCCTGAACAGTGGAAAATGGCCTCTGTTGTAGATATACAACGTTCATAAAAAGCATGGTTTGAATAGAAAAACATGAGGGGGAGAGGCTTAATAACATATTTAGTCCAGAGAACCTGGGCCAACTGGAACAGTATCACAGCTAAAACAATCACATCTGTGTCCTGGAAATTAGGTGATAACCTTTTTTTCCTGCCTTTGTGCTCTTTTAGCATAATTTTGCTTTGCTTGTGTTTCACATTTCAAGGACAGAGAAGCTTTGGAACTAAATTTTTCATACTCATCTGTGCTGTTTTCTTTCTGCCTGGTGATCTCAAGGTCAGCTATGAGTAGATGTAAGGTGTCCATAATTCTCAGCACGCCTTTCCAGCTGTTGCACCTCTAAGTCTTTGTTTGAAGCTGACTTTTTGACCACCTGCTATATACATAATCAGTGAGTGTTTCTGAGCATGATTATGTGTTTTCATTATGTGACTGTACACGACTGTGTATCTGTGAATATGTGTGTTAAGTATCTCTCTGCATTTTTTTCTGCACATTACCAGTGTCCAGCAGCTCTGTCACTGTTCAGTGCCAGCACACAGATGTTTGGCCACTGTCCTTTCAGCAAGAGTTTGTCTGGAATCTGTAAAGATAAACAGAGAGAGCAGTTCACACAGAACAATACGTCTCTGAACCTTCACGGAACTTGTACTACGAGGATGGATATTTAACAGCAAAATGATGCCAAATAGGGGAAATAGACTTTATAGTTACATCTCACATTTTTCAAATATGAAATCAGAAAGCAAAGAGCATGTATTTCATGTCACCATTCAGTAACCACACTGAGATGAGATTTGCTTGGATAAACAGGTGACTGACATATCTTTTTCATCTGCAGTAATTACGTAAAGATTACTGAAAAGTACTGAAAATCAAAGGTTTTTGAGTAAAGGGAGAAGTAGACAGCAATCGCGATCATACACTTATGCACTCCAGACTAATTTGGGGATGGGGCTGTTGTTTGGCTTTGGCAGGGAAAGTTGTTAGCTTAAAACTAATGAAGTCACCTTATGGTAGTTTCTGTATCTGCTGAGCTGTTTGCTTGGTTTTAAGTGATGTCATTTTTATCAGGGTGAATTCAAGAACATATGTGGATATCTGCATGTCTCCAGTTTGGTGTTAAGCATGTATCCTCTGAGTACACTCATATAGAACTATAAATAGAAACAGCTACTGGTCCCCGGTGTCCATAGCTGTTTTTGTGCGCTTTAGAAAATGAGTGTAATTCTGGCCTTAGAGTTTGCCTGGGATGGAAAGACATGAACTAAAAAGAAACCAAAACTCAGATTTAATAAACAATAAATACAACATATTGTGATACACGTACACACACACACACACACACACACACATACACATTCATAACATTCATCAGGTGTTGTTCTCGCTGTACATGTTGTCCTGGGGCTCAGTTTTTGAAAAACATAATGTCTCTTTTCATTGCTATGCTGATGATATTCAAATCTACCTCCACTTGACTGGGGATTTTCACCTTCGCTACATCCTCTGTTTGATTGTTTGAGGGATGTGAAAGACTGGTTATCACGTAAGACGGAAATTAATGTTTTTGATAGACATATTCCTCAGGGACAACTAACTGGTACACTCGGGCCTGTTGCTAATCACCTCACTGATACTGTTAGGAATCTTTTAGTTTTTATGGATAGTTCCTTCAAACTAGATAAGCAGATGCCTACTGTGATAAAAACTAGCTTCCATTAACTACGACAAATTTCTAAGGCTAAACCTTATATACCACGTAAAGATCTAGAGAAACTTATTCATGCATTCATCACTTCAAGACTAGATTATTGTAACTCTCTTTACTTGGGCTTCCAATTTTCCCTCCTTCAGCGATTGCAATTAGTCCAAAATGCCGCAGCACATCTCTTAACCGGCACTAGAAGGTATGATTCCATCACCACTGTTCTAGCCAACTTACATTGACTTCCTATTAAATATCGAATTGATTTTAAAATCGTATTGTTTACTTATAAAATTCTAAATAATATGGCGCCTAATTACTTAGCTGATCTCCTCTGTCTGTATAGCCCTAAGAGAGCACTAAGATCATCGGGTCAACTGCTCTTAGTGCAACCTAGGTCTCGGCTGAAGACTAGAGGAGACAATGCCTTTCCCGTTGCCGCACGGGTCCTCTTGACATTCGCCCACCTGATTCTATTCAATCTTTTAAATCATTTCTAAAAACTTACTTGTTTAACCTAGCATTCAAAGCTAATTAAGGTGATTTTCATCCGGATCTGCATTTACATTATGTAATTATTTTATATCTGTAATTTATATCTATGTTTTTTTATATTGTGATTTTATCTGTATCATGGTATTACTGGAAAGCACTTTGGTGTACGTTGGTCTTTAAATGTGCTAAACAAATAAATTTGATATGATATGATATTAGGAACTTAGTGGGACTGTGGAAGACGGAACACCGACTCCCTGCCAATCGCTCAAGTTACCATCAAGTGGGGAATATACCACAGTGGTGCACCATCCTCACTGCTATTTTGCACATGCCTCAACCCTCTAACACAGCTCATCATTAAGAAGCTATATGGATACAGATTCAGGAGTGGAGTTACCATCAGTAACCTCCTGTTCATGGATGACATCAAGCTGTATGCCAGGAGTGAGCAACATATCAAATCACTAATCTAGCTCAACACAATCTACAGTGAGAACATCAGGATGTTATCTGGACTGAGGTGTGTTGGAATGATTCCTAAGAGAGATAAGGCACTGAAAGGGTGGAGGTACTGGAAGGCAGAATAACAGATATACAGGACAGCTACAAGTACCTCGGTATCCCACAGGCCAACAGGAACCATGACAAAGATGCACAAAGGTCAGCCACAGCCAAGTACCTCCAGAAGGTAAGACCCAAGCCATCATCAATAGAATAAGCCATAAGCACCAACAGTATAAAGGCAGGAGTGTACCATAACTGACAAGACCCAGGTTGAAGACTGTGTTAGGGTGCCCCAGAGACTATCCAACACATACAGTAGCAACAGGATGTAAGATGTTAACCTGGGATGGCATACAGAGAGAAATACAACCAAGACACCAGGATAGCATACAGAACATCTGTGTTGCGATACAGACTAGAAGTCCTAATGGAAAACATCAACAAAGGTGGTTGAGAACAATAGGGATAAGGTCTTTAGACTTTGCCAAACATAGTATGGCACAAAAATATAGTGCCAAATCAGAACAACATCTGTCTCAAGGTACTTTAAATTGTAAGGTAAAGACCGTACAATAATACAAAGAAAACAGAGAAAACCTGAACAATCATTTGACCTCCTTTAAGCAATCACTTTGGCAACAGTGGGGGAAAAAAATTCAATTTTAACACGAAGTAACCTTTGATCACTTACATTATTGTGTGTTGTTTAGTGAAAACAGTTTCATCAATAGGCTTCAGAGAGTATATATCACAACAGGGATGCAGTTACAAGGGAAGTTATTACATTTCTTCAGCGAGGTGGGCTGTTCATCAGACATAACTGGAACTACGCGTGCTGCCAATAATGCTTTCCAGGAAGAGTTTGAAATGACTGGAACAATGAGTAGTATCAAATATGTCACTTTATCTGGATCTTACTTGCGTGACAATGTGTTGCACTCCTTACAAATAAAACAGGAAGATCGATTCTGTTCGAGAATCACGAAAAACAAAATTAAATGGAATAGTGAAAACAATCATCTTAATGACTGTCTGGGACAGTCAGTGCTCTGTAATCAAACCCAGCTGAATCATGCTGGTTATCGTCATACTCTGGCTAAGATTTATATTAGTCACATTGGTTTAAAAAACACTTGCTAATTCTTTTGCGGACCCTTGTTAAAAGGTCAACGTGACACTTTATTTTCTCTAGGCTAAGGTTTTATTCAAAGTTATTATCATTATTGTCTTGATAGTAATGAGGTTAAAATGCTAGCCTGGAGGTTGGCCAGCTTGCTTTTATAATACAGTCAGACAGGACTCTATGCAACCATGTGAAAAACTGCTTCCATAGAGGGTAAGTAGTGGCCAGGTGCTGCTAAACAAATTTACTTGATTAACTGATCATCAACCGAGCAGCACCTCTATCAAAGCAGGAGTTTTGGCAAGTTGCTGGTCATGTACTTAGCATGTTAAAGTTCATGACAGTACAATTATTAGAAGACTAAACAAATATGGCTTGTGTGGAAGGATTGCCAGAAAAAAAGACTTGTCTTTAAAAAGAACACAGTAGCATTTAGGTTAACATCTTATGTTAACTTATGTTAACATAAGTCTTTTCTCCTCTACAGTAAATATACTGTCTATTCAGAGAGATTTGGGTTTAAAAGCCAATTGTTAGAGACAAACAAACAAGAATTTGCAGGATGTGATTGCTACATTCATGTAGTTGTGAAAGGCCTAAGAATATATTAAGTAATCCAAAGTATTCAGAATACGTTACTCACATTGAGTAACTTAACGGAATATGTTACAAACTACATTTTGGGGTGTGTATTCTGTAAACTGTAGTGGAATACATTTTAAAAGTAACCTTTCCAACACTGGTGATGGGGGACTGTGGCAGGAATGAGGCATGACGCGACCACGATTCTGCATTCTGGAACATTTTATTTTATTTCACTCGGTTGCTGCTCACACACTTCCACGGCTGCAGCTCCCTGCTGCCAGCCACACATATCTGCAACAACAACACAACAGGACCCTACACCGCTCTTAAGCTGGCAAGGCGTGATTGCGATGCCGCGCAGATGCATCCGCCTTCCCTGCCACGGCACCGTCGACCTCACCCCACCACAGGGACATTTAAAATTTGATGTGTACCATAAACAAACGCATACAGATTGGTATTTGAGGTTTGACTCTCATCACCCACTGGAGCACAAACTGGGTGTCATCAGGACGCTACAACACAGAGCGAACACCATCCCCACAGACACAGCGGCCAGGGAAGCAGAAGAACATCATATCAAGAGGGCCCTGAGTAAATGTGGTTATCTCAGCTGGACTTTTGTCAAACCTGGGAAGGCACATAAAGACTGCTCCAGGTGATCAAGGAGAGAAGGACAACTGCCGTCTAAGCAAAAACCTTAAGCGATTTCTGGTGTCAGGAGTATCAGAACAGTTGAGATGCATTTTCTCTAAATACCACATCTCTCTGGCTTTTAAACCCCAAAAAACACTGCGCCAAAAATTGGTCCACCAACACAAACAGAGTAATATAGTGTAACTGTTAAGTGCCAGGAGGATTGCCATGATTTATACATCAGGGAAACCAAACAACCTCTGGTTAAGCGGATGGCACAACACAGAAGAGCTACCTCGTCAGGCCAGGACTCTACAGTCTGTTTACACCTATAGGCCAGTAGACACTCTTGGTCAATGATGATGTATACATCCTGGACAGGAAGGAACGCCTGTCAAGTCAAGGAGGCCATTTACGTGAAAGGGGAAAGACCATCTCTGAATCAAGGAGAGGGCCTAAGGGTACATCTTTCACCATCTTACAATACTGTGATTGCAGGCATTTCCCAACTCTCTATGAATGGTACTCAATGGTCTTTGATAAGTAGTTGTTGATCAATGGTCTTGACAATTTGCATATTAGTGATCAAGAGACTGACCTCACAGCCCATTGTTTGCCAGTGGTGCTAGTTTCAGTCATTATGCAAATGTAGTCTTTATAAAGTTGGGGAAACCTGCAGTCAGCTGACACTGAAGAAGTTACTTGGATGAGTGAAAACGCTACGTCCAGATGAAAAGAATCAACTTTTTGGGAGGTGAAAATAACATATAACAAGTGGATGCCAAATTTAAGAAAGCTAATCAAAAAATGTTATTATTCATGTTACAACCAAACATTCATACTCCACATTGTGAACATCACACCATTGTAGCATTTTTCAAAGAAAATCAACAGGGAAAAGCTGATGCTGTGGTCATGATAATTATAAAAGACAGTAGCAGCAGCCTTTGCAAATGCTTATGAAAGTCAGTTTTTGGTCTCACTCATGATAGAGCAATATTTTCAGAAGCAGATCTGATAGATCATGTCTATAAAACATAGAGATAACAATTTTAAAAATAAATAACTTTAAAATCTTGATATTTTAGCCCGTTCTAAAGCCATAGAAGGCCCTACATGTTCTCCTCTGGCATTTTTATAGTTTTAAGCCTTTTAGGCCTAAAAGCTGAGCGGCATGAGTAGCTGTGGCACCATGATCATAGGCTATAAGCACAATGCTTGAACAGAGCCTTACTACAAGGGTAGAGTTAAGTATGTCATCTCCATTCTTCATTTTCATTTCTACTTCTTTTCCACTTTCTCATTGCCCTTCTCAGTGTGAAGTGCATTGTTGTGTTGAACACATGCAGTGCCAAGGACAGACCAGCCCTCCTTGTAAAGCCCCCATGTCCAATTCCAATTCTCTAGCTCCTTCCACCATTCGTCTTTTCTAATTAAATCTGCACTCAGTGGGTCCTGGGTGTGGAAACTACATTGTGGGGTCCCAGGACAAGCAAAACAAATGAAGACCCCAGCATGCGGAGATTAGAAGCAGACCCTCCATGTGGCTTTTGTATGTATGGAAAAAAAGAAGGAGGGAGGGTCTAACAGGGAGGAGGAGTAAAGGATATAGGAGGTGGAAAAAGAAAGGTAGAACAGAAATGAGTTTGAGGTTGATATGGTGGGCATGGAGATGGAAGAGTGTGAAGAATTATGCAACAAACTATGGAGAGAAGGGGAAGTAACAGGCAGGAGAGAATAAAAGACAGAATGATGGGAATGAAATGCATCTAGGCACTGAAATAGCAGTGAAGCAAAGTTCAGTGCTGGGAGGGTCACTTATTTGAAGCAATAAAGCAGAAATGACCGAGTTGTTCATTATTTCAGCATTTTAAGTTGTTTCACAACTGATAAGCATGTTATACTATATACAATGAAGTTAGAGGTGTTTTCAGAATGAACATTCTAAAAAAGAATTTCCAGAACAGAAAGTGATTCTTTCAGTTTGTAGACACACAGTAGCTTTCCTCCTTGATGCTGACAGCTGGTACCAGGATGGTTCAGGTTGCTTACAGCAATGCACATTGATTTGATTGGCTGACAAGAGGCAGAAAAAAATCAGTGAACAAACAATCAAAAAAATTTTTTAGAGTGTATTGCAGATTATTGGAGCCTATCTCGACACAGAAATGGATCCTGCCAACACCTTTGTGACCCACATTTCAAAGAAATATTATTAAAGTAGTTATTCCTTCAAAAATATTCAATGCAATAAAATGAATATTATAATTTGCATATCGGAAATGCTATATAAATTCATATATTCAGATGTAACCCCAATCGAATAGAATATAGGCAGCATGCAAGAAGGTCCTGAGTTCAACTTCACCACCTGGCCTGTGTGGAGTCTGTTTGTTCTCCCCCTTGTTTCCTCCCGCAGTCCAAAGACATACAAATAAAGGGCTTAGGTTTATTGGTGTTTTTAAATTGCCCATAGATGTGAATGTGAACGCTTGTCTGTCTCTCTGTGTTAGCCCTGCGTCAGGCTGGTGACCTATCCGGGGTGTATGCCCTATGGAGCTGTGATAGGCTCCAGCTCCAGCATGATAAGGATGAAAGAGAATGGATGGATGGATGGATAATAATAATAATAATAATAATAATAAATAATAATAATAATAATAATAATAATAATAATAATAATAACAATAATAATAATAATAATAATAATAATAATAATAATGATGATGATGATGAAAAAGAAATAAAATGAATAAGGGACATGAGTATGTGGAACACACTCCTAGTATCACTCACACTGTGTACTAAAGTTAAAAAGTAAGAGGTCTGACCTCCTTTCTGCCTTTTTAAACTGCTTGATCACTTCATATCCAGCTGTGTAAATATGTGAATGAGCTAAATGACTCGAAAGCCTAGTGCCCTGTATAAGGGCATCTGCTATGTAAATAAATAAACAGAGGCACTCTAACCTTATAAGTTACTGTGAAACACAAACACACACACCATTTTTCATGTGTGAAAAATGTATGAAAAATCATGCCAGTACTTGGATGATATTGCAAAGACATGCTGGTATTTACACACAAGCTTTCACAGACACAGAAGCAAACACACATACACACACAT
This sequence comes from Oreochromis aureus, assembly GCF_013358895.1. Classification (NCBI taxonomy): domain Eukaryota; kingdom Metazoa; phylum Chordata; class Actinopteri; order Cichliformes; family Cichlidae; genus Oreochromis; species Oreochromis aureus. Next base: position 10,999,949 of record NC_052952.1, read on the forward strand.
TATTGTTCAACAAGATCAGGTGTAATTGCGGTTTCTGTGGTCATGTTTCTCTCAGACCATTACCTGTCTAAACAACCGCTCTCTGAAGACTCAGAACAGTATATTAGTCATGCAAAAACTTTTATAGAATACAGGGGGATGATAGCTTTTTGTTTTGCCAAAATAATAATAACAATAACAATAATAATAATGATAATGATAATAATAATAATAATAAATATATTTAATAATTTGATTTAATATATAAATGCAATAATTAATACTACTACAACTTAGAGTCAGGAACAGTAAGGTGGTGCTGTGGTTAGCACTGCCTCACAGCAAGAAGCTTCCATATTTCAACCTTCTAAACTGGTGTGGCCTTCATTTCTTCTTCTGCACATCCTTTGGTTTCCTCCAAAAGCCTAAAGATATGAATGTTAGGTTAATGGTGATTCTAAATTGAGCTGGGCCTTTCTCAGTCTTCTCAGAAAGAAGAGACTGTTGGGCTTTCTTGCAGGAAGCTGGTGTTTCAGTCTTTCTCCAGGTGAAGGAAGTCGATCTCCACAGAAGGATGCTGCGGTGAACTTAATGGCCTGAGTGAATGTAAGTCTGACTGACTGCCTGTCTTTCTTTGTTAGCCTTATGATGAAAGAGTGACCTGTCCATGGTAAACTATGCCTGTACCATGTGTCTTTCCCTGTGACAGCTGGGATATGTTCAAGGCTGCTCTGCCAACCTGAACTGGATATTGTATGGAAAGGTTTAGACTCTCTACGACTTAAAGTCCTAGAACAAATTTCTTTTCAGCTTTTTTTCATTATGAGCAAAGCACAGATTAATAACACTGGTACTGTTTGACCATGATGCTGTTTGATGTAAAATTAATATGATAGGATGCTTTTACATGGTGTTGTATTTGCATAAAGACAAAAAACAGGTCATTTAAGCCTGTGCTCGGTGGTTGCTAAACATACTGCTATACACTGAATAAAAATGATTTGATGGTTTCATATATAGTGTTATAGGTGCATAAATGGTAAAAGTATGGCAATTTATCTCACAGCTAGGCGGTTGCTAGGCAACATGGTGCTAGGCCGCCTCTCTGGCAACATGGTCCGCAGTAAACGGTTTCTGATTGATGGCAGAACATCAATATAGATGAGAACCTTCAGGGACCTAAGATTCACTTGCAGAATATCTGGCAAGAAATCCTAGATTTATTTGCTATTATTATTAATATTTTTTATTTGTCTTTAGTTTTATTGTACGGTATCTAAGTACAGAGATTTTTCTTTCCACAGTCTCAGTGAACAGTGTAAGATTTTTTCAGTTTCTAAAATACAAAATGGTCTTCATCTTTCCTGGTTATGCTGGTAACTAGGACAGGCCTCTAATGTCCAGTCAAAATGTATAACACTGGTCAAGTTGCTTTCAGCAGGGTTTACAGCTGAATCTTAGCCGGCACCAAATAAAACAGCAAAAGAAATGAAGTTGTAAGCCAAAAAAACGATCAAACAAAATGAACATGAAGGTGGGAGTGCAGCAAGCACAGTGTTCCTGAAGTTTATTGCATGACTTTATTGTTCTAGTTATACAGCCAAATTTTAAAAAAAAAAAAAAAAAAAGGCAAATGACGAAAAAAAAAAAAGGAGTTTACTTTTTTGATTGATGTCTGTAGGGAGCTACACAGCCAAAGTGATTCGTTTCTTCATTCCTTGCTTCTCACCTCTGTAAAGACGCAAAATTTCATAGTCACATCCGTAACAAAGTAAAGAGATCAGAAATGAATAGGCGGTGCAGGTTCATGAGGTGAGAATAAAAATAATCTATAATAATGAATTCCTATGGCCTTGAATGCAATGTTGGGACAGGCTTGTCATGGATAATGGCCACCTCGCCTGTCTCTTTTTTGCTGTTACAAGACACATCACGGCTTAATCTCTTACAGTTTGGTGTTCAGTGATTATATGACTTCTTTCACAGCAATACTTTAAACCTACATTAAACAACAGAAATGATGCACGTGATGTGTGGATTTGAGAGGGAGTTGGGCAATGATCACTGTATTTTTTCACAGTATTGCCCTCTACTGGTGAAGTGTTTTACATTTTTGATTTTAGTAATAATGTTCCAAAATCGTGATGGTGAAAACATTCAGAATTGATTGTCTTATAGTACTTTAATATATATTTATGCCTTCCAGGATACACAAATCTCTCTCCCTGTCAAAGAAACCTTTCTTATTCTATTTTGCTTTGTGTTAAAAACATAGATCAGCCAGTTGCAGTTATTATTATTATTATTACTTATCCCTTTTAAAAATGATCAAATGACAAAAACCTCTCATTCTTTTCACCCTGTCAAACTAGACATGGTGTCAGGAGTCCAGTTGTAAATGAACTTCATATAAGAGGCCAGCTACACAACACACACACACACACACACACACACACACACACACACACACACAGAGGGCATAGTAGATCAATCCCCTGCTGCCCAATTAGGGCTGACAGTAGGATTAAGGAAGGCTGACTCCCCAGGTCACGTGACCTTCGTTGTCTGATACAGTTTCCCTCTGGAGAGACACACAGGACTGATAGCACCCAGAGGAGTGTGTGTGAATGTGTGTATGAGGGGAGTAGAAGGGGAATCATTTGTTTTCCATATGACATGCGAGAGAGTGCTGAATGGGTTATGTGCATGTTTGCGACTGTTTCTGTGCAGGCATGCTTGTTCATACCCTGGTGCAAGCAAAAAGCTAAACTGCACGTGTTACCCTCACCACTTAATCCTCTGGACTTCCTCAGTTGTATTAAATTACCATGCAATCCATCATCATATCATTACTATATAGCATTAGAACCCTCTATCATCCAAAACTTCACGAAGGAATATGTTCTCATTTATAAGCTGTGTCTCATATGTCATGAAGTAAAATGATCTTTAATATTAGGACGATGTGCTTAAAAATTATCAGGGTTTACACAGAATCAATGCAATTGCTGAAAAGTCTGCAAATTCATAAACTGTAGTGGTTATTCAACACCTAATACCTGGTCAACAAAGGAGGCCACGCTGAGTTTCCCCTTTGTCAAAGCTGGCTTGGCGAGCATACTGAAGATAATGGGCCTCAGTGTTGTCTGTGGATGAGCGCCAAGTATTTTGTTTTCCACAACTGGAAGATGAGAAAAAATCAAGGTGGTTACTCAACAGTATTTCAGGATATAATATATTACCCCAGTTTAGCGCCATAAATTGTTTATTAGCAGCTATCAAATATGAGAAAAATCCACGCATACATGTGGGCAGATAGGGCCTTGTGGAGATATGCAAGTCTGATAATGTCCATCAGGAATTAAGAGTGTGTACACATAAGCATATTTTTTAAATCTTTATATACAGGCGGATGGAGCTGTAAGTCTTTTGTCCATCTGTGGTAATTTAAAAGATGTTGGGTTTGCTATGTTGCATTTTGAAACATCACTGTGAGATGCTGCAGTGAAACTTAAAATGAGTAGTTTATGCTTGCAAATCCTCCAATGTGGCAGCGTTCAAGCATAAAAAAGACACTGATCTCCAGTAATCTTTTTAGCTCTGGCTGCTTTCCACAACTAGCTTTGCTTTTAATAGCTAAAATTTAAAAGTAACTTCAGCTAAATACACTCTTAATAGATTAATTCTTAAAATTAATAGATCACTTAGACTGGTCGATTTCTTTCAGTCTCCAATATTCGCTTTTGAATGCGCAGTACGATGCACAGTTCAAAGCGTCGCTAAGTTCGCTTAAGGCCTTGATTTACATGCAGTATAGCCTACCTGTCCACACACAACACCAGAGCATGGAATTTGTACACAGTCAGGGCAGGAATGCATTTCTGTCCTGGAAATTCAAGGATCATTTCACTCAGATAAAGGGCAAAGAAGATTGCAGCACTACAGTGGAGTGCAACCTCTGCTTGCCAGGAAATAAAGCTGCTTGCTTCATCCAGATACTACTTATAATTTGTCACCTTGTGGTAGGGCGTATTTTTCTTTTTTTCTTTTTAAAAGCTTTCTTACAAGTCTCCTGGTCTACAAACGAGTATTACGGTCAGATTAACAAAAAAATATTATTTAATATTTTGAGAATAAAGTCAAACTTTCAAGATTAAAGCCATAATTCTATTTCAAGGAAAAAGTGAAAAGTACTATTAGAAGAAAAAAAAGTAAAAATGTAAAGATTACAGTTAAAAAACTGCAACGGCTGCTAAACTATACCCTCTGCAAAATGCCTTGTGTAGATGAGTTAGTGAAACAAATTGAACAAACTCTTCCAAGTTTTTTTTCCATCTTTTCAACATCCTTATACTCATCACCACACTGTATTTATTTGCTAAAAGACAAATAATATCTTTGTAACTAAAACCGATTCTGAAATATGATTTCACTAACTCATCTACACAATGCATTTTGTAGAGGATATAACAGCCATTTAAAAAACAGTCTGTAAAAAAACAACTGTAATCTCCAGATTTTGACTTTTTTCTTGAAATTTCAACTTTATTCTCTAAATGATCAATAATATTTTTTTCTTAATGTGGCCCTAATACCCCGTTGTACCCAATCACACCGTAGACTATGTAGAAATATTATTTTTAATTAAGTGTGTGACATAGCTGAGTTGCTAGCTGATTGGAGGCCAGACTGTTAGCACTGTCAGCACTGCAGCTAGCTTATGAAGCAGGTGTAGCTAACGACAAACGAGTTAGAGAAAACCTAGTTTACATGGTAAGTGCTATATTTTTAGCAAACTGTTTCTATCCAATAGCAAGTTTCTGTTGCAAGTATCAAAAGAACACAATTTTGTCTAATTTGTACATTTAAAGAAACACTGCATTTGGTTTTGTGTATCACTCCAGAAATGATTAGATTTAGAGTGGTTTACATACTTTTGGTAGCAGCCTACAATCATCCACACGTTTACATGGAATATAAGTTTTAAAACTTTACTATGTTATGTAACGTAATCTAACAAGTATCTTAAAGCTACGTTTAAGGACATGTTTTCTGTAATTTTGCAGCAGCATACATTTTTAAAGCCACGCTTCCAATACTTTGTACATGTGGGAGAAGTTTGGGTAAGAATGCATATGTCTGAGACTGGTAATCACGGGAGACTTCATTACAATCAACCACAGAATGGCTGCAAACATCATCCATTTCTCAGACACTCCAGCAAATGTAAAATCAGGTTTCTTGTTTCAGAATAAACTCCCTCATGTGATGTGAAACAATCACAGACCTCAGCCAGCACCAAAGTTGGACAGCAGCTCAGCGCTTACAGCGTAATCGAACATGAAATAAGACTTCTCTCTAAGCATTTCCTTGGCCCCGACAGCTCGCTAATGAGAGTATTGATTGCAGTAACACATGCTGATGAAGGATCAATGGGCCAAGCACACTGCAGTGACATCTGTTAACAATGCTGCACGATTAAATTAATATAGGCTTTGGAAACATAATCTTTCTGTCTGGCTATTCACACTGGAGATAATTCCTCCTGTAAGAAGATAACACAGCCAGTGCTTGTCAAGGTGCAAAACATTCTTCTGAACTGCTGCAGCAAAAAGTGAAAGAAAGAGCACAAAAGACTATGAAATGAGCCATAAAGTCAGCTACAGTGCTTAACAAATCTATTAGAGTACCCTGTCAGAAAAACAAGAAAAAAACAAATCTGTTAAAAAACTGTTTACATTTTTAAAATTATATTGATATTTATTAGGCTAATTACAAACCAAATCCACCTTTTTTGTAGGCAAATTTGAGCTGGAATGAATTAACATTCAATCACTACAATTAATTTATACAAAAAACATAAAAAATCATTTTTTTGTGTGTTCAAGAATACAGTTAAATAGCTGTTCTTTGCCATATTAGTCAAAAAATAGAATGTGCTTCTACTATTTTTCTGCTTCTTTTTTTTTGTAAAACTAAATCTGAAAATTGATGGATAACAACAATAATTATATTTTTTATATTTATTTTTCAATTAAAGAGCTTGTGCGTACTGGTGAATTAATCAACTATATTAACCTCACAAGAATTAAATAATTACATTCAAAACAGGAATTCTAAAGCAAACTGAACATTACGTGTGTTGTGGGAAACATCTCTGCGTCTCAGGTGGAGTTTTTATGCTTAGGAACGGAGGCAAGAGGCACAGCACTGATCTTTCACATCAGAGACATGCACACAGCTGAATGTGGTTAGATTTTGGGAACAAAATCACTTTGGTTAAGATTAGTAAATTTTCTTGTGTTGACTAAATGTAACTAACTCTTCAGTTCAAAAATCATTCCCTAACATTTACCAGCTGCTGTGGATACCTTAACATATATATTTTTTTTTAATGTAAAATAATTCTCATATGACTATTAATATTAATATTTTCAGATATGAATATTTTGATTATAGTATCCATCTCCTCATCTAACTCCCTGAAACTGTCTTTTTTTTCTTTAAACATTAATATTTGTAATTAAATTAGATTAACTGACTGTAAAGGGACTCCTGGATGCTAGGTATCAATAAACTAAAAAATGTAAACCTTTAAAGCTAGACAAAAAGACAGATACAAACACACACACACACACACAGATGCAAGATTTCCCCACTGTTGGTCTCAGCCTGGGATTAAACAAGGAAATTGTGGAAATTGTGTTGTTTTCATCTATGATTTGACTCTGGCTCATTGGTTAGGTTGGAAATTTATACAGGTACCATACAGCGCACAGACTAATACTCACATAGTACATATATTCAGGAAAATATTCAAAAAGAAAACGCTCTAGATGGGATTTGTCTTTTTACATCTACGTTACTTTTTACAAATATTAGCAAAATTGTGCTTAGTACCTTCATTCGTATGCAGGGTACAAAAGGAATCAGGACTGACGTAATCATTAAAAATTTATTTTATAAATTATAGTTTAACAAAAACGAATAAATAATAAATCTCTTTCAATGTAGACAGTCAGAGCGGGGCATCTGTAGTAGTTAACACATCGGTCTTGTGAACGGATGGTCGAGGCCGGGAGGAGATGCAAACTCAGCGTCAGGTGGTCGCAAGTTAGTGCACTCCAAGCCCCGACCCATGAGAAGGTTGTGTCAGGAAGAGCATCCGGCGTAAAATCTGTACCAGATCCGCCTGCTGTGACGACACCTTGGGAACAAATGAAAGTACTTGGAGAGTATTTCTAACAACTTTGTACAGTAAAAATAGAGACACAAAACTGCTCCTTGAATCAGTCACACAAGACAAAAAGAAAAAGGATCTGACCAAAAAATTGAAGGTTGTGGCAGTTTTTCTCTACACCTCTACTGAATTTTAACCATTGGAGTGTGCTCCATTACTTATTCAGTGTTTTCAGGCTTTTCAAGTACTCTTAATTTTGGTTTCTCTTCCCCCTACTTTTGAGTAGACCTAACTGAAATTGACTCAAAACAGAATAAATTGAGATATAAACGAAATAAAATAAGAAGTAAGACAATATTTATAAGAAAAGGTCTTCACATTTCACATTTTAAGACAAAAATGTGGAACACAGTTGTTTTTGGTTTTGCAGTACTTTCTCATTTAGCCATCAAATTCACAAAAACATCCCTTCCTCTTATCAGATGTAAACGTTTATTAGTCTCAGAGCTTATTGGACGGAACAGACGGAGAAACTATTTAGATAATGTCACAGCGCGAGTTCAGGTAAATTTTCTACAGATCTCCCCCTGCCGTGACTGCACACACGATTACACATGCACAAACACACATATAACCACGAATTATACAAACAGGCTATGACAATAACTTGGCAACAGTGTAGCTGCCAGATATTTGTCAGACTGAGCTTTAAGGTTGAGATGTTAGATACTAAAAAATGGACAGGTTTACATGCACACACACACGTTCCCTATTTTAACACACTGCAAATGTCCAGAATACCTCTGAACTTCATCCAAGAAAATTTTCCAAACTCTGCTAATGATTTCAACGGAAAGTAAAAACAAACAGGTTTTCCTTGTGTGCCTGCATGATAGCCATTTGGGTGCAATTTTAAGCTATTAATACTTCATTTTCATAATTGTGGGGTCATCGCTGGGTGTCTGGATATTTACCTAACAGCTGGCTGCAAAGCAGAGTTTAGTCTGGCTTGACATAATGAAAGCTGGGAGCCTGGTTAGAGTTACACCATCAAATCAAAGGTAATTTTTTGGCACGTGTTTTATTAAACTATATGATGAAGGCTGAAAGGTGAGATGAGTGACAAGAATAGCTTCTACTGAAACAAACCCCATTTTGTCTATTCTCATGTAGCCATGAAAGTGTGATGGAGATGAAAGTGTGATGGAGAATTACTACCATGGCGAGTGCAATATATAGTAATGCACATAAAAAACACTCAGCTACAATGTGTAGAACCACCCTACGCACACCACTGCTTTCCATTAGCCCTGTTATAAAAGAATAAATAAGCACAAAGGCCTGAGTGAGCTCTCATTAACCTAGGTGTGACCGTTGACCTACATGTAGAGAGGCACGGCTGGATGTGAAATACCAGGACAAGTAAACTTACTCTCATTTCCCAAAACTCATCCATTTATCACTCAGCACTTCTCTACTGGTTGTCAACAAGAGATCAAGTTTATAGTGTTGAGGTCTAGAAGATCATCTGTCTCTCCACCACTGTCAGTCTTGACTTGAGTTCACGGGGGGAGAGGAAACCTGACAGTTTAGCAGCTTCCAGAATGCAGTCAAGTGTTTTCACGTTCAATCAACCATCAAACGTGGCCAAGGCCATGCCAGTGCAGCGGGAAAACAACACAATGAGCCCAAAGCCACTGCCACCACTCTGAAAGCCTGGCACTTATAGAAAACAGGGGACAGGCATCAAACAAAAGTGCCCAACATTGCAAAGCTTGATCCATTTTTAAGGGTTACACCATTTTCACTTCCTTCATGAGACCTCTTGAGTATTTTGCAATTTTAATGGGGAAGATTAGAATTTTAGTTTCTGTGCTTGCAAAGTGAAATCTGATCAACACTGAAATTATAAATTAAGACACGAGTAACTTTTGACACTGAATGTAATTTTCAGACAACTCACCTCAAATTTGAACTTAACTAATACTGAATATTATGCTTGTTTGCTTGTTTTTTCACTGAAAGCTGCAGATTTTGTTCATGCATATAAGCAAGAGTTATGTCTGAAAAGTTTAGGTCTCACCAGGTATTAACAGGCGCATGTATGTGGCAGAACAGTGGATAATTTTTACCACATTTATAACAAACCCCATGACCCCAATGAGTGTAAAAACTGGAGGCATACCCATGCCAATTAAATCATGGAAAAATATATGAAATCTATGTTACTGGATTCCAGACCAAATGTGAAGGAAAGAGAGTGGGCAAATGTAAAGGAACACTCACTGTTTCTCTTTTTTCCCTTCTTTCTTTTTCTCTTCTGCGACTTTACTGCTGGATTAGACCCCTGTAAAGCACTGCACCTTGCAAACAGGGTCCCCATTTACCTGTAACTCGGGTCTCTACTTCAAGGCCTATAAAGTCCAGCCAGCTGGCCCTATTTGAATTTCACTCATCTCATTACAGAATAAAGGAGGAAGTCAGAAAGTGAGCTGGGCAGGATAATTTAAGGAATATAAGTGACGATTTGGTACAGTATTTAATAGGTACACATGTCCATCGCTTCCATAACGCTTCATCTTGAGTTTAGCTCTTAACTTACTGATAATGCAATCAGATATAAACAATAGAAAACTTTAGATGTCTAATGTTTGAATCATTCAAAACTTCTTTTTTTGATCTGCTGAACTAATCAGCTGTACTTTTTGTACAGTAATAATTAGAAAGTGTTTTCATAATAATGCTTTAAACAGATTAGCATCATCACTGAGGCCAAGCTGCCATTTAGCTCAAAGGAGCGCTGTACAGTCTCTCAAAAATGCTACCAAAGCTGCACAGACTTAGTTTTATTATTGTGCAATGACTGAGTGACCGCTAACCACTGCGGTCACAAAATTCCAGTAAGACCGAGGTGTCCCCTCCCAGACAGTGGACACGCACCTACATATACATGCAGAACAAAGCCCACTTTTACCACATTAGAAATAAATATAATACATCTCAAAACGTGAGTCACTGGTGATCCATTCCACCAAACAGGCTATATGTACAGAGGGCAAAAACACCCACATAACTTGTAGACCTCACTAAAGGCTACAAATGGCAACAGACAGACTCTGTTTCGCCAGAACAATATCGCAACCCAGTTGCGGCTCTAGCATGAGGTAATGTCAGATTCTGCTTCACAAAAGATGAAATATTTCACAGAGCACCTGTTTATTAATATCGTTAGACTGCTATTTAAGACAACACACTACACGATAAGTGCATCTGGCACGGCTTAATATAGCACACAGAGTACTGCAATGGCAAATAACCATAAAACCACACGTGTAGTACTTAATATCCACCTTACCCTATACCATTAAAAAGTAATTAAAGACTTCAAACAAGCCCCATTACAGAAGCAGTCTAATGCTTTGTTGTAGGAGAAAACAGTAAGTCTCTATAAACAGCTGAGGTTTGGACTGTTGTGGTCTTATTGGTGTTCCTCAGTATTAATGTGGTCAAAGTTAGTCATTATGATTGTACCGTACACTAAGTGCAGCTCTGTGCGTTTGTGTAGGCAGTATATGGCTTTAATGTGTTTTTTGTACTTACATATAAGCACAAAGATTCACTGCCGGATGGATTTAATGACTCAATCAAAGTTTTTGGAAGAGGAGTGATGGTTTACAGACCTATGCAACACAGTGGTGACACAACGCGTAGTCACCGAGCACCATGTTTTTACCGCTTTGGCAGTCTTTAGACCAGGATTGTAACACAATGAAAATAAGATGTCTTATAGCTACATGACATACTCATGAACTCTGTGTGTGTGTGTATGTGTGTTTATGTAAACTCCCCTGTCCAAAATACAAAGAAGCAGATTAGAAAGAAAAGCCGGGATGATTCATGGTTGTTACAAATTCTATCTCACACAACCACAGATGGTGCTGGAATTTCAGATAGAGGCGCACCTGAAAATAAACTAAAACAGACTGCGCCGCTGCAGACTTTCTCAAACGTTCAGCACATGTTAGATACCACTACTACTCTTTCACGTCGTCTCTCAAAAACATGAGGTATGCGAAACATCTGCAAAGCATTTGGAGAATTAAAAATAAATTAATAAATAATAATGGACGTCTGGTGCTCTGCCAGGATTTTGTGTCCAGTTAAATAGCACATGGCTTCATGGTTTGTATTAATTTACCCCGGGCTTTGACGTTTGGCAGGAGGCTGGAATAAAAGAGAGGGGGCTCTGGGGCACAATACATCGTATTTACTAATAAAAATACACACTGGAGCAGGAGGCGTTTTTTTCTTCCTCACTTTTTTCGCTCATAAATTACTGAGCTTAGAGTGAGCATGCCTGTCAAGAGGTTAATTTGAGTGTGACTTTAATTTTCCAGCTATGCATACCAACAGCGGATGATAACAAACCTGATAAGACATTAATGCTCTTACGGAAAGACAACTGAAGCATGAAAACTTTCAAAACTATGGTTAAGATTCACTGATACCAGCACTTGGTACTTCTGTTTTAACATTATTTAAATTAATGTCAGTGTAAACTGCATGCAGACTACATATAATTGTGTATTTGATGTCGTTTTTGAAGATATTAAGTGGCTTAATATAATTTGTCAGCCGCTAGACATACATGCTGTTTTATTGCTTTTGATGTGGTTGCAACTTTCAAGCAGGCAAAATCACGGGACCTGTTTTCTTTTTAAATCCATTTGTACACCGCAGATGATATCACGTACCATATTCCTGCTGAAAGCTTATGGAAATGTTCTAAATTAGTTTCTCAGTTTGAAAAGAGCAGCTTGGTAGCAGCTGCTATTCGTGTTTTATCTGTAGCGTAAATCAGAGACTCAAAGCGCTTCCATGAAGCCGTGTTACTGAAAATTTGAAAAAAAAAGAAAAGATCAAAAACAGTCTTGCATGTTCTTCAGGGATTGTTAAAGTTGAATTCATTCACATAGTGTGTGTTTGGACAGGCCACGGAAACTATTTTAAACTCATTTTGTAGATAACCACAATACAAAAAAGGGGTAGTTTTGATAATTAGCAAGTCATTTGCTGGCCTCAACACATTTTTCTACTTCCTGCTTTGCGCTGATGGTGGCTTTAGGCTCTGAAAGGCGATCAAAGGCTCTTCATACACCATTAACCAGGAAGTGCTGCCATAACGACTCTAGGCTGTTGCCAGTTTTGACACCATTCCTGAATTTTGCTGGATTTTGCGCTGACCCAGAAAAAATGATTCCAGTTCAAACACACCCATTTTTTCATAGATGTCCGAACTCGCTTTCTTAATATTTAAACTTACACTTTCAGTTACTAAACAATACTAATGTGACTTGTTAAATGATTACACCACTTGCACTCTATTTAGACAATATTTTGGGGGGATACTTTTTACACCTTTGCTATTTTTTGGTGTTTAAATATGATTGTAGTAATTTGACTTCATTCAGTACCCCTGCCTTGACAGCCTGTGGCTAATAAACATTCAAAATGCAAATGAAGCCAGTGGTAAGTAGGACCTGCTCCCTGCAGGAGGTGCATGTCTTATCATACAGAGTATCTTTGTTCAAAACATTTCATTCTAATTCATTCTAAAAATTCAAAGATTATAGATATCTAAATGACACGTTTCTCTGAATTCAAACATGATTTAACACTGTCTTCATTGTCTTGTCACTCTCTTTAGTTCTGAGATATAAAAACCTATCACCTATTAAACCTATTAAACCTATTATTATTATCCATTTTCCTAATGCCTGTCCCAGCTGCCATAGGGTGAGCGACAGGGTCAGTCTGTAATAGGGCATTGACTTGATCGAATTGCATTAAAATGAGTCCATGTCTTCTGGAAAAGAACCAACTGATGGCTTTTGGATGAGATTTTAGTTCAAGACACAACACGCAATCTATATTTAGCTTTAACAGTTTCAGACATTATTAATTTAACATCTGAGCAAAACAAACTGACTAAATGTTTTTGTGCAACAAGGCTTAAATTATAACTTTATGATATCTAATAAAAACTAAAACTTTAGTCAGTTAGGTGCATGAAAAACAATGTTGTCTGTCGGTTTTTCTTTCTGCTTTTTTGTCTTACACACACAACCTGAAGGCAAATTTTCACTCAGTGAGGAGGCATCTGTTGACTACTGGACTCTGTAACCTCCTTAGAAAGACCTCCACGGTTGATAACAATGAAACATAAAACAGGTGCATGCAAATACATACAGACGCACGCGCGTTCACACATACGTGGACGGGAAATTGCCCCCAGACTCCGACAGAACGTGTGAAGGGGAATTTTCCTAATCCTGCTGAATATCAATGCATCTTAATCTACACACCAAAGCACATGTGCAGAGGTGTGTGGGTACTGTTTGAACCTGTTTCCCTGTGGCACAGCTGGCAAATGTTGAATGTAAAAGCATGAGTTTTGGTCTTAGCTTTTACTTTGATTTGTATTATTCTAACAAACACAACTATCTAAAAAAATAAAGGTGTCATTACAGGCAGGACATCAGTTTAATGTGTTTTTAGACTGGTTAGATCTTTTCACCAGCAGTTGCTTCAGTCACATACAGCCAATGGTTCATTTCAAGCCACAGTTTGCATTTTCAAACAATAACGGAGAAGTCAGTTTGCGAAATAAAACAGTAGTTTGCTTAAGAGACATTCAAAAGAACTGTAAATTTTCAACCAAGATTTAGGAATGAGCTATTGAAAAGGAATTTGCTGAACTCACAGAACTAGTCTGTTTGCATTCCCCTTCAGTGTTTATATCAAGGGTGTGCGTGCCAGCCTGGCTCTTTAGGAATTTGTGCACATCTATAAGAAGTGTGTATGCAGAGAACGTTAATGATATTTGGATATGCAAGTAACCATTACAATTGCCATGATTGAGACATTTCACTTAATGCTCATTTATACTCACGAGCCTAGACCTCCAAGCAAATTTCTCATCCTAATGAGCCAGTTGACTTTTTGCTTAGCCTGACCCATCACTGAGGTTGACATTGATGTTGACATGATGGAATAAAAAAAGAATGTTTGTAACAGGCTGATTTGTTAAACCAACATAAATATAACTAGCTGAAAAGTGCTGATTATGTTCTAAAAAAAACAACAACAACAACAAAGCTTGTGGCTTCATCAGTCTGTGTATGTCAGCTAACCAAATTTGCTGTTGATGGGTAAAGATATATCCTTTAATTGCAGTTAATTCCTTCATTGCAATGATCTGATTTACTTTGTAAAAGATAGCCTGACCATATCTCTGTTCTGTGCTGAAATAATATCAATATGAGCAGTGTTGGGGAGTAACGGAATATGTGTACCAGTGTTACATATAAAAAAAAAAAAAATATGAGTAACTGTATTCCGTTACAGTTAACGTTTAATCCTCCTAGGACCTGGCGTCCACATACATCACATTTTGGGTTGTCTAGACCACAATACTAAATTTTACTCTACAAGGGCCTGATATCCACTTATGAGAACATTATACTGCCACTGTTCCATCAAAATTTAAAACAAATGTCCTCATATGTGGATATCAGGCCCTTGTAGAGCAAAATCAGGTAAAAAGATAATTCTTTGGTTTTACATTCATCAGATCCCAATCAGCCCAAATAGCAAAGAGAAATTAAAAATGCATGCCATGAAAGAGTTCGGGGCTTAGGAGGTTAAAAAAGTTTTAATTAGAATACAGTTACTTTGTTGACATGAATGGATTACACGGCAGTCTTTTCCTGATTCATATGTTAGGCTAGCTCCTCTCTAATTTTGGTAATTAAACACATTGCCGGAAACCCCCAAAAAACACGCAGTAAGAGGCTCTAATGTAAGCGTCCTGTTAATATTGGTGGCATCAGTTACACAATGGACCCGGAGTCAGCACAACAGAGCCAGCAGTGCACGGGCAGGAACGCATTTCTTACGTGGAAATTCCGACACCACTTCACATTTAAAGAAGAAAGAGATGGGACAAATCTGACTGTGCAATGCAAACTTTGTTTGCCAGCAACCAAGTTGCTCTCAGCGTCAGAAGACTCCCCCTCCAACCTAAAGAAACATCTGGAAGTAAGTTCTTTTTTAAAAACTAATATTAGCCTACTGCAACTACCTTGTGTTACTTGTGGTAGCTACTCGGGTTATGTGCCACTTCAGTATCTTCAGTGTACTATTGCTGTGTGATTTATTACTATTACTGAAGGCTACTTGTCACCGAGCTAACATTGTTAGCTGGCGTTACCTGAAGTTAGTTCATAGACTGCAGACTGTTTGACTTGATGCATAGCATTAACAACCTGCTCGCTGTCATGTGCAGCTCTGAAAGCATGCAAAAAGAAAACATAATAATGATACACAAATAGTTTTCTATACGAGATCACTGCAAAAAGTGAAGCCTTACCTAATGTCCACCCTACTGTTACTCTTTTATATTAAGATTTAAAAATCTAGTTGGTATTTTTGTGGCCAGTAACCTTCAGTAAAAGCAATAAATTACGCAGCAATAGTACATTCATGTAGTTGTAAAAAGCATGACAGTATATTAAGTAATCCAAAGTATTCAGAATACGTTACTCCCATTGAGTCGTTAACGGAATACGTTACAAATTACATTTTGGGGCATGTATTCTGTAATCTGTAGTGGGATACATTTTAAAAGTAACCTTCCCAACACTGAATATGCACTCATCTCTCCCCAAACCCGTTCACCTCACCCTAAACTCAAACTTTTTACATCATTCCCCACATGGCAGGAAGAAATATTTTCACACCCCATCTAAACAAAACAATGACAGAAAAGCCTAGCTGCAACTTTATTTAGATGATAAACTTATTCACAATGAATCCTTCAGTAATTTTTGTTTTAAACAGACAACTTTCATTTCAAACAGCTATTTGTAACTTTTGTCACTAGACTACTTCATTCGTCTGCACCACTTCTTCAAAAAAGCAACAAGTTAAACAGAATGTGAACATTGCCAAACATGGAAAAATAAAGTTCAGTCTTAGTCTTATAAAAAAAGAAATCCAGAAACTTGTGAACAGAGATGAAAAATATATAATTTAGTGAGAGTTTAATACTTTTCACTCTTAGTGGCTGCAGGGAGCCTGTCTTTAACTGCAGAGCTGTGGCGGGGCCTGCGGCACGGCTGCGGGGCAGCTACTCAGCGTCAATCCCAATCCGGCCTCGCCGGCTTAAAGCAGAATGAATTAGGTCCTGTTGTTGTTGTCGATGTGTATAGGCTGTAGCCGAAAAGCTGCAGCCGCGTGCATAAGTCGACAGCCGCAAATTAAGACGTGTACTGAAAAGTGCGAACATGTGGTCAAACATGCGCATATTATTAATGTAACTGCCGCAAATTTCTTTGTTCCACCGTACAAGTGATTTCGATGTAAAACATCAGTTCCGCATGACTTTTCTGCCAGGTAACTTGCGCCCCACCTGTCAGAACTCTGCGCCCCACCAGTGGGGTGCGCCACACACTTTGAGAACCACTGCCCTAAACCAGTCGTAGCAGATGGCTGCCAGTCACTCAGCCAGTTTCTGCTGGAGGTTTCTTCCTGTTAAATGGGAGTTTTTGCTTTCTACTGTCACCACGTGCTCACAGGGGGGTTTTCTGACTGTGTGTGGGGGGGGGGTTCTCTATTGATATGATGCTATATAAATAAAATTGAATTGAATAAAACTTCCAAGTTTCTGTTTTTGCAGTCATAACATGACCAGTTTTGACTCACATTTACAGGGGTGACGTTTATTTGGTGTGAAATTTCTTTTACAATATGGTTTGCAGTAATTAACCTAAACTGCAGTGGAGAGAAAGGGTTGTTGATGCGCAGTCTATTTGAATCCAGTTTATTAGATTTATTCATAGGAGTAGCACAGTGGTGCAGTGATTAATGCAATAAACTCACAGCAAGAAGGTCCTGTAGCCGTACTGAAGGTGTGAGTGTGAATGGTCACCTGTCTCTGTGTGTTAGCCCTGCAATAGACTGGCAACCTGTCCAGGGTGTACCATGCATCTTGCCCTATGACAGCCAGGATAGGTTAGGAACTGGATAACTGTAAGATGGGTGGATATTTATTTATTGCCAGCAGCAGCTTAGCTTGGCATAAAGTCTGGAAATAAGGGGAAATAGCACGCTTCTCTTCAAAGGTAAAAAAAAAAATTCCTAGCAGCACTTTTGAAGCCCACTAACATGTTTAATGTGATGATAGACAGATTTATGTCTGGACACAGCAAGGCTATTTTTTTCTATTTCCACTCTGTTGAATTGACAGCACAGAGGTTCTCATCTGTATTTCACAATAAAATGAATAAGCATGTTTTTTAACCATTCCTGTAAGAGGCTTTCCAAACCAAACTCAGTTTTGCAAAAACGCATTAGCAGCCGTTCCATTTCCTCAGGTGAACCACGTCTATGTAAAAATAAATCCCCCTTCACTACCAGCAACAACACAGCTGCAAAAGCAAAAGCCAGCCAGTCCATTCCTGCGGTGTCAGGGTCCTGGGGTGTCAAGAGAGCTGACCCCCAACACACAGCAAATAAAACTGATTTACTGCTGCTTTGCTGGCTCCACCACACTTTATAAAACTGTCCTGGGTAAAGTTATGACCCCAGGTAACACATACATTGACACACTGACAGGCACATATAAACACTCACACAGAGATGCATGCATGCTATACTGTACTAGAAAACACACAAGAAACATGGAAAGAAATTTGCCCAAAAGTAGAACCATTATTCTAGTTCTAAGTAGATACTTTCATGCAGACACCCACAGATGATGAACCAGAGAAAGAATTTTAAGGAAAAGAATAGGATACTCATAAAACGATAACATCTTCACAGACATTTTTAAGACCAAAAAAATTACTTAAACATATGAGCCCAAATAATTAACTGGTATTAATGGGAGCTAAGACGAAGGGTTTTAATCAGAGGGAGAAATGCAGTGAAGTAAGCTTTGGAAGAAGAGAGAAAGAGGCTTTTAGTGTCATTCTTAAGAGCTATTATGCAAGGCAGAAATACACTTATTGGTAGGTTAACGAGACCAGAGAGGAAAACAGCGAGAAAATTCTTTGTTAGCTTTTACCTGATATCTCTGTTTCTGTTTCCGTTAAAATATTCAGTGCAGTATCACGGCAGTTCTTGAAAAACTCACAAAATTTAGGGTGTTGTTACAATGGTTTTATTTGTAGTTTTATTTTTATTTAACAGTCACCTCAAGGTGCTTTACATTGTAAGGTAAAGACTGTCATTATTAGAGAGAAAAGCCCACCAATCAAACAACCCCCTTTGAGCAAGTACTGTGCGACAGTAGGAAGAAAAAACTCACTTTTAACAGGAAGAAAGCTCCAGCAGAACCAGGCTCAGGGAGGGGCAGCCGTCTGTTATGACCAGTTGGGGGTGAGCGGAGGAAGACAGGATAAAAGGAAGACTGTGGAAGAGAGCCAGTGATTAATATAAAAAAAATAATGATTAAATGCAGAGTGGCGTATAAACACAGGTTTCTGGGTTTTGGCTGACATCTCCTGTACTTGAGATGACTGTTATTGTTTGTGATCACTGACCAAAACAAGGAAATTAAACAGAATCCCCAACCCAGTACTATTTAGAACACAATAGTTCACGGTGTTTTAGTGGCTAGCACTGTCACCTCACAGTTAAAGGATTCTGGGTTCGAATAGGCAAGCTCTGTGTGGAGCTTAAATGTTCTTCCTGAGCCTGTGTAGGTTCTCTTCAGATACTCCTGTTTCTAAATTGGCCATAGTTGCTGATGTGAGTATGACTTGTTGTCTGTCTTTTTACATTAGGACTGGCAGTCTGTCTGGGTCTGTCAGACAGGTTTCCCCAACCCACCCCCATTGAATTAGATATGCAGTAGAAAATTGATGGATTAATTGTGGTCTCTTTCAGTTGTTTCTTCAGGGCTAAAGGACACCAATCACTGTAGGAATCTACATTTGTGCATTTATTCATGACTGAGACAGGGCACAGTTAATTCACCTGGTCCAAAACCCTCAGAACAAAACCTGTCCAGAGGTGGGCCCAGGCTCGGGTTACCAACTGTCCCGTTTTAGCTGGGACGTCCCATATAATGAGCAAAATTGGTTCATCCCTTATTCTACCTTAAATGTATTGATTGTTTCTTGCAATGTCACATATTTACACTGTTCCCAGCTTGTTATGAATTGTTCTCCGGAGTGTCCCTTATTTGATAATTAAAAAGTTGGCAACCCTCGCCCAGGCATGGGTCAGTTGGTGTGTTGGTGTGATTGCTAACTGCACCTAATCACAGAAGTCACTGAACTATTAGACATGGGCATAAACATTAATTAGTTCAACATGGCTCAGTTATTGATGTTTGATCCTCCTTCCTTGTTCTTATGATTTAAAATTTAAGCTTATCATCTAGCCTTAAATCATCAACTTAATGTTTAAATATAAGCAGGTTTTGACTACAAACACTTAACTATAACTCAACTAAAAACTAAATCCAGGTGTGGAAAAAAACACTTCAGTTTATTGAAAGTACAATAAAAACTAATCTTTAGAGGAACATAAAAAGTGAAATCATATTGTGCACTTACAAACCTTACTTACAAAAACACACAGGAAATCTGTAGTCTTTGTTAATTTGCTTAAATTTGTCCACTCAACCGTGCTAAGGGGCCACAGTGGATATGGTTACTGTGAATGAAGTGTATTGTTGTATTATCTTATTGTACTGTTGCAAACTAAATTTTGCAGTATGACAAATACCAGCATATCATAATAATAGAAAACAAAACTAATCCATGCTGCTGGAGAAAACTCACAAAACCGTGGAGAGAACATGCCATCTCCACAAAGGGCCCAACTCGTGTCTTCCTGTTATCCCAACCACCCTCTTTATTCTGAATTCTACCAGTTGTTATTTGTCACTATGAGGCAAAATGGCTTACTCAGGAAATACCCTGCACATTTGAAAATAGTGCTATAGTTTTAAAATAGCGCTCCAGTCTTAAAGAAGAAGGATTCCTGACCAAGTGTCAGTATGTAACAAGAGAGGAAGAATATGTTGGCTCTAACCTGATCCGCTAAGACAGTATGGAGGTGTGTATTAAATCATAAATGTTTTTAGGCCTCTCCCCCCGTTTGGAAAGAGTAAAAGCAGAGCCATCACCTCATGAGTTTAAATCACCCACCAGTGCCACACACTCCCTTCGACCAGATCATCCCTCCAAGCCGCTGCCGCTGCAGATTACTGACACTAAGCAGATGCGCTGTTCTTTATCTCGTCCCGACACAAAGCTACTGGAAGACTCAGTGGTTCTGTCTGAATGTGATTTTTAATACTTCTTAATATCTTAGCATTGTGTATACTTGTAATATAATTATCTGATGACAGAATGTCTGAGCTTTGACTCTGAACAGATGCTTCTTGAAAATGAGTTTAACAGTTTCAGTTTCTCAGGATTTGGCCAACAGGGAATCAGAATCAGGCTCTATTTTTGTTGCGCATACAGAGAGAAATATACATTCACAATACTCATACAGAAACACATCTATTAGATGGTTAAATAAGTTCATTAGACTTGATGTAATAATGTATTACTAGCAAAAAAAAATAATGTGTGCACATTCTGGTTGAACTAGTATGACCTGAAACCTTTCAAGAGTTTAGAATAATGGTTGTTCATAACTAGGTTATAGGCAACTGTGAAGAGTAACCAGGCATGTTCTGAGCTCTGTTGCTGTGTTGCAGTGCTACCAAAGTCAGCCTCTTAGTTCAGAGGGCCCTACCTCATTTATAGCACCAACAGGTGCCTGACTGATAGGCTGATGATCAGACCCATTAATAACTACTACCTCTTTCTAGTAACTCAACTTGAAGAAACCTAAACATTCAATGATGAAACCCATAAGAGGTTGCAAATACATTTGGACTACTTTTGAACCAAACTTTTTACATTAAAACACAATGCACTGTGTTCAGCATCCATTCTAGCCCTTTAATGCAATGTGATTCATCTGTTAAGCCACTGTTTTGATGTTGCAGCCTGAATTCAGCATTACAAGGGAGATGGCAGACAGCATGTCAGCTACGAGGAAAATGTTGCCACAAGCCTCGCTCACTTCGTACGACAACTACTTCTTTCTTCCTGACTGCACAGACATTATATGACATGTGTGAGTGCGTATCTCTGTCATTCTCCCTGTCCTCCACTCTCTCTTCATGTGGTGTGCTCGTCCTCTCCACGTGAGATCTGAATTTGTGATTCAGATCTCATGTGGAGAGGAGGGCTGATCATGCTTTGTCAACCAGCAGTGAGAGGACATCCTGTGATTAAAGCTCTGTTGGTTCAGACAGGGTCACTGACAGAATGACAGAATTAGGGCTGAAATCATGTTGTCCAGCTGAGAAATAATGAGTGATTCACTCGAAATGGATTCATTTCAAGACATTGGTTGGAGTCATTTACACTATATGGACAAAAGTATAGGGCCACACAGTCTCTTAATCTTTAAATTCAGGTGTTTTTTGTCCTGTTGCCATAGATATCCATGATCAAGCACCAATTCACTGAATTAATGTGTGGTACTGTGATAAGCTGCCTTTATGGGGTGGCTATAATGAAGGCGGTAGAGTGGGTCATCTACTAATTGGAAGGGCAATGAATAAGGCTTCAGGCTCATAGCAGGAGATAGTCCACTTAATTTTTGTTCTCATGTCTGGAAATAGTTTTATTTAATTGAGGGAGCTGCCTGACTAGAGTGTGCAGGAGGCAGGACAAAGGACAAAGACTCACTAACTACATTCACAGGACTTTTAATAACACACAAACTTAAAGATAATTTAAAGTCCAGCATTTGTGTTCTCGCATGCATCTCTGTCAGTGCATGTCTAGAAAAGCTTTGGGCTGCAGTGCATGTGTGAAAACGGCTTATGTTTGCAGCTCTATTTGGAACCTGGTATGACATTGATAATGAGGGCCAAAGAGAAGAATGACTCAAAGTAGCCTGTATGAGACTTCCTCTGTCCACAGGTGCAGCACCTATTCTGTTTCAGACAGAGGTCACTGTCACCCCCTCTGAGGGGTGGAGGGATGACTGGAGGGATGAAGCAACTGGAGGACAGGACCCTTCAGTGCCTGTTTGGCTTGACAATGGGTTGCTTCTGCCTGCTGAACGGTGGGTTTGTGTATGAAAGGAGGGGTTAGGACTGATACAGAGGGACAGAAGAGAAGAGAGATATTACGAATTGTTACCTCATGGAAGTATTATCTCACACACACACACATGCACACACACAATCTCTCGCCGGTCTGACCTTGTACTGACCTGACACAGTTTTTGGTTCAAATGTCCATAGGGGATCTTCTCAGTCCTGTCACTCTCAGGACCAGCAACTAGTTCATTTTGGAAACAATGAAGTATTGTAAAACTTGTTGGAAAAAGGTGTGACATAGTTCACGAAACCTTAAACCTTTAGAAGTATTTAAAGATTTAAATTGCTGAAAATCCCCCCAAACCTTTTGATCACCAGTGGTACCACGGACTCAATGCAGAACACAAACAGAACATTAAAAAAGTATCCAATATGAGATGGTATAGGAACACACTTCACTTAACTGGATTCTGAAAAACCAAAAGGAAACAAACTAAAAAGACTGTAACCAAAACAAGGTTTGAGGATCATAATGACAAATGTCCCTTTTGCTCCCTCCTGTGGGCAAAGTTGTCCCACATGACCAAGTGTCAACGCTGCCCATTTAACTTAAATAAAATGTGAATATATATTGCACAAGATAAGGTTTATTTGTGTTTACGAAAAACAGTTTATGACTTTGTCAAAAAGCACCACAGTCCCCACTACCACCACCCTCTTGTAGCAGAAATTATGTATTACAGCTGAAATATGTGCGACTGGGGGAATCAACTAATAATCATGATAATGCTGCTGTAACGATCACTTTTGAAGCCAGTCTTCAAGTGAAAGAAAGCAGGAAGTGAATCATAAAAAAATTCAACTCAACAAAGAAACAGAAAGACATGAAGTATCATCCAAAGTTTTCAGTGACTCTTAGAGCAAGAGGTGAGTGATGGAGAGAGGAGAAGCGTTTACCTCTCCCTGACACCCATCCATTCACCCCCGTAACAGGAGCGCATCAGAGCTGCAGCCAACAAAGGCAGTTGGAGTGGTTTGAACTGTCCACTCACCACAATAAAAGGTCATGGAGAATATCTCCTCTTGTGTGCATGATTGTGTGTGTATTCCATGACAGAGACATTCATGGTTTGGTCTACTTAGCCTCTGTCCTATCATCAAAGGACACAGGTGAGAGCAGCATTGTGGCTCCTGAGTTCTCACGTTACCCTTTCAGCTCAGGTAGTTGACATCAAAGAGGGGTGCTTCAAAAGTGCAAAATGCATGCACACACACACGTACGCACACCGAAAAGCATAAAAAAATGCAAGGACATTTTAAGTGCACACGTACGTTGCATGCAAATGTACACCGGGCAGAAGGACACATAGTGTGCAGTAGAAGCAGAAATTATATAACGCATCAGCATTTTTCTCGCAATCACTTCAGCAACAAATCAGTTTTCTCCATTATTTAAACCACATGCTGTTATTTAGTGAGCTTTTATATACAGTACATTTATGTGTACATATGTGTGTATGTACCCCTCTCACCTTCTAATCTTAAGACTAGCACAAACTTGTACTTACTGGGAAAAACAAGAACACGATCTTGTAAGAATTGGATATTACTGCCATGTAAGTACTTAAATAGGTTGAGTTTTGTGTTCCCTTATACGGCCTCTGGCTGACGTACAGATCCCATGGAGATACTAGTAATGACCTGCCATTTCATCATAGCTACAGCATTTTCCTCTTCTGGACCTGCATGAAGCAGACTTGTCAGGCCCTGTTAGGAAGCCAGAGAGCATGTGCCAGGTGCATCACAGCATCAGCCAATATATGCTCGACACACCAGTTGCAAACATGGCATGCAGAGCAACAAGCTACCAAGGTTTGTTTAGAGAAACAGTGCAATCTTTATGAATTACAAAGAAAATGCATCTTTGCTGCTCCAAAGCATTAAAAAAAATTTTGCTCAAAGAAAGCACTGAGTTGAAAAAAAAAAAGATGATGTGCTGATTTCATTTGAGACAATGAGCCAAGCAGCTGACATTTTCATTTTATAATTCATTTATAATTTTTCATTTGCTTACAGATGAGGACAGAGGATCATAACAATGCTGACCAAGCTTGAAAAGGCCAAGTGCCTCTGTGCTTTTTAGAGCTCAGTATGTCAGAGAGATTGAGTGATACAGGTCAGATGTGTTTATGTGGGGCTGATACCTCATAGTGTGCAAATGAAAACAAATCATGCCTCACCCCACTTGCAAGTCAGTGCCAACATCGTGCTTGTTCCATTTTAGGTTCTGTTAACATTGTATCATAAAGTTGAACCTGATGAACTTTCTGTAATGTCAAACCTGATGTGAACATCCATGCTGGATTCACCTAGAGCATTTTCCGACTCATCAATCTATTTTTCCTTTCATACAACGTCAAATTCTTTTATATATTCACAAGTAAAAATGTCTTAGAGTTTTGACAAATGACTGTAGCGACTTGCCCTTACTCTGACTTTTGCAAATTTTGGCTACATACAGTTCTTCACATTTTTTCTGGATTCAACACCACATGTATGCAGTAAGTTAGGTCATCGTGTAAAATGTTAATAAAACCAGAATGCAATGATTGCAAATCTCATAATTATACATATTTTATTCGCAATAGAGCAAAGAAACACATCCTATGTTTAAACTGAGACATTTTATTATTTCATTTTTTTTTAAAGTAGCTCATTTTTTATTTGATGGCAGCAACATGTCTCAAAAAAGTGGAATGGGGCAGCAAAGAGACAGTAAGCAAAAAAGTAAGTACTAAAAAGAAACATGGAGGAACTTTTTGCTACTAATTTGCTTAATTGGCAACAGGTTACTAACATGACTGGGTATAAAAACAGCATCAGAGAGGCAGAGTTTCTTAGACGTACAGATGGGCAGAGGTTCACCAATGTGCAAAAAACTGCATCTACAAAATGTGGAGCTATTTCAAAATAATGTTACTCATTGTAAAATTATAAAGACTGTGAAGATTTGATCAGCTACAGTAAATAATATTATCAAAGGATTCTGAGAATCTGGAGAAATCTCTGTTTGCAAGGGACAAGGTTAAAAATCAATATAGGATTCCCTGCGATCATCAAGCCCTGCATTAAAAAAAAAGCCATGATTCTGTCATGAAAATCACTGCATGAGCTCAGGGACGCTTACAGAAATCAATGTCTGTGAACACAGTTCTCCAAGCACTCCACAAATGCTGCTTACATCTCTCTGACGGATAGAAGAAGCCATATGCGAACATGTGGAAAACAGTTCTGTGGTCAGACAAATCCAGACTTGACATCCTTTTTAGAATTCATGGACGCCACATCCTCCACGCTAAAGAGGGGAAGGACCAATCCAGCTCGTTTTCAGTGCTCAGTTAAAAGCCTCCATCTCTGATGGCATGAGGATGCATCAGTGCCTATGAAATAGGCAGCTTGGAACGGCACCATTAGTGCTGAACAATATGTACAGGTTTTAGAGCAATATATGAACCCATTTAGATGAAGTCTTTTTTAGGGACTAGACCAGGGGTAGGCAACTCCAGGCCTCAAGGGACGGTGTCCTGCACGTTTTTGATGTGTCCTTGATCCAATACAGCTGATTCAAATTGCTAAATTACCTCCACAACATGTCTTGAAGTTCTCCAGAGGTCTGGTAATGAACTAATCACTTGATTCAGGTGTGTTTACCCAGGGTGATAACTAAAACCTGCAGGACACCGGCCCTCAAAGCCTGGAGTTGCCTATCCCTGGACTAGAAAGTGATATCATGACATTAAAAATATGACAAAAAAGACCCAGGATTGCTTACCTACTAGAATCCAGTGTCCTGTCCTACCTAACAAGTCTGGCAGTTGCTCTCCTCAGTTCCCAGAAATTTACAGACTGTTGTTAAACCAAGAGGGGATGCTGCACAGTGGCAAACATGGACCTGTTCCAGCTTTTTGAGATGTGCTGCTGCCATTAAATTTAAAACGAGCTTAACCCACAAGAGCCCAGATACATTTTTACTGTCAGGAAAACTTTCCGAGAGTCAGTGTCATTTTAAAGGGGTGGTGACGTGGGTTCTTATGGATTAAAATAGTATATTTTCAACATTTAAATATTTAAACATTTGACATATTTTCTATATGTTTTCTGTGGTCCATTGTTAATAAAAACATGTGTTATTGAGATGTGCAAATCATCATCATCGTTTTTGTAGCCAGTGTCCCAACTTTTTTGGATTTAAGTTTGTGCAAACACAGAACAAAGATTGTAGACTCGCCACAAACACTTCAAACACTTCACTGCCTTTTTCGCATATTCCTTGAAAAACACCACCACTGGATTCCTATCATTACTCAAACTCTAAAGTAAAGCAGATATACAGTATGATACTTGCATTAAATTAAAAGAAAATTTCCAGTGTTTCGAAAATTATGCATGTATAATTCGATTTTGTTTTGTTATATATTACTGTAGTTACTAATACTATTATGTTCTGTTTTCTTTTGACATAAGAAGACTTGCCCGTGATCAGCTTGCTTGATTGCATCTGGTTACTCCTGCAGGTGTGGCCTACAGGAGCAACACTGGAGTGTAGCCAAGGCAGGTGAAATTGTAGCTAGTTTTTAATTTGTTATTTTCTTGCTTTCGCCCTTTCCAAAAGAAATATAAACACACAAATGAACACAGAGTTTTTTCTCTATCCTCCATCCTAGAGACAAATTTGGTTTTCTTCCCATTTTTACTTTTATTCTGTTTGAGCACCTGTGGAGCTGGTTGAGAGCCCGACGTGGTCTTTGTGGTTTGCCTGTTTTTTTCGTTATAAATATCTGCTCACCATGTTGTGAGACTCGTAAACTAACTGAGGTAATGTTTTCCACTTGGTCAGCGAGCAGAGTTGGTCATGATAGAGTCTGGCACGTTCTGCAACTTTTGATCTTCACTTGATCCAACGTCTGCTTTGGTTTCTCAGACACTATCTGTGGCATCATCAGCTCTCAAATATGTAATTGGAATGACATGAACCATATCCAAAGTGCAGATTCATTCCCATTGGAGGAAATTTCTATGAAGTTATAAATAAGACATTTATTGTTCTAATATATTACCTGTTCTCCCTTTTGAGGCCTTGGGCCTTTATTTGTTCCACTTCCAAGTGTGTGCACGCATATCTACTGCACCCATCCATGTATTACATTACATCCTGCCAAATGTTCAAAACGATAGATAGATAGATAGATAGATAGATAGATAGATAGATAGATAGATAGATAGATGTGAACTTTTTTTGGCAAATATGACAGATACTCTTTCATGGATAAAAAGATTAACTGATAGTGGAATCAATCAAGCAATGATAAATGTTGTGAGAATGTTAAATAGTTGAAAATAGTTTCTGCCATACACCATAAATGTTTCATCAATCAGCCTGGCGCTAGCTGTAGTGTTTAAAAACTGAAACCAAACATGTCTCAGGATGTAGCATTTAGCCTTTATTCCACATATATCAGTTGTCACATCATTCAAACTTAATCCATGTTGGTGTTGATCGTTATCGTTTGTTTACTTCTCCTCAGTTGGATTCATATGTGCAGGAGCTCATTATTTAACTGGCTATCTATTTAAAAGAAACATACGAGATACTTAAATGCAAAACATCATATCTGTGATTTATTCGATTACTCATTTTTCTTATAAGTAATTTAATCCTCTGATCCATACAGCATAAAAATATATTTACCATATGTCTACTGAATTACTGGCAAAGAGGAGAGAATGCAGAAGAGGCTTCAGTTTTTGTGTCTTTTCATATACTTTTAATTCACTAGCTGGGCCCACGTCCTCATTTTAGGTTTGACAGCATTTTAGTAGGTAAAAGTGAATGCTTTGACATGAATTGAGCTGCGGTTTGGGGAAGGCCTCGAAGGGGACTGGCGATGGCCAGATCCCCATGCACTAAATAGAAATGACGAAGTTAGAAAATTGAGAACAAGGAGGGAGGGAGGGTGGGGCACGTAAACAAGAATGAACAGCTTGCAGAACTGGGGGAACCTATATAGATGACAACCGGAAGGAGCGTGTTTGGAGGCGTGGTCCTGCTCCTGAAATTCAGATAGATAATCTCCAATGAAAAGTCCTTTGATAAGCCGAAATACTGAGCTCCGCTACACATTTGTTTGTGGGTTGATTTCTACAATTATACATGTAATGTTGCTATGATCAGCCTGTAACACCGCACAACACACTGAGGGAACAACCTTCAACTGCTTAAAATAATCTGCAATTTGCACTTAAAGAAATTTAACAGCAACACTGAGTCTGCCTCACAGTATCAGAAAGCTTCTCTTAACTTCCTCATTATCCATAATGACAGCAGCAGGAAATAAAACACAAATAAAGGAGAAAATAATTGGGAGCAGAGAATAAAGTTCCGGTGATTATGATTACTATGATTAGCAAGTTGGAACGTAAAATTAAACAAGGGAAACTTAGATGTTATGGATGGACTATAAACAGAGTAGCAGCTGTGAATATCTTGTATCTCACATATACAAACTATGTTTAGTGCAAAAAATACAATAGATTGCATGCCGTAAAGTTTACACCAGTAGCATGCTAGCCTGAAGATACATACATACACACACAACAAGCAAACAAACAAAAGAAAAAATCTTATTAATAATAATAATAATAATCCTACTGTTTAACACTCCAAGACAAATGCCAGACTGAAATACCAAAGTATATTAAAATATTCTGATATAATAAAAAAAATTACAAAGTGAAAGAATTAAAAGACTTGAATCCTGTGTGGCATAGTCAACTGTCAATATCTACTCAGCATTAAAAATATAAATAAGAAGATAAGGTGGTGTTATCCACTAATTAGTTGGTTAAGCTTAGCACAGCTTCTCAGTCAAGCTGATTTGTCATGTGGGGAGATGTGCGATGGAGCTTCCACATGTTAAACTTGCCTGTGTTGATTGTCCTCTTTCCATTAGCTGAAACTTCTCAGAAAGCTTTATTTGCTAAGGTGCTAAGGGAGTTATTAAAAGCTGCTTCGCACTCAGCATTAACTTTGGTTATCTCATCATTGATCAGCTTAGCTCTAGTAGATTAGATCTGCTAAGATGATAAATCACAGTAATTTCCTTGTATATTTGTTACTGCTACCTCCACACACACCTGTGCACCTGTATAATACTGTGCAGATTATAACTCATGTCAGAGAGGGCATAGCTAAGCCATGGGCAGCTTGACTAGTACAATAGCATGCTGTCAGTGCCATTACAGGTCTGCTTGTGGACTGCCGAACTTCCACTCTGAGCTCTAAGGTTTGTAAGTGGAACACGAACACATCCACAAAAATGGCAGATTTCACAGCTGGTAGTTGAGGTAGCTTCCTGAGATAATAACCATCTGCAACAAGATGGCAGTAATTTACATATGGTCCTGGAGCTGTTCTTAAATCTATGAAGAAAAATCGCCTTCATTTTGGTAATATTTTAAGTGGTCAAGCACCGCTTTCCTTGCTTGTCATGACTGCTTTACACATAAAGCATGCATAAAAAAAAACTTTTATTCTTCCCTATCCAAAAACCTGTCCTTCAAACTGCAAGTTGTTGCATATTGCATATAACGTTCATATATTTTTGAAGTTCATGGATATTATTCTCTCCACATGCACAAAAGAATTATGCAAGAAAACATGATCTGGCTAAATTTTGAAAGTGTTCTGGTCAATAAATAACATCAATGATCAATTACTGTCCATTTACTGGCAGTTAAATGCACACAAAGTCACAGAGGTTTTAATGTCTTTCCCTGTTATCAATGAAAAAATACAGCACAATAATCCATTTGGTCACAGCTTTAAATCTTTTTCTTCACTATTATAATAACAGGAACGATGTTGATTTTAGGTGGTTTCTTTCTACATAAAAATACTGTAGGTATTTCATTTTGCCGACTTGGCTGAGTAAGCATGATGAATGGAAACAGGTGAAAATGAAAAATGACAATAGTATTTTATTATCTGTCGAGATTTGGTAAAAGTGTTTCATCTCAACATATATTTAAAAAAATCCTGCAGTCTTTCATGGAGGTCTCCATATAAAAAAGAACCTGCTTCGCTAAGCCTATTGTTCAAATTTTGCAACACTTAAAGAGAACCCACTGCTCACCTGTTTAGGATTATCTAAGCTAATGGAGCTTAGAAATCCATGTAGGACAAAAACAGTGCTGCACATCTGTTTGCACTGACCTAAGTGTAAACCACTTTTATGAGAATGACCTGTTCTTCCACTCCTGTCTCCTCTACATCACATCCCTGCTTCCTCTAACTCTTACTCAAAATTTCACACTTTTGCACCATGCAAGATGGATTCAGAAAGTTGAGACTTTTTTCCTGCTCTGAACATTGCACTCCGTGTGCTATCATGCGTATTCTGACCTGAGTTACACTTGTTTTCTGTGACAGCTTCAAGGTGACAATTTGCAGTTAAAGAGGATCTCCAGGTCCTAGGACGACCCATTCTTAATGGTGAGAACTGTCTGTGGCGACAATAGTTTCATATATCACCAGCAGTGTTGTAGTTACTCAAGAAAAGGAATGCATTACACATTATTTGTTGCTTTTCTTAGTAAGTAATTAGTTACACTACTTGTGACATTATGTTCTTGTTTCTCCATAAAATGGCCTGAAACGTCTCATAATTACTAGTTAATAATATAAACCTGCAACAGCAGTTTCACACACCAACACAAACCCTTGTCCTAATGACGACACATACGATCATTCTTGAACACAAAGCCGACAACACAAATCCCCACGGTGGTTCCATGGTAGAAACATGGAATCACCAAACAAAGGTAGAACTGGATGCTACAGCCTGACTGCTCATCATTGCTTTTGTTACCTGATGAAGATCAGGCTCTGGCCCCTGGACTGAGGTCAGCAATCACAGCTTTAAAACCACTCTGGGTTTTTGCTAGCTTTGAGTTAGCATGCTTGTAGCCAAAGTTGTGTTAGCAGCATAATGCCGTTTTGTCTGTCGTGGATGCAGTTTCCACTTTACCATCGTGCTCGTGTTCTTTTGTGCAATTAAAATAAAAGTAATGTCTTTATGTTCACTCCTTAAAAGCTGCATCACTGTAGACCACTCCACCACATTCCTCGTTAACTGAAGAACCGTTGTAAAAGTAAAAATAATTAACTGTATGAAACTGGTTAATTGTAACGTTTTAGATGTAAAAGATTGAATAGAATTTATGTCACATTTTATACAAAAAAAAAAAAAAAGTAATTACTGAATTTAGTACAATAATGTGTTACGCTACAACCTTACTGAAAAATGCAATATGATTACAGTAAGGTGTTATTTTGGAATTAGCACTGTACACTGTATGACTGAATAAATATTAGTAGTTAAACCACACTTCAGTTAGCATGAGCCTAACAGTAGCATTAGCATTGTAGCACTGCCACTGCAGGCATGGAAAGCATTGGCACTAAGCTCAAGGTACTGACATGTTCTCCATATACACCAGCTTAGCTCTTAATCTTGTTTCGTTTTTCAAATGTAAGTTCTAGTTTTGCACAGTCACAGATTTTTAAAAAATTAAAATGCAAAATGTAGATCTACATATATATATATATTTAGTGTCTAATATCAACATTAATTCTTTTCTGATGTTCCATCACCAACTTTTTCTGCTTCTCAGTGTACTTTCCAGAGACATCTGCCTTCTGCTGGGCTTGCAGTCTCGAAATTTGTTTGGGGACATCTTAACAGTGGAAAAATGTACCTCAGTTCTGGGAACATGGCAGTTGATGGTGATGCCATTTTTGCAAGAGCATTCAACTATTAAGAGCCAGCCTAACAGTGTGCATTCGGTTCTGCCTGTGGCTTCATGAAAGTGAAGAGCATCTAAAGCGCCTTCTTTGCATCCAAACCTTAATTCATTCCTTATAATGTAACGTTTCCCTCCACCGCCACCACCTTGGGGAGTGCTGGCAGCAAATGAGACGTCAGCTTCTTGCCTCCAACATGGCATGTCTGTTTTTTATTACAGGTTGAAAGTTTTTTTTTTCCCCTCCCATTTTTCCCCTCCAAGCTTTCATTGCCCAAATGGTTCTTTTTTGGAAATGAGTATATGATGATAAATGACTGTTGGAAGCACACAGTGTTACAATGCGGGCACATGTACCTTTTGATGAGAATCGGAGGTACGGAGGTCTGATCCTTATTGGTGGAAAAGGTAGGAATTAAAGGTTCTCTTGAGACCAGTTTCAATAAGATACTGAAAGGTATATTAGTCAATTTATCTGGTTGAAAGCAGGCAGTGTGGAGAAAATATGGATGTTTCTTCAAATATTATGAAATAGCTAATACTTTAAGGCAAACATAGAGTATAGCTGCCATCTCAAGTCTGTTAAATTTAGCCGACTGATACAAATAACCTTGACCTCCAGATAATGGTATAAAAGATTCAGACTGTTCCCAGTAAAGTGTGGCCCATTCCAGGAACTGCCACTGAAACACTCACCAACACCTTCTAGTCATACTTACCGTGGCTGCAGGTTGGCATGCCTCCAGTCATTTTTTTTAACAACCACCATATCTGGAAAGTTCTGATGAAGTGTTAAGAGTCTAATAAAGGGATAGATAAAACTCCTGGTGCCAGTATACAGCTTTTTCTATACTCCTTTAGTAAGCTCAATCAGAGACTAACCATTTACCAAGGAATTACCCGAGTAGCAGTCAGATGGCCAATAGACCCGTTTCAGTTTCTGTTTATTCTAAACAACTAAACCGAGCATCTAAAAGCCAAGTTGGTCATTTGCTTACTGCATTACCAGAATGGGTGGCAAAGTGCGACCACCTCCAGTTGTTGTTTGCATTGCGAGATCTTGTGTTTATGGCATGGTATGAGAAAGTGGGGAGCTCGTTGGTGGTCCAATTTTAAGAGTTGACAAAGAGATTTAATTTGTTACTACACAGGCTAGTTAATATCTTTATTTACCAGACACAAATTAGCAACCCCCAAATAGAGAATTCATTTTTTTGGGTGTACCTATCATAAGTAAGTAAACAAACATCACCAGTTTTGGAGAACTTTGAAAATTTTTGTGATGTCTCTCTCAGCGCCCTGCTGGGTTGCCGAAATCCCCCAGCCATCTGGCTTTATTCAAAAGAACCAGCAGCAGTTTTTAGTGTATGGTGCTAAAGGTCTGCAGAAAAACACTACAATAACTAAAGCTTAGTCTATGTTACAGTTTGCAGATATTAACAGCTTCTTTTTTTCAGGGATTTAAACAAATGTAACAGTGTGCAAGCGGATAAAATGATTTTTTGTTATAGAAACGATTGCATATGAACACATGATCCACTATAACATATAACAATTACCGACTAAAGAAACACACAATTTTAATCAAAATATTAAACTTGAAATATAAAACAACAACAACAAACTTTCCATTTAAAACCAGGTAAACAAATTAAACCAAGAAAGTTTGAGCTTTCCGTGGTTGCTGAATCATTGCACAGGTCTAGCAGGTGGGAGGTAGTGTACAGTGTAGATTCCAGTGTGTGCAAACTGGAGGAAGTATGTACAAGCAAATACAAAGATGTTCTGGAAAGCCCCCATGATATAAAGTGTAAAGTTACACAGGCGTGCGAACGCTGTTGTGGGTATTCGGGCTGCTACACAAACTAACATGGACCCGCATGCACACGCAGAAGCTTACACAAACACACTTCTTATTTATTTGGATTCATATAACCTCAAAATATTCAACAAAAGCTAAGCAAGAATGAAATAAAACAACAACAACAAACTTTCCATCATACAATATCCAAACACACCAGGTAAACAAATTA
Source organism: Oreochromis aureus (assembly GCF_013358895.1). Lineage (NCBI taxonomy): Eukaryota > Metazoa > Chordata > Actinopteri > Cichliformes > Cichlidae > Oreochromis > Oreochromis aureus. Next base: position 11,034,189 of record NC_052952.1, read on the forward strand.
AACCAACTTCCCCTCGCCCTCATACTGTATATACACTATATGTAGATTGTAATATGCGCCCAACATTCAACATCAAGGGCATTTTTTTTTTTTAATGGCCTCTCTATCACATGAGGCATACTCTTTCAAGGTTTCCTGTAGTTCTTTTTGGCTTAATGGATCGATTACATTTTTATTTTTAGCCGATACATCGCTCCAGTCACCGTACGTGTATGTAGATTGAAAAGAATTATCAAGGGAATATCGCTCCAAGGGAATTATGGGAATAAAGCAAAAGCAAAATCTTTTATATGACACTGTATTTTATATGTACTGGATATCCCAGCAACCTGGCAACCAAACAAGTAAGCCCTCAGCCACCAGCAGGGTCTTGTGCGGTCTGCAAATTGTTTATGGTGTTACAGCAAGACAAAGTAGCATAGCAACATTGTTTAAAAATCATAAGAAAGGAAGAAAAATAAACAGCATGTCTTGTGGTTTGCTGGAGAACGCGATGTGCTTATGTTAATCCGCCCATAACATTTAATTCAGTATCAGCTATTTAAACCTGCAGCATTATGCCTGACAGACCAAGTTGTATCAGTCCCTTTAAATTTCTTTTTACAGTCAATTGAGGCTTGAGATGCCTTGAGATTTTTATTTATCATGTTTGGGTTTGGCAACAAGGATATATCTTTCAGACTATTAAAGTTTTTCTTGCCATATTGCAAAATATAATAAAGTAGTTACAGCTGCGGGCAGCTCTCAACGCTACATGGATGAGAGTCCGTGTTGGGTACTGCCCTGCGCCAAGGCGAAAAGCTGTAACAACAAGAGCAAGCACTAAGTCAAATCTACCAGGTTTGTTTGGTTTGAGATCCACACTGTCCGTATACTGGCAAGGAGGTTTTGGCCTCACAGCAGAGCTAAAGGGAAAATGAAGCTGGAGAAGCGCTTCACCCAACTGCTTTCATGTGTACTGTTTGTCAGATCAAAAAGGTGATAGCAACAAAAGAAGACATTCAACAGCTGAGGCCACGTCCCCATATTCATTTAACAGCATTTCTAGTAGTTAATGACAAACGGAGTAAGCATGAATTGAGGCTGCGGTTTGGGGAAGGTCTCAGTGAGGACCGGCAGCAGCTCCCGGGCCAGGCAGATCTCCATGTACTAATGAGAGGTCAATGAATTGAAAAAGGACAAAGGTACGAAAATTAGAGCAAACAGCTTGGAGCACAGGACAGCATATATAGACAAAGGAAGAAGGGAGTGTGTGAGGTATGGTTTTGTTCCTGAATTTCACATAAATTATCTCCAAATAAGTTGTTTGCAATACTGAAAATAAGGACAAGTATTATTGGTTGTGGCTTCATCTATAAATTTGTAGCTTTTATTTATTTAATATAATAAAAATATGATTAACTTTATGTATAATTTCCAGTAACCCCTGGAAGCATTTCCCGATGCACTTACGTTTGGCATTTAGATGAAATAGTCTGATATCTGGTAACATCATTTTGAAGTACATTTCTTATTTCTATCGACAAAACATATAGCTGTGACCTTTGGTGACAGATGAGCAAAGATCCAGTTCCTCATGTTCTTCCTTCATTCCTCTGTGAGTGATTTTTTTTTTATATTTGCTGCTTTTCTGCTTCTCTGTCATGCTACTTTCCCACATTTTCAAAATGCCACCATTTAGAATTAAAACATGATCTATGATCTTTCTGCCCATGTTCTCTGAGACAGCTAATGGTTGTTTTCTGCTCTTAAATACATTATACCAAGCTCCTCCCTGCCCCCACATTACCTTGCAGGTGAAAGTTTCTCTTAGACATCCGCTGGATGTCTTCCATGAAAACTGGTGCTTAGACTCTAGGGGATCCTGTTCTATCCCGTATCTTTACTTTGGCCTTGACTTATTAAAGATGCTCCACATCTTTAGACACATTATTTTGTGTGTGAATAAATAAATATTGCCAAGTGGCTCCAGTTTATTCCTCCAGCAGTTTAAGAGAACAAAAGCAGAGTGACAGAAGGTGCAGCCAGACAAAGACAAAACAAAAAAGACACACAAACAGACATTCACTGACTCACATAGACACACAGCCAGACCAGCAGGCACGTAATTAAGCTCAGCCAGCTCACCTGTGCAGAAAGGACAGGTGTGAGTGTGTTGGCAGCCTGGAGGCACCTCACGAATTTACCCAGCAGGCATACGGGTGTGATAGCCCCACAGGAGAAAACATCTGAGCGTCATGCCTGTATCCTGGCCTCGACTAACGCACACCCCCATGGATAACAAATTCCGCTCAGCTAAACAGCCATGAGAGCTGTCAGTGACTTCGGCAAAGTGTATACGCGGCAAGGGATGCTCTCAGACACACAACCTGCCGGTATACACAAGCATACACACACACACATACACAGAGTACCCCTACACCTCAATCAGACCCTCCCAAGAGGCACTGAGGTGCATCGTTGAAATTCAAGCCCTGCTTAGACAGCACTTCACTGCTGAGAGGCAGAGCAGCTCATCCTGAAAGATGTAATTTCTAAGGGAGAGGGATGATGTGGGGGATGCAGGGACCGTGCAAAGTGGGCTGGAGGTGGAAGACAGATAAAGAAGGGACCTTAAGGAACAACATGGAGGAATGGGCATGTACTGGGTCTTTTTCCTAATCAGCGTGTGGTCGATAAAGTCTGAAAATGCAGCAGTTAAAAGTGCAATTAGAGGTGTTCTAGCAGGAGTCACAGAGTGCATTTAAAAATGCAGATTTTAAAACACCTGCAAATCACGTAAAGCAGAGAACGTTAATATTTCCTCTCCGTGGAATTCTCGCTGTGTTTGCACATATTTCCTTTGGCCTGTCCATTTCCTCTCACTTTGCTAATACATGCAGGTCTGCTGAGGCTGAAGACGCAAATTTGCTCGTTAGTGGGAATGTCAGTGAGTGGGTGTGTGGTTGTATTTATTCTACGGCAGATTAGTCTCCTGTCGAGGTTGTTTCCATGCTTTGAGCCTTGGTACATGCTGGTTTTGGCTCAGAGAATCTCTAGTTATCAATGGAAATTGTATGAATGGATATAAAAATGCTCTCATGATACATCCTCACTGGTGTCTTATATTAGGCTCGCTTTGCAACATTATGGCTTTATGATCCTTGCAAGAGTAGAAGAGGAAATGTGTCACAGCCACCATGTTTGCCATGTTGGCTGCATGTGTGTGTGGGGGAATGTGAGTGTGTGTGTGTGTGTGTGTGTGTGAGTACCCACTTGGCTGTTAAGAGTCATTAAAAAAAGGGCGTTAGGGAGCCATTGAGTGGTTATTTGTCATTAATGAAGAACAGCACTGACAAACACAAGAACACACACACATAACCATTGCCTGTTTGTCTTTAGCTCCCTTTGCTCCCGGCTGCTCTTTGGTACAAACACTTTTTACCCCTCCCTTCTCATTTTTGGTGGTAATAAGTGTGATGCCCTCCACAAACACATTCAGCGGTATAAAAAAATGTTTGCTGCCATTCTGATTTCCTATTTTTTGTATAGGAAGTTTGCATTTTTAACACTACACTAACTGTGGTGATCACATCTTTGGAAACCTGAGTTTATCTGGCCACACCCAGGCCTGATTTCTGCCACACCTGCTCTCAATCAAGATATCACCTAAACAGGATCTGCCTGACAAAGTGGAGTAGACCAAAAGATCCTGAAAAGCCAGACATCACACTGGGATCCAAGGAAATTCAGGAACAAATGAGAAACAAAGTTACTGAGATCTCTCATTTTGGAAAAGGTTATAAAACCATTTCTAAAACTGTGAGACTCCAGTGAACCACAGTGAGAGCCATTATCCACAAATGTCGAAAACATGGAACAGTGGTGAACCTTACCAGGAGTGGCCAGCCGGCCTAAATTATCTTAAGAGTGCAGCGATGACTCATCCAAGAGGTCACAAAAGACCCCAGAAAAACAGCCAAAGAACTGCAGGCCTCACTGGCCTCAGTTAAGGTCAGTGTTCATGACTCCACCATAAGAAAGAGACTGGGCAAAAACGGCCTGCATGGCAGAATTCCAAGACGAAAACCACTGCTGAGCAAAAGGTTCATAAAGGTTCGTCTCACTTTTGGCAGAAAACATCTTGATGATCCACAAGACTTTTGGGAAAATACCGTGTGGAATGACGAGACAAAAGCTGAACTTTTTGAAAGGTGTCTCTCCATTGCATCTGGCATAAAAATGACAGCATTTCAGAAAAGGAACATCGTACCATCAGTAAAATATGGTGGTGGTAGTGTGATGGTCTTGGGACTGTTTTGCTGCCTCAGAACCTGGAAGACTTGCTGCGGTAAATGGAACCATGAATTCTGCCGTCTTCCAAAACATCCTCAAGGAGAATGTCCGGCCATCTGTTCGTGACCTCAAGCTGAAGAGCACTTGGTTTCTGCAGCAAACCAATGATCCAAAACACACCAGTAAGTCAAATACACCTCTGAATGGCTTAAGAAAAACAAAATGAAGTGAGTGGCCTAGTCAAAGTCATGACCTTAAAAAGGAGGTTCATGCTTGAAAACCCACTAATGTGGCTGAATTACAACAATTCCACAAAGATGAGTGGGCCGAAATTCCTCCAAACTGCTGTAAAAGAGTCATTACCAGTTATACCAAACGCTTGATTGGAGTTGTTGCTGCTGAGCGTGGCCCAACCAGTTATTAGGTTTAGGTGGCATTCACTTCTTCACACAGGGCCATGTAGGTTTGTTATCTTTAGTTCATCTTTGTCTAATAAGTGCATTTGTTTGATCTGACACATTTACGAATGACAAACATACAAAAAATAGGAAATCACAAACTGGGCAAACACTTTTTCAGACCACTGTAAAAGTGCACACAAAGAAAAACAAGTCATTTTGCAAAAACAACAATGCATGTGTGAAGTCCTCTTAAGAACTTAGAGGCTCACATGCAGGAAAACAAGGGGTTACTCAAACCACAAACTGGAATTTCTGTTGGTTTTTCTAAGTTAAGCATGAGTTTTTGGAGTATAGCTTCAGTGAGCTTTAATGTGTGATAGAACCACAGATGATCGTGATATCACAGTCGGCTGTGGTTGCTGACAGTGAACTCTGGAAAGGTGAAAGAAGGACAAGGAAGTTGTGTGACAAGACGTTCAGTCACCCCCTTTATTTCCTGGGTCGACAACCCTCATCACTTCCATGCGATTGTCTTAAAGAGGATGTTATGTGCTCAGAGCTGCTCTGCACTTTCTCAACCACAGCTCTATCACTTCAAACGCCTCTGAACTGCTTGTTTACAAGCTGCAGACCATTGATTGTACAGAAAACAGTTTGCATTCTAGAGTACAGTACATATATAACACACAGGAACTGTGGCCATCGCTTTCACTTTCTCTGCTCAAGGCTGTCATCTAGTGGCACCATGTTCAGTCAGTGTGAGAAGGAAAATACACAGGATGTGCTGTATCCTTGATTGCAAAATAATGGCGTATCTTTAATCACACGATGTTATCCTCCCGCCCTCCTTCCTCTGGTTTTTTGGGGTTTTTTTCTGAGCATGGTTTGAGTTTCACACAGCTGTGTGAGATGGGACTGGTGGTGATTTGTAGCACTATAATGGCTCTTCCTCTGCTGTGCTTCTCCTCCCAGACATTAAGATGACAGTTCTCACCTTACCTTGATGATTACCTACAAGAGCAAAGCCTGGTTTCACGGTGTGGATGAGGGCACCAAGTTGACCTGAGGGTGGGTGATGCAAAGCGAGAAAGGGTGGAGGACTTGCAGGTGTTCAAACTCCCCTGGCTATGGACAGGTGCACAGCACCTGCACCACATATGTTAGTGTGTGTGTGCATGTCTGGTAGCTTGGGCAATCCTGTACACCAGCTGTGCACTATGAAGTTTCTCGCCTTCACACATTCATCACCCCTTCCATCTGAAGCGCACACAGCCACACAGGATTTACATACATACTGAAGCCCTCATGCATCAGGTGCTCCACACATTTCTGTGAAAAAAGGCCAACGTGTTAGCTCGTGTCACGGGTCAGTAGGTGTATAATCACTTGCTATCTGTCACTAGCAAACAAAGGTGTGACACATCTTCAAGTCAGATCTGATGAGGACATCATGAGACAATACTGTGACCTCTGACCAGGGATCAGGAGGAATGGGAAGACGTTGAAACAACGAGGGAACAAAGTGAAAAGAACAAAGCTAACAAAATTAAGCCCTCCAGCCACACTTTAGATGTCTCTTATTAACATTTTAGAACGCGTTTGCTCAGTGGATTAAAAAAAAATGGGTAAAAAGGAAATGTCATTGTTATGTGCTGGACACTTCCTGCTTCAGCGGGAAATCTATGCTAGAGCTACCAGTCCTTAACTGCAAACCCCTCTGAAACGTTATGCTGCAACTTACAGTGTTACCTGATGTGCATTTCTCGATAATTGTGACTGGTCTGTTTAGCACCATCCTGTGCATTTCTGGCTACTTTTTCGTTGCAGTTTTTGAATTTATCAGTGAGAGAATAAAATCATTGTCTAAATATAAGGAATCCTTTTGATAGCATCAACACAAGGACTCACAAATGTCAGCAAATTCCTATTGGAGAGCAACCCACATGCTAATTAACACATAAAGCACCCGCACAACCATGAATGCGAGCAAAAATGTGGGCCACTTACATAGATTATGTTGTAGGCTCTACAAAGATTCAAGTCTTACACTGTGGTACAGTACAACAAAACATTTTGTTTATGAGTTAATTCATATTTTTTAGACAGACAACTGAAACTAGTGTATTTTATTGGGTCACAAATAGAATCTGCCATTTCATGTAGTCATCTTGCTGTGGCCGGGAGTTTGACTGAAACGTCTCATTTTTACTGTGTCCCACTTACGGGCTGCAAAGGCATCAGATTTTAATTCCACAATCAATGACATTATTGCCATGCATACAAAAGAAAATCCCAATAATAATAGCGATAGCAATAATGAGTCAAATAACTTTAACTTTAAAAAATAACTTTTTTTAGTTCCAGTTGCATTCACCTTCTCGTTTGGATTCAAAATTTGCTCTCTAAGTTGTTATTGTGTGGAGAACCTGGGAGCCAGTTTGTTCTGATGCTAATAATTAGGTTGAAGTCATCGATTGTATGCAAGTGTCCTAAGTGTGCCGTTTGTTGTCACTGATTCAGCAGGCTGAAGGTCACTTTCAGACTGAAGGGAGTTTAATCAGGAGTCATTGTTCCAAAACAGTGGACCTCCCTCCTTCGGTGGGTTCCCCTCTGAGAAACAAAAGAGAGGAGGAAAGGGGCAGAGGTGACCAAATGAGGAGCTGAAGAGAAGAACTGCTACAGGTCAAAAGGGAGGGATAAAAGATTTAGTATAGAGAGATGAATGAAGCAGGAAGAGAACCATTGCTTAAAACCCCATTAAATAATATGTAAATCACCAAAAACAGAGAAAGTAAAGAAGGAGGCATCTCTGTAATTATCAATCCAACCAGTGTTTGGAGTATGATTATATTTACAAGTTAGGTCTCGAATCATTTTATTATCACAGACCGACATCAGGAAACTGCTCTGCTGCAGTTAGCATCCAACATAAAACAAAACCAGATCTCGCAAGTACACACATGTATAAACATGGGCACAAACAGAATTTCCTCAGCGTCTGGACAGCATTACGTGGTGTGTAGAGAGGAACCCCCCCTACATACCCTCCCTCTCTCTCCCTAATTATAGTCTGCATCACTGGAGACTGAGGGCTCCTGAGAACTTGTTTTATCACTGTATTATGGAAGCACACACAGTAATAGACAGCATGTGCATTAAAACTACCATCTCCAACTAACAGTGTTCTTCTGTTGTGGTGAACATGGGAAGGAAAATACCAAGAGCGAGAGGGCAGAAGTGAAAAGTAAGGAAAGCCGAGGTCTCTGTCTTGTGGAATAATTTGATTTCGCTTGATGATGATGGACAACAAAAGGCCGCTGTGGGAACTGTAAACAACACGCACCGCAAACGATGGTGAGCCGGGTATCATGTGATGGTGCCAGGAACTCTCCCTGTGAAGCAGGGCGAAGGGGAAGTGTGGTGGAAAGGCAGAGGCCCAACTGATAAACAGAGCAAAGGGGTAATGTACATGGGGGCCTGCTACGTCGCTCTCAGGAGATGAATAATGAGCCAGGCTGCATGTAAACTGTGGTCAGAAAACAACAAAAGCTGCTGACTAACTGTAGTGGTGGAGAAGTGGGGACGCCCTGTGATTTGGGCTCTTGCCTGCACAGGGAGGCCACCTAAACATGCTCCCTTACTCTGAGCCAAAGCAGAACCGTGGATATAAATGTCCATTCTGTTTTGTTCAATATGTGAGTTAAAGTCGGTTAAACTGACAGAGCTAATGTAAAGATGAGGACAGAATTATTAGCACCCCTATGAAATTTAAATTTTTGGTTTAAGGATTTCCAAAGCGCTGTTAAACAGAGCAAGTCATTTTTAAGACAGGTTTTCCAAACCTCCCAGTTTAATTTGGGATTCTTAGACACAGTGGTGGGTTGTGCTATGGCTCAGTGAAACGGTCAGTTTCTCAGGGGGCTAATAATGTTGATCCCGGTCAGTTTCGTTTGTTCTGAATTATTCTCTGAAATAATTGGGGAAAATCAGTATGTTTAGGAATGCTACGCTAAAAAAACACTTTTTTGATGAAAATTTTGACAGAAAATTTCAATTTTATAGGGCGGTTAATCATTTTGACCTCATCCGTATAAGGTGCACTCGCATCATATGGGGGTAAAATTATAGTAAATATGAAAAAATATACTCTTATCAATTTTACACATAAAGACCAGTTGCTAGGTAACGGAGAGAGTGAAAAAACTTTTGGAGTGATGCATGTGGTTATGGCAGAGCTGTGTTATGACAATGACATCAGCAATCTTATATTTGGTTTTTTAGTATCTGAGCATGTGACATACATAGACACTGGTGTCTTCCAGGTAGAAAGTTAAACAATGCACATTATGAACTTTGCACAACCTGCATTACGGAACCATGGATCCATGTTTTGGGAGTCTGGTCAATTCTAAATTACCACATTTTACAATTAACAGCTAAATTATAAATATTATATTAGAAAATATTCGTTTTAGAGATGCACCGCAATTCAGAGTCTCAAAAGTACCACTCAGAAAGAACACGCACATTTTTGGTTTATTTGCAAAGAAATAAAAAACAAAGATTTTTTAAAAATGGGATAACTTGTTTTTCTTTTGAGAGCACTGACAACAATGCACCGATTAAAAAGTTTCATCTTTTTTGATAAGACACTGAGGAAATTTGGTGATCTTCATCCCATTGATGCGTTCAGTCCCCGCTGCCGTCAGATTTGTTGTTCTCCTTGGTGGACTTTTTGTTAAGTCCACAGAAGTACTTCTCTCTGAAGGCATTGTGACCCTGGTAGGCACTGAAGCGTGGATCTGACAGATGAGCCAGGCTATCAAATTCCTGGAAAGAGATGCAGAGGTTACTGTGCTGAATCCGCTTAACTTAAAAATCTACAAGTTTCCCACAGATATTAAAACAAATTATTCAGTTTACTAAAATATTCTTGCTGCTCCAACCAACATGACATCTTGCTAATAAAGGTTTCATTATGAATAACATATATTACATCTTGAAAACAAAGAAATGAAATAAACAAATAAATGAACAAAATCAGAAACACCTGAATAAAAGGCAGCTTTTATTTTTGCTTTGCTAAATTCCTACTGCAAATCAACACAGTACTCTCTCACAAGGTGTGCACATGTCTGGCATGTTTATAGAATAGGAAGGGTTATGCGTATATTAATAATACACACACAGGTGATGAAATAAAGGAAAAACCTAAGGAGATGTGGAAAACTCAACACACAGAGACGCCTCGTGGCACGCATAATAATGCTGAGCAGGTGTTCCAGGTTTTGTATGCATGGGAGAAGGGAAAGACTTAAATGCTTCTGGAAAATTGGATTTTTCTAAGGTGCAGATGGCAAGCGTGCCAGTCTCAAAGGCTTCTCAGGTGGGCAGTGTTTTAACAGGAACAGTGACGAAAGTGGTATGTGGCTCTAGATCTACAGGAAAGAGTACATAGTGGCTAACAAATTATGGCTTTGTGATGCTTGTGCATTAATGACATTAGATATTATTGTGAAAAGAAAAGAAGCTGCACGTGGAAAAAGTGCTGACAGCCTGTGAGGCATCCTTAACCATACTGCTGAGTAGGGCTGCCACAAACGATTATTTTGATAGTCACCGATTATTTTTGCGATTAGTCGACGTAAAACGTACAGCTTGTCGCACCAGCATGCATCTGCTCTTATATAACTATCATTAGCTTACAGCTTTAAGTGTTTAGGGTATGTGCTAACTAAAAATAAAGACAAGATGATAGTTTATTAAATTTAATGAGATTTGCAGATTGTTTCGGTGAAGTTTAATAAACTCCTTGCCATCTAAAATATAACGGGACACCGGAGTATATTCTCAAACATCTCACACTTCTGATAATCAGTTGTCTGCTTGACGTTTATTTAGCCGTGTATAAACTATAACTTTAATCTCAGCCAAACCGATTTACTCAGGAACAAATAAAACACTAAAAAAAGGCCAAACAATAACATTTTTAAGTTATCTAAGTGACTTATATATGTTTAACCTGAGTAGCGAAAGACGGTGGTGGGTTTGAAAACGATTTGCCGGGAGTCCGGTGTTCTCACGGGCTCTAGTGAGCCTTGCCCCCGGCTAGCTATCGAGCTAGTGGGTAACAGACGTCTCAGAAAACGTCGGAGCGCTTTTGAAAATATGCGGTGTCTTGATAAACTGAGCAGATATTTGAGGTTTACACAGCTACATTCTCGCCTGAAAATATGTTAAACGTTTATTTTGTGACCCAGAAAGAATAATAAGAGTAATATTAAAACTAACTAGCTGCCGCCATTGTTGAAAACTGAGCAGAGCCGCGCTATGAATTCTGGGACACTGCTTCTTCTTCTTCGGAGTTTAACGGCAGCTGGCATCCTTGTACATGCAGTGCTGCCATCTTCTGTTTCAGTCCGTTATTACACTCTTAAATCCTACTACTTATTCCTGCGTCTTTTCTGATCTTACAAAGCTTCAAACGACGCGTCGACTATTAAATCAGTCGTCGACGATTTTGATAGTCGACGTAATCGTGACTAGTCGACTAATCATGGCAGCCTTACTGCTGAGGAGTGCATGCAATCATAAACAGCCCCGAAATGCTGCTCAACTCTGAAAATGAGGGGTTCTGTTACGCTACTGTGACATCAATCATCCCAAGTTTGTTTTGAGTGATCGTCTTTATCACATAAATGAAACATTTCCGTCCTGATTGCAGTGGTCTCCCCCTTGATGAGAATGTTCCCATCCATGCAGCAAAAGAGAGAGAGTACTGAATGTGGTTTAAGTATGAAAATAATGCGTATCACATGCTGTGGCCTTTGCAGCCACCAAATCTCAACCCAACTCAACACCCGTAGGACACAACTCTCCACCACCATCATCAAAACACCAACTGAGGGAATAAGATTGGGAAAAATGGCTGCTCCCTCCAGTAGTGCTTCACAAGCACACAAGACCATTTATCTGTTACGCAGCTGAAAATCAGCTGTTGTGAATCTCAGTTTTACCTCCACTATTAAGGTAACTGCTAATCAAGGGTGGAGAAATAATGAGGTGAGTTGAGAAATGATGACTCCAATCCTGGGGCCTGTAATTTGTCAAAGACACCTCCTCTTTGCTTGCCGATGCTGCCAAGCAACCTGGAAACGTTTTTTTATTGCCATTCTGAGGAAAAGATTCAGGTTTAAAAGGTAAAAAGACTGACAACATAAGCACGACCCCAGAGTGATGAGGATAAAAAGACGTGACTACAAAATTGGCACAGAAGAAAACGGTGGTTCTTTACTCTTTCAGGTGGAGAGTTACATATACTGAATGTAAAATGAGGTGAATGACAAGCGGTTTTGGTAACCAAACAAATTTTCTAACACCTCATAAATAAGAAGAGGTGAGGTTTCTTTATGGAGCTTTACAGGAAACCTTCAAAACAATTAGGCCAACTCCTTCACTCTCAAAACCGGGAAACTTTGGACACACGCATAGAAAAGCTTTTAAGTGTTGACACACATCAGGCTGCGAATCCTGACGAGCGCGTGCAGATAGGTGCAGACAGAGGCCAATTTGGAAAAAAAACCTACAAAACAAAACCAAAAAACTCTACAAGCCTGAGCTATAGATACCAGTCAGATAACCTCACACAACTGTGTCTCGGTGTGTGCGTGTCATACCGGGCGCTTTATGGGAGCAATTTGGGGTTTTGAAGCGGAATGGATGTCAGATCCAAAGATGGATTGTTTTCCATACAATGTGTGATTATGCCTTTTAGGGTTCCAGTATAAAAGAAATGAGCCAACCACAGCCAGATGGTGAGGATTTACCCGAGACAGACAGAGAGACACCATCACTTCCAGCAGGAGACATGTAAAAGAACACACATACGCACATACTACATCCGTGCTCATGACGCGTACGTTCATGACAAGAAAAAAAAAAACCATGAAAAAACATTAAATGCATGAAGGAACAGGCAGGCGAACACATGTTCTCATTTTACTAGAAGAAAAAGAAGTTATATCAGTTTATGTGTGTTTCATGCACACACATAAACAAATTCTGCAGCACGCACACAAATTTGGTCTGCTGTGCAGATATGAGGTCATTTGTAATGATGCAACCACAATAGATAACCTAAAAACAATATATTTAGCTAGTTGTGATGAAAATGTGCACTTGGATTCATCTGGACAGTAACTGGATGAATGACATCACATGAAGCAAACAGCTAACAGAATGAAAAATAATGACAAATGCCATCTTTTTAATTCTTCTAATCGGCATCCAACGCAGCCTGATTTACTGCATTTGCTATCATGTTACGACAAACAACATGTCCTCGTACTGGAACTGGAACATATTTTCCTTCTCTGTAAATTAGGCAACTGATTCATTTTGTTTCATCTCTTACACAAACGCCCACATGGACACACCTCTGGTTCTTTGATCTTTTCCATGGTGATCAGACGCCGTGACGTGTGGCTTGAGAGTGTCTGCTCACAGTTGCTGATGAGCTGGAGACATGGATGAAGAGGAACCATCTCCTCACAGTACCTGGAAAGAGGCCCCACAAACACACAGACACACACACACATGCTACAGATCAGTTTAAATGAGGAGGAAACAAAGAGACAGAAATATAAAGCTAAACCAATATCCATCATCTGACTCTAATAAATTTTGAGTGTACGCATCTAAAAGTCTGAATGAGAGGAAGTGTAAGTCCCTTGTGATAACAATGCGCTACAGATTTCATCTGGAGGCCATTAAAAGGCTGCCAGGACACAGAGTAATTCTGTCAAGATTACTACCTAACTTTTGCCAGCTCTTTGTTTTCTTTTTTTCAGCCCGCTCTAATGTCTTTCTTTGCTCTGCGTGTGCTTCTTTCTGTTTCTCAAATAAACACGAAACATTCAAGCCGTTCGGTGCGCCCATGGCCGGCGAGGCTAAGGTAGCTCGTTTTGTGTGAAGATGAAGGTGGAAAAAGTGAATGTGACCTGTCGGGTTGGCTGCTGGCTCTGTCATCGCCAGCCAGGCCGGGTTAGGGCGTATTAACGGCAGCTGATGTATGCGTTTGCATATTTGTGTCAGTAGCACTTTCTCCGAACTACCGTCACGCCAGCAACAGTCCCGACTCAGTCTGATTTGTGCATGACTGTTTGCCTTGTTGCTATGGCGGCAGTTGGGACTCTGGGGTAATGGGATGTTTGGTTGTCATGGTGACTAGGCGGTGATGCAGCCAGGCAGCAATTGTGAGCTGCCAATCAGGTGCTCAGTATTTCTACCGCACAAATGAACTGCATCATGACAAGGATGAGTTTTTTGTTTTTCCATCACTATTTCTCTTATAAATTGTAATTACAACCCACCATGTTACTAACAGCCTATTTTATTTAACGACTTGTTTCCTTTAAATGACTTATTCTTAATTATTGACCATTAAACTCAGATTCAAAAGATGAGATGGCTTTGATCTCCTGCCCTAGCTCTTTTTTTCCCCTTTTACATCAATTTTTTTAACTCTTATCATGGACGTTTTTGTGTGTTTGACATTCTTGTTTTGTCTGCACAGGTATTTAAGATTCACAGTAAGACTGGTTCGAGACTTATCAACATTAAGATTTCCCACATTTCTAATGGGAAACTGTAATAAATTAGTAAATAAACAAAAAGATTATTTTAAAAAAATCAATAGATTTAAACAGTATCACAATTTGGCTCACGCACTATAAAGAGCACCACAGAGTAAACAAATGGACAGTCCAAACACAGTCTGCATATAAATAATAGCTGTAGACTTCCGGGGCCAGATTTATTAACACTCCACCAGCACGAACAAAAAAAGAAGAGAAGAAGAAAAAGTAGTGTTGGTATTTATAAAGACAAAATTGCATTTAAATGGTGGAAACTCAGGTTTTTGTGACGGACCCTGTTGCACCAAGTGCGCAAACTTATTTACTAATGTTTGCATAACAGAATTTATTACTAATTATAACAGAAAAAAAACACGTCTCATTATTTGCGCTTGATTTTGAAATGAACCAACCGTGCCTGTGCTTAGAAAACAACACAACTTCTGTAAATCAACCAGAAAACTAACCACACCTATGAGAGCTATATGGAGTTTGCACTGACACATTATTTTGCCCCGTTTCAGTGCTGCACCCTTAATCTATCACCAAGAATGAGTTTATGGTCTGAGTTGCTAGTTGCAAGTCTTTCTTATTTACAGACTGATGTTCACGTTGCCAATAGACAGGTCACAGGTCAGTCACAGCTTCTGGGTATGAAAAGCTAAGCCGGAAGTGCCTTAAACCGTTTTACCACATCCTGATCCAAAACCCCAAGAAAAAAGTTCATTTCAAAGCTTCAAAACAAAGCAACAGTTCACATCATGGCAGCTATGGCCATTTTAACTAGTGTCGCCCATTTAGAGTCAAGCAACCTTGAGATTGACAAGTCACCACCATTTGTTTCTCAGTTGATCCCAAGCACTCGTCACAAACAAATAGGTGACATGACGCTGACTACAGATATCGCTTCCAAGTGTCTATTTACTGTAACTGGCGGAGAAGACTTGCTGTTTAAGTTCAACAGTTTAACTAAAAATTACAACCGTACTGTTGTATCACACTGCTTTCATAATGTAGAAGCATGCAAAAGCTTAATTATTGCTACACGATTTTTCCGGAAACTTAAACTCAACTAAGAAATTACAATCTGAAAATGTCACCACTACTCATTTATTCATCCAATATTACTTCTGACTATGCAGCTGATTCATATCTTTACTTCCCTTATTTATGTTGTAATTAGCTCCTTTATGGCTTTGATGATGGATAACACATCATCTGTCTCGATACTTTTTCTTCATTTATTTTTCGAGGGCAGAAAAGGAAGAGAGTTTAAGCGGTCTGACCTGGTCTAGGCTCTGTCTTTTGCTGACAGGACTCGGTGTCCCCTGTCATCACACGCACACAGCCCCCCATTTTCACGAGGCAGACGGACAGACACACAGTCCCCACTGTTTCTATCACAGCCACTGCCGCAGATACACACACGCATGTATGTGGGGGTATTGGAAACCTGATATCTCCCCTGTAGAGCCCCAGATTAGACCCAGGAGACAGGCTGCGTCTGGGTTTATACACACAGACACACATATCCAACAACACAAACACACACACTCGCAGATCAGCCTGCACACCATAGAGACATAGTTCATACATGTGACTTGCCTGGCCTCAGATGTTTATTTTGGCACGGCGCTCTGACAGGCACCGGGTCAAGCACCGATGAGATGAGTAGCAAAGACGAATGTGTGAACATGGTGACACAAACGTGTGCACGTGCTCGTACATGGGACCACACACACATTCGTGCATATGTTTCGATGCGTGCAGAAACACAAAGCGGCTAAATGGATAAAAGTCAAAGGGTTGCAAACTGATGTCTCTCAGTCACAAGGATACAATAATAGCCCGGTGACTGGATCCGTGATTATCCCATCTGCTTCCTGGTCTTTTAATGAGTGACCAGAAAGAGTTTGAGCCCCGTGGCGCTTTTCCTCGCCTAACGTCCGTTTCTGCCTTAGTTTGTTGTGGTTCATACCTTCACAAATGAACACCTGCACTGAGAGTCAGCACTTCGCTTTCTGCAAACGCACAGAACCTTTAACAATATGCAACTTTGTCTCTGATGAGCCGTCTTAGGCAGCATATAAAGCGCACACTGCTGTCAGTTGTGGTTTGCCGTGGCCCAGCTGTATGGGCAAGAAAGCCTCGGCACACCTGAACATTACTGTAATCCACGCAGGTGGTTAGACACGGGAATCAGAATAAAGGGAAATACCCTAAGATAGCAGAAGGTCCTTTGTGTGTGTACAAGTCCAGTAAAACACTGCCGTCTGTCTCTCGGGTTCACTTTTCCCTTAATGAAATAACAAAGCCAGTTTTAATTATAGACAGTAATCAGTCATTTTTATAAAATGTAATAGTGTCTGCTATGTATTCCCTCTTTGCTTCATATTGTTTGGTTATTTGGGTAATTAATTAGGCCAAAAACAAATTTAAACCTTGTCAGTTGTGCTTACAACAGGCCAGCATTGTGCACTTCTGGTTTATGGCGTAAGCCTGCCCCCTATTGTACAGATCATTATTTAAAGAAAGGCAGCTTTTAAGACAAGACTATTTCCAAACTGAGATAATGAGGTTTGAGCTTAAAATCTGGAGTCCGAATTCAAAACTGTTGGTAATCAACAATAACTAAACATGCAGTTGCCATCTTATCTTGGCAGTGACGCACCAGCTCACCTTACACAGCCCGGGTGTTTCCTTATAACTTGTTATAGTACAAGATTATTGCAGTGAATCCTGAAATCCTAACTCGGTGTTCTTTACAGCAGTGAAAAGGGGAATAAAGGAAAAAGAAATTACTAATGTTGTAAATAAGTGTAATTACAAAGCATCCACTGACTGTAATGATGCTGATATGAAGATTGCTAAGAAGGTTATAAAAGCATCTCAGAGCCACTAAAAGTCCACACAATATGAAAATAGTTTAAATTGTGTCGCTTTATAAAACTGAGGATAGACACCACTTCAAAGATTACAGGCTTGTTTTTAAACTCCCACAATTCTCCAAGCTTCTAGAAAAACTGTTCAATAACCGATTCGACAAATTCTTAGATACATTTAAATTACTCCCCGACGGTCAATATGGATTCAGATTAACATCACCATCATTAACTGAATCAATCGAAGGGATTACAGATGCTGTAGTTTAGAAACGGTATGCAAATGGATACAAATATTTTTTGTTGTGGGGGAAAGTAAAGGAGCTGCTGAACTGAAGTAACGTGCCAGCGTGACTCAGTTTAAGTCAAAGAGGTACAAAAATATGGTTTTTACAAGGTATAGCGAGAAGTTAGGGCTTTGACCCACTATTTACACACTTTGTGTTTGCACATGTGTATGGATATGTATATATGTCAATCAAAATACACATAATAAGTTGTAAGGACATATTCATGACAGGATAGGGCATAAACAAGAAGCAAAAATGATGCTTATTAGTTAGTTATTACCATTTCAAAAAAATATTAGCTTGTCGATGCCCTCAGGTGACACTGCATTAAAAACATTATGTGTAAACACAGTCAGCCGTGCCATCCATAAATGCAGGTTAAAGCTCTATCATGCAAAGAAGCAAAAATATGTGAAAATGACCCAGAAACACTGCTGTATATTATATTTGCTTTGAATGCATTGAAAAAGCAGAAGCCTTCAGCTCGCCTCTTATTCAGAAATTGGCATCAGATGTCTTCCTGACGCCACCCCAAAATGCTAACAATAACAAAGTTCTACAAATTTAAGTACTGACAAGTTAACTGGTAAGTTACCTCCAACACTGAACAGATTTATCATCACTCTGAAAATGTTTATGACTAGGTGATGATGCCAAGTCTGTTTACTCACTCTGGTCTGTAGACAGGCAGCCAGTAGACGAGCCTCCCTCCCATGACCAGGTGGTGGGCAGAGAAGTTTAACAGATCTGTGAAGATGTCACTCAGGTGATATGCCTGTGAGACTGGGACGTGAGAGTCTTCAAAACTGTGCAGAAGACTGAAATGAAATACAACATTTAGAACAGAGCAGTGATGGCAAAACTCTGTGGTTTTATTTGCCGTTTCATGTACTAGTTTCCTCAGCACTAAACATTGGACTAATTCCCCAGTTATTTATATATATCGATTGATAGATAGATCAATAGATAGATAGATAGATAGATAGATAGATAGATGTTGGTATAATATGTGATGAACTTACACCCCTTCAGCGGGTTTAGCAATGTCTTTGTGGGAGCCTGTTCTCCTCGTCGCTTCCCGGATACCGTATGGAGCTAACAAGAAAAATCACACAGTGAGTATCAAAAAAATAAAACAAGAAGAGTTTTCTTCCTGTTTAAGAAGAATACACAGAGAATAGATGTAGCTGAGGAACATGCTAGCTGCAGTACTGCTACTCAAATTCTAAAGAAACATCAAAAATCTTGCAGTGTCTGTAGGCTGAAGAGCCGCACAAAACATAAAAAGACGATCCATGAAACTGGCAGAAATAATGTGTTCAATAGACACTAATGAGCAGCACATAATTTTCAAATTACAGTGTGAACCATAGCTAAAGCTTTTCACTCACTGTCAGAATCCTGATAATTGCATATTTTCAGAACATTTTTTATTTATTTGTAACAGCTCAAAGAAACAATCAAATCTAAAGAATAACAGAGATATTTAATGAAAGGAGATGTTAAATCCTTTGTGGTCTGGTTAGGGTGAACTAAAGGACCTACGGTCAGTAATGATAGCATCAAACAGAGCAGCATCCCTCCACACAGGCTTGGAGGCATCAGACACCATCACGTCCACGTACATCTTCTGTGTCCCGTACTGCCGCAGGTTGGCTCTGATGTTCTCGTCGGGCCCTCTCCACTTTTGGTTTTTACGGCTTGACCGACCTAAAAGACAAAAGGCACCAACAGCAAATCTGAACAGGGGATTGATCTGATTCAAATATAAAAACAGCATAAAATAAAACTGCAATCCTTAACCTGTAAGACTACAGCTGCTGCAGCGTGTAATCTCTAATGAGCAGAGCTTACCTTTCCCGTGAATAGTGTTGTAATCAATGTCAGTTCCACATACATAAGCTCCAAAATGAGAACACGCAACCAGCAGGCTCCCTAAAACACATTGACTCACATTAAAGAAAGTATTTATTTTGCTGTCTATAGCTGTCTGCGGGGGGAAGCAACGACAGGATTAACTTACCTGTGCCTACAAATGGGTCAAAAACCAGGTCATCCTGTTTGACCCTGGCATGGTTGGCCATGAAGAATGAGAGGCCAGCGTCCATGCTGGTGTTTCCTATGAAGTGTCTGTTCTTCACACTGTGGGAGCGAATCAGATCACGCTGACCGTCTGCTATCTGTAAAATGGAAGAGTTCAGCTGTAGATCGTTCCACATTCATTTAATGTACACAAGTAGAAAAATGCATCTTACCCATCTGCCGAAGTAGATGTAGATGGGATGCTCGGGGATATTGTTGGGGTCTGTGCCGTAATCTTCTAATAAGCAGAAGATGTGCTGGGGATTCTTAAGGCTTACTGTCCCCTCAAAGGGAAGATACTCCAAGGCCTGTTGAGATTGCATTTTACTATTATTATTATTTTATGTGCATATTTATATGTTTTTACATGCATTCGCACATCTAAATACTTACATCGATCCTTTTGATTCTGTCTGTAAACAGCAAAGTTTTGTTGAATGTGTAGACGTTTATCCTGTATGTGGAGTCTTTGTGCATGAATGGACTCTGCAGGGAATGAAGAGCACAAACAGAAATGAAACGTGTCATTGTGCAACGTAAACATTTGAAATTAAATTTTATACACTTGCAGAAATCTGTCTTTCCAGCAGAACAGTATGATACAAACTCTAAACAACAAACCATGATGTCTGAGGGGAAGTTCAGAAGGGATGTTCTGAGTTCACTGTGTGTTTGCCCGTGGCCCCACAGTTCAAAAGCAGACCTAGAAGGACAACCCAACATGAACTAAAGCCACATCTCAACCAGTTTTGAATCTGTGCAGCATGCAGTTATTCCATCAGCAGAGATGTGACTCTATCACCTTCCTAACTGCAAAGCTTAAACACTTACTTTGCACACACAGATCTGGCCATGATGCTGCGGACATCTTCCTCAGACAAACCATCCAGGCACCAGAAAGGAGACTACGGAGAAGAGGAGAGATGTGGAGTGACTGCAGGGAAATGTGGGATCTACTAACGAGAAACATCACCATTCTGCTACCAGTCATCAATGTCTTAGATTAGAATAGAGAGTCAGATTAGAATAAGCCCGTCAACATGCAAACCTTTTCTCTGAAGTTTTCACAGGGACGAAATGGTTTCCCTCTGAGAGCCAGCAGAGCTTTTATTTCCTGGATAAGACGGCATATAAAGCATGAATACTAATGTTATACAGAAAAGAAGAATCACATATGAAATATGGCAGATAAAATGCACTCACACACGGAAAACTAAAAAAATTAAATGATTACAAACTGGTTCTATGTGATGTAGGCATAAAATAGTGCCAAAAAAACAACGCAATATGCTCTATCAGCCAGACCATTTCTCAAGTTTCATGTATTGCTGTGATCAAATTATAGACATCTCGTCTCCAAAAGAAGGTTACTTTTTTGGGGGGGCGGTTACACTTTGAATGAGCCCATAACAAACCAAGAGTCAGAGGAGACTCCAGTCTGCAAATTACCGCTTTTTACACGAAGAAGTTAATCACTCTGAACCAAAGAGAAACCGAAAATATCTCATGCTTGTTACCGGTAACCTGAAGTCCAGATTATCCTGGGCAAGATGCAATAAATACTGGAGGCATGATCGACTACTGAAGGCAGCCATTGTTGTCGCAGTTTAAAAATACGTCCGGCTTGAAACCGAGCTCTGACTCAAAGTACCGCTTGGGGACTGTATTTCTATAAATGGCAGAAAAAATAGGTACTGTGTTTCATTTAGCTATGATACACTTAAGTTTTGTACTGCCGCTTGTGTATGATAATGCTAACATTATCATACATAAGCATAGGTGAGTACTTCGTTTTTAATGTTATTTTTGCAACCTTTTTTTGCTTTAAAAAACTCCTTATCACTTTTTTCATAAATCTGTGTGTATGTGTCTTTTTAATGTCACATGTAAGCAAATTTTTGTCATCAGTACACATCGGTATGCTTTACTATTCTGGTCATACATGTGTGGATAAAGTCTGTAATCTGCTTTACATCAGAGCCGTCTTGTAAGCCCGCCCCTCCTACTGATTGGCTGTCCGGGTTGTCTCTGCCGTGTCACTGGCTGAAGTTGATGTTCATCACAGTGGTTTTGTCTGGTGACAAAAAGGCATCCACCCGCACTCTTGCCTCTGTCAGCACTGCTGCAGTGTTGTTAAGTTGTGTTATTTAGTAACAGTGTAACCAGGACTCTTGCTCTTTGGTCGCAATGAAGCGTAACTGCAGGTGAAGGGAGGATCAGGTCAGTGTGTCACTATTTATACTCACTACGAGATTCTGAGGACTGAAAACTTCCAGATTACTTTACAAAGCTAGATGTTTCACTCCTTGTTGTTTTGATAATGAGATTATATTAACTGTGGGAAATAAGCAATTTCGTTTTAATGAGCTGTCAGTTGAATTTACGATTTAGATTGCGGCTGCCAGTCACACCTGATGTGCCATAATACCAGAGTCATACACACAGCTGGATCACAAGAACAGTTGTGTGAAAAATAAGTAGGTGAGACTTAAAGAATTTTGGAAACAATAAAGTAACATGAAAAACATTAAGTTGCTGTGTTTCTCTGTTGAGAAATGATTGGATATTTCAATTTGTCTTGAACAGAGTCAAACATGGGAACAAACAGCCAGAGCGCCACCATGGAAACTGAGGATGATGCCCAAGCTCCTGCGGCGTGCATCGTTTCTGTGAAAGGCTTGAAGGAAAACTGGCAGAAGTGGTCCAGCGAACACCAGGAGTACCAGAAGCACAATCCCTTCAGTCACAACACCAGACCGAGCATGGTGGTCCCTCCGAGGGGTGGGGATGAGTATGGGAAACCCCTGCAGGGTTCCCTGACAGAGCAACGTGGGAAGGACGCTCACACACACATCAGCAGAGAGGTTCAGGAGCTGTGTGAGGTCATAAGGAGCATTGGGGAGTCGGGGGGCAGCGATGGGAAAGTGATTACTGTAAGATTTGGAAAGCTGTTTGAGCATTATGTGACTATCTCGAATAAACTGGTTGGGATTCTTCTGCGAGCGAGGAAACAGAGACTGGTTGACTTCGAGGGGGAGATGCTGTGGCAGGGGAAGGATGATCACGTAGTTATCACTTTGTTGCAGTGACCAGAAATGTTGATTAGATGCCTTGATTCATTGTGCGTGCAGTACACGCAGGTACACGGGCACTTAATGTGGCAGCTTTAGTAGACAAAGAACACGGGGAAACCACTAAATGTCAGTCAAAATGAGAAAAGGTAAATGTTCAAACTTGAGCATTTTTTTCCCTCCAGCAGCTTGTTGACGAGGTGAAAGTGGAGCAGTGAGCAGCTGAGATGACATCAGATTCGCTAATGAGACTGAACCGAAGCCAAAGAGAACATGAGGCTGCCTGTGACAGACATAATGGTGCTATAGGATGAACTTGACCCGACTTGGCCTGACTGCTTCAACGTGTATTTATTTTAAGTGTGCTTTGCAATGACACAATATTACTACAGTTCCAAATTTTAAAACTAATAGTGCAGCTTTAAAGCAATAAGAACCACATCATAAGGAACTATAGATTGAGTACCAGCTCTTATTGAAAGTAAAGTAATAATATATATATATATATATATATATATATATTTTAAACATACAGCATTAATAGATTAACACTGTCTCCTAATTGTATCATAATAAAGACAAGAGTGTGTTAAAGTGTTACTGCAGGTGAGTTAAGAGTGAAACTGGAAGAGGGTCTGTATGTAAACCACACTGAGATACTACACAGGCACTGAGAAGCAACAGAATACTGTTTATTCTAAATTAAAGCCATTCTTAAAGTGCATACCTTTTGTACAGTACATTTTGTTGTTGTTGGTTTTATTCCAATTACCATTGTAAAGTATAGCATCATTTCACAGCACATACTTTCATTCATCTGTCCACATGACATCGAACACCCCCCCCCATTGTACTTCACTGGTCGATGAGGTCATGAAGAACAAAATAAATTAACATTACTATCAGCGTCAGAGGATTACTGAGTGGCTTTCACATATAGCAAGCTTGATGCAAGAACCCATAGCCAAGATTATCAGTTTATATATGATTAATATCAATAATGCAAACTTTCGTTTTTTGTTTTTTTTCTTGAAAAATTTACAATATAACTGAGTTTCTGCAGTTTCATGTTATAGAGCAGACATACAAGGCATGAAAGCAGTTGTGCAAGACAGGAAATCAAACGGCCTGTGAGACATCTGAAATCCCAGAACACTCACTATACAGTGGGTTTTACTCTGTATCTCTGTGCTCTCTCTGTGTCAGTGTGTATAGGGCACTCTAAGAAGCCCATAATGCCTCACAGAAAGTAGCACACTACCACTGGCCATTACCCACGTTGTATAATATGTTGCACTGTGTCAACGGGAAAATTACAGTCAGTTTAAAAGAAAGAGAGAAAGACATTACATTAATTTGCTGAAATATGCTTGGTATAATATGGTCTTATCACAAACATTCATGTCAGTATTTATATTTAGCCAACAATCTCTAGTACCTTTAAATAGTGCAAAAACAAGTAGTGTCCCAAGTGTGTTTGTCTAACTGAGCTCACTACACAGTAATCTAAGAAGGAAGTAGGAAGCAAAGAGTACTGAAGTGTTTCTGTAACAGGATGATAATGAACACACTGTTCTATTTTATAGGAATTCAAAGTTGATTGCTCATTGGTCCCTAAAAGCAATACAATTTTATTAGAGCAGATTTAAATAAATTTACCTATCTTGTCAAAACTCCAGTGTTCCTTACAGCACTTGTGATGCATTTTAAAAGAGGCTTTAAGGCTTTAAGTCTCATACTACTTAGGATACAAAATCTCACGCAGGTATATCACCTGTTTAAAATACTGTCATTAGCTGTTGCCAAACAGTCAGCAAAGTAGTTTCCAATATGACATCTGCAAGACGCCTGATCTGCAAGTCACCTCAGTGCAGTCAGTCATGTATGGCAAGATCCAAGTGATCAGTTTGTCTCTCCTTTAGAGTTGAGAAGCTCAATCAGCTGGTCTGCCTGCAAAACATTAACAAAGGCAGACAGAACAGAAGTCAGACTGTCAGCAGTCTTACTGTAAGACCCTAAAACGTCACCTGGGTAAACTAAGATGATGCCACTAGGAGTTACTGAACTGAATATATTAATGTGTTGACAATGCAAATCTAGAGGGCAGTTCCCTGATGTAGTCAAGTTACTTAAAACCAGGTTTACACAGCAATGTCCTTATACAGAACAAGGTAGAGACTGACACTGGTCTACATTTCATTTCATTTGAAATTTCCATTTCCACACAGAGAGTTAAAATAAAATTTCTACACAGTAACTTGTAGTACTGAAGTACGGAGCTTACTGTGATGAACCAGTAGGAGTTGAGTCTGTAGAAGAGACGCGACATAAAGCCCATTTGACTGGCAGGTGCCAAGACGTGAAGGTGGAGGTGTGTGACAGAACAGAATGGAGGCCAGTGGAAACCAAATCTGCAGACAAAGAAAAGGGTTTTAGAGATACTACTTATTTTTTGTTTTTTAACTCATTTTAGCTGATGCAACAACAAAGCAAATTGTTACTAAGGTTAAGCTAGTCATCAGCAATTAAACTGCATTACAAATGATCTACTATAATTCTGACTAGATTAAGTGCTAATGTTCAATTGGTAACTAAAAAACAAAGCTGACCCCAAAACTGTGAATATTTGGTTGTCTAGCAACAAAAGATGAATTACTAAAACTGTCTGAAGCTCATACATTCATAACGCACTAATGTAAATTACCATGGAGAGCTGTGAAGAACCAAAATGAAACCCACCTGACATCACTGAGGTCCGTTATGTTGTTTTTTTCCAGGATCTCCTTCCCTTTGTCGACCATCCGCTTCACTGGACATAAAAAACAAAAACAGATGATCCATTTTAAACATCTGCAGTTAAAAAAATACTTTCCAACCATCCAGAGCATTAGTCAGTAATATGTCAGCAATATTGTCTGAGCTGATATAAAATGAAAATCCATAAGCACTACTTAAAAAGTATGCAGTTTAAACTTTACCCAATGGCACGTGCTCTTTAGTGAGGGATTTACAGTTTCCTACATGTTTGGTTGGGACAACAAGGTAGTGATGGGGGGCTCCAGGTTTGATGTCTCTGAAACATGAGATCTCTTCATCCTGCAGTAATAACACAACATAACACACACACATATTTACACTTTAAACGTGAACGACATTACAGAATGCCTCTAGCATTTGTGCCGAATGCAATTAGTATACTCAATATAATGTAATTTATTGGAGTCTGATTTATGTATATGTATAAATATGTGCTTATTATTCTCTGTATTTTTAATATGAACTGATGCTACGGTTTAACCAACCAGCCTTCGGTATATGTCGGCGGTGAGCCACGCCTTTCAGCACAGTAAATCAATAACTCTACAGCTATGGGACTAACTAGCTACAATACCACTCAATTACACTCGTTTACAGGGAAATTAAAAGTTTCTGACGGACTAGTTTCAGAGCTTTTACTACTTCTAAACGCATGTTTTGACAATTAATAGTGTCTTAGGCTAGCTAGCAACGCATTCATAATAATTTATTACAATATTCTTACACAGTGAAGAAGCTCTGTGCCCATTTCATTGTTTACAATCCTGCAGAAAATACATTTCTTATCATATCCGTCGGCTGGCACATTGCTGCTGCTTTTGGAAATATCAACCCGAGGAGG
The DNA here is from genome assembly GCF_013358895.1 of Oreochromis aureus. Lineage (NCBI taxonomy): Eukaryota > Metazoa > Chordata > Actinopteri > Cichliformes > Cichlidae > Oreochromis > Oreochromis aureus. The sequence continues at coordinate 11,060,483 of NC_052952.1, forward strand.
TTGTGTATCCTGGATTTCGGCCATTGTGGTGTACGGAGCTGTCAACAATCAGGCATGCTGGGTCGATCCAAGAGAACATCGAACGCAACAAGATCGATTGTTCGTCGATCCTTATTGCAGATGTAAGGGAACACAATTGTCAGAAGAGGGCGACATATCTTCTACTTACCCTGGTTAGCAAATCTGTTGCATGCTAGCAATTGTGTCAAACGCACCTTTTATGTTCTCTGATGAAAACAGAAGGGTCCTCATTTATAACTTTATAACTATTTTCAGTACTCTCTGAATAGTCAACAATGCCACACTGCAGTAGGAATTTATTGTTCTGTGGATGGTTGTCTCACAGAAATAAATAAATAAATAAAAATAAACCCAACACTTACTGTCAGAGAACAAAACCAGTCAGTTCTCTTACTATATGATCCAAATAAAAAGGGATAACTAAGGGTTAATTTGCTCAGGCTAGGGAATATTAAAGTGGAAGTGTTGCATTAAAGACTCTGAGGTCTAAAGTCAACAGCACAAAGCACAATTGAGATAGACGTTAAGTGATGCTGTATTGTTAGTCAAGGCTGCAGTTAAACAGCTCCACTATGTAACTTAAACAAAACTAACCACCTACCAACCCGCCCCTGCATTTACTCAGTGTGGTTAGCCGTGGTTTTCCTTTACTGTTGGTCTTTCTTTTTTCTTTTCCCCTGTGACACATGCAATGGGTACATATACGTTGTGGTCTGTTGTGAACAAGTTAGGTGTTTGCAAACAAGTGTGCCTCCTCTGCATTAAACTATGCTGCAAGGATAAAGAATGTAGTTCAAGGTGTTCAAGGTGATATAAGACGGATTTCTTGAGGATTCAGGCAAAAATGTGAATTTGCAGAAAAAAAGTGTTTCTTTGGACTAAATCACATAGTGAGCTGTAGCACTCCATGATATTATTATACACCAATCAGGCTTAATATCATAACAGGTGCATAATGTTGATCATCTCCGCATCACGGCACCTGTTAGTGGGTGGGATATATTACATCCATACTGGCAATGGAAGAACAGGCACGTGCAGAGGGGGCGGCAACGGGCTTGAGCACCCGCCCCTTTCCTGATGGGTGCCCAAAGTGCCCTTTGTTGAGGCAATCGGTTTTTTTTTAATTTTGGGAGTTTTTTTTTTTAATGTGTGTGTGCATGTGGAGTCCTGTCTGTGCCCCTCAACAATAATATTTAACTATTAATCACATTTTTGCTAAATAAAAGGATCTGGCTTGCATCAGTCACATGATCACCATTAACCAATTGATCACGAAAAGTGACGGCAGAACGCGCTGGTTACGAGTCCCGAACGAGCTCACAAAGAGCACAGCGCAGTATTTTTTGCGGTCCGGAGCTGTAGGAGAAACACAAATTAACTCAGAGACACAGACTGATGCGACAAAACCAGTAAGTAGCTGTACAGCGCACACTGTAGTCTAAAGCACACAGGAGTATTAGCTTATCACGTACACGTTGGTAAGCTGCCCTCCAGCACTATCAGCAGCAGGAGCAGCAGCAACCCCTCAACAGCAACATTGTACCCATCACGTAAAACATAGGCTACGTTTGCTTTGCCTGACAACAGTGATATAGTATGATGCGATCCCATACTAGATTCTTGGTGAATGTGTGTTGTTGTTATTCACCCTGGTTCAATGTGCCCCTTTTTAACTTTGAGCACCCGCCCCTATAAACGTCTCTGCACGGCCCTGTGGAAGAAGGTGACCTGGTCTGACTCTTTTCTTTCACGGTGTTGAGCAATGTTCTGCTGGGAAAACTTAGGTCCATGTGAATGTTACTTTGACACGTTCCACCTACTTAATCATTGTTGCAGACCCTTTCCTGGAAACGACATTTCCTGATTGCTGTGGCTTCTTTCAGCAGAGCCTTCCCGCAATCTGCCACAAAGCAGAAATGGTTCAGGAAGAGCACAACAGTGAGTCTGAAGTGTTGGCCCCCAAATCCCCCAGATCTCAATCCACTTGAGCAACTGTGGGCAGTGCTGGACAAATCATTCTGATCCATGGAAGCCCCACCTCATAGCTTACAGGACTTCAGTTACCATCTTGGTGCAGGTGCCACAGAACACCTTCAGGAGTCTAGAGGAGTCTTTGGCTCAATGGATCAGGGCTGTTTTGATTGTTTTGACGTAGTTTTGAAGTTGGCCGTTTTAAAAACACACAGGAGGTTGTTTGAATATGTGAATAGGAACATTTTTACAGTTTCCTTTTTAACATCCTTGCTATGATAACTGAAGCGTATCTGACGTCAATAGAATGTCTGTTAAAAATCGAACAGCATTTGGTGCACCTGTGGTGGCAGAATGCAATGGTTGATTAATCATTTTGGTGTTAATGACTTAGATGTCGGCTATTTGTTTAGTAGTTGTCAGTCACGGTACTACTGTGGCTGTGATTTCTGATTCCGGGGGTCTTGAAAGCCGGTTTGGGCTGGGCTTGATGTATTCTCTGCAACACAATAACAAAATAAAAGCATTAGCCATTACTGTATGTACCTTTTAATCATGGCTTTTGTTTCACAATGCTTTTGTTTAGTTTCTTTGGAACAGAAGCGGCTGATGATTGTAGCGTGGTGATCAGCACAGGTTCTGGGCTCAATGCCAGGCTCGGGCCTGTGTGTGTGTGTGTGTGTGTGTGTGTGTGTGTGTGTGTGTGTGTGTGTGTGTGTTCTCTGTTTAGTGAATTTAAACTGGCTGTAACTTTGAATTGTTGTCTGTCTCAATGTGCTAGCCCTGCGACAGACTGACAACTATTACAGTTAGCATGATTTTGTATTTTCCAATTACTTTTTATTTTTATTTCATATTGGGTTTTTTTTAGTTCAGTTTAGTTTCAGTTAATTTCCAGGGTGGATATTCTAGTTTCTACTTTACTTTATTGTTTGAAAATGATTAGGTTGGGGTTTTGGTTTTAGTTTTTGTTTTTATTAGTTTCGGTATCAGTTTTAGTTTATTTTTTTTTTATTTTTTCAAATATTACTATATAGAAGTTTTATGTCAGAGGAAAAAATTAGTCAAGTACAGGTATTACAAAAAAGACATGCATTCTTACAAACAGTTGACTCACAGACTTGTAGACATCCTGAGTCTCAATAATCAAGCCTAGCAGTGCCTCATCAGGCAAGTTGGAAATATGTTTTACTAAATTAACAGATACTAAAGTTAAGGATATTTCCCTTATATTTTTATTTTAGTTTAGTCAGTTTTCAAAGTCCACAGTTTTTTTCAGTTATTTTTTTTATGTTTTTTTCAAAACTGTAGAGTGCGGGCCATTGAACCATTTTCCTTCCTGGATGGATTCTCATTTAAATATCTGAAGTGCTTTCTTCCGGTATTTACAGCAGGTAAAATAAATAGTGAACATGTCAAACAGTTTTCTAAGTAAATATGTTTCGGTAACTACATCAACATCCGTATCAGCATACAACACTGGCACGCTTCATATAACTGAAGGAAGGATGAAAGAAAAAATGCATCTGCTGCCAGGATGCTGATGATGAAACGAGGGTGGACGTTTCCTCAAGACTGGTGATCCCGAACACACAGCCAAGGAGGTTTCAGAGGAATAACATAAAGCTGCTAAAATGATCCAGCCAATCAGCTGACCTGAATCCAAATGAAATTCTATAGAAAGAACTAAAGGTCAGAGTTCACGGAAGGGGTCCACTGAACCATTAGGACTGTTTGTGTGGAAGAATTGGGACAAAATGACACCTAGGCAATGTATGTGACTAGTTTGTCTTTATGTAAGAGGCATTTTGAAGCTGTAGTCACCAACAAGGCTTTTGTACAAAGTATTGAATAGATTTTTGTAAGCGTGTTAAATACTTTTCCCCATGATTACACATAATGTGTGGATTGGATGGGTTTTTTGTCGATAGCACCTTTACAAATATAGTTACTGAGAAAACTGGTGACGTGTTCAATACTTGTTTACCCGTTGTATCTCAGTGATATGGTGAAATTTGTTACAGCAAAAAATGAAAACAACTGCAAGAAGGAAGAAAAAACTTTAATGTAGTTCTTCAAAAGAAAGAACAATTAACAAAGGAACAGAGGCAGTATCAGACTATCAGTAACATGGTATTTTGATGTTATTCGTAATAACTGCTGACTACCTCAGTGACTTGGTAAAGGTTCTTATAATAAGAAATGACAGCGACAGTACCAACAGGAAACTTTTTCACAAGAAAAAAGTGGCAGCACCTGCACTGCCTGGCAGTCATATACAAACTTTTACCATTTCCTGAAAGTGTATTTAAATAAACAAATAACCAACAACTAGGCAATGGATGTGACATTTTATTCAAAGTGTTTTTCTCTCCAAACAGGCAGGCTGGCGTTTCACTTACATAAAGCAGAACTTATATTTTTCAGTTAAGGTCCCTTCTTCCTCAAGCAGCATATCTAACAAACAATCAGCTTTTGTAGTGCAATGTTGTCCTTATATTGTTTTCAGCACTCCTATTTTGGTCCTCACTTACATGGAAAATGTTAAAACCAGTTCAGATCAACTGTTTTTGGTCCTACCAGTGTTACAGTGATTTTATTGTTAAGTAGTTAATATAATTTGAAAACACACTGACACTTAAACACAGATGTAAACTTTAAAAAGTCCTTTTAAAAGTGTCTTTTTATAAATATGCATTGATACAAAAATAACGTAAAAATAGACTCTTTCTTGAATCCCATTACAGTGGCTGCCCTGTCAGCAGGCTTCATACTGTACAAGAGGAACTCTGAACCACGTGCACAGACGACAGCAGATGCTCCATCAGGATACGTACAGTAGTGACTAAACGGCACACACGCCTTGAAGTCTGAGAGATCCACACAGAACAACAGGTCCTGCTTTGTTTTTAGCTCGGCTTTTTAGATGTTCATAGTCAATTCTGCACAGTCCAGACCTCCAGGTCTTGTACAATAAAGTCCTCATTTGTGGAGAGAGGTGCATTGTGAAAAGTCGGACTGGAAAAGCTTGAACCGCGGTACAGATCAGCATCCAGCCACAGGGCAAAGCCACTCCTAAAGACAGAGAAAACAATAGCACTTTAATATCAGATCTTTGAAAACTCATTGATAGGAAAATAAATAAATAACTGTATAACTTACCCGCCTCCACCGAGCTGCAATGAATCCCAGTTTCCACTCACAAAGTACGAGTTCACCCCACTCCACTTGTATACCTAGATAACAAAGACATAAAAACATCTTAAACTCAGTGCAGATTTCTACAATAAGTGAAATTATTTCATGACAAAAGCATCCTGTAAATAGACTAGAGGTAAAACATTAACAACAGTTCAACTCTTACCTGGAAGTCGGGATTGAAGCTGAACAAGAAGGTTTCTCCTGTACCGTAGCAGTATTTACTGACTCTGAATGGATCTGAAGAAAAAGCCCCAAACACCTGAAAATACACCAAGACACCAGTTTGTTAAAGGAGATGCTGGTAATGGAGGAAGCAGTTTAATTTTCTTGGTACAGAAAATGGAGACTAAGGAGCAGGATACAAACCTTTTTGTGCATGTCTTTGACCACCAGCAGCACAGGGCTGTCCACCTCAGCCATGTTCCTGTACAGAGTCTTCAGGCTGCTCCCATGGATGGCTGTGCTGTAGACCAGCTGCCACTGATAACCATAGGTCCTTGCTGGCATGTGAGCAGCAAGCTGTTTAACAAAGGAGTTACTCATCAAATCATGTCCTGACAAAACTAATGCGTCATTTCATCTAAAATCAACACAGTTCTGCTGCTTGACTGTCTACAATTTGCATAAAGATTTTATGGTGTGAGTATGACTTCCGGGCAGAGCTGCCACTTATGTCATAAATAATCATTGCTGTGAAAATTTAGCTGCAAGTTGGAGATTGTGAAACAGAAAATCTTCTAAAATGGAGGATTTGAGATGGAATCACTCTAATGATAATTTTAAAGTTTTTCAGGAGAAAAACCATTAATTGCTGTGATCCACATATATATATATATATACACACATGTGTGTTACTTACTTTTTCTAGGTGATAGTCATCTAGCAGATGACTCTGGTCAGTGAGGACAGGGAGATCATCATCGACTTCCAGCTGGTACTCGGGCTCTTCTGCCTCAGAGGCGTCTGAGCTGCACAGACTCTGGCAGCGTTTGGACTCTTTCACTGTGATGATCTGAAGGAGGCAAGCAGAAAAAGTGTCATCATGTTACACCGCTATTCACTGCTCTCCTTTTTTGTTATTTGGGAAATTTTTTAATGCATTACATATATAAGTTTACTTAAGTAGTAAAGGTTGTAATTCATTTAAACCACAAACAACAGACCTACTGTATAGCAAGAAACTGCAATGCATGGTGACAGAAAACATTTCCTAACAAGAATACATTCAGCAGAGTAATCTTACCTCAACATAAGGCTCCATACAGTCACTGGCAATGTAAAGCACCTTAATATTTTCTGCCAGCCGCTTCATAGCTCCTGATTTCTCTGTCAAGCGCTGCTCTCTGCTGTACCACATGTCTGCTAACCAAACTGCCATGAAGGCAGTTCTTATATACTCTGGGTTACTTTCCCTTTCTACGTCTGCAGCCTTATTGGTCAGGCATTTGAGTAGATGTCTGCTGATTGGTCAGCTCTGACAGTGAACAGTTTCTTTTCTCACTAAATAGGAAGCTGAAGCCACGTTCTGGGATCTAGAGGGAAAAGGATGTCCATATATAGACCCTACAGCCTCAGGGATAACCGCCAAGCTCTCTGATTGCACTTACTGTAAGTTACTGAGGAGGGCTTGCTGTGTAAAAATGCCTGAGTGTAAGAGAGCTTGAGAGTATAAACTTTGGAAGACCTTTGTTTATTATTTCCACATTTAGCTGAGTGGGTTGGTGTAAATCTTACTTCCCAGCTTTTAAAGGTGTGGTTGAAAAGCGGTCGAGGTGGTCAACTTTGCATTGCAAAAGGTGCAAAAGTCATTTCAAGAGGCTCAAAAGTAATTGTACAAACGAACATCACACTGAATCTAATTATTTTTTATAAATACTTGGATGAAAATCCTTTACAGTCAATAACTGCCTGATTGTTCTGAGTCTTTGATTCAGTGTTTTTCTCTGTTCAAGTTTTGGTTCATGTAAATATATTCTGATGAGTCTTAGTTTGCTTAGTGTTTCTATTTTCTTTGTGTATTTTCCTTTTTATAATTAGCCTCAAGCTCTTAGTTCCTGCTCAAAGTTTTGTTTACATTTTGTATTTTATGCCTCCCTTGTGTTTCTCCTTCAGTGTCTTTTTCTGTTGTTCTCATGTTCTTGCTTTACTTTCGTAGTTTTTTTCTAATTTGTGTCTCACGTTTGCTTTTACTTGCTTGCTCATTGGTTACACCTGCTTTGTTTATCCACCTGTTCCTCTTTTCCTAATCAGCCTTGGTTTATTTAAACCCTCAGTTTTTGTATTCAACTGAAAAACTTTTTTGATAGATTATCTTAAAAAAATTTAACTAAGTATTGTATATCAAAGAAACATGATGCATTATTGTTTCATTATTCTTTTTTTTTATCTTCTGTCCCTTGAGGTGGACATTAGGTCTTGTCTTATCACAGAATGATATGCTGGCTGAGTCAGGTAGAAGGAATTTTACTCGGAAGTGTGGAAGTGGACTCACACTTAGAGCTGGCAGGAGATGAGGTGGAAGAGGGCCAGATATCAAAGCAAGAAGGTGAGAGTTCAGATGAAGGACATACCAGGCAAGGGCGTAGATTTGGTTTTGGCATTGGTGGGGACGGGTGTTTCAACCACCGAACCCCGCCTCTTTTCTTTTTTTTTTTTTTTCTCCTTTTCGTCTTTTGCTTCTTGATAAAAAGGACAAATATACTTGCCTACATATGCTATTCTACATGCTATTAAAACATGTAAAATTACAATTCATAGTTTTATATGTGAATTATATAATGTTAAATTACTATTAAACAAATGACTGACTAAGTATTTCAGACTTTAGTTTACTTCAGCCATATTCCACATAAATCAGGTATCATACAAAAATAAAAATAGCTTCAAATACAGTCAAGACAATAAAAGAATATGACTTTAAGGACTTAAATGTGGGATGGAGCGATTTCGCAGGTCTTTCCTCCCACTGCTGTCAGACTCCACAACAAAGACTTTTGCAGCTGATCAAACACACATAAGACGTTGTAAGTTGTATTTTTACTCAGGTGTATATAACATTTGTATTCTATTTTTATCCTAATGTATATTTTATTCTATTTTATTCTATTCTTTACAGTTGTGTACAGTATATTATTCTTATTGTATTCTAATTTTTGCTATATAACTTTGCACTGTCCACTTTCTGCTGTGACAAAATGAAAGGTAATCTTATCTTAACACGATTACTTCAGTTATAGTACACCAACTTCTCTTATACATTAGCACTAAGAGAACACTAAATGAACTGGTGGTTTTGTCCATAAAACTCATCTAAGATGACCACAAAATTATTATTCTGTGCTTGATGTGCCTCACCTTTGGCCCTGGCTTTTCCCCTCTGACTGCACTAGGACATATTGATAAAATAACACATTGATTCGTGCCATATAAAAAGTGAGACAATTCAGATTCTTTGTCAAATCTACACTAATCAATCAATTTACATCAGCAGTTAAACAATTGTAGTGCAAACTGCACTACAATAAGTGGTATGGAATATTTGCAAAATCATGACTACCTCATGATATTTTGTCTCAAAAATTAACCCTATGAATATGTCAGTGCCACTAGGATGAAATTATTGTGTCACCAACATTTTAACGTAGAGACATATAATTCTAACAGCCTCTTTAAACTAATATCCTGGCTTGCTCGAGGCTGCCGTTTTTCTTACAGTTTCAATCAAAATTAGACATGTTGCTCTGAGACTGGGAGAACTAATAGAGCTGCTTGTTGTGCAGTTAGTGTCCAAAACACGTAATTCATGGTTGCATACAATTTTAGACTGATGTGGGCCAAAGCCTAGCATAGCCTGTAACGTTATTATGACGGACACATTTCATGAGTGAACTTGGCTTTAAGTGACTTACAGGTTTCTTTGAAAATACTTTCTTATATGCACGTTCTTCCTCGTTGCTGCCATCCTCCTCTCCTCCTCGCAGCGCAGGTTTGCCGCTGCTGAAACTAAACAGAGCTCCCTGAAAAGCTCAGCCAATCACATTGGCCATATTTGTCACATGAGGTCGGACCCAGTAGAGAACGTAATTTAACTCTTTCTGCACCGCTGGGTGACTGAGACGCTGACAGATCGATTTTTTTCTTTCTATTTTTTTTTTTTACAAGAAGCGATCAAATTATTGGTGGGGACAATTCAATAATCGCTGGATATTGGTGGGGACGTGTCCCCTCCGTCCATGCCAAATCGACGCCCTTGATACCAGGTTTTGAGCAGCCTGATCAGAGGCAAAATGATAACACCGGAAGTCCATTATGGACAAGAAATATTGTATACACTAGGGCTGTGAAGTTGTGGGATTTTTTTTTCAGCTGCCATACTGGACGCCTGCCTGTGAGGGGAAAAGGGGATTTCCTATCCATGGCAGCCTGCAACATGCATTCTGTTTAAGAGTTCTCACACAGGAGAATATGTTGAAAATGTGAGGTAGTAAGTTGTCGAGTCGCAAATTTTGAAAGATTCTCCAAGCACCGCCCAGGTTAGAAGAAAGTTGATTTCCGCGTCCAAATTCCAGTATAATCTAGTATTTTATCAACTCTACAAATGTCAATATTGCCCCAATTATCGATGGAATATGTTTCTCAATAATTTCTCCCAATCAGTTGTCAGTTTGCACTTTGTTTCGTTTTTAATTTCCGACACTTGTGTTACACAACTTTCCAAGCACTATTCCCAGCAGCCATCATTTTTAATTGACAGTTTTTTTTTTTTTTGAACTTTTATTGCCAAAAATAACAAGGCAATTCACATCGACAACATGACCTGAGACCAAATCTGCAGTATATAATGGTGAGGGTAATTCAAAAACTTTAAAAGGAAAAACATATATACACATGTACATACATACATACATACATATCAATACCTACATACCTAAGCACAGATGTAACAGGGTTAAGGCTTGAGTGTCCTTTCAAGATAATTTATAATTAGCCTCCATTTTTTCTCAAAGGTTGGCACTTTTAATTGTAGTTGAGCTGTTATCCGTTCCATCGTATAGACATGTCTAGTTTTCAGAAGCCACTGGGCAGCTGTGGGCGTTTCTGGTTTGAGCCAGTGAATTGTTATCATTTTTCTTGCAGTCATGAGGAGGAGATGCAGGAGAAAGTGCTGCTCATAGGAAAACCATCAGGAAAGATATCCAACAAAAGATCAGAGGATCCATTGGGAGGTTGACTGACAATATGTTTTGTATAATGTTCTTAACATCCATCCAGTACTGTTGTATGTAAACACAGTCCCAAAAGATATGCGTCTGGTCCCCCACAAACCCACACCCTCTCCAACATTTATCACAGACACTACTTTTGGATAGAAAGGTTTTCAGTGGAGTCCTAAAAAATCTTAATTTAACCTTCCAGTCGAATTCCTTCCACATTTGACTACCCACCCTCTGTGGCAGCTACAGCAGACACTCTCCCATGTGACATCATCCAAAATTATATTGAGTTCCATTTCCCATTGTTGTTTTATATGATAGGTATTATCAGACATATCAACCAGCAGTGTCTGGTAAATTAAAGACACTTGGTTTTTCAATGTACCCGACTTTTCAAGCAGTTTTATAAAATGGTTTTCCAACCCAGTTGGTTCTCTTCTAATATTGTCCCAATCTTTGTGCTTTGTAATGTAGTCCCTTAACTGTAAGTATCTATAATGGTCCCCTGGGGATAAAGCATATTTAGCCCTTAACTGGGCAAAACTTTTAAGAGTAGTCTTTTCAAACAGCTGATTGACTGTAATCAAACCTTTCTCCGCCCACCTCTCAAAACTCCGATCTGACAATGATGGAAGGAACTCAATATTTCCATTTATGGAATCGCTCGAGACATGGTCAGATTCCTTTTAACATTTTTAACACTTTGTTCCAAATCCTAACAGTGTGCTTGACCCATGGGTTAGTTATTTTAATTTTTTTCCATGATTGTGGGTTGAGAAATGGGAGACTCCGAAGAGAGATACCTGGTAATGAATACTCTTCCATAGATACCCACTGCATTTCTGGATCATGAATAATCCAGGCTGCCATTGATTTTAATTGAGCTGCCCAATAGTACATTCTGAAGTTAGGCAACTTGAGGCCCCTTTTTCTTTTCCAGACATTAACATTTTGAGTCTGACCCTTGGTCGTTTATTCTGCCAGATAAATTTAGATGTAATACTTTCTAATAATTTGAATGCAGACTGTGGAATCAAAATGGGTAGGTTCTGAAATAGGAATAATAGGCGTGGAAGAATATTCATCCTTATACATTCAATCCTCCCCATAAAAGTGAGTGGGAGTAGGTTCCATCTGTCCAAGTCCCCTAATCTCCCCGAATAACCGGTCATAATTGAGTGCGAGTAACTGATTGGTTTTGGGAGTACACTACCCCAAGTATCTGAAGCCCTGTTTGGAGTGTCTAAAAGACACAAGATGATCCAGCTGTGTGGGCCAGTTGCCAACAATCATTAACGCCTCAGATTTATTTGTATTTATTTTGTAACCTGACACTGTACCATAATCTTCAAGGTTGCTCAGAAGGGCCGGGACAGAGGTGACCGGATTCTCTAAAAATAGCAGAATATCATCTGCGAAAAGTGACAACTTATGTTGTGTATTGGTTTCATCTCTAATCCCTTGTATAAAAGGGTTAGATCTGATCAGTTCAGCTAACGGTTCAATACTAAGAGCAAATAAGGACGGCGATAGCACTTCACCCTGTCTAGTGCCACGGCCTAGAGAGAAAAAGTCAGAGCAGTGCCCATTAACCCTTACCCGAGACTTGGGATTTTTATAGAGTGTTTGGACGCATGAGATAAAAGTCTCATTGAAGCCCATGTGCCTGAGAGTCTGTTGCAGGAAGTCCCAATCTACCCGGTCAAAGGCCTTTTCCGCATCCAAGCTCAAGAACATTGATGAGGTGTCCTTTCCTGTGCCATAATCTGAAGATTGAGGGCCCTTCTAACATTATCTGAACCTTGCCTATGGGAAATAAAACCTGTTTGGTCCGGTTTCACTAGTTTTTTATATGTTTTGGATTCTATTTGCAATGATGGCTGTAAGAATTTTTAAATCAACGCAGCAGGCTGATAGGGCGATAAGACATGCATAAAGTCGGGTCCTTGCTTTCTTTGTGAATGACACTAATAATAGCTTCAGACCATGACCGGGGATCACCTTTAAATAATGCATAATTATAAACTTTGCATAACAATGGTGTTAGCTCTTTTTCAAAAGACTTGTAATACTCCCCTGGCAGGCCATCCACTCCGGAGATTTGTTGTTTTCAGTTTTCCAATACTGTTTTTTATTTCTTCACTGGTGATTGGATTTGTTATTAATTCCGCTTCTTCCTGAGACAGTTTACTAAGATTGATCGGGTTAAGAAATTGTTCAATCTTTTCAATTTTATTTGGGACATTTTCTTCTTTATATAATTCCTGATAATACAGAGAAAATGCTTTTGCAACTTCCTTAGGTTGGCACACAATTTTTCCGGAGTTTGGACATTTGATTTTATGAACAACCCTACTGGATTGCTCTTTACGCAGCTGAAATGCCAGCAGTCGGCTTGCCCGATTGCCGTACTGGTAGTACTTTTGATTAGCAAAGCGTAGTTGTCCCTCCGCCTTATCGCTAGTAAATCATCCAACTTTTGCCTCTGCTCTTTCAATGAGTTCAAAGTCCCAGTGTCCTTAGTTACCTGATAGACTTTTTCTAATTTCTTAATTTTGTTTTCTAGTTCTGTTTGTTCTGTTAGTCTCTCTTTTTCAGTCTTGATGAAACTGCTATAATATTACCTCTCAAATAACTTTTGGCACTCTCCCACAAGATTGAAGGAGACACCTCATTATTATCATTGAATTGAATATATTCAGACAGACTCTTTTGAAGATCTTGTCTTGTTGTTTCATTATTCAAGATAGATACATTGGCTCTCCAATATTTAAAATGATTGTTTGATTCATTCTTAATTCCAGACAAACCGGGCGTGATCAGAGATAGTGATTGCTTCTATGCTACACTGTCTAGCCCTATAAAGGTCCGTCCTGGGCATTAAAAACATGTCTATCCTTGAATGGCTGCGATGTACATGTGAATAAAAAGTAAAATCTTTTTTCTCGGGGTGCAACTGGCGCCACACATCCACTAGGCCCAGTTCCTTAATCATTGTATTTAAACTACAAGATTTTTTGGATTTGGGGCCATTGTGTGCCGGGAGTCTCATCGACAGCTGCTTTCAAAGTACAGTTGAAATCACCTCCCACCAAGATCATTCCTTCAGATTTTTCTGCTATTAATGATGCAATATTCTTGAAGAATTGTGGACAGTCCTCGTTTGGTGCATATAAGTTTAGTAAAGTAATTTTAGGCCCCTACAGAGCCAATCACCATTACATAGCGCCCTCCCTATCCGCAAACGTTTTTTTTTCATGGTGGAAATATGTTGACCGCTAACAAGAATTGCAACTCCTCTCTTTCTCCCATCCTGATAAGTAGAGCTATATTGTTGTTCAACCCACTCTCCTCAACTTCCTATGTTCCTTTTCAGAGAGGTGAGTCTCCTGGAGCATTGCTATGGAGCACTTAAAGTTTTCAGTTGGTTCAGTACCTTTTTCCTTTTAATTGGACTATTCAAACCCTTTATGTTATTAATTGACAGTTTTATGGCCAAAACTATAAACATCAAACCGACCACAGAACAAAAACAATTAATCCAACTTTGTCGGGTTTGCTGCCAGGGATAGGCTAGTATAAAAGTTAAGCGTTGAGGAAGGGTTAACAAGGTTTGTTTGCTATATTTCTTAAAGAAGTGTGGTTCACAAATTTCTGGCAGCAAAGACGGGCAGAGAGGCTCCCAGGTGCATCTTTAGCAGGACCAAGTTTATTTAAATCTATGTTTGGACTTGTCACCGTGGGCCATAACACCATCAAAGGTTACTTATTAATCCTAATCACTACATTTCAAACAGTAATAATCAACACGTGCTTGTACAACAAGTGGCACAAGCTTCATTAATATAATTGTGGATAATATTTGACCTAAATACATGGCTCTTGTGATTCGATCGTGTAGGTTAAATGCTTATCACAGTGATTCCATTATATAAAACACTCCAGTGTAGGTGTATACGAGTATATATGATTATATAGTATATATATGAGTATATGTCCAGTGTATACAGGTATATATGTCATGAAAAAAACACAACGAAGTCCAGCTTTCGACTATGAAGGACACTCAAAAGTTTTGTTTTGGAAGGGGTAAAATTACTGTTTTTATTTTTTATTTTTTTGTATACACGATGTGTGTTTTCATAAATGTGTTGGCGTTCCCTGTATTTAGGGTCAAAAGCTTCGTCCAGCACTATGACTGGGCTGAAATATTGGGGGTTGACGTAGTAGCGCAAAGGGATTTGCAGCATGCTTACACATCACACTTGGTAATCATTAGAAGGATATTCTCTGGGCCAAGGGAGCCCAAACAAATGTCCTGAACTAGATATTAGAATCAGTAATATTAAATAATCAAGGCTAGGCAGGGGGTGTTTTTGTGTCTGTCTTTCTGATTCCAGGAAAAAGGAGCAGATAGGAGGTCAACAAGTAGCAGACGTGAATGGAGAGGATTTGTAAGGAGACAGCAGGACTGTATAATAATCATTTGCTATTGTCGCAGTATAAAAACTGCATGAGGGCCATCCTTTGTGTGAAGACAGATGCTTGATTTCACACAGACGTCCAGCGCTGTAAATTGTAATTTCAACTGCCAAAGGAAATTAAATCCTTTAAGCGACAGATATTTCTCCTGTACTTCCTTATGAAAAAAATTGAACACAACAAACTGGTGACAACGATGAGATGTTTTCAGTTGGAAAGGAGAAAAGGACAATTGGGAAGGCTCCTGACAGAGTTGCTGTCAGACGGTAGAACTCAAGAGACAACTGATTCTGGTCACGCTCACAGAAGCCCTTCAAAATAAAGGTAAGCAGAGCCTGTTTCTATCGAAATTTGCAAAATTGGATATATACCAAATTTAAATGTGAGCGGTGAGTTGTCGAAGTTGTCTCAGTCAAATTGATAAAGTGTTTATATGATATGATACATGTTTAATGCATAAAGTTGGAATTACAAGTTTAGGTTATGGTTAACAAGGAAATAGATAAATAAGGTCTTATTACAGTTAAGGAAATAGGTCAAAGGTTAAAATAAGCTTAAGATAAATAAAGTCTTATTACAGTTAAGGAAATAGGTCAAAGGTTAAATTAAGGATTAATATAAATAAGAAAATTACAAGCATGTAATGAAATGAAAATATAAGAAAAGAGGTTTATTTTGGTTACAAGGAAAAAATAAGTCAAAAGTCAAAACAAGGGTACGGTTAAGTTAAAAGTTAATATGTCAAAGGGCAGATTAAAACAGGTTAAACATTTAAACAGAGATTAAATAAGGATAAGGAAATAATAGACTAAACTAGGAAATTAATCAAGAGTATGAATTAATGAGAAATGTAACCAGTTTGAATTAGGTCAAAGGTTAAGTTTTAACCTTTTGTTAGCGGGTTAAATTAGATAAAATAAAGGTGAATAACAGGATTAAAACCGGTTGCAAATCGCAAGGCGATTGTTATCAAACGTCCTGTGTGTGTGTGTGTGTGTGTGTGTGTGTGTGTGTGTGTGTGTGTGTGTGTGTGTGTGTGTGTGTGTGTGTGTGTGTGTGTGTGAGTGAGTGAGAGAGAGAGAGAGCTCTCAGTGTAGTTTTCTGCTAAGGGAGAGTTTTATGTTGTTTTATGTTCATTTTACATTCTGATTCTTCTATTGATTTGCCATCAGCTGTTATCAGTTAATACCTTTAGAAGTTAACTGATAATTGCTTTTGTATTCTGAGTTTCCTTTGAGCTGATTTCTGATATCAGTAAACAGGTATAGAATTAACTGGTATTTGTTTATATTTGTCTCTGCACTTTGATCATTGTAATTGATTTTGTTATCAGTTGCGATCAGTTAACAGCTATCGAGTTAACTACTAATTGGTTTTGTATTCTGATTCTCTCTTAAATTGATCTCTGATATCAGGAAACAGCTAAAAAGTTAACTGATTTTTGTTTTTGTGCCTGTTTTGGAATATTGTTTGGTTTAATTGATTTTTTTTATCAGTCAGTAATCAACTGACAGCAATAGATTTAACTGTATTTGTTTCTGATCCATGCATTTGATCGTGACATTGATTTCTGTTATCGGTTGATGACGGTTAGCACTCTTAGGGTTAACTGCTATTTGTTCTTGCATCTGATCTTTGTATCTTGATCTTTTAATCGAGCTATCAGTTAACACTTTTAGGGTAATTGCTATTTTTTTCTGATCTTTGCAGTTGATCTTAGTAACTGAGCAGCTGATCTTAGATTAATTTGTTATTGACTGATGACAAGTTAATAGTCTTGGGGTTGGTTGTTTCGCTTTTACATTTGATCTAAGCTTGATCTTATAATTGATTTTTGTCAGACTGATAACCGTTAACAGTTTTAAAATGAACTGCTATTCTGTTTATGCCATATGATTTTCTTTGATTGACTCTTATCTGTTTAATATATGGTTAATTAAGTGAGTCAATTCCTTAAATTGAAGTATTGATAGAGATTCATTTTAAGTTAATTCCGAAAGTTGAATCTTGACATATTTGATCCAACTTTTATTAGTTTAATATAATATGTGTTTGCTTTTGAATTATTTACCAGCTGGTTGAGCAGCTATGATTTTGCTTGCTTAGAATCATTAAGTTTGCAGTTTTATTTCACAGTTACTTTTGGTCAAGTTGAAGTCTGCCGTTTCGGGAAAAGAAAAAGCATTGCGTTGTCATTGTTTCAAAAAAAGGTTGATTGTCTAATTCTGAGTAATTAGTGAAGTTGAATTTGTTTGTGGTTTCAATGAATACAAGAAAAACGTATTGAAGAGAAATAATAATTAGACCTGGGAGTAAAGGGGTCCTTATTCCTAGAAGATACCCAAAACAAAAAAAAGATAAAACATAAAACTTAAAAAGAAAAAGGGATAGAAACTTGAAAGTAAATTATAAAAATAAAAATAGAATTTAAATAAAACCATAATGGCGGGCATTGCTATTTCACCTGGAATGGAGAATTTGGGTCAATTAAAAATATGTCATGCTGGATGTTATAGAAGATAAGAAAGTAAGATGTACAATGAAGAAGAAATTGAACAAGAGATGGGATCTGGAAAAAGGAAGGCTATATATCATCTTGTCTTGGGGAGCCCATACCCAGGAGTGCAACCATATTCCAAATAGAGAAATAAACTAATGAAGAATATGACCAAGCATGCTCAGAATGGAAGGAAGAAATTAGGAGGCTCCAAGAGGAAGGAAATGGACAAAAAACGAGGGCACATGATAAAAATGACACGGAGGATGAAACTGACTATCAAGAATTACCTGCACCTATCAGCAGAGGTAGCCGTGTCCACTGGACTAGACTGGAGGCAAAGAAGCAACATCAGTTCATATGACAACAACAGAAGAACCAATTTATCTCAAAGATAGAGAAGGACTGGTGAGAGCATTACTACCTTTATCTGCTGGAACAGCAGCATGGATTTCGACTGTTGAAGACAACACAGCAGGAGAGACACTTGCCATTGGAGAATTTCATGCCTTGCTTTTTCGAACAGAAGGGGTAAACAGTGCACGGAGACTCTTGGAACTAATTGGGATTAGATCTGTGAAAAAAGTGCGAAACAGTTCAACACAAAGCCCTTTATAGTGACAGTCCCGGTTTCAAAGTGCTTGTGAATCTCCTTGATTGTTTGTTCCCACATACCCTTTCTCCAGACCCTGTTTGCTCACGATTGTCATGGAAAGGTTCTCTGCACTGAAATCTACACACAGAAAATACAGGTAAGTTTTCCACACAAGTAAATGAAGCAACCCAATAAGCACCAGAGCAGGGGTTTTGGTAACTGTTACTCATTTAACATTCCCGCAAAGACTGAATCTCAGCCAATCCCTTAAGTAGTGGCTTTGAGAGGAATCAGGAAGGCATGAACCTGGCATGAGTCCCACTAAGACACAAAAAACCGGCACACACACACAGCAATGGTAGAGAGGCAAGGTAGCGAACAAGGACAAGGAAAACAGAGAAATATGGCAAGATAGCACGGAGAGGATAGACAGACACACGATGTAGAGGTCTCAAAAACTCACAAAAACTCATGAATCAAATATGATACACTTGGTGTTACAAGGCTGCGTCAACACCCCAAATGATAGCAAGACAGTGAACTGAATGACTGGAATAATTGGACTTTCTTTGTTTTTTAGCTTATGTTAAAGTAACAGTAACCTTTCTTTGGTTTTGGCCCACAGTTGTGAAAAACAGCCGCCTCCCTCTGTATCACTCTGTGTCACCTTTTTCCTTTCCACAGACAACCCACAACTTCTTTTTATCCTTGGTTGCTTGAAACTATTTTGATGTTGCTGGAAACGAGATGATATCTCCCACAAATATACAGAATAATGTTGTTGTTTTTTCTTTTTCTTGTCTCAGGATTTTTATTTTGATTGCTGCTGAAGAGTGCAGGTCATTGAGCAGTATCATCTCAAACCTGTGAAGCTTCAAAATGCACGAAAACTTTTGGATGGATGACTTTTCTTGAATAAGTGAACTGTTTAATGTCTGGGAGACTGCGGGTTTTGAGAAGTATGTATTTTTAACATTGCGAGTATTTCTCAATATTTCTCTATTCTTTCATAGTATTACACAGAAACACGGCTGAAAACCTTGCTTGAAACGTAAATTACCCAGATGTGACTGTGTGGCATTCTCACCTTGTTTCTCGTAACGCGTGCTTCTTATTAAATACCTTGCTGATGTAACATGTAGTGAAAAATGACACCTCTACTCAGTTTCAACAGGAAACATAAACCTTTAATGTGATTTCACAAGAAAAAAGTGGCAGCACCAGCACTGCCTGGCAGTCATAGTAAAACTTTCACCATTTCCTGAACAGTGTATTTTAAAAGGCAGATAATAAACAACTGGGCATGTGTGTGTATTTCATGTTTTAGTCGAAGTATTTTTCTCTCCAAATAGACAAGCTGGTGCTTCATTTACAAAAAACGCCATTTTTCATTTTACACTTGAGTTCCCTTCTTCCTCAAGCAGCACATCTAGCTTATCCAGCAGCTGTTGTAGTGCATTGTGGTCCTTTTATTATTTTCAACTAGTTTGGTCCTTACTCGCAGCCACAGATTTAAATGGAAAACATTAAAACCAGTTAAAATTGTTTGTCCTAACAGTGTTATAGTGATTTTAACAATAACTGGTTAATATAATTTGACAACACATACTCACTTAAACAAAGATGCAAACTGTAAAAAAAATATTTTTATAAATATGCATTGATATAAAAATAAAAAAATAAACGTTTTCTTGAACCCTGAATGTCATTACAGTAGCTGTAGACGTTTCATTCAACGCTGTTTTTTTAAAACCCGCTAATGCTCCATCTGCACATCTGAGTGACTAAACGGCACACATGCCTTGAAGTCTGAGAGATCCACACAGAACAACAGGTCCTGCTTTGTTTTTAGCTCGGCTTTTTAGATGTTCATAGTCAATTCTGCACAGTCCAGACCTCCAGGTCTTGTACAATAAAGTCCTCATTTGTGGAGAGAGGTGCATTGTGAAAAGTCGGACTGGAAAAGCTTGAACCGCGGTACAGATCAGCATCCAGCCACAGGGCAAAGCCACTCCTAAAGACAGAGAAAACAATAGCACTTTAATATCAGATCTTTGAAAACTCATTGATAGAACAATAAATAAATAACTGTATAACTTACCCGCCTCCACCGAGATGCAGTGAATCCCAGTTTCCACTCACAAAGTACGAGTTCACCCCACTCCACTTGTATACCTAGATAACAAAGACATAAAAACATCTTAAACTCTGTGCAGATTTCTACAATAAGTGAAATTATTTCATGAAAAATCATCCTGTAAATAGACTAGAGGTAAAACATTAACAACAGTTCAACTCTTACCTGGAAGTCGGGATTGAAGCTGAACAAGAAGGTTTCTCCGGTACCGTAGCAGTATTTACTGACTCTGAATGGATCTGAAGAAAAAGCCCCAAACACCTGAAAATACACCAAGACACCAGTTTGTTAAAGGAGATGCTGGTAATGGAGGAAGCAGTTTAATTTTCTTGGTACAGAAAATGGAGACTAAGGAGCAGGATACAAACCTTTTTGTGCATGTCTTTGACCACCAGCAGCACAGGGCTGTCCACCTCAGCCATGTTCCTGTACAGAGTCTTCAGGCTGCTCCCATGGATGGCTGTGCTGTAGACCAGCTGCCATTGATAACCATAGGTCCTTGCTGGCATGTGAGCAGCAAGCTGTTTGACAAAGGAGTTACTCATCAAATCATGTCCTGACAAAACTAATGCGTCATTTCATCTAAAATCAACACGGTTCTGCTGCTTGACTGTCTACAATTTGCATAAAATTTTACATTGTGAGCACAACGTCCGGGCAGAGCTGCCACTTATGTCATAAATAATCATTGAAATTATTTTGAAATGAAATCATTGTGAAATTTTAGCTGTAAATTTGGAGATGGTGAAACAGAAAATCTTCTAAACACTTGGATGATTTGAGATGAATTACCCTAATCACAATTTTCTCAGTTCTTCAGGAGTTCAACTTTTGATAGTTGTGATCCACACACACATATATACACATGTGTGTTACTTACTTTTTCTAGGTGATAGTCATCTAGCAGATGACTCTGGTCAGTGAGGACAGGGAGATCATCATCGACTTCCAGCTGGTACTCGGGCTCTTCTGCCTCAGAGGCGTCTGAGCTGCACAGACTCTGGCAGCGTTTGGACTCTTTCACTGTGATGATCTGAAGGAGGCAAGCAGAAAAAGTGGCATCATGTTACACCGCTATTCACTGCTCTCCTTTTTTGTTATTTGGAAAGTTTTTACTGCATTGCATATATAAGTTTAATGGCCTCAAGTACAAAGGTTGTAATTCATGTAAAAACTGAGTACATAAACCACAAACAACAGACCTACTGTATGGCAAGAAACTGCAATGCATGGTGACAGAAAACATTTGAACCTCCACAGTAACCTCACTGCACTTCCTAACAAGAATACATTCAGCAGAGTAATCTTACCTCAACATAAGGCTCCATACAGTCACTGGCAATGTAAAGCACCTTAATATTTTCTGCCAGCCGCTTCATAGCTCCTGATTTCTCTGTCAAGCGCTGCTCTCTGCTGTACCACATGTCTGCTAACCAAACTGCCATGAAGGCAGTTCTTATATGAGTGACTTTCCCTTTCTGTCTGCAGCCTTATTGGTCAGACATTTGAGTAGATGTCTGCTGATTGGTCAGCTCTGACAGTGAACCGTTTATTTTCTCACTAAACAGGAAAGTGAAGTCTGGTTCTGGGATGTAGAGGGAAAGAGGATGTCCATATATAGACCCTACACGCTCAGGGATAACCACCAAGCTCTGTGATTGCACTTACTGTAAGTTACTGAGGAGGGCTTGCTGTGTAAAAATGCCTGAGTGTAAGAGAGCTTGAGAATATATACTTTGGAAGACCTTTGTTTATTATTTCCATGAAAAAATTATTCAATAACAAAACTGTTTATAATTTTGCATCTGTATACCACCAGAGTGAATTTTTAAATCCAAGAGTCATTATGTACATCAGCAAAAAAGAAAAAAAAAACTGTAAAAAGTGGTAGGATTTCAGCAACTTGGGTGCAAGAAAAAAAAACAATAAAATGTTTTAAATTTGCCATCATGTAAAAATACGGTAAATTCATGTGCTTTTAATAGGATAATAACTTTAGGATAAATAGATTTTTATATTTAAAAAATTTATTTGCATGTGTAAAATCAGTGAAATTACCTAATAATTTTGTCCAATACTGTTGTAATGCAATTAATGAGGCTTAAAATTTCAGGAAAGTACTTTTATTAATTGGATTTTACTATGTGATTTTATGTCAGAAATCTTGTACTTTTATTCCATGTTTACTGTAATATTATCGTCAGGTTCAGTGCAAGAACAGGATGCAAATGCACGACTTTCCAGTTAGCAATAGTGAGTTTACAGTGAAATAGAGAACAATAAAGTGAACCGTTTGCAAAGGCGTAGCTTCCTATGTGGTACTCCTGACTCCTGCACAGTGCTCGTGGTCCATGGCGTGAAAGGTGAAACTCCAACACTTGATAATTCCAAACAGCTCCGCTCCCGTGACACACTCCTTTCCAGGTTCCTATGAAGAAAAAACATGATGATCAATTTGGGGTACTCAAAGACACAATCAAAAGACAGGTTCACGTCAGAGTCAGGGCTGTACTATGTCACTCAACGATCCAGCGTCGAATGAAGCTCAGCCACACTGTTAAGGGGTGAGCCATTCATGCAAATAATCAGCAGCAGCCGATTGACCACAGGTGTGGCTGGCTTCAGCACGGGAATTCCTTCTGGTCTGATGTTTGCCCATAAACTGGCATGCTGGACACACACACACAGACATAAACACAGAAGAAGCAGGGCACCGGGACATGGAAAAACATACCAAAACATAACACATGGGCCAGTCGACTGACGAGGACAAATATGATATACATTTTAAAAAATGTCAAAAAAAATTGTCGCTAAACTAGCAAATGGGTTTGGAATTATATGAGTTAACTTTTTATTTTTGATTATATCAGCTGTAAGATGGCTTTTTCAAACACAAAGTAAATGGATTTACCATTTTAAAAATATCCAGAAAATGTTATTGTATTTGCAAAATACTGTTAATCATATTGCAGTACATACTGATGGATATGAAAATTAAAAGTCTTAATATACAGTAGCATCACTTTGTATAATACGGCAATAATACTGCTGTAATACAACATTACTACATTCCATTTTTGTTTATTTGTCCTTAAAAACATTTTTAAATTAAAAAAAATCTACTCCTGCAGTAAGACAACTTTATAACTTTGTATATGTTATATAGGTTCAGTGTGACGCACAATAAAGTAAGTAAAATTTTATTTGTATAGCACATTTCAAGATAAAAATCACAAAGTCCTTCACAGAAGCTAAAACATAAAAACAAAAATTAACCAAAAGCAAGTTTTAAAAGATGAGTTTTTAGCTGATTTGTAAAGAAGACCACTGAGTCTACAGATCTCAAGCTCAAAGGAAAAGAGTTCCAGAGTCTGGGGGCCACAGTTCCTCTGTCACCTTTCGATTTCAGCCTTGTGTGCTGGACAACCAACATTCCCTGATCACATGATCTCAGGGACCTGCTGGGGAAGTGATAAAAACAGGAGCAAACCAGAGATTTAACATGCACATCCAAAGTCAGAGTTGAGTCAAAAGTTACACCAAGATTCCTGATAGAAGATTTGCCAAATGTAGCAAGAGGACCTAAATTTTCCATAACCTTGGGCAAACGTTTATGAGGAGCACATACAAGGACTTTGGTTTTCTCCTCATTAAGTTAAAGAAAGTTGTCAGCCATCCAACCTCTGATAGAGTCTATGCACCTATGCAACATCTGTAACTTGGAAACATCTTGGGGCTTAAAGGAGATATACAACTGAATTTCATCTGCATAGCAGTGATAAGAAATGTCCTTAAAAGTGCTCAGAAGGTGCTGAAGAGGGAGTAAATACAACAAAAACAGTAAAGGCCCCAATACAGTACCTTGTGGCACAGAATATGCAAAAGAAGTAGAAGAAGACATTAGAGATAGCCAAAGAAAAGGATCGTTCACACAAATAAGATGCGAACCAATCAAAGCAGACCCAGATATACCCACCCAGTGTCTCAGCCTATCTAGCAAAATGTGATGGCTGACAGTATCAAAGGCATAGGTCAGGTCCAACATCAGCAGAACAGAGCATTCCCCTGCATCACATCTCATCAAGGTGTCACTGGAGACTCAAAGAAGTACAGTTTCAGTAAAGTGAGCTGTACGAAAGCCAGATTGGAATTTATCCAGAATGCTGTAGTCATCCAGAACAGCTATGAGCTGGTTAGCCACAACCGTTTCTAAAGTCTTAGTGATGAATGGTAGTTTTGAAATTGGTCTATAACTGCTAAGAAGAGAAGTGTCAAGCTTGTTTTTTTAAACTGTGGGTGAATGACAGCATGCTTACAGTAAACAGGGACCTGACCAGAAACCAAAGAAGTATTGATAATTGTAAGCACACAGGGGCCGATAGACCGAAAGACATTTTTAAACAAAGATCCAACTAAAATATAAGGAGAACAAAAGGATGCTTTCATCGAATTAACTAAGAATTAACAAGCTCAGGTGAGGACACAGGTAAAAATCTTTCTAAAATAACAGGCCTAGCTTGAGTTGGAGCTGACAGCAGAGACACAGAAGTAGAGATACTGTTCCTCACATTACTAACTTTTTCAACAAAGAAAGAAGGAAAAAGTTTTACAATCTTCATTCGATGAAATTGGGACAACAGGTGGAGCAGGAGCAACAATATCACTAACAGTGTCAAATAGTACCTTGGGGTTACCTCTGCTCTTTGAAACCAAGTCTGAGAAATAGGCAGCCCTCGCATCTCGAATTGAAGTGTTAAATAAAATGAAAAGGTCCTTTAAATGAAGGAGATGAAGATGTAAATGAGTTTTCCTCCATAATTACTCAACTTTAACGCTTTAAACACAGAATGCTGTCAATTATCCAGGTGGATGACTTTAAAACAGGAGCTAGTCTGGTTTTGACAGGACAAATATTGTCTAAAATATAAAGACAATGATTAGTAAAAAGATTTGTTAGTAAATCAACATCGCTATAGGAAGGTAGATAGGCTATTACTCCTTCATGATTACAAGGCAGTCTGGGCAATGAGCTATCAGAACTTTTTCTGTAATTTCACAGATGTATTGTTTACAAATGAAGCCCAAACAGATTTCTTTCATAATGTTTCATAATTTATGCAGTAAAACTGAGACATGCTGTTGAAATTGCACTTCTTTTCTTATATTCATATATCACAGGGATCGACTGTGTAGCTAAACTTATTTCCACTGACAAAAAGGGGATTTTTACTGGTCTGGCCTACTTAAGATCAAAGTGCGCTCTATGTGGCGGCTGATTTAAAATGAGTTTGACATCCCTGATCTCGGCTGAGCTAAGATCAGGTTGCTGAAAACAAAAGAAGAAATGGAAAACCAACATCTGGCAGTTAAGATTGCTTATGTGAAATAAGTCCGAATAACACGGAAAGACTGATATGGGACTATTATGTCATCGACTGAGATAACTTTGCTAAACATAGAGAATCATAAGTGGGTATGTGAACACTGACGTCTGACATCAACACCACAGCTGATAAAACAGACTTGATAAGGGAGACTTTTAAAATATTAGCTAATGTTCCAGTAATGATGATAATACACACTTTGGTTAATTTTTGCCCACAGATCTGAAAAACAGTTCCTCCCTCTGAGCCAAGTGTGGATTTTACCTTTTTTTCAACAGTCAAACCACAATATCTCTTCCTTTCTCTGTTGCTTGAAACTATTTTGATGTTGCTGGAAATGAGATTAAAATTCCCATTAAAAGTATATTGTACTACAAAACTGTACAAAATGTTTTGGATTGATAAGCTTTCTTAAGTATCTGAAGTTTTTTATATCTGTGAGACTACAAGTTTGATTTATATTTTAAACATGCATTTAGGCTTCTTCAGTTGGAAATATTGGTTTTATTCATTCATAATATTGCATGAAAGCTCAGCTTCTGATTAGAATAAGGAAATCACCTAAAAATGACACACAAGGTTTAGTCCCTTCGTATTCCTCATAACAACTAACTCAGTGATGTGGTGAAAGTGCTTATAGTGAAAAATGACACCTCTACTCGAGTATAACAGGAAACACAAACTTTTAATGTGATTTCACAAGAAGAAAGTGGCAGTGCCAGCACTGCCTGACAGTCATACACAAATTTTTGCCACTTCCTGAATAGCATATTTAAATACACAGATGATAAACATCTGTCTATTTGACGTCAAATCCATGTGTTTGACGTTTTATTCAAAGTGTTTTTCACAGGCTGGTTGCTTCATTTACATAAAGCAGAACTTCCATTTTTCAGTTAAGGTCCCTTCTTACTCAAGCAGTACATCTAGCAGACAATCAGCTTTTGTAGTGCAATGTTGTCCTTATTATTTTCAGCGCTCCTATTTTGGTCCTCACTTACATGGAAAATGTTAAAACCAGATCAGCTGTTTTTGGTCCTACCAGTGTTACAGTGATTTTACTATTAAATACTTAATTTAATATGACAACACATTGACACTTCAACAAAGATGCAAACTGTAAAAAATCCTTTTAAAATCATCTTTTTATAAATATGCATTGATGTAAAAATAAAATAAAAATAGATTCTTTCTTAAATCTTGAATCTCATTACTGCAGCTACAAACTTTTCATTCAATGCTGCTCTCTTTAATCAGAGAGAAAGTCTAGGAGGTCTTTGCGCTTCAGGTGCCAGTTACTGACTGGGCTTAGCACAGAGGTGCTGGTGAGCAGCCAGTAGCTGAAGTGGCATGACCCTGAACTACACGATTTCAGCAAGGCACTCATCTTCAATAGGCACAGCTCCAGCAGGCAGAATGCCCGAGAGCCCCGTCAGCAGGCTTCATACTGTACAAGAGGAACTCTGAACCACGTGCACAGACGACAGCAGATGCTCCATCAGGATACGTACAGTAGTGACTAAACGGCACACACGCCTTGAAGTGTGGGAGCTCCACACAGAACAACAGGTCCTGCTTTGTTTTTAGCTCGGCTTTTTAGATGTTCACAGTCAATTCTGCACAGTCCAGACCTCCAGGTCTTGTACAATAAAGTCCTCATTTGTGGAGAGAGGTGCATTGTGAAAAGTCGGACTGGAAAAGCTTGAACCGCGGTACAGATCAGCATCCAGCCACAGGGCAAAGCCACTCCTAAAGACAGAGAAAACAATAGCACGTTAATATCAGATCTTTGAAAACTCATTGATAGGAAAATAAATAAATAAATAACTGTATAACTTACCCGCCTCCACCGAGCTGCAATGAATCCCAGTTTCCACTCACAAAGTACGAGTTCACCCCACTCCACTTGTATACCTAGATAACAAAGACATAAAAGCATCTTAAACTCTGTGCAGATTTCTACAATAAGTGAAATTATTTCATGACAAAATCATCCTGTAAATAGACTAGAGGTAAAACATTAACAACAGTTCAACTCTTACCTGGAAGTCGGGATTGAAGCTGAACAAGAAGGTTTCTCCGGTACCGTAGCAGTATTTACTGACTCTGAATGGATCTGAAGAAAAAGCCCCAAACACCTGCAAATACACCAAGACACCAGTTTGTTAAAGGAGATGCTGGTAATGGAGGAAGCAGTTTAATTTTCTTGGTACAGAAAATGGAGACTAAGGAGCAGGATACAAACCTTTTTGTGCATGTCTTTGACCACCAGCAGCACAGGGCTGTCCACCTCAGCCATGTTCCTGTACAGAGTCTTCAGGCTGCTCCCATGGATGGCTGTGCTGTAGACCAGCTGCCATTGATAACCATGGGTCCTTGCTGGCATGTGAGCAGCAAGCTGTTTGACAAAGGAGTTACTCATTAGATTATGTCCTGACAGACTAATAAGAATTTTCTCAATACTTTCAGAGAAAAACCTCTGACGGTTGTGATCAAATGTCCAGCTAGTTTAATGTGAAAGTTAGTTTTACTAACTTTTTCCAGGTGGTGCTCATCTAGCAGATGGCTGTGGTCGCTGAGGACAGGGAGAACATCGAGGTAACTGGGCTCTTCTGCCTCAGAGTCATCTGAGCTGCACAGACTCTGGCGGCGTTTGGAGTCTTTCACAGTGATGATCTGTGAGGCAAGCAGAAAATTGCAAAGATATATTCAGTGTCATGAAAAAAATTCACTCCCTGCTTACTGTCACAGTACTACTCACTGCTGTCGCATTTTTGCTATTCAAGAAAAGTTTAAAGACCTTGCATATTAAAAGTTTTGATTTATTTAAAACTGAACACAAGTACAACGATAACTGAACTACTGGATGGCAACAAAGCAACAAAGCACGGTGACAGAAAAACATTTGAACCTCCACAGTAACCTCACTACACCTCCTAACATATATATGAATACATTCAGCAGAATATCTTACCTCAACATAAGGCTCCATACAGTCACTGGCAATATAAAGCACCTTAATATTTTCTGGTAGGCGCTTCATAGCTCCTGATTTCTCTGTCAAGCGCTGCTTTCTGCTGTACCACATGTCTGCTAACCAAACTGCCATCCAGCAGCTCTTTTATATACACTGGGTTACTTTCCCTTTCAATGTCTGAAGTCTTAGCAGACGTACGCTCATTGGTCAGCTCTGATAGTGAACAGTTTCTTTTCTCACTAAACAGGAAAACGAAATCTCGGTTAGGTTTGTAGAAGGAAAGAGGATGTCCATATATAGACAGAGGGCATTCCCACAGCCTCGCTTTTAATGTTTAACAATAACTGCCAACAAATTTGTCAGGCCACCACCCATTATGAGGTTTATGCCACAGCCGCACTAAATTAACAGTATTGGTAATTAACAAAATCATGTTTTATGTTTCTGTAATTGTTAACCTACCAGTATGTGCAAATGAATAATGCATAATATGAATATTATGCATATTTTTTAAAGCTAAAGTATAACTATCCATGAATATTCAAATTCAAAAATATTTGGGTTTTCTTGTTTTAATGAAAGGTGGTTTTAAAACATTTTAAAGCACCGTTAGAACGCCTGAGCATCAGAGAGCTGACTCTTGGAGAGTTCTGCAGGGTGTGTGTTTAGCCTTTGAGATATACTAATGCGTGTTTTTGTGTAAATCTTACCTCCCACTTTTTAGCGGCGGTGTTGATGGGCTTGCTGAGGATCTTATTGATCGCTGCGATGTCCTTCTCCACAACCAGAATGTGGTTCTGATTTTTGTCTTTGATGACATAATGCGGTTTCCACTGGTTGTCGCCTTTGTGGCAGACCTCTGGTGACCACTGCGCAAAGAATGTGTAGAGGTGGTCAACCCTGTAAAAATTAAAGTGATAAAATTTAGGGGTTTTTTTTAGGTTACTAGTATACTTATATAGCTGTAGATAGTTGACTTCTTATACCTTAGATAAAGTGTTTAAAGGGTTCCTGAGATCAAGTAAAATGCTAAGAAGCA
The DNA here is from genome assembly GCF_013358895.1 of Oreochromis aureus. Lineage (NCBI taxonomy): Eukaryota > Metazoa > Chordata > Actinopteri > Cichliformes > Cichlidae > Oreochromis > Oreochromis aureus. Next base: position 11,090,006 of record NC_052952.1, read on the forward strand.
CAATGGCATAGCAATATCAGAAAACTAAATAGTTACTCATACTGAATAGCAACACAGGCTACATTTTCTCCATTTTCCATGAAGTTAAAATATAATAACAACTAAAGAAAAGCCTCTGCAATCTAAGATGTACCTGGAAATAAACTGCAGAAAAGTTAAAGTTGTTTTAAACGTTTTGAGCAATACTCATCTTGGAGTTAATCCAGGAACATGTGTGGGAATGAGAAATCACTATTCCCACCTGTCCATGTTGGAGTCTGCTTTGTCTACAGTTTCAATCAGTTATGATTGGCAGTTTAGAAATCCCCTCTAGTCTCTTCCATCCTTCTCTGGTTTACCATGCCAGACTCTTTGCTGCAAGCCAGCAAACTCTTGAAATGAAATCTCAGTGACTCAATGACTAAGACTGCTTCCTTTGGTTAAATGTATGTCACAATGTACGCATCCAACATAACGAACACTCAGCGTTTTCACATGACAGTTTCTTTTTGCATGCACTTGAAATCTGACGTGCAATCAAAATCTTTTGCGTTTCTGCAGTTTTAAGTGCACGTTTACTTCTTTGAATTAGCTGAAACAAACTAAAGCTGTGTCTGATTCAAATGCAGTTAGCACCACCATAATCACCCAGCACCCAGCATAACAATGCTCATAGATCTACTGATTTGTTCTACTTACTCTCCAACGCTATATGCAACTCCCATGGCTGAATGGAGATGAATGTCCAGATAAAAATCTCTTAAAGAAGCAGTCAGGACTAGACCGTTTACTCTCAGTGCTGATGAAGCGTTTGAACTGTGAGTCTCTGCCATTCCCGCTTTTTATATGAGCAGGACAACTGCTGAGCCAAGCTCCAGCGAACATTAACCCTCCCTCTCCCTCTTCACACAGCTTACACGGGCTGCACGTATTCATGCAGGGATTACACAACAGCGCCTGAAAGCCAAAGCTAGTGATACATTAGCTTGACCTGCTTTGCAGCTCTACCATTAAGGTTAGCTGGAGCACAGCTGAATTCTGGTGAATGACACCACTATTGCACTTTTCAGTCCAATACATTCATCTTACAGCTACACTTCATGAGAGCTTCGCAGATGAAGATTTTAAAGAACTAGTGCAAAATGATCCAAAACATTAAAATGAATCATGCATAGCAAAGTTAACACCAGATACTGAAAAGCTCCTTATGTGTAAATGCATCAGTAAAACAGTCAAATAATATATAAGATATTATGTATAAGAAATTATATATAAGAATATGACAGTGAACAAGGACTTTCTTGCAGCTGGCTCGCTCAGGTTTCCTTTGAACAATATAAAAGGGAAAATGGTCAACAGCTTGGCATCAAATCAGGAAGGATGAGGCCATAAAGGAAGGTGGTCTGTAGAAAACACCGAGTTAGAACAGGGTTATTGGGGTTACGCTACCTCAGTACATTTTTATATTGAATGACTTGATGATTGCAATGACATACATCTGCCTGCACCTATGATTTGAGACGGGGGTTTTTTTATCTTATCCTTCCCATTTCTTATAAGACTGGTATAAAGTCTTGACAAAAAGGACCTCAACTGTAGTACTGACCATTTAGAAAAGATGAGTTTTCAGTGCTGACCATTTAGATTAACAAACAAATGTTTCAAGGGCCCCAAATGATCTGAACATGCTGAGCTGTTGATTCAGTAATCCTATTTGTTCAGAGCTGAGTTGAGCTTGTACTTTCCAAATAACTTCACTTTCTTGACCAGATTTTTCCACAATTTTCTTCAGCAATAATGACATAGGTTTGTTCATGTTCAGCCAAAGAGGTCAGAAGATTACAATGGGTACATTCTGGGGTCAGCAATCAGCCTTGATATTCTTACACAAAACCAATAGCACGAAAGAGATAAAAATTCAGTGTCAGTGTCCACTGTGATTGATTAGTAAACACAGATCAATAAACATAGATTTACCCAGATATGAGCATATACAGTAAATGCACGTGCAAACAAGCAGATGCATGCACTTATTGTCAAAAACACACAACTGATGCATTCATCAGTCAGGAATGTCAGCTTGACACGTGTGCACACACCTGCAGGAACACTTCTACCTCCTGCACGCTCCTGAATATCGCTTGTTATAATCGACTCGAAAGAGGAACTTTTTTTTTTTTTTTTTTAATGTGAGGTTCATAATGTCCCCGATGATGCTGACATCGTGCTTTAAATGTAGTTCTCCTGTGCTGACTGAAACGTGCATGTTTAGGACAGTTAACGTGCAAGAAACTAGTCTTGCACAGTGGGATAATGGAGTGATAGGGTTCATCACAGTTGAAAACAGCTGTCCGTGTGCACAGCCCATCCTGAGATCCTATAAAGACGAGGTTTGGATTTTCAGAAGAAAGAACACGTTGGCCTTGGCAATACTGTCTAGAACATTTCTTGCTCCGCCTCTTCTTCAACCCTGTCTGTTCCCTGCACGATTCCAGTCAGACATACAAAAAACCACACACACAAAAAAAAATCCTACTGAGTCCAAATCACACGCATGCACACGCCTCACACACAAGGACACAAACACCATAAAACATCCTGGCACGCATGCCCGTACGAACTATTTCCTCAATCCGGCAAGAGGAGTGTAGGATTTAAATGATTTTAGTGATTTGTACTAGCTGTAGAAGTTTTTTTGGTTTTTGGTGAAGACTAGACGACAAAAAAGTTGTATGAGCCGGGGGGGTGGGGGTCCTCCGTGGTCTGGTTACCAGCACCGACCTTTGCAGTGAGCAGCTTCGGTTACGTGCAGCCCGTGTTTTTCACCCGCTCTGAGCACAAAAGAAAAGAAAAGTTTATTGAAGTTCGGCAAACACACCTGTGTGCATTTCCGATAATTCCTTCACAATAAAAGCATCAAGCTGGATCACCATTTCAAAGCTTTTAACTTGAAGCAAGAAAAGCCGGAAATGTCTCGTTTGCATTCACAATAGTGCTGAGAAGTAAACAGTCCACAGCAAAATGTCTTGAAGGTACAAAGACGGGAGGAGACAGTAGGGAGTTTGTTGCACAACACGGGCACGTGCTGACCGTGACCGACCGGTTTTTCCAGCACGAGCAACATTAGAGTGATGATGGGTGTAAAAAAAACACTGAGCACGATTTTTCATGTAGATTGCACTGTACACAGTATTATATTAAAGTATAGTATGCATAGAGATATGTGAAGTGAAATTCAAGTGCATGTAGGCTAAATGTTAAAAGGCCGCTTTATGAGTTTACCTAAAATAAAAGTACTCATGCAGAACAGCCAGTTTCACTAGTTCACCGGTTGTTGTTCATGAGAAGTGATAGGGGAAAGCCCATCACGCCCCTAAATTAAAATACAGTTTTGTCAAATGATCTGTGCAGATGAGTGAAAAAGACATATATTCGCCAGACCAAAGGTAGCTTTCAATGAAATGGGCCTCATATATTAACTGTAAAGCATGATGAGGAAATGGTCAGTTTGCAGTCACTGACTTAACGATTCAATTAATCTATTCAGAGATCTCAGGATAACTAAATAGTATCAAAAAAGATGAAGGAAATCCTTTTTAAAAATCCCATTAAACCTTTGAGGGAAAACCCTTAAACACTCTGGCACAGAGACGTTATTCATGGGCCAGTTTTCAGTTTGTGTTATGCTTATAAGTCATTTCTGCCTAAGGGGGTGATGTTGTTTACTACCAATGGTGTACTTAACCTTTCCCACAAAATACACTGATACTCATCCAGACACGTTCAACAAGCTGGCAGTTTCATTTTCACATGACGTCATCACTAATTATACTTATTATTGTGTTTTTTGTAATGGTAGACAAAGTATTTGTGGTTTGGCAATAGAGCAGCAGCTATTGGGCAATGCTAAGAAAATGCAAAAAGCACACTCATCTTCATCAGTACTTTTATAGAGCAATACTTTTAAATACTTAATAGTTTTTTTGTATTTATATGCAGAAGGACTCACACGCACAACAGTGTGTCAGTGCTGTAAAATGTTACGCTTTTGTGCTGGTGAGCACTTGTTATTACACAAGGGGCCATCTGAATACACCAACAATGGCAGTGAAGAAGAAGAAGACTGCAACACCGATATAATCAATGCACAGTTTGCAGAAGAACTGATTGATACATTATACATTCTTTGGAAAGAATTTGTCGTAAAAAAAAAAAACATCTACAAGTCACTGTAGTGGTTTTCTTTTCTTCAAAAACTAACAATAACATAAAAGGGACTGCTGACAGTTATCACTGTCGGGCCTAAAACAGTTATACAGAATGTAAAAATATGTTTTTGACAGTTTGTCATTACTTAAACCTAATATGTAACAACAATTTAGTCAGTCTTGCTAAAGAAAAAGTGAAGCTCTGTATGCGCGCAACTGAAGAAACTTGTTTTGAGTCTGTGCTGAAATCATATTCGATCAGGTCATATGTATATAAGAAAAATGCAGTGACCATAGTTTGAACTGTACATGAGGATTGATTTGATTCAGAAATCAGTTTAAGGGTCAGCAGCACACACTTCATGGTCATGAAGCGTGTTGTATACAGGATCTATGTCTGACATGTGTACTGTAGAGACATCCTGATTCATGTGTAGGTTGCGGGGAAATTTCGGCACAGAATTCATTTGTCAGTTTATTACAAAACTGATACAGCAGTGGTTTGTGTGTGGGTGAACAAGTAGGCAAGCCCACAGTGTGTCTGTGTGTAAGTGAGTTCATTGTGGAAAGCGTAGTGACAGTTTACGCACAGTTTTGGTGAAAGTGTGTGACTTCAGTCTGGTTTACCAACTAGACTATATATTGTACATTTTTATTACAATTGTAATACTTTTTAAGATTTTAATCCAATCTTCTCTATAAGTCTATGAATGATCAGGTTATTTACATTTTAACTACATTATACATGTTTTAGGGTTTACATTATTTTATCTTGTTCGGTCCATAGCTGGTTTCCTTTTTGTTTTAGAGTTTTTGATTTTCCTTTCCTCAAAATCTTCTTGCTGGTAACTTTGAGTATACATAACCAGATTAACACAATCATGCTTTTGTTCCCTTTTTTTTCTGCAGCAAATCTGATAGTTTACAAAAACTGGTTTGTACTAGTTCATAGACTGTTAGTCAGTGTGTTCATTGTGTGTTTCTGTCAGAAGCTACAATGTCAGCATATAATACAGTCCATACCTTTACCTTATAAACCTATGTGACTGTAAGACATCAATATTTCATCTCATACAACCCCTTAACCTACTCCAAGGGAAAGTGCTTGTTCAGCACTTTTAAGTAGCTGAGACATTTTACTTTTAACTGCATTTAATGACACTCTGATGTAACAGGCGATAAAGGACAGATTTAAGGCTGATGACAGTGTAATGGGTCTAGGTGTCCCAACTCAAGGTTAATCAGTGATGTTTCTATGAGTACAGCTTCCACTGACCTACATGCAAAACCACACTAATGGGCACAGAGGTTAAAAAAGGCTACAGTCTACAGCAACTGAGCACAATGAACAAAAAGAAACCAAAGTGAGATTTCCTCTGCAGTTGGGGCGTCAATGTCTGGGAAATGTTTGTGGTTAAAAAATGAAAGGAGAGAAAATATGCGTCATTTCTTGCTTACTTAAAGTCTAAAATTCAAGTGAATTGTCTTGCTGTTAATTTTACTTTTTAAAATATCAAAACAAACATTAGATGACGTGTTATAAAAAAGAAATCATATATATTGTTCATATATACCGTGCTTATACAACAAAACAACTGAGATATCAGTGAGAGTGGTTTTCTGTCTGAGCAGCTACTGTTGAAAAACCTGTTCTAACAGTTGTCAAACCACATCTTTATTGATGTATATCGAGGTGTCAAAATTCGTCATTAAGGGTCAACAGAAAGACCTTGATGTCATCTTTGTCGCACCCTTTGTTCTAAATTGTTTGGCGTCGTCGTGTGGCTTATTTCTAAAGACTTAGAGAGTATTTACATTTTACTTAGACATGCACAAGTGATCAGTTCCTCCATTATGTGCATAATGCCTGTGTGAATATGCAGAAACATTATGGATGCACACTCACAGCACTTTTCATTTTGTATCTCGTTAGAAATTCATTGCAAATAATCACTGAGGCAACTGTTGTTGTTTTTGGGACCTATATGAATTGAATTGAATTGAATTGAATTGAATTGAATTGAATTGAATTGAATTTCTATGTGCTGCCTGTGCTACAGTCTGCTAGAGTTCATTTCAAAGGTTGGCTCTTTTCCTGCATTCAGGCTAACAGGTTCTGGTGGCCTGCCAAAACCAATACTTACTTAGCAGAGTGAACATTTTTTGCACTTTAGACCAGATTGCACTTTACTTAGCAGAATCCAAGGCCACCTCTGTGCTCCCTGTCAATTTTTGCTGTCACAGTACAGTCTTCTACAGACAGCCATAAAAACTACACGCATCTTTCTACAAGTTAATGACCCAGTGGAAAAATGCTGCATCAGTTTACATTGTTAAGTGAGTTAGGTAATCTAAAGGGTTTTTTTTGTCTAAGTAACAGCTTCAATGTCGCAGAAGGCCAGGTACATTAATGACTAAAATGCAGTAGGAATAAAGTGCAGCATGGATATGTAAAGAACGTACTTGTTTAGTCATTTGCTCAGTAAAACAGTAATATGAAACTAGAACTACAGAGTCAACCTCTCAAATATAAAAGTTTAATAAGCAGGGCAATTGTGTTTTTAATTTGTTTAAACATTAAAAACATACTATACTATATTTAATATTAAAGTTTAAAGGTGTATGTCCTAGGGTTATGTGGTCTGGAATCTGTGTGGGTCTGTGACCTACTGTAACGCTGACTCAGAGCTGAACAAACTTTGGAAATTTATTCCTCTTTGTGTGGGGGACACACATCCCCCGTATCAGACTCGAAGTCAAAAGCCAGCTTCACTATCCTGCCAGCTCATTCTGCTCCACTATCACTGCACGCACTTCACATACAGTATTGGTGTTACTGCACTCAGTTTAAACTCACAAAAGCTTATCAGAGGAAAAGTGTGTCATTATGTGGAGTAAAAAAAAACAGCTGAGAAAGTCTTCTTGCATGCAAAAGTTCATTTTTGCATCATCCTTGCTTAAGTTCCAGTACTGCACAGTGCCTTTCCAGAAGTATGATGTGTTCATCCAGATGCATGATTGCAAATCAATATGTTTTGCCAGAAAAGTGAAAAGATACACCTCAAAAATTTTAAGCAAGAATGAAATATGCATGTTGAATCCAGCATCTAATAAAACTCTGTTTTGCTGGGATTCCTTTCAAACATATGTGAGACTGAAACTACTGGCAAATACTGGTCACCGTCCACTATGAAGCTGCTTTAGGGACACATCTATTCCCAGTAAATTCTTGCTGAACGAGGATTATTTTTCAGGCCACTGGAAGTTCCCAGCCTCTGAAAGCTGTTGCATAATTTCCTGTCTGGGAAATATTATTATTAAAAATAACTCTGAACATAATAGTCCCTAAATTTTTGTCTTTAAAAAAGGATGTGGAGTTCACAAGACAATGCTATTGTCATTTATCTTCAATAAATTTGTTGTTTAACTAAAATCCCCTATATAGAAGTTTTATCAAACAGTTTTATACATTTCATTATTTATATACACCGAGGAGGTATATTTTTAATAACAGTTAAACAATTAGGAAGCAATTATGAAATCTCTGCTCACTGCTAAGAACAGGGCCTACTTACCCAGAAACCAACTGAGATTATTACAAAGTGAACACAAGGAGAGACGCTGTTTCATAACTAAGCTCCGCATTTGGGGGTTTTCAATGGATTTGGTAAAGTACTGGCACCTATCTGAGAAGCAGTGGTGCTGGGAGCAGTAACACTGTTGTTTGAAAAGGTCAAGACGGATCTAAAATGTGTCTGCAATCAAATTACCATAAACTAACAAATGGAGAGATGGCTTTAAAATATATGTTTAAAATGAATCATCACTTACTTCATAACATAGATTCCTTGATTCAATGTCTGCAGATTCTATGTATTATAATCTAATGTTGTATATTCTAAAACTATTCCATGTTAGATGGTTTTCTTAGCAACAGCACAAAAACCTGTTCAGACCAATTATTGAAAAAAGTGCTGTTTTTTTGGTTTTTTTTACATGAAATAAAAAAATATCATTACTTTTTGTATTTTAAATAAATTTATTTCTTGGAAAAAGGTTTGTTTGATTATGATTATCAAAAATAACGGGGGTTATTGCTTTTGTAGTTTAAACAAATTCAGCACACATGAGATAAAAATAAGTCCTCTGCAGTGGGATATCAGCATCTAATGAGCAACAATAGCAAAAGCAAAGCTGAATTAGCTCCGATAATTTAACAAATTCAGGCTAAAGCTGTACCTTAATATGTACCATTATACACGGCTCATCAGTGTATGAAGATATGTGCTAAGCCGCTCATATTCTGTTTAGAAGCTCAATGAGGGCATCTACTGGGGAGATAAGTGATTCACATGGGGGAAAAAAACTTGCATCCATTTGGACGAGCAGCTGAGAAAACTGCAGCAAGGAAGTGATGCCATCATGTCAATATGGAGCAAAATCTTTGAGGAATTTTTCCAGAACCTTGCTGAATCTCTGCCATAAAGAATTGAGGCTGTTCTGAAGGAAAAACGCGGTGCAACCCATTATTAAGTGTAACTAATAAAGTGGCCAGAGGATGTATACAGTATGTGTATTATATGCATGTGTAATTAGCATTTCCTCTGGCAGAGTCCCTTGTGTCCACGCTTGACAAAAATCATAGCTTCAACTCTACCACCTCCAGCTTTCTGCCTTACGTATCTCTGTCAGTGCCACTTTCATTTTACGTCTTACTACTGTCTTGAAAATTGTCATTTCATTCTCTTCCTGTCGCATTTCATTCCTGACACCATATGCATAGGAAAAAGCATAATGTCAAAGTATATCAACTATTGTGTCGTACAGTAAAGTCACACTCATATGTAGTGTTCTGCTCTCAGTCTGAGAGCGTTTAAATGTTTGTGAGGTTTTGTGAACCACGGTGCCACCTTCTGGCAGTCAGTTGTAGTCACCCATGGCAGATCACGTGGTGTGACTAGCTAGTTCTGCTGTGGATTATTTTCTTCCACTTTTGCCTTGGAAACTATCTGTCCGTGAGTAAACTGAGTAACTGTGTTTTTAATCTTTTTAAGAGTGATATTTTAGTTCTGGTCAAATGTAACTGCAGCCAAAATAACTGATGTTTAGGTGTGAAGTAAATCTGTTTCCTTTTGTATTCAAGTCAAACCATTTGGTCTGTGCCAAGTGGAGAAACAGTGTTGTCAGTAATGATGTTTGCAATATGTTTATGCTTTTTTGCAGTTTTATAGTAAGATGATAATTACTTTTTGGGAGCTTCAGTAAAGTCAAGAAAAGTGCATAGTGTAAGCTCCTGTCAAACTATGAAGATGCAAACGCAGAGGACAGCATATTAGAATATTGTTCTGTGTAGTTAGCAGTGTTGGTCAAGTTACTTGAAAAAAATATTTAGTTACTAATTACAGATTACTTCTCCAAAAACTAATCCTGTTACTTTGTGGTTTACATATTTTCAAAAGTAATTAGTTACTTTATTGCTTAGTTACTTTTTTTAAAAAATGATACACAACCTGAATACATAATAAAGCAATAGACCTTTCAGCCCAGTTCTAGTTTTTTTCTGCATAATCCATCATATTAAATTGAATCAAATGAAAAAGTCTCTTCTGAAAACTTGCTTTATGAGTTTTAATCTGTTAACTTTATGCACATTGCATCAACTAAAATTTACATTATATGCAACAGTCTTTGACTTGAAGAAATTTGTTGAACATTTCTGCATATTCCAGCATATAAAATAAAATAATTTTTTTTCAAATTGATGCAAGTGTAACACAGCAAAAAATAAATAAAATGAAAGATTCAGCAGCACTAAGTCCTGTCGCTCTTAAATCTATTTTCATCTGTTTAGCAGGAATGGGGCAGGTGGAGGTTTCCCCGGTGCTGCAGCGGTCATGTCAGTGGGAGGATCCGGGGGTTTCTCTGTAAGTTTCACATTCCTGTGGCAGCATGCTAGGTCCTTGCTCAGACTTGAAGTTTAATTTTTCGCTGTAGAAAGCAGTTTTATTTCCGTATAGAGAATGTACAGCGGGCACTAATGTTTCTGTCACTTTTTACGGAATCAGACTCAAAGTAATGTAACTACTTCCAAGCTTAAATGCTGCATGGTCGTACTCTCTCCCGCACTCCATATAATCCATTCTTGATGAGCCACTCTGACTAACAAAATCGCGGTTTAGTGTGCTTACGGGAAAGTAACAGTAACCTAATGACCTTTTTTTTGCGATAGAAATCCCTTACTTTACTCGTTACCTGAAAAAGTAATCGGATTACAGTAATGCATTACTTGTAATGCGTTAATGCCCATCTCTGGAAGATAGCAATCCCGTGACCTGTGATATAAGACTGAGAACATGTGTTTCTACTTGTCTTCAAATAAAGGGTCCTTTCACTACTATCACTGATAGTGTGTGTGTCAGTGTGTGTGTCAGGGGCTGTGTTTCATGTTCTAAAGTGTGTGTTTGTGTCAGCTGTGTCTCATCTCTTCATCTCCAGGTCTCAGGTTTCCTGTTTTATTTTGAAGAGTCTAGTCCTTCCATGATTCAGTGTTTTTGTTTTACTTTTGTCACAGTTTGTTCATGAATAATCCCCAGGTATTTATCCTAATTATAGGTTTTATTTTCATCTGTCTTTTCCCTTGCTCCTTCCTGATTCATGTTCATGTTTTTGTCACAGTTTTCATGAATAATGTTAGTTTATCCCAGTATAGGTTTTAGTTTAGTTTTTCCCTTGTTTTATATTTATGATATTCAGCCACAATATCCGTATCTGCTTTTTGGGTCCAATTCTTATACACCCCAGTGAGCCCGGTCGTGACAGTGTGACTGGCTTTACTCCTTCATGCGTATTTGAAAAAGATTCAGAGATTGTCTTGGCTCACCGCCTGTATGTCTGGGTGTTGCCTGGTGGACGAGACGGTTGTCTCTCTGTGCCTTTGGGTCACGAATGGGTTCAGACAGTCATCTGTGCTTACGGTCATTCAAGAATCTCCTCAGTCTCATTGACACACCTCCTGTAGAGGAAGCAGAGTCTGGAGATGATCCCTCATTACTGCAGATGAGGCCAGTGAGGAAATTAAACAACCCCTTGGTGGCAGCGCCTGAGGGTTGGATGAGATTTGCCCTGAATTCCTTAAACAGGAATTACATTTTCCACATTTTATTGCTAATAATAATTTTATTGCTAACACAGCGAGCATGCTAACATTAAACTAGCCAAGAACCCAGAGTGATGTTAAAGCTGAGTGAATGCCGACCCCAACCCAGCAGCCAGGCCCAAATGTAATGTAACAAGTAGTAGTTTCTCCTTGGGGTAAATGAGTAGCATCCTGCATTACTTTTAAGAAAAGAGCCCTGTGTGGGAATAGCAAAAGGCATTTTGTGATCTACAACCTGCCTTTGAGTGACAGCCATGAGCTCCTGTGTGTATTACAAACAAGTCGTTCATAATACAAATAATAAGTGAGTTGATGAAATAGAGTATGAGCTGAGCATATGTAAAAACCGTCATTAAGATGAGGGAATAACACAAGTTAAATTCCACAGGTCTGAGGCATGCTTTTGACTGGTTCTACTGGAAAAACTATTTTTACTTCTCAATCCACAGAAATCTTTATAGGCAAGGATAGGACCAACAGTTTAACATGGAATAAATCATATGAAAAAGACACAGATTTGCTGGCTTCACTGGACCCAAGGTCATTTAGGATGGAAAAGGAAAAGTGGAAAACAGCCCTGATGGTCATTTCAGCAAGAGTGGTGAATCGAGTCGGGTTGAGGCCAATCCAGGAATCCATCCCAGACACAGGTAAAAGGAAGAGTTGAGAGCAGGGAGTCAGATGAGTGAATCTAAAACTGAGGTTGCCACCCTGGAGTTGTCTGGAGCACATGAGAGGATCTGCTTTCAAAACTACAGTGCTATGCAAAAGTCTTGAGCTACCTCTCATTTCTTTATATTTTGCTTCTCAAAGGAAAAGCCTCAGCGTTACAGAGGCACCGTGAAATCATCTTGACAGAGAATAGAACAAAAGGCAGCCAACATCCAAAGAAGAGCTTTAAATGTCCTTCAAGAAGAAGGAGGAACTATTCCTGATGACTACTTAAGGAAATTACAAGAAAGCTTTCCTAGGGTTCAGGATATGTTGAAGAATAAAGGTGGTCACACAAAATATTGACTTTTAATCTCGTTAGAACTTACAAACTCGGTTCTGTCTGAGTACTACGGCTTCCTCCTACAGCCCAGAGACATGCAGTTAGTGGGGTTAGGTTAACTGGTGATTTTAAAATGTCCATAAGTGTGAATGTAAGTGCAAATGGTTATGAAACACATATTCATGTCATTTAGTAACTGTCTTTCCAGTAATGATCAAATATTTTTCTCTTCCTGGAACCTTAAGGTAGAAAATAGAAGCAAGACTGCTTTTGTGGTATTCAATTAGGAACGTGTGCATGTGTGTGTGTGTGTGTGCATGTGTGGATGGGTGTGTGTGTGACAGAGAGGGAGAGAGAGAGAGAGAGAGATAATATATACTGAGGGAGAGAGACATATACTGAAGCAGCACTGTCACAGTGTCAGCTCATCCTTTGCTCAGGACTCAGGAGGACAGCCTCAGGAGACTCAAGCCACTATCTGCATGTTTATGATTTATTAGAGCAGAAAAGGTTAGACTTTTAATATTTGAAGTTATTTTTATTTATGCAAAAAAATTTTCATCATTGCTGAGTTCCTTAAAAATCAGAGTATTTTGATATGTAATGCCTTGATCATACTCCTTTGCGGACGCGGACTCAACAGCCCAGCAGGCATGAGCCCAGAAGCCGTGGTGCTGTGATTGTGTGTCATGGACCGTGGGTTTTGTGCCTTGAGATTTCTATTTTATACACAGCTTTATACACAGCAGCTATTTTCTGGTTGTTTTATTATGATAATAATATGTTTCTTAGGTTTAATCTTGTTGCCTTTTTGCAATTTAGTTTCTGCTGTGTGCTATATATATGTATTTATTTATATTTAAATTTATTTTTATATTTATATTTCTTTGAGTTTCAATTTATTATCTCCCCATGTTCTCTTGTATCATGTCATGACAAGTGTCCCTGTCTCTGTTAGGTGTTCCTTTGTCATGTTACTTCCTGTTTTATTTTGGTATCTATTGTCCTTTATGTCATGTATCTGATTTTACTTCCTTGTCTGGTTATTCCTGATTGGTTCCTCCTGTGTACCTGGCTGTCGCTTTCTTTCTGCTCCTCAGTGTTGTTCCCTTTGTTTTTGGTTTTACTTCTATGTATGTTACAATCAGTCCATATTAAACAAATAGCTTCTCGTTTGTTCCTGCCTCTGCCTCTTAGCTTCTTGCATTTAGGGTATCACCTTTGCTACATTCCAAAATATGACATTGTGTATGTTTTGCATGTCTTTGCCTACCGAGAGCCTTGCTCCTGTGCAGTCCTCCAAAATCTCAACTGCACAGCGCTATATGTGCAAGATGCTATGCTATTTTCATATGCTGGAACAGAGTGGGAAGATGTATACAGAAAAAACAACAAACTATCGATAATGATTGCATTTTTTTCATTGTTTCTAACACTCACTTTCACTTCAACTCATTGTATTTTACAACATCGCTCTTCTCTGTGGCTGCCTGATGGACCAACAATGTTTTCCCTTCTGTTGTTTGCTGTGCTCTGTGTCAGCAGTCTGGCAAAACGTAAGAAGTTAACTCTGCTAACTCTACTGACGCATTTGTTCATAAAACTTCACTTTAAAAAATTAAGTTTTGACTGTAATAGATTTTCCATTGTTTCCTGTTATTTACTTTTTTCTTGTCTAGCTACTTTTATCCACTACTCCTACTCTCGCGATGTTGGAGGTGGCAGTGGCAGCTCTTTTTCCACAGAAGGAGAGGGCAGGATAACAGCAATCCGGGTCTGGGAGATATATGGTGCCTACATCACAGGGTTAGTCTTCATTCTTGTTTATTTTATCTTAAATATTAGTTTGTGGCTTGAATAATACGTGACATTTCTATTTTGAGGCTATACCTACGTTTTTGAAACTGTAAAATTGTCATATTTGTTAGTATTTGTTTGCATACACAGTTAGACATACAATACTTGTTGCATTCTTGCAGGTTAATTATTTTTAATAAATGAAAATGTGCTTAGGGAGAATATGGGGAATGGACAGACCAAAGAAACTTCTAGTTCAAACAGAGTCAAAATTAAAAAGCGCTTTCTTCCTCTTCTGTAACGTATGCGTCACAGCACTGTTTTTGTTTCTGCGCTCCAGGATTCAGCTCCGCTACGATAATAGTTGGGCCGACGTGGTCGGTCGCATCTATGACACGCCACAAGAGATGGAACTGTTTGATGGAGAGGCCATTGATCAGGTCAGAGACATTTGATGCTAAAATATTAGCTTCACATTATAACCATGTGAAGAGTTCTTTAATCATTTAACCTATTTTAATTTGATATTTATTGACAGATTTTTATTTTTTTTTTGTGGTGTATAGTTTTTAACTTAATTACTTTGTATTATACTCTACTCGCTTCATCATCACCTATATCATTGATCCGTTTTAAATTATTTATTTGCCTACATTTCAGATCTCTGGGAAATTTGATAACAACTACATCTATCAGGTGATATTTGGGACCTCCAGAGGGCGCTCTCTGACTGTCGGCCAGCCCACTCAGGTCTGGTTACATTTACTGGTTACATTTCCTCTTTGTTGACATGTGCAATGCTAATACTCATCATCATGTGTTGACCTTTGGTTCTGCATTGCAGGGCTCCTTTAACTTCTACCCGAACCACCCTGATGCAGAGCTCAGACTGCTGAGCGGACGATTCAATGGCAATGGGATTATGTCCCTGGGAGCTCACTGGGGAGTGGTGTTCACTCATTAAGGCAGCAATACAGATAAAGTTATTAATGAAAGACAGAAACACTGATTATTCTTTTTGTGATTTGTTGCTATATAAATAAAACTGAACTGATTAAAAATCAAACAAAAAAATCTCTTAAGAAAATTGCAGAGTGGGTGCACTGTATTTTTTCTTTTTTGAGATTAGGTCTGCGGTTTACTGTTTTGCTGTGAACAAACTTAAGTTTAGTTTGTTGCTGGGGTTAAATATATAATATGTGCTAATGACAGTTGGGGGGGGTTGGGTATTGAATGAAAAGACATCAGTGAAAACCATTTTGCACATCTGCAGCAGTGAAGAAGCTGTGACATTTTGCACTTTTAATCAAAATCACACAAAGCTTATACAAATGATTTTACCATTTTTATTTATGCTTAATGGTTGAAGGATAGAGTTGTATAATGTTCAGTGTTTTGTGAGCAGCAGGTTTTTGACTTGATGTTTTTGGGAATTGGTGGCAATCAAGAAAAAAATCAATACACAAAATAAAAAGCATTTTCGGTATTAGAACAAACGCACTTTGTACACATGGGTACACATGGTTCAGTTCATTTTTGTGTTACGTCCTTCACTGCTTTATCTTCTCAAACTGCTTGTATGTAGACCACTGGTTGCACGGCTGCATCACACAAACAAGGTTAAACATGTTGAAAACAAGTGGCTGCTCCGTCACAGCAAGTTTTTCATTTTTCTACTGAACTTTACTTCGTTAGAATTTGGTCACAGAATTCACAAAAGCTCGTGTTGACAGAGAAAAGAAGGATGTTGCTGTAAGAAAAGAGGCAATGACGCTACTGCTCTTCTTCTGTGGTTTTCCATGTACGGTAGCTTAGATAACTGCTTCCTGCATAACAAAGTGTGGTCAGAAATGCAAAGAACTGAGAGGTGAACAAAGAGATGAGAAAAAAAGGAAAACAAAACAGACACAAAAACAGGCTGAAGTTAGATTTGGATATAATATTTGTGTATATATATATACATATATATATAATGAATACATTTTTTCACTTCCATTTACATCACCCAGAAACAGTCTACAGTACAGCCCATTATTTATGTTCCCACATACATGTAAATTTAAAATCTTTCCATTTTAGGAATATAAAGTTCTGGTGGAGAAATACCAAGAAAATTTCAGGTCAAGCTTTCTTATCAGTTTCAGTGCTGATTAACACACCGTCCAGGTGACTTAATGTACAGATTAAAAGTGGGGTTATGCTACAGTCACACTGGGGAAAACAGCAGTTGTGTGTAATGAACTTGTAATTTTGGTGCCTTTGAAATGGTTGCTGAGACGACTCGGCTCAGGCATGTGACCACTTACAATCAGTTGCCATCTTT
Source organism: Oreochromis aureus (assembly GCF_013358895.1). Lineage (NCBI taxonomy): Eukaryota > Metazoa > Chordata > Actinopteri > Cichliformes > Cichlidae > Oreochromis > Oreochromis aureus. The sequence continues at coordinate 11,106,463 of NC_052952.1, forward strand.
AAAGCGACTTTGGTAAAATAATGCATTGTACTGTATCATATTTGACTTTTTTACACAGCGTTTTATTCTATTTTTACTTATTTTGTCATATTTTATTAATTTAATTTACTTTATTTAAGTTATGCTTACTGATCTAGCTCTAACATTTGAGATATAAAAGTATATTTTGTCTTATCAAAACAAAACAAGACTTTAGACCAATAATCTCCATGGTAGTTATAGAAATGCTGCATTTATAGCTTTCTGCTATTCTTTCTTTCTTTTTTGTCTTTAAAAAATAGTAGTTGCTCTTACCGCTGATGCCGCCCAGCAGTTATAGTTGTGTCGCCCCCTGACGTCCTGGTTGACGGAGAGAGCATCTACTACTGCCGTCACGAGATATAGTGCAGTAGCAATGCAGTTAATGCACAGTGACTGATAGAGACAAAGAGAATTACAGGTTTTAAAAACTATTTACAAAATTCTGGAAAACAGTTTTTATCAAAAAGAGTAAAGCAGCTCGTTTGTGCAGTATTTGCACGTGTTTGTGAGTTACCAGTGTGGTCCAGGGGACATGTGGTATCCTGTTGTGGACTCCAGTGAGGTAAATTATAAACAGGCTAACTGTTAGAATCCAGAACAAGATGGAAAGAAACATCACCCAGCAGAGAGCAGGCAGATGGAAATAATCTGTACCCCCAACCAGAATCCACACTAACATGCCACATATCTAGAAGAGAGGGGAGGAGAGCAGACAGAGTCAATACTGGCTAAAGCTCAAATCCTTCTCTGTATCTTTTGAATTCATGTATGATAAAGATATGTCCCCAGAAATTGCATGTAGTTGGACTGAAAATTCATTGGCCAAAGATGACGCTTTGTAATTTTGTCTCGTTACAGCACCACAATGGATTCAAGATGTGTAGACTTTCAGCTTTTTTTAAGTCAAAAATCATTAAACCCCATAACTCTAACTGTATTTCATGTCACTTTAATCGCTTTAATGTCAAGATTCAACACCCAGCATTCTCCATCTCAGTGAGTGGGTGAGTGCTGTGGTTGTGAGTAACTAAATCTCCTTCCTCCCAACACTATTCCAATCCCCACCCTTCCCCTCCACGACAAAAGATTCTTGCTGGATGTTTCATATCACAGGAAGAAACTGTTTTCTGGTGTGAAGCATGACTGTGAGCTGTTTTGGCTTCCTTTGAAATCAAATCATTTAGTTCTCGGGAACTTAACAAAATAACCTGTTGTGTTACTGAAATGGTTCAGTGCACCTGCTGCACTCAGCCAAAGGTCAGGATTTGAAGTTAAAGAGGAGCTCCTATGGTTTCATTTTCAAGTTTTATCTGCAACTAATAGATCTAAAATTGCAACTTATATGCCAATCTGTATGGTCACAGAACAGTTTCTTAAATCTGCAAACATAAACCCAACCAGAATGTTGTTAGGTTTTTTTTAACAACCTTGTTGCAATGGTTTGAAATCAGATTATTTTAGTTCTGGCGTTCCCAGCCTCTGAATGGCAGACAGCCAGACTGTATTTAGAGAAAGGCTATCCTGACTTTTTCCTTCAGCTGATTTAGAAAGGAAGAGAGACAAAGAGGGAGAAAAAGGAGGAAGAGTTGATTTGCTTGAAGTTTTTTGGTCAACTTCCGATTTTCATAGAAACAGTACTCAGTTTTATTTTCACTGTGCATAAAACATTCAAGGGAAATATAGCTTTTCTTTAAAATGTGTAAATAGAAAAACTTCTAGAAAAACAATCATTATTAAAACATAACTCAAGACCTGTCTTTATATGGCCCATTTTCGAGTCTTAAAACAAGCACTTATCAAGCTGTCTGTAGTCTCAAGCTGCCTGTGCTATTAATGTACACTTTTACCATAACTGTAAGTTGCTTTATATTTCTATTAATGTCTATTGTTAACATCCAAATTACCGCCCTTCCTGACAAGGATTCCTGAATGAATAATCACTTGCTTCTGGTCATTAGCTTGATTTTAGCACTGCTGATAATGGTACAATCTGCAAGGATCATAAACTCAAAAGTAGCACTTACTATCTCAGCCTGGAGGAGAATTCCTTTGAGAGTTGTAGTGAAATGCTGGTCAAAGGCCAAGGTGGAGGTTGAGGTGTTGTAATCTGGTAGTGAGGGACTCCTGCGCACCGACACGGCAACAGGTCTCTCCATGATGCACTCACACAGCGAGCCTGTCTGCTTTCACTGAGACTGCGACTGCAGCAGAGGAAGTTTTGTTCCTTTCCCGGAATCCAGCAAGGACACCCATCTATGAAACAATACTATAAACAAGCATGCCATTGTCTCTTCTCAGCTGATTGACTCAAGAAAGACTTTTTTTCTCTGTGTTAGGGTTTTTTAAAAGTTTACACTGGTACTGAGTAAGATTCTTTTTATGGTTTTAATTGTCGTTATATTGTCGTGTCCAGTAAAAAAAAGGAAGTGGTGTTGATTGGAAGGAAACAGATAACTCATAGTTTAAGGTGAGTAAAACTGTGTGAAATGTGCTTCAGGACATATTGATAACGACTGCTTTGTCCTGATGATACTATATGGTAAATAGCCTGTATTTGTATAGCGCTTTTACTTAGTCCCTCTGGACCCCAAAGCACTTTACACTACATTCAGTCATCCACCCATTCACACACTGATGGCAAGCTACATTGTAGCCACAGCCACCCTGGGGCACACTGACAGAGGCGAGGCTGCCGGACACTTGCGCTACTGGGCCTTCTGACCAGCACCAGTAGGCAACGGGTGAAGTGTCTTGCCCAAGGACACAACAACCGAGACTGTCGGAGCCGGGGCTCGAACCGGCAACCTTCCGATTATAAGACAAACTGCCAACTCTTGAGCCACTATCACCCAGCCTATATGATGCTGATAGCAAGAAGAGCAGTGTGAGGGACCACTGTTCTAGTCACTTAGGTGTGTTTCAGTCAGACAACTGTAATCTGAAATGACTGTAGCAGAATACAGCTAGAGTTTGTGATTTAGGCTTCAAGCTCATCAGTTCTTGTAATTTAGAAAAACAAAAACTGGGGAATATATATCCTAATGGGACTTATGATGGGTTGCTGGGCTGATGGTTGGGTGGTGCAGGGGGTGAAAGAGGGGGCACTGACAAGTCTTGTCATCAGGGGCTAAAGCAAACTGGAAGACCACTTTAATGGATAAAATTTGACGTGACTAAGGTTGATTCCTGTTTATCCAGGAAGGATCCTTGGATGATGGCCACTAGTCTGTTTTACGCCAGCGAACAGAGTCACGGGGGGTGGGCAGGCAGATGAGTTGATGTGATGAGTTCTCCAATGAAGGACTCCAGAGAGAGAGAGAGAAAAAAAATTTTAAAGTTAATGTGTTGCACAGAGAGATGCGGAAACATGTAAGGCGGTACAGGTAAGGAAGGTGGGAGATTATTTTCAAAACTTAAGGCCTGCTGAGCAAGTAAAATTTTATAAACTAGAAATGTAAATCTTTCTCATAAAGTTGCAGTTCATTATTAGAGTTCTTAAATCAGATATTGGACCTAAACACAATGTGTTTCTGAAGATTTGTGAAACTAAGTAAACAAGCACTTTAGTACACTACGGGCCAGGCTGAACTGTTTGGTCTGCAGCATTGTGATGAAGTTTACAGTGATGCACAATCCTGAACTCGCAGGACAGCTGTGATGTTCATGGTTAAGGGGTTTGGAAATTAGTCACACAGTTTGTGTAACATCTGATATCTTGTTGAATTCAGTTCACTCAATCCACAAAAAACAGGAAGCCTCCGAGCAGTCGCAGCACATATCAGCTGTGCAGATGAGTCTGTACACAATGAAAAACTTACTGGAGCTCACTGAACAAGTTATGTGACTTATTTCTATATAATTCTTTTCCCCTGCTGCACTTGAACTTGGGGTTCCACCACATGCCTTATCCCACTTTAATCCCCAGACATCAGGCATGTTAATGTTTATATTAAGTCGTGATACATTATGTTACAAATCGATGGTTTCTTTCTGAGTTTTTGCTTGAACTGATCAACCACAAAAAATAATCTATTTTTTTTTTGTTTCATAAATATTCGATATTCGTCAACCGAAAACAAGGATTAGTTTAATGCTTAAAATGTTTGCTAGTTCACTAGACAATTTCAAGTATCTTAGAAAAACTGAAAAAGAACTGCAATTCTACCAGTGGCAAATTCCTTGTGGTCTCATAAAGTATGTAAAGTGCATAGTAAGCACAATAATATACTACAAAACTTATCAGAGACTAACTTCCTGTAAATGAATTAATGAAAAAAACTCTTTCCTGTGTCTTCTGCACATAGAGCACAGGAGAGCACAAATGCTGAAATGTACAAGCAATAAGTACACGAGTGAGTAGAAGGTGCTTTTAAACAGGAAATCTTGAAGCTGTATTGATTAAATTCTTATCTTTCAGAAAGAAGAAAGGTTTAGGATCTAATTAGACCTGTTTTATTCTACACTGAGTGTGGGCCTGCTGCAGTGCAGTAAAACAAGTGAGTGAATGACTTTGACCACAGGGGGGCAGTAGTTATGCATAGACAGGCAGAAAACCTTGCCTCGGAGGAAATAGCAGAGCACAGGGACAAAAGGCACAAGGTGGAGCTCCAACAAGGCTCACTGGGCTGGTTAATTGTCTGCATGTTGAGTGTGTAGATTTCTTGTTCAACACATATTTTTCTTTGTTGTCGTTATTGTGTCATACGGTCAAGGTAACACTATTTGGTTAAATGAATGCTTTCTCCCCACAGAAGCATGCACCCCTTAGGCATGCTTGCGCTTTAGAAGGAAAGCAAATAAAGTTTCTAACCAGCGTCATTAAATGGAAATGTTACCAACAATTCTATACTCTACTTTGTCCAAATAAAACAAGCGTACACACTGTAAGCCTTATGTTTGTCTTTGGCTCCTGCAGCTGTTCCCTCCAGAATGGAATCTGTGATTGGAGAGAAGTGACTGGAATAACCAGGTGGCTTCAAATGAAGCCAAAATTAATAACAAGTCAACGAGATTCTTGGGAAACAGAATAAAAGAGGGAGAGGAGGATGAGGTTCATTGGGTTGGATCCCAAGCTCTCCCTCCCCAACATCCGATGCAAACAGATCGACCAATAACCTTCACATTAAGATGCTTTGTGGTGCTCTGCTGCAGTCAATATCTAGGACCGTGCATTATCTGACTGGATATTTTCAAGCTTTATCTTATGCTAGTTGATAGACTAATTCTGCTCTGCTGGGCACATTCTGCTCCGAACAGCAATATATCCACTGCAGCAATCTATACTCTGCATTACTCTCTCTGTCTATCTACGTTTACTGAAGCAACGGGGCAGCTTTTCTTTTCTTCTTTGAGCTAGTCACTGACTACATGTAGCCAGTACAACAATAAAACTAACAGTGAGTGGAGGCTTTTTCTGTGTGTACTGTAGGATTGACAGATGTGGGCACAAAAGCACATTAGTATTTGTTTGAGGACAATGGATTTTCTATATGAGCTGTCTAAGAGCTAATTATCACAATAGCTTTGGGGTCACTTCACTTTCAGTCTGTTAATTAAAAATGGAAATACAATCAGAATGTCATTTACTAATGTCAAGTTATGCTCTCAATTATTTCTTGAATATTGTTGTGCACATGAGTAAAAACTTACACAAATGGTTTTATTTTAGTGCATCATCACTTTAGTTCTGTGAGTTTATCCCCATTTCATAGCACACATGTGAAATGTATTCGTGAATCCACAGAGCCAATGTTTTCTTATATACAGCACGCAAGAAGCAAGCTTTGTAGCTAAGGTGTGCATTGCAAAATGTGCTGTCAGCACAGCGTCTGCACTGAATGTCTGAATAATGGAAGCTACTGTCAATGTGCTCACATTAGAGTGGACACTGTCCTCAGCCACACACGTGGGGAAACCATGACTGGTGACATGACCAGCTGTTGTTGCTCTAAAGGTATTTGTGGTAGTTATCCAACTTCCATTTGCTGCTTTAACTCTTTTACCGTTCACCTAATACTCTGCATCCCAAACCCCCATTTGTCCCCCTACTAGCATTTGTAATAACACATTGTGACAATACACTGCTTGTAATGTACTGACCAGCATGAATGGGATTTTCTTTACCTGGGTGAATTTTAATTTTCATGTTTTGTGAGTAAGAATTTTGCAAAATGAGCAAAAATTGTAATTATTTAATTAATAGCTTCTACACATTACAAACCTTGTAATACCAGAAAAGCTAGTACACATGCACTGGATGTAATCAATAATTATATGACATAGTTGGCCAGCGTTATAATAATTTCTTTTTATCAATAAGCTGATGTGATTAGTCAGTTTGAAAGTTGTTCAGTTAAATTTGTTAAAGCTTCTCCTTTAGCTCCCTGAAACACCACAAGGCCACAGGTGATTATTGATTACTTCCCTCCTTTAAGGAGGTTTCCGATCACCTTAGACTTGGATATTATCTCGTTTAATTAATGGCAGTGTTAGCTGTGGAGACAGAATGAAGTCTATCCGTGTTATTATCAGATTTTGTGTTGTTAAGCTTAAGTACTCAAAAAACACCCAATATGACTGCAATAATTAATGGAAGTAAAGCAGCATAAATAATTTGTTTAAAAAGACTTGTTGAAGGAAAATATTAATTTGCTACTATATCTGGGCAGAAACTTTGCAACTGCTGTTTCATTTCAACCCCCTCTAGCAATTTAATTAATTTGAATGAAATTCAGGTGAAGTCTGGCCTACAACCGGCTTACCTGCATCCAAAATATTCAGTCTGAAAAGTAATCATAATCTTAGAGCGGTTTAATTGAAAATGAGAAAATAAAACAAACAGAATTAGTTTTCCACTGACTCCAGAGGGAATTATGCAACAGACTAAAAATGTGCAGAGTTGTACCTTTTGTTGCTGGGCTTGTATTTTCGCTCTGCCTTTTTTTGAGAGTGTGGAAGGGAAAAAAAGAGAAAAGAGAGCAATGTATCATATCTCTGCTGGAGATGTTAGAGCTTTTATTTGGTTTTTCTCTCCTGCCCTTACTTCCTTGCAGTGTCCTCTCCATTCTCATCATTGTCTCCATTGCTTCTCCATATTTACTCATCTCCGTGCCTCTAATTCTCCCCAGCTCCGTCGTCCTCGTGGTGGTGTGTGTTTAGGTTCTGCCGCTGTGACACAAAGCCGCACCACTGTTGCACACACTCTGCACCATTTACTGAAACTCTACATCCTGAGATGTGAATAACCTGAACTCCGCCTGAACCTCCACAACCCCTCTGTAAACAGACACACACATGCACAGAAACACACACACTCACACGCGTGCACTAATAATTGTGTGCTAGCCCAGATGCTGCGCTGTAATTGGCCACTGTGGCTTCCCGCTGTGGGAAAGATATTTTTAACACACACTTAAAGGACACACACGCACACTAATCCTTGCCTCTGCAACATCTGCCACATCCTCCAACACATGTTATGGTGAAATGCATGCACTCATTCATACACACATATATGCACACGCACATACCCGGTGCAACCATAAAAGCAGCCCCTCCCTGTTTAACCACCAGTCCTGACATCAGTTCTAAATAAAATGATGTGGTTATTCCCCGAAAGGCACAACCTCGCCCTCTGAGACCGTAACTGCTGGGTTTGGGGGTTTTTTTGTCTTCATCAGTGTTTCCCTGTGGAAAGGCCTCCAGAACAGGATCATGTGCCAGTAAACATTTCTAATTAGCATTGCACTGTATTAATTAAATTCTTTCAAAAAGTTCGGCTGTCATGTGACTCGTCCGTCTACCAGAATTCATTTCGATCTTAACATTTTTCCTTTTTCCTTCTCATACATATTCTTCTGACACAAATGTTAGTCTGAGATTCACCAGAGCGCTCAGCTATCTCATCCACCTCTGCACTCTTAGCACCATCACTCTGTTTTTGTCTTTTAAAGACTTGATTTCCCCACTGGCCCCACCTCGAGTTTTCACTCTCTCCTCACCTGTGAGCGCTGCTGTCCATATGTGTTTGGCTAAAGTAAAAACTGCTCTGACAGTAATTTTTCAGTAAATAATTGAGACGTGAGGCTCAACTTGCCAGTAGCTATTTGAGATTGGAGCTCGGTGTGAAATAATAAATGCACGGCCTTAATTAGAAAATCCCTGAGAGGAAGCCATGTCTGCTTTTCACCTTTTCGACTCGATGTTAATTACTTGTGAGGGTGTAACAAGGGACCGTGATATTGTTTAAAATGGCTGAAACTTCAAGTTCTCTTCTAATATTTGTCAAAAACAATTTTAATTTAAGATATTGTCTTGGCCTTCTTTTGCCGGGAGCGCTGCAATGGCATAAAAAGTGATCATATTGAAGAGACAGCTAGTAAGAGAGAGCAGCTTGAATAAAATCCCATGTCATAAATATATAAGCTTAAGGCTTTGATTATATGAACATAAATTAACTGAAATATCCATTTAGAATCTTTTTTATGAATAAAATAAGCAGATCAGTGTTTCTGATTTCTGATTGTTCAGTTTCAGTTGAACACTTATGTCATAATGTATCGTTCATCTATGTAGTAGCTAGCATTAGCCTGTAAAACCTCATCATTTTGGGACCCTTTTCCATTCAGACTATGTCGAGTCAGTTTTACACATGTAGCCCAGTGACACAAATCCTTAATTTGCCTCAAAGGAGTTTATAATCTGCAGAGCAAACGGCACCATTTTGATGTAATTGATGTTTTCCTCCATGACTGTGGTTGTTTCCTGGAAGACAGGTATGAAAGCTACGCTTTGAAGGATTGTTTTGTTCACTGCAGATTGGTTTATGTCCAAAAGGAAAGCAAGCTTTGTCCAGGTTGGCGGCGAGAGCGACCTTCCATCTCTTAAAGAGCATTTACTATCTACTAGCCCCACTAGTTAAGAGAGACAGAGGGTGGGAGGGGAGGAGGGGGGTGGGGGAGCAAAGAGAGAGGCAGAAAGAGAGAGGGCGATGGATGTATCAAACAGCAGCCCCCTGCTGAGCAGGGAATGGAAAAGCTGCTGGCACCGACATGAATATTTCAGCAGATAGCTACAGCTCTCTGTACCCCCCACCCCCTCGCTCTCAGTCTGTCAGTCTCTCGCTCCCTGTCTCTCACCTTTTCCTTCTTTCCACTTCCTCCCCTCGAAACCTTCCAAAGCCTCCATCCCCACTTCTCTCCTTTTACTCTACCATTGAGTGGACTGTGATAAGGTAGTGAGTGATAGAGATGGAGCGAGTGACAGACAGACAGACAGGGAAGGCGAGAGAGAGAGACCTCTTCGGACTGAATTCTAGGTAGCCAGGAAAATGGCTCCTGAATGTAAATTTGGGAAGGCGGCAGCAGAGTGTTGACTGAACTTGGCCGCTTCCCCAACCTCCCCCATTAGACACTTGTGATGGTTTGGCCCGGGGTAGTTAGGCAATAAAAACAGAACAAATGGAGCAAAACAAATATCAGCAGGCAGACAGTTTCTCTGGAGACCTTAATAGATTTTTAACAGTCAGACACTGCTAATTTTTGTCAATAATTTAACGACTTCTTTCCTTATCTGCTGTCTCTTTTTAGCCGTCTTTTTATCTTTTCAATTAGTGCATGTGGATTTGTATGCGACTCCAGAGCTGGTCTGTGTATTGGGGCGATGATAAACACTAATGACTGATCACCAGAATATCCCCTTGATCACCAATAACTCGTGTTTCTTGAAACTGCACACAGCCACGATGCAAAATTTGGATGCACAGCTCACAGTGAAGGTGAGCTGTTGCCTGGAGGTGCAGTCTGTGTGATCTGCGCTGGTTTTCTACGCAAAAAACAAAAAAGTTGGGGTTTTTTAAAAGCACTGTTGTAAATGTGTCTAGAAAGTGTACACTTAAAGCCTGAATAAAACAAGTCACTTGAGAACGTCAAATATATTTGAATAATATTCAGAGTTGATCTGCGTAGCACCGTCGAGTTCATATTTTTGGCATCAAATCCAAAATAGGCAAAACCCTTGGGTGGCAGGAGTCTACAATCAGAAACTTTTAGGGAATAAGCGAATGAATGAATGTCTTATTCATCCAATTGAAAAACAGTCCTTGAGTCCTTCAGTTTTATTTGAAAAGCCTTATGATTATTTACTAATGAAAGAATAGTCCTCAGTATGGCTGTTGCAAGATGAGCCATTATTTCAAGTTGGGAGAAATTTTGACTTCTACAATGTCTTCAACCTATAAAGGAAAGTGGATGTGGCAATTCAGTCTATTTTAATGGTGACAGAAAACATCATTTAAACAGATGTGTTGACAACCAGTTAATATCCTTGATGTAGTGTATCAATGCAACCTTATTATTTGTTTTGTTGCATTTTTCTCCATCACTTTCTATATCAAGGTCTTTAATGATGATACTGAACAAGGATTGGTGCCTTGAGGTTGAATGCTTGTTCCAATCAGTAAAGCTGCAGTTACACTGATCTCTGTAAACTCCTGTAATACAGTGTGTGTATAAATATATGTGTAATAAAGGAATCATGTTTTATATCTGGGTTTTTCAGTTTTATTAGATAGATGCTCTGAAGACTGACAGGAAAGCGGAGGGGGAGACATGTGGAAAAGGGCCACAGGTCAGACTTGAACCCGGGCCGGCTGCTCTCAGCCATGCGGTATATGGTCACCTGCTCATCCAACTGAGCCAAACCTGCGCTCATATAATGGAAACTTGAAGGAATTTCATTGGTGGGCACCAAAGATTAGTGTTACCAGTTCAGTATCAGAAAAAATATGATCACAATGTCCCCTTCTGCTCCTGAGTTGAAAATTTGAAAATAGCCAGAAAAGTGTTTCTGCAGAAAATTATGATGCTACATGTAGCTGACCTTTGACCTTTTGGATTTAAAAACAGTATCAGAATAATGATTCTGTCATATTGCACCATTTATGTGAAGTTCTGTCATAATTGGGTGGTTCATGAGGTCACAGTGACCTTTCAAGAAAAAGAACATTTCACCTCTAAGTCTAAGTTACCGTTTTTTGGTAGAGATATTCCGATTCTCTCTGAGCATTCCTGACATTAAGTGCATACCTGAGTACAGGTGAACATTTTTGCCAAATTTGTAGAATTATCTGAAGTTTGACAAGTAATATCAGGTACAAATGGAAAGACTGGAAGGACAACCCCAAAACATCTCTGGTCACCAGCCCAGAGGCACAGTTTCCATTTGCATTTTTGAAATCTGTGAATAAAATCTGATTTCTTTGAGTTCAAATTCAATTGCTTCTGCTACAAAACTCTTGACTGTTAAAAAAATGTATGTTTTTGATTTCTTTAACATCTAACCAACACACCCTCCCTTGCTCTTTTTGCTATTTGCCTGTTTTTCATATACAACCACATGAAGGCGAAAGGGCTTCAGATTTCAGCGGCGCAGTAGTCTCTTTTTGGCTGCACTGGCCTTGTTTTTGTGCGAATCATGTGCCAGTTTTAATGAATATCATTTAGACAGTTCTTGCCTCTGTTCCCAGTTTGGTTCTCTGATTCATAGTTAATAACATGTTGCGTTTGCATCATGCAAAATGAAAAGGCCCACATTGCTTCTCACATTAATACCGAACAAAAACACTCAAAGGAATCTGCAGATGTGCTGCAGAACTCTCACAGTTTAAATAATTACTGCAAAGGCAGTAATTACAATTTGATAGAAAGTGTTCCAAAATTTAGAAGAAATGACAATAAATGTTGAAAATAGTAAAAAAAAAAAAAAAAAAAAAAAATGTGAAGTAACTGAAAAACATGTAGACAAATGACAAATTAAAGTCTTAAATTAAGCCTGAAAGAGTTTTGGTAAGCTGCTGGACCACCAAAACAACTTGGCTGTTATTTAAGTTTCATGCACCATGTGAGGGAATGTTGCCATAATTTCATTATGTTTCCATAATTTGTAGTGACCTGTCTCTCTGTACCACAGCAGCAAAATGCACTGCAAAGCAAAGCTATCAGATCAGGCAGGAGTGTGACTGCTGCTCCAGATGACTGTCTGACCCTTAGCTGTGTGTTGAAGGGTGTAGGCTTAAAGACTTGTTCTTTACTGGTTCCCACACTGGATCCTAACTCAGTTTTAACAGCGTGTGGTGTGTAAGTGTGTACCGTGTGAGGCTGAGTGGTCAGCTACTAACTGGTTAGTTTTCCATTTGCAGATATTTCTGTCATGAATATAGCGTCCAAGTGCTTGGTACCCCAAGGGCGTCGATTTGGTTTTGGCATTGGTGGGGACCGGTGTTTCAACCACCGAACCCCGCCTCCATTTTCTTTTTCTCTCCTTTTCTGTCTTTGCTTCTTGATAGAAAAGGACAAATATCTTGACTACATATGCTATTCTACATGCTATTAAAACATGTACTGAAATTACAATTCATAGTTTTATATGTGAATTATATAATGTTAAATTACTATTAAACAAATGACTGACTAAGTATTTCAGACTTTAGTTTATCTTTTCAGCCATATTCCACATAAATCAGGTATCATACAAAAATCACCAAAATAGCTTCAAATACAGTCAAGACAATAAAAGAATATGACTTTAAGGACTTAAATGTGGGATGGAGCGATTTGCAGGTCTTTCCTCCCCACTGCTGTCAGACTCCACAACAAAGACTTTTGCAGCTGATCAAACACACATAAGACGTTGTAAGTTGTATAATTTTACTCAGGTGTATATAACATTTGTATTCTATTTTTATCCTAATGTATATTTTATTCTATTTTATTCTATTCTTTACAGTTGTGTACAGTATATTATTCTTATTGTATTCTAATTTTTGCTATATAACTTTGCACTGTCCACTTTCTGCTGTGACAAAATGAAAGGTAATCTTATCTTAACACGATTACTTCAGTTATAGTACACCAACTTCTCTTATACATTAGCACTAAGAGAACACTAAATGAACTGGTTATTATTTTTGTCCATAAAACTCATCTAAGATGACCACAAAATTATTATTCTGTGCTTGATGTGCCTCACCTTTGGCCCTGGCTTTTCCCCTCTGACTGCACTAGGACATATTGATAAAATAACACATTGATTCGAATCCATATAAAAAGTGAGACAATTCAGATTCTTTGTCAAATCTACACTAATCAATCAATTTACATCAGCAGTTAAACAATTGTAGTGCAAACTGCACTACAATAAGTGGTATGGAATATTTGCAAAATCATGACTACCTCATGATATTTTGTCTCAAAAAAATTAACCCTATGAATATGTCAGTGCCACTAGGATGAAATTATTGTGTCACCAACATTTTAACAGTATCAGAAGAGACATATAATTCTAACAGCCTCTTTAAACTAATATCCTGGCTTGCTCGAGGCTGCCGATTTTTCTTACAGTTTCAATCAAAATTAGACATGTTGCTCTGAGACTGGGAGAACTAATAGAGCTGCTTGTTGTGCAGTTAGTGTCCAAAACACGTAATTCATGGTTGCATACAACTCTTTTTAGACTGATGTGGGCCAAAGCCTAGCATAGCCTGTAACGTTATTATGACGGACACATTTCACGAGTGAACTTGGATTTTAAGTGACTTACAGGTTTCTTTGAAAAATGCCAGTTTCTTATATGCACGTTCTTCCTCGTTGCTGCCATCCTCCTCTCCTCCTCGCAGCGCAGAAAGTTTGCCCACATTTGCTGCTGCTGAAACTAAACAGAGCTCCCTGAAAAGCTCAGCCAATCACATTGCAAAGCCATATTTGTCACATGAGGTCGGACTCCAGTAGAGAACGTAATTTAACTCTTTCTGCACCGCTGGGTGACTGAGACGCTGACAGATCGATTAAAGTTTTTCTTTCTATCGTTTTTTTTTTTACAAGAAGCGATCAAATTATTGGTGGGGACAATTCAATAATCGCTGGATATTGGTGGGGACGTGTCCTCCTCCGTCCAGCAAAATCGACGCCCTTGGCTTGACCCCTGCCAGATAGAGACCAATAGTGAACTCTGATAACACCACAGTCCTGCTAAATGATTGTGTGTGTGTGTGTGTGTGGCACAACAGATAAGAATAAAAATGGGTGTTTAACTGGAAAGGATGGTAATACGTGGTTTTTTGCTTTGGCTCCTTTGCCTGTGTGCCTATATGTGTGTGTGTGTGTGTGTGTGTGTGTGTGTGTGTGTGTGTGTGTATTAGTAGTTTGTTTAGTGTTTCACTGTAGCAAGTCATTCGTTCTGTCTCATCTCACACCCTGCTGGACAGCACAGTCTGCACTAGATTGATAAAACACACACACACATGCATGCATTCAGTAGCACACTCTCACACTCTTTTACACAGACAAATGCTAACTGTACATACACATGCATGTACACACACACACAGATACACATGCTGAGGCAACACACAACCTCTCTCTCCAAGGCTGACTTTACAGACCAGTAAATATTGCAGCCCGCTGAGTATTAGCCAGTCTATTTGTCTGTCTGTGCATTTACTGCCCTGATGGTGTATCCCCAGCTGCCAAGGTCAGTTTTGTAAAAAGTAAGAGTCAAAGCTTCTAGATCCCTGTAGCCTTGTGCTGCAGTTGGGGTGGGGTTAAGCACATATAATGTAAAGGCTAAAACACAGCTTACCTTCTTTTTTAATCCAATAAATACTGTATTGCTTCACCAGGCAGTCATATACGTGATTGTGGAAGAAAGTAACTTTTCTTAATGAATATAAAGCACTCAGTCCAAATCACAGTAAACAGAATTATTTCTGTAGCTCTTCTCAAAACCAGTGTTTCAAAGTTTAATGCACACAAAAAACAAAGATATAGGAAAGAAACAAAACTAAGATACATATCTATAAAACAAAAAATGACGAACTACGTAAATTTATTTATATAAATAAATTTATATATTTATTTATTTAAATGCATCTTACTTTTTTTTCCTTTTTTTACCTGCCCAGGGATGCAAATGGAAATTAGCTGGTTGCTAAATCTGGTACTTCTTTTCCTTTTTTTATGATTAATTTATTTTATACAAGCTCCCTGAAAGAAATATACAAAATAAATAAATAAATAAAACAGGAAACTCTATGGACATTTAATATGATGCACTTTAATCGTAGGTTGACACAATGAGCCTTAAAGTGATGAAAAAAGTGAAACATCAAGCTTGACTAGTGATTCTCAAAACAAATGACTGACATCTTTTTTTTGGTTAGTAGAAGCAAATGTTAGAGCTGTCTGAGCATTGCAAAGTCTTTAACTTGTCTAATCCTCTTCTCTTAATCAGGAATGATCAAGCTTTCTTCTTAAATGGTGACAGGGAATGACACAAGTTAAATGGTTTGTTGATTGTTGCTTTGCTTGATGCACTGCATAGAGATCAGCGTGGTGGCCTGGTTATAATCTGTGCTGAGAATTAAAGTGATTAAAATCTGAAACCTAGAGCAGTTTCAGACATGCGAGTTGGTTATAATACTGCAAAACCTTAGGTATGAATCTAGTTTTGGTGACTTAAACTATGATAAAAAGGATACTCAAACTACAATGAAATCAGATCAGATAGCATGTGTCCTATGTGCGTTACAATATAACACAAAATCTGTCTTTCTGTGAATTACAGGTTGACACAACCAAACTGGCACTCAGGTAAATCTTAAAAAGGTTCTCATCTATATCAAGCGTTGAAATCAACTTTCAGAGAGTAGATTTTAGCACTTTTTCCAGGTTTAAATAGCTGCACACTCATTTTTATCTACATCATTGTTCTACTTCAATGTGACATCGTGAGACAGATTTTTTTTTTCTTTTCTAAGTATTCATCAGCTGTTCAAAGTGAATGAGCTGGGATGCTTAAACACATACACGTAGACCTCGATGATCAGGCTTCTCTGAGGCTCGGCAGAGGAAGAGGTATGGCTGCCAGCCCTGCTCCAAACTGCAGCATGACTCCAGCGAAGTAAGAAAACTGTGAGAATACTGTGCAGCCACAGAGAAAACATCATAGAAAAGATTATACAAACATCCTCTCACTGGCTGATTTCATCCACGTTTTGACAAGAAGCTGACAGGACGAATTCAACACCTTAATAATAGAATTACGAATGACTACAAATCTCTCTACCACATCAGATCCACTATTTTTGAGGATTTCAGTCCTCTTAGTAGTAGCAAAAGAAGGGAGTCCATTTCTTAATTAAGAAATGAAAACTTTTCCACTTTCATCAATTTCAATTATAAGAGGGAGGCATTAAGACATTAAGAGAGATCAAACAGGAACAGAACAAACGAATTAAATTGAGTAATCAAAGCAAAGGTGATCTTTATTTTCCTCACTCTAATAGTTGAGAAAGTAACAAACGAAGGGAATGCAACTGCAGTCGAAGCAAATGATCTGAAACAAGCAGAACAAACACAACTCACTTATTGCTTCATCTGGACCCGCTCCTGTGGGACTTTCTGTTGACTACACCAAGCGACATGACTCTGGTGCTGAAGTGAGCCACGAAGCCTCTTTTATGACATTTGACTTGAAGAACACGTCCCAATTCTGAAGCAGCCTGGAGGATGTTTCATCATCAAACGGGAGAGTGAAGTTATGATCCACCTTTCTGAAAGAAGATATTAAATTCCTATTTGAGGAAATGCTTTTCGGAATGTTTGCTCTGAACTTGCCGATCCTTTTGAATTCCGGATTCTTGGGTTTAAGTTTAAAAGGATATCGACACTTATGCCTGGTTCATTATCAAGTTTCTGATGGTGCTGAAAGGTCTCTCTCATGCTGTGTCTGATCCAAGATGTTTAACTTTCAGCACCGGACCTGGAGCTCCACTGGATATTTGGACCTCCAGGAGAAGTATCAGTGGCATTGCAGAGCCTCACCGCGTCCTCCTCTGGAGTGTTTTTAGATGCTGGGAAATGTTCTTGTGGGCTTGCAGCATCATAGAAGTGTTTCTAAATGAAAAATTGGACAACTTGTCATACTCGGCTCAGACAATAAAAGGAATATGAAACACATAAAAGCATACTTTGGGCTATAGGGCTGGGCAGAAATTTATTTAATGAATAAATAAACAGGCCGCTCCGTCCTAAACTGGAGGGCTGTCTGCCTACTCGAACACTTTTCATTTCAAATTCAATTGCAGTGAAATGAAATACACACACACACCCATAGACACACACATTACACCCAGCACCACCCAGATTTATACAACAATAAAGCTCTGTTTGTTTTTGTTGTGAGTTTGGATGTGAACTGTCAGACTGTTCAGTTAGCGATTTAGCTTAAATCCCCATAGCTGGCTAACTACTTAATCTAAGGGTATCAAACATAAGGCCAGAATCTGCCCTTTTTTGTAGCTTTTCCAACTCCCTCATGGCCATTCATACAACATCAACGTAATTAAGTAATAGATATACAATAAAATAACAGAAAAGTCACCTAAACTCTACCTTGTTATTGAGTCCTGGTCTCTGTAGGAAAAGAAAGGCCACTTTACACTAAACATGTAGACAAGAAAGGATAAAAATAAGCATAAAAGGTAAAAATACCAACTTTGTCCCTCGTCTCTTACCGAAGAAATTAAATGTACGGGTAGAGTTTAATGACATTCCTCCAGAGATGGAGTAACAGTGTGATCAGCTCTGTCAAATAACTCCAAAACTGAACACCATCTAACTTTGGATGTATTAAAGTTACAGTTTGAGAGTATAAATCAACTCTGAAACATTTAACTCTGAAATTTCATGTTGCCTGGTGCCTAGCAACCCACAGGCTAAAATTACCCATCTGTAGTATCTATCCTCCAGTAACACCCTATAATAGCATTGTATTGTTTTAATTTGAAGGCAGAAACATCTAATTTAGGTCCACAAACCTTGCTAAGTTATGTGTTATAGATTACAATGCCATTGTGTTGCCTAGCAAGCACCTAACAGCAGACTAAAATCACACACCAAACAACACTGCAGCATGTAGCATAATCAAGTATAGAGAAAGTCAGAAACGCCTCTCAGCCGAGCTTATTACGAACAGCACCAACTTGTTCACAGGTCCTACATAAACCAGAAATTTAACATACTAAGATACAGGAATGTCAGTGGCACACAAGTAAAACTGTGCATCTGGTTAGCACTGCTAATCACTATAACTTGCTTATGCATGACCAGTGGGGTTCTTCTTCAGGCTGAGGTCTGGAAGGTTCATTCATCATGATTTTGCTGCTGTGAGGAGCAATCCCACCATTTTCACTTGATCTACACACTGGTCAAGTATGTGGCAAATGCTATGGCTGTCATTACAAAGCTGCTGTTTCCAGTGGCGTAAACAGGGTTTCTATACGGCGGGGCTGAGAGGTTAAATGCACTGCAACTTAAGAAACACCAGTAAATTGAAAAATGCTGCAAAAGCACACAAAAATGAAAAAATAAATAAATTTGAAACACACCCATGCTGCTACTAATAAACAACTAAAACCATATAAACATCCAGTTGAGGCACTGCTCCAGAGTTCTTGTGCTGTGATGCATGAAAAATCTGCTAATATAATGCAAAGCAGTTAGCATTTTTTAACATGTTTTATATATGAAGTAGCCTGTATCATTGCTGTGGTAGTAATATGAGAAAAAAAAAACTATTCTAACACATTTTATGATAAACAATGGTTTCATTCGTACCCTGAGCTCTGATGACAGAAAGTGAAGTGTTTTACACCAAAGTGCTTCCTCTTGTTAGTCACAGAGGACCAGTTGCTTCACAGACAGCAACCATTGTGCCTCGCTCCCTGCTCTGTAATCATCTTCATTTTGATACACATTTTGAGTAATGTGTGTTATTTCTACATCATCAGTTATGTTACACTTGAGTTTAAACTGAAATGTTTATGGAACTTTAGGGACCAGAGATTCAGACTAAGGTTCTTCCAACCATCTGAATTCATATCTTGAATTTTTATAAAAGTAAAAGAAAAATCAGATTTAAATTGGTGATACCAACGTTAATATGATAATCTACACATCTCAGGTTCCTTTCATCTAAAAATGGCAACAAAAAACCCCAAAAAACAAAGTGGAACTGCTTGAATTACTGAGGGGATGACATGAAACTACCAGAGAGCTTCTGCAACTAACTACTGCCCACACTGTGGACACACTGGCTTGTCTCCGTCCAGCAGAGGCCGGAAACAACCCCTTCGCTGCCTAGCAACATGGCTCCTATTAAGTGTGTGTGTGTGTGTGTGTGTGTGTGTGTGTGTGTGTGTGTGTGTGTGTGTGTGTGTGTGTGTGTGTGTGTGTGTGTGTTTTCACTAAACTGTGTCCAAAAACTGCCAGCTCTTTAATGTGTGACAGCTTTATATGTGGCTCAATACTGTTGCATAAAAAAGACAGTTACATTTTGGCAGACCACATTTAAACCGACTGACTTACTTTTTTGCCCATAATTTACTCCTACTTAAAGATTTAGTGAAATACAGTAAGAAAGAGAGACAGATAAGGGAAGAGGATGGTTTGGAGGATTGGTAAGACTGGAGGTGGAGCATGTCCAGCCGCATGGAACGGAAAATGGAGGCAGGGGCGGCTGAGGGAAGGAAAGATAAGTGAGCTGAACACAAGGAGGGAGCAATCAAATCTTTCCAGCACAGAGGTTATTAAGCTATTGAACTCATATAGAGGTGTAATAGATGGCAGTGAACCGTGTGTGACAGAGTGTGTGCTGTGTATGTAAAACGGAGGGTTAATGCTGCTAGCTTTTAATGGTAATTCTGGCCTGTCACTCTTCTAAAGGCCATCTCTGCGGGCCATCAGCCAGCCGCACGCGAACACGGGCACACTGAAAATGTCACCATTATCACAGTAGGCTGTGCACGAGTGTGTGTGTTTGTCTCAGTGGGTGCACGCTGAATCACTTCATTGTTTTCTGCTCAATCAGCTCTCATTTCTTGCATCCCCCCCCTCCTCTGTTTGCTGCTTTTTTGTTTTTCTCCTGCTCCTCACCACTGCCTCTCTCCTCCTCCTCCTCCCTCTGTATTGACTAGACAGGCTGTAAATATTTACATGTACTGAAACCCCACCGATCGATCTCTGTCCATTTCTGCCTCCCATTGACGGGGATCACTTACATTCCCAGCTCTCTCTGTAATTGGCTCGTTTTCTTTTTTTTTTCCAGCTGATTTTCATTATTTATATCATCAGTGTCTCCAAGAACCGCTGCTCCGATTTTTAACATTTCTTTTAAATAACTGACAGCCAACATTGTCTCTCATGTGTAGCAAATGTTTTATCAACATGGGGCCTGACTAAACCATTGATAATGCATGGAAACATGGCTGTCAAAAGACACTTTGTTTTTTGTTTTTTACTTGCTGGAGAAAAGAAAAAATCTTTTTGTTGTTTTTAGGGTGGGTCGTTTTTTTTTGAAAGCCATGATTTCTGCAGAAAATCTATGTTTCTGGAACATGTCTGATTTTTTCATTTTACTGTAGGCTTGTTCAGGCATCCAGCTACGGTACATAAAAATCCTCACATGCAGACAGTCTGGATGTTTTGCTCCTTTTGGCCTTCTTGATTTTATTCCATTCATCAATCAGTGTCACAAACCATGAAGATACAAATAAAACGTTTAAAATCTGTCTTTGGGTTTCACTTTGAATGCGCAGTGCAAGGTCTAAAGGTCTCCTCAGAAAGAGTCATTTTTTAGCTTTTCTTTGTTTTAATTTCTATTCTGAAATGCACGCCCACATACGTGTCGAGATATACCCTTGGACTTTCGGCACTTAGAAAGCTTTTAATCAAACAGGTCTGCACAGACCAGAGTACTGTATCTCATCTCAGTGCGGCCCTGCATAATCAGTGTTATGCTTATCTGTGAAGAGAGCTCACAGACTGCTGGTAACGTAACTTGTGTCAGTTAATGTGTGTTTGATTTGCTGTAAATGGTTATTTGGTTAAATATAATTATTTGCTTGCAGTGTTAGCAGTCTAATATGGTTTCTGGACATTAGAGCAGCTGGGTTAGGTTATCTGGGAATCGGATACGGGGTTGAGGAAATGGATGGATGGATGGATGGATGGATGGATGGATGGATGGATGGATGGATGGATGGATGGATGGATGGATTAAAAAAGCCGCTGTACATGCACATGATGGCTGTATTGCAGTGACTTGCCTGTGAAGGAACAATGAAACACCAACTAATGTAATCACTAATATGAGCAGTGGTTCTATTTTAAAACGCACTGTGACTGTCAGCAGTGACATAGATACACAGAGTGGGTCAATTTGCTGGATCACGAGAGCGATACTGAAGACTGAAGATGGGTGGCACAAGGATAGTGGAATGGGATGGGACTCATAAAGCACCACAAGCCACATTTATCCTTCATTCAGAGCCTTATTCTCTATAGTTTAAGCACTTTAACTATCTCACACCCAAGGCCAATTTAGAACCATTAGTTAACCTAACATGAATGTCTTTGGACTGTGGGAGGAAGCGGGAAGAACCCAAAGGAAACCCACGCAGGCACATGGAGATCCAGAAACTTTCTGGCTGTGAGGCTACAATCTCAAACACTGTGCCGCCCAAAACTTGCTGGTCTTGTGATCTTCTAAAACCTTGAACACAGTTTAGAAAAAAAAAATCTAAAAGAAGACACACAAATTGATTAGAAAGTGTTTCTTTTAACATGTTTTAATTCCTTTAGGAGTTAAAACATGCATCAATTAATAAATGATAAACAAAAATCTTGTAATAACTTGATTTCTTTTATTGGTTAGGGCTAAATAAGTAAATGGATGAATGGAAGGGATGGAGTTCTCACTTTTCTGATCCTAGGGAAGGTATCGTGTCTATCTATAGCCTGATGTGTGGCATGCTGGGTAATGCTTCCTGACAATGACTCTCTATAGATTCAGACAGCTTTCAACTGACTGAATAGGAATTGGACCTCTATTCACCGCCATAGCCGAAAGGTCTAACCTCAGGGTGTGTGTGTGTGCATGCATGTGTGTGCGTGCGTGCGCGTGGATCTCATAGCACTGCATAGAGGGTCGTGTATTGTTTTGTCCTCTGGGAGATCAATGACATTCCCCTCCTTTGAGTCCACAGATTATCTGTCTGCCTGCTTGAAACTCTGTCTGTCTTTCCGTCTGTGAGCCTGCCCTGCTTCCTCACCTCTGCTCCCCGGTCCTCGGTCCTTCATTGCGCTTTTAACGTTTTGCCTTCTTTCACCACACGTTCATCAAAATGTAGAATTTAAGGAAGACGCTTTAAAACTTAAACAACACACACAAGGCCACTCTTAATGAATGAGCTGATTCAACTATTTGTTGATAGTTATTGTCTTTGAATTCAAGGAGATCTGTTTCACTTTAGTAGAAGTGAAGGCAAGCAAAAGCACCCCCTTGCGACTTTGCAATAATGATAAAGAAAAAGAAAAAAAAACAGAGAAGAATGGCGTTATCTCCAAGGAACATATCAAAATATGACCCCAACACCTTACACACCTAAAGTCAGACAGAACTAAAGCTGCATCTGCCGCTTTACTCTGGGAAGAATAATGGGTGAACGAGATCTGAAGTGTTTGTTATTTTGGTGGGGGATGTAATATTTGCCGTTACTTCTTTGCTGGCACAGGCTCAGTAAGTGATTGTAAAAGTTACTGACATGGATGCTAAGAGATAGATGAGAGGTTCTGACCCCTGCTTCTGCAACCACATGTGTTCTCCTTCTGCCTCGAGGATCAAATCCCCACTTGCCTACCCCCTCTGCTCCCCGTCTGCTTAAGTGAAAAACTCTTTCCCAAGATAGTCATACGCTTGAAAAACCTTGTAGACAACAAGGACTCAGCATACTCCATGGTATTGACATTCTGAATTGCATGGAAGATGAAAACTAATGTTACGATACCCTACAGAAGAAAATGCAGTTAGTTTACAAATAAAGACAAGCAGAGCTTGCATACAGTATGCAGAGCCTGGACACATAATCAACTGCATTATAATTTACAGAGGCTCTTTAAGAGACCAACTTCTCTCGATCAGCTGACTTTAATGTGCCGTTGAACATCTTTTCCTTCTTTGTAAGTCACTGGAGCAAAAAATAAAAGTCATCTTGAGATGGAGTGGATCGTTGAGATCAGTCAACTCAAGCAAAAAAAACTGTATTACCGTGTGATTAAGAGTGATGCGCTAGCTAGCTAGAGCTGCTGTATAACACCTATATGACAAAACATCCAATGTAACGTTGTGAATCCTTTTTAATGGAAACCGCCTTTAGGGAAACGAGGCGTCTACACTGACTTGCTTCAAGCCTCACTTTAGACGAGCTGTACATTAACTAGAATTAAAAAGGGCAGTTTAAATCCAAACACTCACTTCTTTCTTTTGTCTCCAAGTGAAGCGGATATGTGGCATCTTCAACTTTGACCTTTGTGGTAATGAAGAAACGTGACTGTCCTTTAGTAAAAGGTCATTTCACGGTGCCTGGGCTTTATCGGACAGTAGTGACTGCAAGAGAGTGGGAATGGTGAAGGACTGATGGAGTTTAGAAGGATTATGGCGGATGAGAGGAAACATGAAGTGTGCCAACAGCCTTTGCTGTTAATTTCATGGCATTTGCCCACTAAAGGGTCATGTATGAGTGGGGAAGTGGTATCACAGGTTTTCAGTAGTTTGACGCCTCGTTGAGTATCTACCGCTGCCAGTCTCTCTTTGCACAGACCAAAAAGGAAAAATCAATACTTAATTACATGTGCAAATTTATGTTCATCAATCGGTGTGTATAGACTGTAAAGTAAGTAAAATTTCCATTAAGTACCATTAAGTATTTTCCATGTTGTTCATCAGTATGATTGGGGCACCTGTAATATGTCATTTCAGTTTCAGTTATAGAATCACAGCTTATCCTACATTTAGGATTACCAGTAAATCCAGCGTATTTCCACAAGGTTAAAACAAGGAGGCATGTCAACTGTTTAAACATTATTTTTCTTATTATTATTCTTCTCCTTCTTCTGCAGATCATCTGCATCCAATCTGTCTCTAGCATCCTCTTTTGTCACTGCAACCCTCTGCATGCCCTTCTTCACTACATCCATGAATTTTCCCTGGAGTCGTCCCATTTTCCTCCTGCCTGCCAGCTCCATCTTCAACATCCTGTGCCCAGTGTATCCACTTTTCCATCCTCTGCACATGTCCAAATCATCTCAGCTTTGCCTCTCTAATTTTGTCTCGAAACTGCTCAGCCTGAGCTATCCCTCTGATAAACACATTTTTAATCCCACAAACTCCCAACGACCATCTTACCGCCACTCCGCCACCTCCAGCTCGGCCTCCTGTCTTTTTTGTTAGTGCCACCATCTCCAAACCATACAACAATCAGCCAATGTTATGATGGGTAAAAAAAAAAAGTTTGTTTATTTTCCCAGGAAGTGAGAGGCAAGGCTGAGATGGTTTGGACATGTGCACTTGTTTTGCTATACCCCTTTCACTGTGAACCAAAAATATACAGTGATGTATTTTCTTCAACGGTTTGTTGGAAATAAGATAAAAGCTGCTAGTTTGGCTGAAATGTCCAATTTATTCTTTAATTATTATGCAATAGAAATATGTGGAAGGGCTCAAACTGAGACAAAGTAAAGGCTGAGGGGGTGAAGGCTAAGTGAGAGAGGGGTGATCCGAAAAGTAAAAGATGGAGAAAGAAAGTTCGGAGACAAGAAGCAGGGAAGAGAGGAAGATGAGGCCTATGCTTCCTCATCTCCACAGCTGATGCTACTCTCAGCCAGAGGGTTTCAAAAAAAAACACACACACAAACATACTGTATTAGCCTGTTCGCCACACATATACACATATGCGCACAAACGCACGCAGGTGGGACAAAGGAGTGTAGTGTGCCAATTTGTTGTGCCCTTGGTCCCCTCTCAGGAGGCTCACAGGCAGGCATCCAGCCATGCCAAGACTGGCACTAGTCCCGCAAACACACA
The DNA here is from genome assembly GCF_013358895.1 of Oreochromis aureus. NCBI lineage: Eukaryota > Metazoa > Chordata > Actinopteri > Cichliformes > Cichlidae > Oreochromis > Oreochromis aureus. Next base: position 11,131,459 of record NC_052952.1, read on the forward strand.
CATAAACCTTCGCGGTTACTACACTGTGGCTGCAGGCACTGCTGTATCAGGGTTTTGTATGTGTGTTTGCCCATGTGTGTATTTGTGCCTGTGTGTCTGTTTGCCTCTGCTTCTCTCCATTTTCATACACCGCAAGAGTCAAATGCTGAAGAATTGGGAGCATGTGAAAGACACCGCAGCCCTTTTCACACACATGGAAGATGCAACTGACTTGCTTCAAATAACTGCATGAGGTTGTGGTTCACACTTAAGTCTCTCGCTTAAGATAAAGAAGTTGGTTTTTTTCTTCTTCTTCAGCACACAGTGAAAGCAAAACCAAAGAGCAGCTGCATTTTGAGACTGAACGACGAACGGATTAAAGATTCGTCTTAATTCTGTCACATCCTGCCTCGTGCACACACAAAAAAGTAAATGCTAACTAACTAAACAATCATCTCCAGGAGTTCATCAGTACTGACAGGAAACAGAGAGGTTGCCGGACACATGAAGTTACAGGAATTACTGAATATGAAATGATCCTCAAACATCAACTTTTTCTGACATATGAAGCTGACACCGCTCACAAGCCAGTGTATTACCTCTGCTCATGAAATGAAATTAATTAAGATTAAACTTTTAATGCACATACGTAGCTAAAGTAAACCTGTAAACGTATGCAGATTCTTGACATAATCGTCCATGGCCTAGCAAGTGAGCTAAAAACACGACAAGTCTGTAGTTGTTGGTTAATTAGCTCATTTCACTATGTTATAATTCACATCCACAGCTTGTCCTTCATAACAGGGCCATAACAGGTTCCAGTGGAATAACAGCTGGCAGCTATTTTCTCCACGTTCGGCTTCAGCGCCACACTTTTACTCTTCAGGGACACTTCAACCTCCGAGGACTTTGTCTGCTGATCCAACAAGACCATTTTTGCTGTTCAAATATGATTTCTGAAACAAAACCACGAGTCCTGATCCGCCATTCTGTTCTCTCTCACGCTGCTAATGTCATTGTCGCTGTCCTCTGGGCCAATTATGCAGTGTGTATTGTCTGATTGGACCGCATATTGTTTCAGCAATCAGTACCACCGTGTGACTGTATGTGTAAGGGATTATCTGAATGTGTATAATTTAGTGTCTGACGCGATAAGTATCTGTGCAGTGGAGGATGGAGGGGATAGCAGAGATAGGAAGATAATACAGAAAGAAAGAAAGACCTGACTCCTGTCTTTTCAGGGGCCCGGTCTGACTCTAATCAGGGAGGCGCAGGACTGACGGCACTCAATTATTCACTCATTAGTCAGCAAGCAGGAGACACCGCTGAAGGCTGTGTTCCCCGCTTGCTTATGTGCGCATCTATCTCTTTGTCCTTTTTCGTTGGCCGGTCATTTTTTGAACCTATTACATTTTTAGGCTTTTATTTGCAAAGCGTTGTTTTCCAACTTGGACTTGAGCAGTGCGGCATCTCGGGAATCTCTGTGATTTTAAATGTCAACATTGCAAAAGACATTAGATGGCACAATCTGATGGCTCTAAACCTTATAAAAAAACACACATTGTTCCCTTTTTACACACAGGACTGGGAGACTGCCAAAAATCAAGTCCTATTTGTCTGTTTGCTTTTTCTGTTTGCTTTTTCTTTGACACCATCACTACCATTCAGGGGAATATAGCTAGACAGTATTGCCCTCAGCAAGGACTGGATTGGCAACTCAGACAAAATCGATGTCTATAACGCAGTGAGCTGTAAGGGAGCAAACTATCATGGAAAAATTCTGTTGGTCATAATGGCTGGCTAAATTGCCTGTCTACGTTGGCTCCAAATGTTGTCTGGGTGCCATAGCCTTGACTTACCGCCTGTGGAAATAGTTGCTATTAAGTTGGCTCCCCATTAGAGGCCACTACTCATTTCACTGGCATGGTTTACTGAACCCCACAGAATTCAGTGGGTAGATGGACAGAAAGGGTCTACATGTGTCTGGGCCCTCTGAGGAACAGCCTCTTCAATTATAGCCCTCGATTCTGTTATTTTACCAGCTGTGATAGTGAAGTTGGTGTTATTTTCACCCCGTGAGTCTGTCTTTGTGTGTGTGTGTGTGTACGTATCAAACTATGGTTTTGACGATACCTACTGTGGCAGGAGTTACCACAAAGGCAGTTATGAGTACTTTGGCAGTCACTCAATCATGCAAGTGTCAGTTATGAAACTTTGTCGGTGTGTGGTTAAGGTCAGCACAATGGTTTGCTTTGAAGATTAGCTTGATCCACCCCGATATCAAGTGAAGTCTGCTGGAAATATGGAGTTCGAGGGGCATTTGTTCCTCCCCACATTGCTTCCCTGTCCTACAGTCTTTATCATTTTTGTAACTCCCCATGTTAAAAACCTTTATCTGGTGTGAAAATGCAGTTTGCACAGGTGAGTCTGGTACCCCTGTATTTATATGTATGGCTATGAAGTGCTAAGCATAAACGTAGGAAAGATAAACCATAAACAAAGCTAAAACAAAAAGCTAGTGATTTATTTCTTTCAGTTTCTGTTGAGGTTATTGTTGATGTATGTTTAGCAGCTTCTGTAGATGTGCAGACAGGTGTGTCCACACACTTCCTTTTTTGCTTCTTAGTGAAAAGATCTTTAAAACACTGAAACATCGGGGGGGGGGGGGCTGTTAAGGAAAAAATACTGAGAACAGTCATCTACAGTCATCTAGGCTGAGATGACTGTTCTCAGTCATCTAACTTTCCAAGCTTTGGTTAAAAGGGTTTACACACCTTCAACTGCAGCACCCCGAAACACTGACTTCAAGGAATCCTGTCTTTATCTTTCTTTGATGCCAAGATAAGTGTTGTTATGTTAGCATCAGGGCCAACAGCCATTACTTGGAATACGTAAAGGATAAACCTCTATCTGTAAGAGGTTTTATCCCCAAATAACACCGGCCTTTGCTTTACAGCTGAAAAGTTATTGGCCAAAGTCAGCTTGAAACTTTGTTGAGACCTACAGCTGACAGATGCAAGATCAGGTGTCAGAGTAGCCCTCACATCCAGTTCAAATCTGACAGCAACTTTTCACTGACACTGCACTTTTCTACCACAGCTAGACACATGCCAAATGATACAAACTTCTCTATTGTTCCAGCTCAGGTGTTGTTTTTCACTCATGGTGCATGTTGGTATGTCAGGTTTTTAGTCACTCTGGTGATGTTTTTCCTGTACTGACACAAATAAATATGTGTATTACGAGATTTAAGTAATAATCAATTGTACAGACCTTTTATAAAATGCCTGAAGAAGCCATTATAACAGAATGGAAGAAGAGTGAATAACGAAATCAAAAGAGGAAGTGAGGAGACAAATTAACAAGAAAAGCTGACCCTTTGAGTCCACACAGGAAAGAAATTGGGGGATACACTTGTCCCCTTAGAGGGAAAAGTCACTTTCTGCCAGGACGGGAATGTTTCAATACACTTAATAATGTGATGAGTCTAAAAACAATAGGAATCATAAGCTATAAGCTTTACGGTCATCAGATCTCAACCCAGAGGATCACCTTTTGAACTGATGTGTTGAAAAAGTCCACCACCATCTTATTTTACTTATCTGTCTTATTTATTACTTATTTGTATTATTTTATTACTATTTAGTACTATTTTTATTACTTGTCATTCTGTTGTTTTTATGGAAACCGGGACCATGGGTTCCACCTCATGTAAACATGCAATGAGAATGACATAAAGCTTCCTTGAATCCTTGAATCCTTGAACAATACACAAGGGCATATCTTCTGCTGGAATGGTCTTCCATTTCTCCAGCAGAGACTTAAAGAATCAACACACTGAGAATTTCCTCCAGGCTTCTGGAGGAAAAGACACTTTATGGCGAGCTTTTTTCCCCTTTAATTTGTCACTTGTTCTATGCTGTATATACAGATAAAGAGCATACACACCAATGCTCACACTGGAAACCTTCGCCTGTATCCAAACACAAAGACACACTTTCTTCCCTCAGCTATGCGCTTTAAAACACCTGTGTATTTGTGTGCATGTGTGTGTTTGTGTGTGTGCATATGTATGTGAGTGTTAGTGTGCAGAGGCAATAGGGAGGTCATGTCAAGCCCGACGGCAGTTCATTAAAATGTATGTGTTATGGGGAATATGTGTGCGTGCGTCTGCATGTGCGTGTTACTACTCTGTTCACATAACTGTTTACATAATTGATGAATATGATAATGACACAAGCTGGCACTGTGCTCATATGGGCATTTGTGTGCACACTCAGATGTAGGGCTATGTGCGCTTGTGTATATATGTGTGTGTGTGCATGCATTTGTGTATAAGATGTTCAGGGCTAAGGCAGACAACGCCCCAATAGCATCACATGCCCCATCATCTTGGCACTGACAGTTTGACCATTGACAGCACTTTGTTCTGTTGGCAGAGAGACGGGGAGACAGACAGGCAGGTAGACAGACAGGCAGGTAGACAGACACGCTGACAGCATATGGTGCAAGACAGGAGACCTGTGGACCCATGTGGTAGTTAGAAAAACACTTCCTCCCTAACTCTCTCTCTCTTTTGCTCTCTCTCTCTCCCTTGGCATATGTTGTGTGTGGTTGGCCGTGCGCCACATGCCGATCCGATGCCCTCGGCACTGCCGGGGCTCCGTGCCACCTGTGCCACTCTCTCCCACAGCAGCTCTCCAGCTCCCCGTACACACACTCGCACGCATAGATACACACATGCACACCGAAACACTAGCTCTCAGTTTGCACCTGTGTCCGTGGGGGAGAGTTTCAGACAGGGAATCACAGACATCATATTGTCCTCTTAGTGAGTTCACTGGCCTATCTGATGGTTTATTTGATACAAAGTTGCCTTAAAAGATCCCAGATGACACAGATTTTCATACTTAATGCTTGTGCTGCCTGCTCTGTCGAGTTTTTTTCCTTTGTGTCTTACATTTTAAAGCTTTGTGAATTCATTCATATTTATTTTTGTCTTCACTATACCAATGCAACAAATGCATGCTTAAAAGGTTTGATATATAAAATAGAAATATAATTTTTGATATTTATGCAATATCATATTATAAACAATATTGTAGCCAGGACTTTATTAGAAATTTTTTGCTATGTTAGTTAGCAACAGCTACTATTTAGTGTAATAACAATCAAAATTAAATAGAGGTTGTATGAATGTATAAATCATATTATGAAATGTGCATTTTTGTACTGTGACTAGGTGCTTTGTAGTGCAGCCAAGATTGTTTGCAACAATCTGTTATGAATTCATGTTACTTTATTTCTGAGGCGCTTATACCACCTCTGTAAGAAATACTATCTGCTTATTTAATATAAAACCATCTACACAAAGTATGCTTGGCCAAGAGAGAACATATCATCATTTTCCCTTCATTGGCAAAAGTTAAGCAACCTAACTGCTTCATAACCCTACATGTTGTGTGCTGTTATAGCCGGTGTGGCACGTGTTTCTGTGTGCATATGTGTAACTGTACGCGCTGCGAATAATGGTCCATGCTTGGTTAGTTCCAATGCATTTATGAATAAAACAGTGATTCCCCTGAAAAACACAGCTAACATCAGTTCTTTTTGACAGCTGTGGAAACCAGCAGATGTGGGCTGGTGTTTCAGGCTGGATCGGCCATTGTGCCAGTTCATGTGCCAATCCAGATGTGCTGCCAACAGTACAGTGAGGCAGGGCTGTTGGATTATCGAGGATTTACTGCACACATATCCACAGTTATGCACGCACAAGCACACACATGGTGATGGGTTGAAGCATAACGCTAGTTCAGGTCAAGTTTGTCGACTTTTACAAAATAAATCTGACAGGAAATTTTGCTAAATTAAATTTCAGGACTTTGTTTGGGAATCAGGACAACACGAAAGGATTTTAATGTGCGTTTCTCTTTGTGTGGGCGTGTCTGTGTATATGGATGCATGGACGAGTATCCCACATGCTGCGGGGAACTAAATCTGTTTATACATTTACATCACTTCCTTTCCCTTTCCAAACAATGAGGAGTTACGGTTAAGGTTATAGGCTCCAGGAAATAAATGTAAGCCAACATAATGTTCTCTGAAATTATGGAAACACAACTATTTGTGTGTGTGTGTGTGCGTGTGTGTGTCAGAGAACTAGAAAGATAAATAAATGGAAAGAAGGAGATAAAACAACAAGGCTTCAGGTTATGTGGAAACTGGGCAGCTAAACAGAAAGAGGAACAAAAAGACTGTTATCTACAAGCGATGCAGTCTGTGAGACACGCACACACTCACATGTACACAGCGTTACTCCAGGCTACACTTTTGTTCAATCACTGTGTTGTCACACAGCAGTCATGTATTGGTTCTTCGGTGCAAACGTGATTCATCCGGCCACCCTCGAGCAGCCACACAAAGTACGAGAGATACAAAACACGGTTATTAGCATCTACCTCATCTTCACTGTGAACAAGACATGATCTTAGGTGCCATTTTGTCATCATCTGTCAACCCCATGCTGTAAGCAGTGAATGTTCCAGACAAATCTGAGCTAATCCCTAAATATAAGGTCATCTACCCCAGCTGACCCCCACACACAGACACAGATATCTAGCCAGGTTAGCTAGTTAGGCAGGGGAGTAGCACACCTGACCCCACTCTGTTGTTTCCCAGGCTGTGCAGTGCCAAGACTAAAGGTTACCTTTTTACGTACGCTTAATCACACATGCACACACACACACATGCACACACACGCTTCCTCACTCTCGGATTTACTCAGAATTGAACAAACTGGTTTGGCTAGGCTAGCACTAACGCACCTGACGCACACAGGCACACTGAAACACACTGAAACACACTCAGGTGTCTGTGAAATATTCTCAGTTGGCTCGAGGAATCTGTGGAGAGTCCACCGGATCAGCTGTTAGGTGAGGAGACTGAACGTAAGATGGACTTGAGCCAGGCTGAGTGAGAGCCGAAAGGTAAACAAGTTAGTAATGATTTAAAATGGCCACACACAAAAAAGACCTCTAAATTAATTTGGCGTTGTTGTTAACTTTACCAGTTATTTTCTAACTTCTGACATGTGCTCCCAACTGTGGGTACATAGTAAAAATACATAAAATACATGGTAACTTTGTGGTAGTGAAAATATGTTATGTTATCTGGATGATGCCATATGAAATGTGTCTGCTTTATCAATACGTAAAAACTAAAATAAAGGACTATTATTGAATAAAGTGAGGACTTAAATCTTCATCCTTTAGAGAAACTATAGTAGTTTCTCTAAAATAAAAACAAACTGAGTCTTTATAAAGCTTAGTAGACATCTAAAGACTGTCACATTAAAAATATGAGAACTACCACTCACTTAACTCCATTGTGTGTTTTTCTATCAAGTTTGCTTTCCCTTATGTGTTTGTCTGTTTGGGATCATTATCATGGTGTAAAATGAAGCTGTTGCCAGTCAGATGCTTTCCAGATGGTATTACATGGTGCATCAATGTGTGATGGTACTTTTCTCTCAATTTTGACAAGATCTCCAACACCACTGCCTGAAATTTAGTCCCAAACTGCAGCAGAGCCTCCACTATGGTTAACAGATGTTGCTCTTCTCTCCTCACCTCCTCTGTATATTTTGACATTGACTTGAACAAAAAATCAAAGAAACAAATGTTGAATCACCACTCCATCATGCCCTTCACCACTGATTCCCAGTCCAGTTGTTGTTTGTTATGGGGTAATTTAGTATACTGCAGCCTTTTGTCTGTTTCCCTTTCTTGAGAATGGCTTCTGGACAGGCGTCGTTTCAGGTGACCCAACCAGGTTTCTGCTGTTTTTTCTACTGTTTTTGAGTTTCAATTACTGTTCATCTTCTTCTATTGTCTTCCACTTGTCCATTTTCCTTAAAATTTTTCAAAAACCCACTGTACACCATGCTGAAGTATGACAACTTTTTAATCTAATGGCTCTTTGAGAATCGGCTTTTGTAAAAATACTATTTTATGTCTGCTTTTTCACAAGTTCAAAGAGAGAAATGTGAATAAATTTAAAGCCTGCTAGTAACTAGTAAGTGCTTAAAGATACAAAAAAATGTAATTTAATTAAAATCAGGCCTTTGCTACTATGTCTGTAGTGGATAGACAACACCGGTTATCTCTTCACTCTGGTGCTTTTATACTTGAATGATTCATAGGTCAGTCTCAAGTGGTCCAAACAAGATTCCCATGAAAAAGATCAGGCACAGGGACTGGAGTGAGTGAAAAGGTATCCGAAGACCAAAGAAAAACTTTGAAAGACACTGAGAAAGCCTGAAGAACTGTTACTCAAGTTTATTTTTTATTTTTTAATTACAAGAAAGCCTGGCTCAATGGAAGTACAAGACTCAAGACTTTTGCACAATACTCAAATTTTCTCATGGATTAACCAAGTGTTATAAGCTATTAATTGATGAAGAAAAATAATCATATTATAAAAAATGCAAATGACAATAAAAATGTAACTTAATTTTACTTACTCATTAATCACTCTAAAAAGGATTGTTTAATGGAGCGGATTTCTAGAAAAAGAAGCATATTTGAATGCACTTTGAATAACAGACAGGTATTGTGTTGTGGCTCAGTTGTACATTAAATGTAAACATGTATGACATTACTGCTCCCTAACAAAGCACAGTACACCCACATGCATCTAAACCCCTTTTTGTATTTGCCACAAAGCCAAATCATATCAGTGTGTGAAAAATCCCACACTATTCAAAAGAGTACGTTTCTAATATTGCAAACAGATGGCACACTCGCAGTTTGTTGAATCACCTGTAATTACATTGTTTAGATTACCGCCATTTTTTTCGACTGATGTTTAATTTCACAGTTGTTTGTACATGTTTTCCATGCCTGCAGGCTGTGGTTTGTGTGCTGTGTATTATTACAGTTCATGTTCTGGACAATAGGAAATTGCTGCATTTAGCCGTGATTTGTAGAGTGTGGCTGGTGTTTGTTTGCACAACACGCATTCACGTCAAGAAAACTTTCGAGTTTGAATACAGACGAGACGCCTGAAAGCAAGGAAGTTGAATGGTTGAAAGTTTTTTTTTATCCTCACCTGTGCTTTTCCGACATGTCAAAATGTCCTCTGTGAAAAACGTTTACTGAGTAACAGAACACCTCTGGATGACTGTCCTATTTTTCTCCGACGTTCTGATTCTAGCTTTCATTCTCTTTTTTTCTGTGCTATTTTGCTAACTTTAAAGTACAGTAGAGAATAAAATCCTCCACTATTCTAAACGCACATAAACAAGGGTAGACATCCGCAGAGAGGGATCACAGCTTGAAGAAACTATAAGGCTCTGGTGAGCTACCATCCAATTTAATCAACTGCTTCCTGTAGTTGTGATTTATCAACCAATTAGGCAAGTGGACAGGAAAAGCAGTGCAACTATAAATAAAAAGCTGAAAGTCAGTTATACCCGATCAATACTAAATAATAAACTTCATTGATGGAAAAAGACTTAATAGATGATACCCATGTGTAGCTTGCTTGCTGCAGTGCACCAAAATCCTTCCATACAGCCATATTTTAGATCATTCTCAGCCATTTTGACTTGTTACAGCAAAAAAAACAGTGTTCCAAACATTAATAGTGGTGTCTCTGAAAACGAACCACCATAGAGAACAACAGGATGTGGCTTCATCCATAATCACACAAAAAGAAAAAGAAAAACCTAGATTTTAGTGACTAAGGGCATGAATGCAGTAAGCCTAAAACTGCTTGATAACTGCAGTCCTTTCTTAAAAAATACATCTGTATCATCAACACATAACATGTCTTTTATAAAAATTCTAGAGTTGATTGTTTCTTTGCCTCTTTACTTCAAAACATTAGCCAGGGTTACCATGTTAGCTCGCTAGGTGAATGTAGCTGCTATTAGCTAAAACAAAAATTTTTTTAGACTCATAGGCCTTAAGCTCAAAACTAAAACATAAAAAATATACAATATATATACATAACTACTGTGGTTACAGTAGTGTTTTTTCTTTGTGACTACAAGGCTACCAGGAATAAGTGCGGGATGACTTCCTGATCTTCCCTTTCTGCCAGCAAGGTAAGAAAACCACACGAGTCAGGTAATTATTCACTCTTGTAAACATTTCATTTCAGTGACTTAAAACCTGAATAGCAGATGGATTAAAGAGGAAATGTTGAAGCTAAATGTCTGTGAGGAATGAGGAAATGTTTCTGTCACGCTGCAGGTATTAGGTATTAGCAAAGCCAAGAAAAACACAGGTGCAGCTAATAGCAATGCTAATTTCATTCAGAATTCACATGAGCCCAGTTTTATGTTAGCATGTTTAATATCTCAGACTATGGGCCAGCATAACTGTAATGCAGATGAAATGTTAAAAATCAACTATGTAAAGGGTCAGTACACAAAAGTTCCTGACTCTACAGAGTTTGTCTATTATAACTTTGTGGGGGCAGTGTATACAAGATTAAATTATTTCTTTGCTATAAACAAACAAAAAAGAAAAGTTAAAAGCAAGTGTAGGGGAGAAATTTACAAGACAAACTTCTACAAAAACAAATCGTCTACCTTTTCAAAATGGGGTTAGTGCTGACTCATCAAAATGCTTGGATCAGCGCAGACTTTGTAGTCAATCTTTTGCTAACTTCCATGGACACAGGCAGTACAAAGACACGCGACAGGAATGAGTAAATGCATCTTCACCAGTAACATCTGAAGTCGCCTACCTACCTCCGCCTTTACTTTCTTGCCTCTCTCCTTTCCTCTCGCTGTTTTCAAGTCTCTCTTTAGTACGAGTTTTCGTATAATTTCATAAAACTAAGATAGTTTTATGAAATGAGCTACAATCAAAAGAGTCTCGACTGTTGTAGCTCAAGTATTTGTCCTCAGTTCAGTGACCACAAATAGCAACTATGTTAAAAATAAATAAATAACGTGCGCCACAGGCCTCGTGGACCAAAAATGATAAGGAAATGTGTCTTCATGTGCTTTTTTAAAAGCCACAATTTTTTGTGACAGTTAGTATGACATTGAAACGGATGCATTTCAATTGGAAGGATTTTTTTTCTTCTGAGTCATTCAACAGGACCAGTTACCAAGGCAATCAAAAAAAAGGAGTTTGAAAAAGCAGAAAATATTTTTTGGATTTTAACCAAAGGCCTAATCTTTTTCTAAACCTAACTAAGTACTTTACCAAACAAACAATTGAATAAAAATGAAAATACCAAAAAAGACAAGTGAATGACAAGTCACAGTCACACCACTTCCTGTCTATTAAGACAAATACCCTGTCAAACTGGAAGCACTACATTTCAAAGGTCATATGAGAATCAAGCAATAGTCTCACGGATAGTTAAAGATGTGTTCAAGCACACAAACAGCGAGTCCTTACAGACCGACACGGAGCAGAATGCGTTCAGTAACCCCCAGACATGTCATAAGGTTTTCATTGCTCACACATATGTCACACCGCAGAATGCCCATTAGCCTCTCAGCATGCCTTTTTGTCTGCTCAGGCTGTATCTGTATGCTTGTCACAGTTACACATCCGTGGCCCTCCCTCCTTCCCTCTGTACAGCATACCAGTGGAGTCAAAGTGTCATTCCAACACTTAAGCTCAGACACACTAAAATCACCCACATGACAAAGCACAGACATGCATCGTGTTTTCCTCTACTTAATAATGACCTTGTCATCTGAACGGCTAGCCACTGGACTTAAGATAGCCACAACATTCAGAGCATATCAGCTAATAGCCAACCTCAGTGACATTAAATCCTGCATGTGCTTACTGGTTGTCTTATTCCTGAAAAAGCAGTACTACATAGCTTTAAAATTGTTATATAGACATACATCTCATGCAAATATAGAGAAAAACAAATATATATAGGGTAAATGTATCAGCTTTCATTTCAAGCACAGTTTTCTATCATAGAGTGATGCACTGCTTTGATGCAGACAATCCTTTGTTCACATTTGATCCCGACTCTGTTGTATCTGAATTAGCACGAATTCTTGTTCATGAAGATTTGATTGTTTCAATTAGCTCTTTGTTAGCGCAACAGTCACTGCTGAATTTTTACAGGTGTTGATGTTCATCCACATTTGTTCCTTTTTTATATTTCCTTGGTGTTTCCTTAGCAACACAAAGAAATTAACAGCGTGAGCCACCTGTTTTTTTTTTTTTTGTTTTTTTGCAGGTTCTTTTCAAACTACTGTGAATAAATTAAATAAAAAGAGCCTCTTTTATAAAATACCTACTCTGCTCAATAATTTGTTAAAGAAATATATTGGCTGTTGTTTTGAAAAACATTGTTAATCTTATTTTTCAATTTTGGCTTTTTAACCTTAACAGTACTGTGATGGTTTCTCCTCATAGGTGCCAAAAACAGCTTTTTAAATCCGTTATTTTCAAAATATTTTTTCAGCATCTACAGAAAGTGACTTTATTCGTCATTGGAAAAACTGTTACAACATTTTAATCTTGTTTTTTGAGATCAGAACAATGTAATCTGCCTGTGCTGTTTTCTTTTTTGTCTGAAGTGCAATAATAAAGACATTTCAAGCGCTCCACAAACACTCATACGCCATAATCAGCATCAGTGAGCCTTGCTGTGCCTGTGGAGTCATTTTATCAACTCGCATTTCCACACTCAGAAGAATTTCAAGCACTAAACAGAGAACTGTGATTGCCATGATTGTGGTGTTTCAGTATCACGTAATGCATCAGACTCTAAATAGAAACAAAGCTTCAACAACAAAAGAAATAAAACCCTGCTTGTTCTCTATGATGCTGAACCATATGAGTTAATCTGAATCTCCTTAATCTCTTTTTCAGAACAGTGATTTGCTCCGACTGTTGTACAGTGCATTAGGTCAAGAAATGTTATTTGTCAGTGTGTTGTAGCCGTTACATACAGCTAATGGATTTATTAGTAGTTAAGTGTAGACACTGATGATTTATTAATCATTATTTGTATCCAACTTGGCACAGTAAATATGTGTAGCAGAGAAATATATGCACATGTGCACGCGTGTTTCCGACCTATCACAACACCCCCATGGGAATGAACCCCCCTCCCAAGACATCTGTCCCACCATATCCCAAAACATCTCAAGATTTGTGTAAGGAAAACCACAAAGAGCTCAAGGTCACCAAGTTTCTCTAGATTCCAATTTAATGGTTAAAAGCAGCAGTCCTCAACCCCTGGGCCACGGACCACTACCGTGAGTCGCTTGGTACCGGGCCGCGAGAGTTGTGGCTCAGGTGTTTAAATTTATGTTTTTCAGGGTTTTTATCGTTAACTCGGTTTCCCTGGGTCTTTTCCTGTGTTGTAGTTGTGTGTTTTATTTTGAAAGAAATATTTACGCGTTACCATAGCGACCAGAGAGCATTAAGGGGCAGAGAGGAGGATGTTACTCTGAATGTTGTTGGCGCATTTCGGGAGGATGCTGCTAATACAATTACACAATTACACAGTGAATTCGCGTTTATTATATTTACAAAATACCACAGTTTTTGTCTTGGTCGTGTCATTTTATTTTGTTGTATTTATCCTCGACACCTTAAAGGGTGTGAAAATATTGTCTGACATTAAACCGGTCCGTGGTTGGGGACCGCTGGTTTAGAAGACCCAAAAGTCTCACTGACATCTTGGTGCCAGAGACAACAGGAAACACCCAGAGATCCTGGGTCCATAGCCCAGCACCTCTAGGGTCTGTTTTACCAATATGAAGCCAGCTGGACCCAATATTCCCCTTCATAGTATTTTGCCAATATAAAGGGGAGCTACAAAATATTAGGCAGACGGTTTTGATGATTAATTGGACTGGCAGCTTTTTAGCTCCTTTCTACACCTAGCCAGTTCATGTACACATCAATACATAGATGCTTTATACATCACACACACTGATGGATGCATCGGGAGCGGTGTCTTACCCAAGGACACATTGTCATGACCAATGGAGAAGCCTAAGATGAAACCAGCCTTCCAATTAGTGGATAACGTCAAAACCACACCTGTCATCATGGTTGGAAATTCTGGCCAATCAATGCAAAAAGTTTCATCATTTTCACCAGCTAGGTTTCAGAGTCTTTTTAGCCACAGTTCAGTTTAGCCATCCTGACAATTGTAATGTTTTTTGTCTCTAGCACCAACCTGCATTTACACTTACTGCAATGTAAAGCCTCTGTCTGTGGAGGGTGTCTGCAGGGTTAATTGCAGGGGAGGTAGCGCTACAAGGAAGCACTACATGTCTGGAAATCTACCTGAGATGTTATTGCTAGATGGCTAACGAAAGGCACAGCTGGAAAACAATGCATCGCAATGCAGCGAAGGTTAAATCAAGTATTCTGTCAGAACCCAGAGCAGCGCCCCCGTCGCAGGTCTCCCAGAAACGAACACGGAATCTGCATTTTGTGACGCGTCGCCGCTGCCAGCCTGAAATCGGCCTATAACAGAAGAGAACGGATGGTTTGTGTTTAACCTTGGTCTCAATGTCACTCACCAGCCTCATGCTCCTCCATAACCAACAGCCCTCCCCTCCTCTTCCACCACCAGACCACCTCCACAACTCCCCCCCCCCCCCCCTCAGCTGGTGTGTTTGAGCTTCTCAGCAGGGGGCCTGCAGTTCCAGAGATATGTGGGGGTGGAGTGTGTGTGCATACATGTGTGTTTGCGCACAGACATTTGTGTGAAGCCTTTCGGCTTGTCCCTGGATGTGCTAATGTGATAATTGAGTATTCCAAGTTCTGCCTGCAACTGTGTCACCATGCACACACACGCAGACATGCACAGACACACACAAACAGCTAGTTTGTCTCAGAATAGCTTCCTCACGTCTTGATGACATTCTTCAGCCTGAGCTGTGTTGAATTTTTAGCGATAACATATGCAGCGATTAATCAGTTCGCTATTTGTTATATTTTTATATTTATAACATGTATGAAAACTGTGTACCCAGAACATGTTTACAAACTAGTAAATGCACATACATTATTTAAAGCGTTATTTCTCAAACTACTCAAAAATAATTTTTTTAAAAATGTGGATGTCTAATTTCTAATCACTGATGTAATAATTAAGTCTATAAAAATCCAACTCCTGTGATAGACAGACGTAAAGTCGACTGCATGCCTACAAATAGAACAGACTGTGCTCTATCTCTCTCTCACTTCAGGAAGATAAAGTCTCCAGAATTCTTTTAAAGGAGCCACCAGTGTGCCCAGGGACCAGCGAGCAGCATCCAGAGACCAGCGCTCGTCCCGCTGCCCAGAGTCTGAGGATCACTAAACTCAAGAGTTGATGCGTTCAGAGGCCAGTGGGTCATAGCTGTGCTCCGAGGCTCCAGGCAAACACTTCACAGACAAACCAGAAAGGCACTTTTGGCTTTCAATATTGATCAGTCCTCGCACATTCACAGACACGCACACACAGACACACATTGCATGTCAAAGAAATCAATGAGCAGACAAATTTACACTGGCTGTGAACCAAGTAATTCTGGTAGTGTTTGTGTTTTTTGAGTCCATGTGAGCTCGAGTATATTCATGACTGACAAACAGGAGGAAAGAGTTGAAAAGTTGAATCCAGAAAGTTCGGTGATGATGTGGTGGTGGTGAGGGCGCTGTGTAGAGAGGAGGAGAGGAGGCGTTGACGAGGCGTTGTCGGAGCGAGAAGAGAGGAGGGGATTAGGGTTGGCGGTTCACTGTCGAACCAGCATCGATACAACGGCAGCATTTGCCTAATCCCTTGGTAATGGGAGCTTAGCGGCCTCCTCGGACACACAAACACTCCCACTACCTCCTCCTCCTCTCTGCTCCTCTTCTTCTCCTTTCTTGCCCTCTCCTCTCTTCATTTACATAACATTAGAAACATTAAGGCAACTCCAACAAGGCCCCATTATGTGCGTGTTGGTTTTGGGTCCCATTGCGTCGGCCCCAAGGCTTTGGAGAGGAGAGCAGCAGAATGAGT
Source organism: Oreochromis aureus (assembly GCF_013358895.1). Lineage (NCBI taxonomy): Eukaryota > Metazoa > Chordata > Actinopteri > Cichliformes > Cichlidae > Oreochromis > Oreochromis aureus. The sequence continues at coordinate 11,147,440 of NC_052952.1, forward strand.
CAGGACATCACAGAGGCTTGTCCACTGTTTTGTCTGCTGGAGATGGTCTGTGTGTTTCTAAAGGACTCATTGAAAGGAGAGTGAGAGAGAAAGAGAGGAGGAGAAAGTGATAAATGGTTTTCTGAGAGTCCAGAGCGAGTGATCTGATTGCAGATGTGTGTCCAAAAAAAAAAAAAAAAAGAAGCCAGCTGCAGAAACCTGAAAATGCACCGGCTTCAGCTCAGATAAGGCTTTGTTTGTTTTCCTGATAATTAATTAGACAGAGTAACATAAAAAGCGCCGTGGCAATGATGTTTCATGGATGATTCCTGGCACCAGAATTGTTTTTCAGAGCTGAGGTTTAAACATCAAGGTGACAGAACTGAAAAAAGGGAAAGAAAAAAGAAAACAGAATTGAGCTTTTCACCTCATAGGTAGCTGTTTACTCAGTCTGCCACGCAGACACAGTTTTATTAGCATGAAACTATTCAATTAGCCTTTCAGTCTGACTTGAAGTTTGATAATAAAAGTGTGATATCATATCATGTGGAAAGAGGCTGTGAACTAGCCGTCCCTGACATAAAATCAATGGAAAGAAATGCTATAAATTGAAAGAATTGGTGTTTAATGAAAAAATAGACCAATATTTCATTTTTATTTGTTAGGGGAAAAAATAAGATTTGTGCTTTTATTTGTTTATATTTATTTTTGAACGATTTCAAAACATAAAAAACTGATTTAAGTCAGCATAAAATAAATAACTAGTGTGTAAATACATAACTTTATTTATTAAGTGAGTTGGGCCTTTATGTAGAAAAGATGTGGCCTTTTAGTCCAGGAATCCGGTGCTGACATTTTCTCCTATTAAAGAAAATTGAATTCCAATTTAGCTGTAAATGTATCAAATGCTAACAAATGGTTACTTTAAACACACACATTTTGTGAATACATTTCAGTGTGTTTTTGCTATAATTTCTTTTTCAAAAAAATGTTATTAACGTGCAATCTGGGGCTAATTGTCTAATATTTTTGAGCAAATGTAATTCAGAGTAGCACGCTGCATCCTCACTGATAGATTCACATATGTTTTCGAACGTGTCTAGACTAGACTAGCTGTGCAATTACTCACCAAGCTGCACACAAACTCACAACCATGAGCCAGCAGAGAAAAAAAAACAAAACAACAAAAAAAAAGAGTGCTCTGTGTTTCTCTGCTTTTTATAACTTTCCCCTTTTCCTCGCTTTTATTTAGCCCCATAAAGCAGAGTTTTCAGTTGGCTTCAAAGCTCTGTGCCGAGCTCAGTTGGGGGCCTTCAAAGCCCCCTGTCTGTCGGCAGGTTTAGGCACAGAGAAAGCTTCTTGTTCTTTAAGGATTTGGCTCACAAATAACGCCCAGCCAGGGCCAAGGCAACTAGCTTGCACCCTGACAGGATAGTAGACAGACTCCAGCATTTTAGTGATGTGTTTTATGGGCTATTGCTACATCTATCCGAGTGAGTACCTGCTCTGTTTGGTTATGTTCTGCTTTCTTCTGATGTTTTCTGTGCTGTCCTCTTCTTAGAAAATGGTGCCTGCTTTCAAGACATTTATCTTCTGACTGTTTCCACTAACTGTAAAATGAATTCTTGAAACTGAAGAAGTAAATCTAGAAGTAGTCTCTAATTCCTAAATGTAATTTTCTTTCTTTTTTTGCATTGGATTGAGTTAGTCCACATGAGAAATAAAAAGTGCACTAAAAATAAAAAAGTGCAGTAACGTAACTGCGGTTGCATTTTGAATAAGAACACTTTCCTTGAGCTTCTCTTTAGATACAAACTGAGTAAGATCATTTTGCAGTGTGGACTATATTGGCTTAGTATTGGCTAACAAGGGCAGACAAGTAGAAGTTTTTGACTACACGGTCTGATATATATGAGGGTTTAAAAACAGCTCTCAGAATAGCTACAGTGTTTAATAGATATTTTAACTAAATATGTGACATTGTGGTTTTATTATTGCTCCAAAATTGATACACATTTGCTGGTATTAGATTTTTTTTGACATTATATAGCCGAAAGGATTTATTAGCATTTTATCATGTGCGGAATTGGAGGGATACACTCAGTTTTCATGCTTCAGGTCTCGGTTTAAGGAAAACTCACATGAAAACATAACAACAGGTTACTCGACTATATACCATAAAAAAGGGAGGAGACTCAAACCCCCCTCTGGCCAATCAATGCAGGAACCAAGTTCAGTTAAAAACAGCATTTTGACAGTGAGTGAGATAAATCGAACTGCAGCTGAATTTACACAAAACAGAAGAAAAAGAAAATCTATGTTTGGACGCCAGCTCTGTGAATGCCATCGAGTAAATTATGTGTAGTTTGTATGCTTATAAAAATATTATTCACAGGTATTGCTATAAATTTGTCAGATTTAACTTATTTCCAATATAAGAAATAAAAACCAGCACATTTACGAGATTATTTTGTGTGCAGAAGCTAATTTCTTCTTTTCTTGTTTGTTTGTGCATGTGTGTGTGCGTGGAGTTATTTTGATGATTGTTGCGATAGGTGTCCCACACATTACTCTGTGCTCTAACGCAGTGCTTAGAATTGCAAACGTTACACACTGCAGATCATGATCGTGATTTTCTATTTTCAGTGAGACGATGGGCGGTAACTGATCGGTTTTTGATTTTGTTTGTTAGAAAGGGTGGCACAGTTACCTGTAAGGACCTGTAGGTTTGTAATGTCAGACTGCAGTGAGGATTATTAGCAAAATGAACATGGGGGGGTCGCTGACCCTTTAAACTGGCACTTACTGTCGTCTCCCTGATGTTTAAAGATGGAGGACATGAAGGATTGTGTGAAAACACTTCAAACTTGACTCTCATATTCTGTTTTTGTTGAGGGGATAGGTTTGTGTCTCCAGCCTGTGTGACTGCCTCCTGTGTTAACCTAAATAGCTGATCAGACTCTAATAATTTGATATTCTGATTTAATCTAAAACAACAAAACATTAATAAAAGGACAAATTTTCTGTACTTTTTTAATAGTTCAGGAGCATAGCTAAAAAAATGATGTCATACACAAAGACAAATAAGAAAAACCTGTGTTTTAAAATATAATACAGCAGCTGTGTCATCATAGTGTGTAAAAACAATATCACTTTGCTTCTCTCTCACTGTAAAAATGTACGATACATATCTTGTTGTGCTCACTGCACCTGTCCTTAAGCTCTTCACACTGTGTTGTCTCTCGCTCTTGCTTTTTACCAGGGAGCTGAGGATCACAGGAATAACACACACTATAACCTTTTTTTTCCCTCTGCTGCTCTTATTGTTAGTCACTTTGGATAAAGGCCTCAGCTAAACGCCTAAATTGTAATTGTAAATAGCAGGCCAGCCCACATGTTAGCTCACCAGTCACAGCACGCTTAAGAAAGCAATGCTGAGAGGCTGACGGGATGAGATCGAAACAGGCAGCCATTATAATCAGTCATTCAGCCTTTTGGAGTAGACATTCAGCGTTTGTGGTTTGTTCTAAATTTAAAAGGAACCTCTGTGACCTGCTGGCTTTCACCGGCCTAAAACCACTTCGCTCTCCCTCCCTCCCCTCTAGCCTTTTCCTTTTTCAAAGCCTCCGTTACTCTCCCTCACCCCTTCCCGTTCTTTCTTGCACCCTTCATTTTTTCTTTAATTCAGAGACGGCTAAAAACTAACTTTTTTCAAAAGTCACACAAGGTTTTTGGGAGAAATGACCTGAGACTGCATCATCAGCTGATAGCATTGTCATTGTTTGTATATTTATTTCTTATGTGTCCAAAAACAGGTTGTGAATTTTGCTTAGTCAGAGATTCTGCATTATTAAAAAACAGGTTAAAATCCTCTTAAGTGGCCACTGAACCATTTATTTTTAATTTTCCACTTTTAACTTTAATGCTGTTCATGTTATTTCATTATTTTATCCCTGCAGTGTGCACAGGGTTTTCTCTCTTTTTCAAACTGGAAGATGCACAGACATTGATAGAGGAGACTTGAATGATAACCAAAGAACGATGCTGGCAAAGGTAAACAGTTTTTTATGTTCTTTAGGGCTTTTCAACTGATTTTTTGCTACCTACATAATCTCTGAAAAGTAAGTCTTGCACATTTTTACCCTTTATGGATGGATATATTATCATAATTAGTGACTCCTAATTGACAATGCTTGGTTATATAGCAGGGGGCAGTGGCACTAGCCTTTGTCTCCATGTGCAGTGAGAGAGGAGGACAGGGAAACTCCCTAAGCAGGCCACCACTGCATCATATGGATAATACAGTTACACAAACGGTCCAGCTGAGGGGCAATTTAGACTTTTCCGCTCCCCCTGACCTCTGTGTTTTTGGGATGTGGGAAGAAGCCCAGCGAACACTAGAGGGGGACATGCAAACTCTACACAGAAACCAACTAAATTAACCAGTGGGCTGCTGTGCTGCCCTGTTATTATTATCAGTCACACACCCTGTCTCTCTGTTTTACCTTTCCTCTCTCCTCCATTTCCCTCTGTCAAAGCACAGCTGGGGAATATTGCCTGTGTGTGTCACTTCTCCAGCAAACTGTGGCTCTCTGCTGTGCTAATCATATTTCTTCCGGCAAGTTGTTAACTCTAGCGGGAGAGAGGTGGGAAGAGAGGAGATAGGGATGCGGTGGAGAAACAAACAGAAACAACAGAGGGGGGAGAGGAGAGAAAGCACATGGGAAACGGCGAGAGATAGAAAGGGATAGAGATGGAGGATAGAGAGTGCTGTAATTAGCTATGTTTTGCAGTCTTTTATAATTCAGTCACTTTGTTGAAATATGCACTAGTGAAGGCTACCTGATTCTCTCTCTTACACGTCTTGTCCCCTTTCCCTCTCTTCCTGTCTGTGCCTTGCTCTCCACCTTTAAATAATGCAGCGAGAGAGATGGTTCTTACATACTGAGGAGGTGTCAGGGAGGCAGGCGGGTATGGGAGCGTCAGCACCATCACACCTACCAAAGTGACACATCCACAGCCACACCTGCACCCTTTTCTGTCATACCTGTTTAGTGTGCAGCTAAAGTCTACCACTGAGTAGATATTTAGGCAGACTCCACTAAGGTAAAACATTAAGGCCTTGCTACATGAAGGAAGCGGTATTGCAATGCATTTATATGCAAGCAAACATACTAGCAATGTCAAATTAAATTACAGGCAAAAATGCCATTGCATGACTATTATGTGACTATTTCAAAATATGTTATGACTTGTGGTAAAAGCAGTAACACTGATGTGCTGTAACAAGAATTTAACATATTTTACTATGGAAAAAAAACCTAAATTACACCTTGAATCCTCTACACTGTAAGTATACAGTAAAATCTGGTGAAGATTTCGCAATGCTAATTATGTTGGCAAAACTCTGAACAGATGGGTTTATAAAACAGCATCTTTTTAATTGGTTATGGCGTATTTAGCTCGCAGTTTACAATGTTATTGTCTTTACAGTTGTAGGATATAGTGTGCTGTCAACAAGTGGGCTGCTGGCACGGTTTACAAAGAGAATACTTCTTCAAAAAGTTCAAATTTCAATATTTGTTTGTTTTTAATAGAGAATTTTACATAGAGATTTTACAGACTTGGACAAGTACTTGACCATGGGAATAAATGTTATTTATTCTCTACCTCAGTCTTTACCAGTGCACTCTGTGTTCCCTTCAAGGCACTGCTTACTCTGGGAACTAACATTGAAAGCTGTTGGAGAATATTCCAAGCTGCAAAAAAATACATAAATAAATAAAAACAACTGCGTGAAAGTTGACCACAATTACAAGATAATTTGCTAATAGTTAATACACAAATTTGATTATGTGTAATGACAGGGATGAATTACCCCAAAGCGTGAATTACCGGACGCGTTATTTTGTTCTGCTGTCAGAGATGAACAATAATATGGTCATTTGGCTTTGCCTGCTGGGATAAAAATATTAATAGCCAGATTTTAATGCGATTTTTTGTGGTTGATATATTGTGTGTGTTCCAGCCATTTCCGACCTGTTTTTTTAGACGATGCCTCAAGGACTCTTCTGCTCATTGGCTCAGCTAAAACCTACCTACTGCAGTATAGAGAAAACACACGCTGCTGTAAAGCTACATTTTGGTTTACCGCAGTTACCTGATATTGTACAGTACACATTCCTGATGATTCACAGCCTCTCCGGGCCTCTTCTGTTTTATTTGCACTTTCAGTAGCTGCTTTTTTTTCTTGGCAAATATAGACATCCTTTTTTTTGTCTGTCTGTCAACACTAAATCTGTTGCAACTTCAATATTCTCAGTGTCAAATTTGTGTGAGACAAATATCTAATAATAGCCGGTCTATTAGATAGATGGCTCATGCCAGAGTTTAGACACAGAGAGCTGTTTCATGCTGCTCCGCTGTTAGGAAGCCTTCAATACTGAGCTGATGAAATACAATACAATTAGGACTCACACTGATAAACAATAGATGGCGTGCAATATATTGACACTGTATTGCATTTTTGCATGCCTGTTATCCGTTCTCGTTGGAGGGGTGTTTAATCGCGGTGTGACCTTCAAATGACACAGTGAGGGTAGAAACGCAAAGTCAGCAGAAGATAATTACATTCCCCCTCGGTGCTGTTAAAGTCTATTTAAAGGCCGTTCTGAAATTAGCTCTGTTTCTGTGATTAGAGTTGAAATATGAAGACAATGTTTTTATCATTCATGCTCATTTTAATTTTACACACACACAGCACTCAAATATTTCCTAAATTAAATTTGCTAATGGCTCCTTGCTCCTTGTGTACAAGGCCATTAAATGCGCGGTACACCCTACAAATCATGCATCTGTGAGACGGTAACACGGCAGACAATAATGTGGCAGAGTAGATTATTATATTATTAATACGAAGGGGACATTTCCCCTATCGTTTGAAAGGAGAATATCACCCACACAGCTTTGTACCCGCAGCCGAGGCGAGGCTGCCTTTATGCATAATTCATATTTCCATATCGTCATGGTGATCATGTGAGATGAGTGTTTGCTCTCGCAGCAGGGAAGCTGGTTGGTGTGTGTGTGTGTGTGTGTGTGTGTGTGAAGGGAGGAAGGGAGGGGGGCAAGGTGTCATGAGGGACAGAAAACACTGAATGAGGGAAGGCGAAAGGAAAGACGAGGGAAACTGTGACAGGTAAAAAGAAAAAAACTCTATATTCGGCTTAATTATCTTCTGTCTAAAAGCGGCCCACTTTCACATTTTTCCTAATACAGTTATTTTTACACAGAGATAGACAGCAGGGACGGGACTGGGAGGCTTCGAGAACGGCGCGTAAATAGTTTCTGAGTCAGATTTGTACTCGCAGTGCAACACACCTCCATGTTATCCCCAGGATTTTTATTGGCTAATTAACTGACTGCACTCCGCTGCTTTATAAATTCATGTGAAATATAATGTCACACAATATTATCTGAAAATAGCAAAGACAAGACAAGAACCTGAAAACACAACAACGCGTGAATCAGAAAAAAATAAGCCTGGATTACTCGAGATATTTGCATCAAGATGAAGAACCCACAGCAGTAATGATACGCCTTTGCTTTGAAAGGCATTATAGATGCCTTCCTGCTGTTATTATCACTATTATTATGATTATTATTATTATTAGATTTTTTTGAAAGCACGAACACATTCATTAATTCCCCAAAGTGAGATTTTCTCTACCTGGAAAAACATTTTCTCAGAGCACAGTGGTATTGCTGTTCTCCAACAAGTGACAAAATTAGGAACTGCTTCATTCTTGTTCATAGAAAATTGTAGAAGAAAGGTTCCTGATATGAATTCGCTGCAATACTTTTGTAATAAAGGTATAAGAAAAGCAGAAAGAAATAGCCGCGAACATTGATGTCCTCTTTGGTTTTGGCGTTTTTAGTTAAAAAATAGTTTGTGATCTTGTCTTAAATGAGCCAAAAAAATGCTGAAATACCTTATAAGTGATGCAGAAAACATCTCAACATGCCCTTTGACCTTTCTGTCCACTTCCTGATTCAGGTGGGGGGGCTGACGCTAAACATTTTTTTGCATTGAAGGCAGTAGTTTAGCTGTTTCTAGCCTTTAACTCTACCCAGAAAGACCAGCTTCCAGAAAGTTCTACCAATATTAGGATATATTATTTTTGCTTTCTTATTAGTGGCTCCATAGTGTAGTAGTTTGTACAGATTATCGAGCAAAAGCTCCCTGTTTCATTCCCGGGAGGAGACACCAATCCCTTTGGGGTTGCATCAAGAAGGGCATCCGGTGTAAAAATCTGCCAAATCAAATATGTGGAGCTACCCGCTGTGCCGACCCCTGGTGAATAAGGGAGTAGCTGAAAGTAGCTATTTTTTGTTTCTTATTGTTTTTTTTGCTTGTCTCCACTCATCTTCTCTCCATCCTGGGTGAACTCAAATCGATCCAGTTGCTGCTCCGAATCTTCTCGAGAGCCTCTCTTACACGCACACACAAACACGCACGCACACGTCTCTCGTTCAAGCTTGATATTCCGCTCTCCCAGTGGACACGATGAACTAGAATTAATTATCTCCGGCCCGTTATGGACACACGCACATATCGCACATCCACAGAGAAACACACATATAAACACACATTCGCCCACTCGTGTGTGTGTGGGGGGGGTAAGTATGTGAGTGCGCTGCGTATACACTTAGCAGCGAAAGTGTGAAGTTGCTCATATTTAGAATTCCCTCGGCGTCGTGCAGAAAGATATTGCAAAGCTGTGTCTGTCCGTGCATGTGTGTTTGCGTGCGCGCACGTGTGTGAAGGCTGGAATTCAGAATTGTATTGATTAAACACAGCAGGGGGTGAGTGTGTGAGCACTGCAGATAGCTCACTCACCTGCCACTCTGCAGACACACACACGCACACACACTCACACCGCACACCATCATGCACAAACATCAAACTGTCCGTTGGCTTCCTTAGAAAGAAGCTGCCTGGCTTTCGATATGATGAATAAAAGAAATCAAGGAATTTTAATTCGGCTTTGAGGTGCGAAGTATCAAATTTGTATTGAAAATGTGTCTCGAGCCATTTTCTGTTCTTCTTTGTGGCGGAGAATATGCTGCTGTTTGACAGGTTTACCATAACGGACAGTACGTTTTCACTCAATGAGTACAACAACAACTTCTACCCTCTAATTTGTTGGTCATTAAAATGTTGTTTGAATTTGACTGTAAGCGTCACAATGGCAGCGATACCGGGGCACAGCAGCTTCTTCAGTCTGTAAGAGAGCACAGACATTGTTGAAACACAAAAATGTGACCATGACGGCAACTGAGAGGCTCTTTACTCAACACAGACCTTTCATTCACCCAGATTAATGCATATGTAGCTATTTTGTGATTTTGCATTGCTATGTCCTGTTCAACATGCTTGGTCATCGTATCAGTGATATTTTTTGATGGGTATTCAGTGGTTTTGCAATCAGTTACAGTCTGATTCTTACTCTATGAGGAGTTTTAGTATTCATTTGGAAATCTCAAGTCCACCAAACAAAACTGGAGGATTGAAAATAACATGTTTTTTAATGATTGGTAGACATTATCCATATATATTTCATGTCAACTTAATAATCAGTGCACAGCGCGAATTTCAGGACCTCCTGACTGTAACTCCACCAACATTGCGTCTGATATGAATTCAGAAGCAATGTTAAATGACACACATCATGTGAAACGCTAACATGTCACAGAGCTAAACCGTCACTGATTTGCTCATGTGACTTCGTCAGAAGCATCGTCGAGCCGGTGAGACTACTTTGCTTGGAAAGTTGGACTAGGTTGTTTTTCAGTACTAGAATGAGCTTTTCTAGTATTGTGTATGAACTGTGTGTGAACAGAAACCAGGTATTGAAGATGGAAACCAGCTACGGTGTCATTGCGAAACCATCAAACCACCATATACCCTCCTATTAGTCAACAGAATGATCTGTCAGCACAGGCAGAACTAAAGAATTTGTAATATTCGCCTCAAGAGAAGAAGCCAAACAAAAGTGAAACAGCCTGATAATCTAGAAATGATGCATCATTTACTCCCTTTGTGGCCATTATACATGTTATGAACACTCGTGGGGATCAGATTATAAGTGTCTAAACATCCTTATAACTTCTCTTCTTTTTCTTTGACCTGGTGATTGAGATCCTTTATCTGTATGCTATATTTGTCTCCTTTTCATTCCTCCTCTCCTTTCCACTCTACTCACACCTCCTCTCCTCACAGTCATCAGTGTGGTGGCAGCAAGAGAAAAGGAGAAGAGGGGAATACATCGGCCGGGGTCATTCGCTTGTCTTTCATTCAGCCCTTTCCCTCTGTTCTTCCTTGCCGCAGATTCATTTTGAGCGATTTTTGTTGTTATTTAAACAGTTTGAAGCGTTTCTCTGTCTTTTTCTTTGTGATATGAGGCATGAAATGCTGATTTCCTGTGGTTAATAGAAGTAAATGCTGGACAGGGTTGAAATCAGTGTGGATCCGACTCTCATCCTGTGGACAATATTGGCAAGAGAGAAAATTTCTCTAAATTCATTTTAAATCCATGTCAGGTCTGTCAAGCAACTCTTTACTTGGTTCTAAATACAACAGTGTGTGTAACGCTGCGACACACAAGGTATCAGGGCTAATTTGTGGCATACTCCCCTTCAACACACTTGTGATTGTCTGAAATGATGCTGACACTTATAATTGCGATGCTGGTTATTTTTGATACATCTCTAGTTACGTGTAAAAAGCCTCTCTTGAAAATTGCAGTAAACCATTTACTGAAATTTTGACTCGGGCTGTCCATAAATATCACAACTACCATCCTGTAACATTTATGAAAAAGGCTGCATGTGGAGGGGTGCGTTTGTCTTCTCCTTCATTATATCGTTGACTGTCTGTCTGTCTGTCTGTCTGTCTGTCCATCCATATCGCTTTCTTTTCTTTTTCTTTCTTCCTTCCCGTCTCTCTCTCTCCTCTTCCTCTATCTTTCCACACTACTGGGTTTTAATCACTGCTGTAATTGGCAACTCCCCGCTGTGCATGTGCTCTCACACAAACACACGCACGCGTGCTCTGCCTAGCTGCTGCAAATCCCTCTGGCAATGTATATGCGTGTGTGTTGTGGGGGCAGGAGAGAGAGAGAGATATGGAGAGATAAGGATAATGAAAGAAGGAGAGTTTCAGAACTACAGGCCAACTCACCAACTCCACAATCTGTCTGCTGTGTGAAAGTGGAGCTAGGCAGCCAAACTGTAATTATCTAAGGGGGGCAAAAAGCTGCGTTTCAAGATTTATTACAGAACACAAAGTTGTTGTTTTTTTAACTGGAGTTGGTAAAGAACCTGACTCAGTCGAATTAATAATATGCCTAATCACACTCAAAGCATGCCACAAAAAGGTATATATAGGAATATGTACCAGCAGTGATAGATCACTATACAGCACCAATGCAATCTAGCAGCCTTGCTTCAAACATTTATATCTATAGACTGCAATATTGGGCATTTCTCAGCAGAAAAAAACGAGCTATGTGAAAGAATTGTTATGACATCTTTTTCAATAATTTCCCTTGTGGGATCAATAAAGTATCTATGTATCAATCTAAAAGATGGATATCTCACACAGTGATAGAGACTTAAAAATAGGCAGTCCTACTAATAAAGACAGAATCAGTAATGCAGGATAAATATCTTGTAGTGTTTCTGCTGTCTACTAAACAACCTTCAGGATCACAGCCAGAAAAGCTTTGTGATTGAAGACAAATGTGTAGTAAATCAATAGTGGTAAAGCACGCAAAATGAGCAGGAAACAAGAAAATGTTGTTCGGATTTTTGGATGATGTGTCCGGTAGTAATGCGGTTTTCACTGACTGCAAGGATTAAAGGAAACAGAGGAGAGACCGCAGCTGTGTTTCGCAACCTTCATTTTCAGTTGGTTTTCAGCCTGCATACATCCAACTTAATGTCACAGACAAGTTTATTAGATCTATGCGGCAGACTGTGGATTGCAGTGCACGTTACTGCAGCATTGCTGAAGTCTCACAGCGTGTAGGCGCCTTAGGACCAAGTAAAATGATCAACCAACCACTTCTGCACCTCGGAGAACTCGAGGCAACTTTCTAAAATGATGAATCAACTGTTTGCACACAGATCGTGGATCCTGATTTGTTTTTTTCTTATGTTAGGTTTAGGTTTGTAAATAATCATGAACGGTTCCTTATATGTACACTGAAGGAGGGCCATTGATCGGTTTACACTCAATAAACACCACAGGCCTCTGTTTATCTAGCGTGGTCATAAGTGTCATAAACACTTGTGATACTGAAGTGCTGGAGGGATAGATATTTATCACCTACACCTCTTCCTAAACGAAAGTAAATTTAAAATAGTTATTTGCAGTACTAAAACTACTTTAGCCAACCCTTATTAAGATTTGTGCTTTGTTTTGTTTTTTATAACTTTTAAGATAGACAGTGTAAATGGAAATAGTTAGAAATGAATTGCAGCACTAGCAGTTTGAGTCAATTCTATTAGTTTACGTTGATGATAATGATATTTAAACATTACATATCTTCTTGCAGCAGGAGTGTTTTGGTTGTAGCAGACCACAGCATTGCCACATATAGCAGAGAACTGCTGTGTCTTATGCCTTTGTAAAAAACAAAAAAACAAAAACACTGATCTGTTTACAAAGTCAGTTATATTAAAATGTTACACATTTGAAATCATAAAAGTAAATAAATTACTAATATACATATTTCTCATGATTATTTGATGCAAATGTCACAAAAAAGACTTTTTTGCTATCTATATTGTAGAGGAGCAGCTCAAATATTACACATGCAAAGGAAAATTGTACACAACTTGATGAAATATGCACACAAGCACAGACACGATGAAAGGACTGCAGTATCAGTGTGTGAACCAAGTCCCTGTTGAAACTGTCTCCAGGCTTAGGTAGTGATTTTGAAGGTGTATTTTCTTGTGTGCTGTTGGTGTTGTCCAGCCCACACTTTTCCACCCCTCACTATCAGCACAAATCAGTGCTGGCTAATTTACAAAAATAAGCCTTTTTGTGCCAAGAGCATATGCAGCGTGTGCTAAATGGCAACACAAGCAAAAGTACAGCAGAACACATAGACTTTGAAAAGTTTTCATTCAGAAAAAACTGAGTAGGACGAATGTGTCTGATCACTGAAAGGAGTTTCTCGGATCTGTGCTGAATATAGTGAAGCTCTTTTTTTTAACCAGCAGTTGCCTACCAAATCCTGAGAACCATGTGACAATGGCCATGCTAAACACAATGTTAAAGAATCCCAGCTTTATGGTTATCATGGCACATTGACCGCAGAAAGAAAACTTTCATGCTTGTGCAAGTTTGTGTATGTGTGTGTGTGTGTGTGGGTGGGTGCTTCTGTGCATCTTTTATGTGGGTCACCCTACCATGTCTAATGGCCCCTTGCTGCGTGCAGCGTCCTGGGCTGAGCTGCTCCCTGCTGTCACACTCACACACACACAAACAAATGCATAGACTCAGTGGGGGAGATTTTGGGGTGTCCCTCACCCTAATACCATCCACAATACACCAGCCCTGCATCTGTTGCTCCTACTCTCAAAGTTGAAAGTTGATCAGCGAACTGCTAGCATGTCTCCGCTCTCTAGATTTGTCTGTTCATTTCTATTTTTCACCTTAACTGTCTCTGTACACTTGTTCCTTTTTGTTTTTCTTTTGAATTTCCATCCCTCTCCAAAGATGGCTAACTATTTTTCCCATTTTTCTCCACCTTTGTGTTTCTTTTTTTGACTAGCATTGGATTGTAAGCATTAGCCAGTGGCCCAGTCTTTGTCTTTTGCCTGTCAAAAAATGGAGGCAGAGGCTTCACCCTCTGAAGGCCTCCATCGTACAGACAGCTGTTTAACCTGCTAGCAACTGCCTCAGCCAGGTGAGCTTCTGCACTACACAAATTTAAGAGACTGCTGTTACTGACATTATGTCTACTTTGACTGGGATTCAGGCTTTGTAATGCATAAACTGGTTAAATCTTTGACAAATACATGCGCAGTACTTGCTGCTGGATGGAAAATGCTAAATTGCTAAATGAAGAAAAGGGTAGGAAGTAGATGAGTTTAGTTGTATGTGCAAGTCGAGTATTCTGAGTAAAAGTGTGTTGTTTTCCTCCAAAAATCCAGCGCCTGTAAATGCAAAGTAACCACAGTAAGAAAGAAAGAAAATGGCCATAAGTAAAATTCTAATACTGCAGTTTTATTTACAACCTTCACTGTGAATAATCTGAGAGGAGAGAAGAGGAGAGGAGAAAAGGAGAGGAGAGGAGGGGGATGGGTGGGGTACACCCAGGAAAGCAGAGCAAATACTGAGATGCTGAAAATTGAGATTGCTACAGTTAGAGCCCGACTATCCCTGCTCTACAGCTGTGACATACACATACACACAAATCAGAGAATCTCAACTAAAAACATGAAGAAGGTTGAAGAGTGAAACTTCCTTCATCCTCAAAATCTCTTGGAGAATTTGCAGTTTTTTTCATAAGGTCATTTTTCACAATTTGTGCAACAGTATGCACATTTACTTCCATCCATAAAGCATAAAACACTGTAAAACACATGCAGACCAGCTCTCAGGCACAGAGAAGCCAGTTACGTCAGTATATTTTCACACTGCGGTAGTGTGTCTTTGTCTGCTTGTCGGCCAGCCAGCTGTAAGATGGAGGGCGAGAAATATGCTTTTAGTGGACGACTTCGTAAGGCAAAACCCACGGCTTTGTCGTTTCTGTTTACGTCCTGCATCGTTTGCTCTGTCGATTTACGTCACATGATTACTACTGTGTTATTTGGCTTTTATTTTGTGTATTTGTGATTACTTGTATTGTAGTGTATGAGGTCGAGTGTGCAGGTCGAACAATGCAATGATTGCAATAACTAGTTCTGCACGTCGCAGTCAGCTTAGCAGGTAAACGGTACGCCTGTGTTGTGCGTCGTGGTCCACACGGGCATGCACAGCATACCTGGTGCGTCTTAAAATGTTTGTGTGCACATTAGTGGGGGATGGCAACCTCCTGTTCATCTAGCCACAGCATCAGCTGTTGTTCTGTCACAAATACACACACACGCACACACAAATTGAAAAGCAGAAGTGATTTATCCAATACTATTGCTGCAGAAAAGGAGAGTGCGCAACAATATATGTGACTGATAAAATAATAAATCCATATTATTGCGGCACAGTGCAGAAACACAGTCCTGCAACACATGTAGCTCCCTTTATAAAGCTTGTAATACTGCTATTGATTCCACTCTTGAAGTAAATCATCAAACTTCTCATTTTTTTAGTAAAATGTTTTATGAGCTTCTCATTAAAATGATTTTCATTGTCACCGTCAACGTGTTCTCCTACCTGACCCTCCCAGACAAACCAGCAGCAACGTAAGCGCTGGACACAAAGTCGATGGTGTTTGTTTTCGCTTAGCTATGACAGCGATGCACCGAAGACAAAGCCGTTTCAGGCACCGGCATCGATATGTGACAGACACGGGCACAAAACAAAACCCCGGACATGCGTGGTGAGGCAGAGGAAGGCTCAGAGTGGCTCACACTGATTCGGATTTAGAGGAGGCCTCAGTGAGAGAAGGTTTGTCGTTGTTCCACGAACACAAACCCAGATGCTTTCAGGCTTTGATTCCAGGTTGCTTTTTCACTGTTCACAGTGGGAGCGTGCACACACACATATATATACGCAGACACACACATGCACACACACCATGGACTGGACTGATAGGATTAGAGACTCGCGCTATATTCTCTCTCTGTCTTTCTTTTCCTCTCTCACCCCCTCTCTCTCTTGAGCCTGCAAAGCCTTGATTATTCACAAGGTTAGTTCCTGATTGCGTGTAGCAGTAGCAGACACAGGTTCATTATCTCTCCACCTCTTTTTTCTTTTCTTTTTTTCGCTCTCTCGGTCGAGCGAATAGGCTTGGCTCACATACGGACTCAAATTTGCAGGCTCACAAAAGACACTCTGACATGTTGCGTATTATTGTCTTTTCCTTCATTATTTCCTTATTTTAAATCTCTCTCTCGCTGTGTCTTGATAATTTCCTCTCTATTTTTAGTGTCCTGGAACCCAGGTATATAGAGGATTATTCATGTATAGTAGGATGATGTCTGCCGTCGATTATATTAATAAAATTGCAGTGAGCTTGAAAAGGCAGGTCTAGCAGAATACTGATGACACTGTATGTATGCGTGCGCGTGTGTGGAGGATATCAGTGCTGCAGCAGCGAGCTTCAAAAGGTAGCCGTCGGCCAGCCCTCTGCTGTCACACAGGAGCTGTCGTTAGAAAACCTCCAACGGTAGCTCACATACAAACACAGCATACGAGGACGACTTTCTGTTAAAGAAAGAAGAAATATCAGTGGAAATGTTGTGGTTTTGTTCTAAAAGACATTTCCTTGTGAGAGTTATTGTCCCGATGTTTTCCGTTGTTGGCATTCTGATAAATGAATGAAGCTCCTATTTGTTTGTTTCTCATTCGTTGTCAGGATGTCGGAAAAGAGTGTTAGTTTTTCCCCTCTGTCTGAGGGACAATGTCCCTATTCGGAGGAGGGTGTGAGTGCAGTGTTGACACATGTTAGTGCTGGCTGATTAGTCGACACATAAAGGAACATGTAGCCCCTCCATCACTATTCAGCCATTTTGTCTCCCTGTCTGTCACCCCGGTGGAGTGGATGTTTGTGTGCGAGAGAGGCTTTTGTTAAGGAAATGCAAAGGAAAGAGAACGAACGAGAGAGAAGACACCATGAAAAATTACACCGAAGTCCCTGTGACCCTGGGATGTTTTTTTTATTGTTAATTTCTGTATCTTGGGATTCTACAATATTTAAAATTTCTGTTTAAAAAATAGGATTTTATATGTATGTGTGTGTTGGGAAAGACATGTAATAAAATGCATTTAATGATGAGTTTGTAGAGCGTTGTGTAAGGTATTGTGTCAGATCAGAAGGTCGGTGGACACTGTGTCTTAAGTGGATTAACCGGACGGTCAGTGAGACACACAGCCAAAGTGGCAGCCATAACCACGCCTCTGTCACTTAAAATTTTCTTATGATACTGATTTGTTTCCCGAGACTTTTTCACAATAGCAGGGTGGAGTTTGTGCAAATTCGCTGTGTAATCTTTTTGATAAACGCATGGAGGGCTGACACTGTCGCAGCTCACATATTTACCGACATTTTATACATTTAAAGCTCCCTCAGTTTTTTTGCATGTGGTCAAAATAAGATTGTTTATCGTTGTTTGCGATCATCTCTTATTTAACACATTTTTATTACATATGGCAGATAAAAATGCCTGAATTATTATGCCAGTAGTGTTTCAGTTTCTGAATCTCACTGGGTATACAAAATTGAAAAAGCTCTTGGACCTGAATATCATCTGCAATCTGCATTAAAATGAATTGTTTATAATACAGAAAAAAGTGACATTGTTGTTGCAATGAAATGAATAATCTCACTCTGCAGGTGTTTTGTTTTTTGTTTTGACAACCATATATTATTAAAGCGTTACAATTTGTATTTTTAAAGATATTTCCAGTATTATACAGTGCAGTCAGTGCAGTATTTAATTTTTGATATATGTAACACATGCAAACACACCTGACTATATATAGTATAATATTCAGGGTAATCTTGCAGAGTAATTGAGCACAGGAAATATGAGTACAATTTTTTTTAACAAAATACAGAAGAAATTCAACATTTCTTAAATAGTTTCTATTAAAAAGTAATTGTGAAGTACGCATTTGTAATTAAATGTATTTTTTCACCATCTTTACATTATTGTTATTATTATTATTATTTCTGTACATTGTTTAATACGGTATTCAAATGGATCAATTACTTACTGATTGATTTTTCAGGTCTTGCACTGTCTTTGGAGAGAATAAAAAAAGCATAAACACTGTACCTGATAAATAGTCTGTGTACCTTTGAACAGCATAGCTCCCCCTCTGGCTTTCAGGAAGCTTAACATGTGCAATGCACCTCATTTGGTGGCATCAGTGCATTTCTGTGACTTTGTGGTCATCTCTTAATTATTGTTGGGTTTTTTTCTACTCTTAATGCTCAAACTAAATCATTTAAGCTGCTTTTATTCTTCACATAATTGCGTAACTTCGTAGACAATTACAAAGCATCACTGTTAATTTCATGTCCAACATTTTTCTATTTCTGTCTAAAAAGATTCTGTGATTGTTTTGATAAATTACACTGTTATTATACAGTATTATACATACTTATAGGTAATCACACAGATACTAATAATAAGCTAGATGTATGGTTTAAAACTACTCCCTTGGATCAGTACTGCATCAACAAGAATAAAAATAAAATTAATACATACGTACTTGTGTTTTTCGTCAGTCTTCTTACAGGGATCAAAATTAAAATCATTTCGATAGAAGCTTTCATATTTATTATCACACTGCATATTATGCCTTATCTCTACAGATAATAAATACTTAGATGTTTCAGATTTGTTATCAAGCTCTGTATGCCTTATCACTGCAAAGTAATCTATATATGTCTATATGTATATACTTAACCTGGCCTATGATAGACTAAATGATAAGATTTCTAAAGTACTGCGAATTCGATTGTGATCTGATTATACCTTTAAGGCCTTGAAGTCAAAGTCGAGTCAAACAGCTGCTTTATTCCACTTATTTTCCTCATATTTCTGCTTTTTCGTCTTTGGAAAGGGATTTCATTAGAGGTGTACTCCACAAGGTTGCATGTGTTGCGTGTAATGCCGTATACGGTAGTTAATATGTGTGAGGTTTAAAAGGGAACAAATTATTACTTTGTCCCTTTGATAAAGTGTGACTTTTGCTCCATTGAATTTAAATTGTAGAACACGTGCACATAGTGTGTGATAGCATTTAGATTTGTTTTTTAATGTTAATTAATCAGAAAAATTTAAACGTTGTGTCTTCTGTCTAATAGTGACTATTCAACATCTTGACTATGAAGCTGGGTTAGCTTTAAATGAGGCCTGTTCATGTGTGTGTGTCGTAACCCTTTTGACTACTGTCAATTTTTCAGTCTTTCAGTTTTTTTTTCGTTTTATGTCACACATATTTCAAACACACACACACATATATATTCGTTCATCTCTATGCAGGATCAGTCATGCTAAAGGTCGTCGATGTGCCAGCTTGACAATATTGTCTATAAGCTGCTTTGGAGCAAGAGAACTTCTAAGGACAATCAACAAGAGGAGGTTTTCTTCGCTTTACGTATGGCTCAGTGTTAGTGTGAATCACTGAGGTGGAGGGTGGCGATTCTTTTCAGCTCCCTCTCAGCTGAACCCATTCCAACTGTGAATAGAAACTGCAATTGATTTGCTAATGATAGAGTATTCACTGCTAATAAGATGGATATAACAACCTTGTCCTTGTCGGTTTGGGAGAAAATTGGCCTCCTAAATTGATTAAACTGAAGGTGAACTGGAGGCAGCCGTGCAGGATGCTGTTTATGCCGTGGAAAGATGATTTGAGATAAATGTGATAGAGCTGTTTATTTCAGCTTTTTTTTTTTTTAACTAGAACGTGCCATTTTATTATTGTATAATAAAATGATTGGACATTTGTAACAATTTGTGAAATTATTAAGACAAATTTGATCATAATTGACACTTAGACTGGCAACATCGCTGTTATTTCTACTGTTTTAACATGCAGAATTATGTTTTATGAAGAACTTTACACATCGGTTTGTTAAAAACATGTAAAAACATTTTTTTTCTTCAGGCCATAATGGTTATTGGGTTTGTTTGTTTTTTTACAATATATTTTTTCCCTCCTCTCTTATATCGGCAGCCGCTGTGCCATGAGTTACTGACTGGAGTAGTTTTAGGTTTGCAGATTTATGTTTTTGGGTTTAGCTTTTCAAACTAAATCACTAATAAAGAAAAAAAATCTCTGTAGAGCACTATTCCGAATTACACTCCCTTGTTATTTCCCATCAAACTAACATTTACACCCTCTCATGGCTTGTTAAAATTATTTCCTAGTTCATAATGATATGACAATAATAATGTTAGTCATCGGGCCCTGCTGTGGATATGACACAAATGGCATATAAATCCAGATGTGACTGGCTTTAATGAGCAGCTGCTGACGATAATCCAGCTGATAAATGACTTTTAGGAGCTTTAAAACCCCTTCGGCTCCAGCATCACTCCACGAGGAGTTTATTTTTCAGCATGACATCACGAGATGTAATAAAATATCAGGGAGCAGTGTGGTAGCTTAGCGCGTCAACCACATATTCGCAGTGTTGAGTGAAATCCAGCAGAAGCCGGCTCTGCCTCTCTGTGTGCCTTGCGTTTAATAAAACAGAGACGGGCCGTAGAATTGATTCGGAAGAAGCCGAATGGCATTGAAACACTACAATAAAACTTGAGAGCTGTGGCCTTCCCTGTGCTCTGGCTCGCTGTGTTCGTCGCCACGTCGTGCGCCTCTGTAGAGGCGTGATAGAGTGCAGTGCATGAAATCTCAGCGTGGTTTTACAGGTAGATCACGGTGCTTGTACATCACACAGCAGTGCTATGTAACTGTGAACAGCTGTCACAGGGTTTCAGCTGTCTCTCCCATCCTCAATTTCCTCCTGCAGAAATCTGTATGAGTGGTGCCTCTCTGTCTGTCTGTGCAGGATGGATGCGGGATGGAGGACTTTTACCATGGCAACCACTAATGCAGTATAGATGCAGGGACTGAGCATGGGCTACTGCTGTAATAATACAGGATTCGTGGAAGGCAGGTGAAATGTCATCCGGGCTGTTTAAATGAGCGCCTTTGATGTCTGCTGTGGTTAACATTGAATCCCACTTGGCTCTGCTGGGGAAATTAGGCTATTGTTTCCTGTATTAGTTCAGCACCACAGCATTCTTTCTGCTCAGTTTCGACTCAGGAGCTTGTAGCTGACCAAAAACTAAAAAATAAAAGAGTCTCTCCTCAACACTATGCTATACTGCATAGCCTCACTTCATTCATATGTCACCCCACCATCACATTGTTTCCTATATCGGCTTATACTGCCCAATCCTCATAATCCGTCTGTAGTCTGAGTCAAATATCTGGTCCATGCAGTGTCCTCTCACCTTCTTTTAGGATGTGATTTCCTCTATCCTCCTCTTCCTCCTCTTCACACACTGGATTACAACTGTCCAAGTTTGAAGAGTAACACCGAGCAGGTTAGCAGAGCATTTTGACCCTTCCTGCTGTTTTTTAATATACCACAAAATTATTATTGCTAATTGAGAGCAGCAACATCACCTCAGACTATTCTGTGCTGAATAAAGTAACAAAACAATTTTGCATTTAATGCTGTAAAAACTAAATAAAATAAAAATGACATTTAATTTTTTCATTTTTCACATTTATTTAAATGAATTTGTCCAGCTCGCTATAACCATCTGCTACACTGTAAAGGCCAAGGTGAAAGTGTTATAGTGTAAAATACATAGAGCACAAGTTTGACTCTGGTCAGCGACTGACAGAGTATATTTGGTTTGCCCCGCTGTGTTAGAGCCATTTTTCAGTGTCAAGAGGGCCATAAGTCGCAGCCTCCGCACGAGAGTGTCGGTCCAAGGCAAACATTCCTTCCATGTGGCCCGGTCTATATCCCTTCTCTGACCTGCTGTTGCTGTGGCTATGTGTGTGCATGTGCCTGTGTGTGTGTCCCTGTGTGTGAGGGCGTATTTGTTTTGTCTGCCCCTATCTATAGCTTTGAGCTGCCCCTTTCTTTAACAGCTAGAGAAAGAAACCACACCCCTCGGGCCTTGGCCACTGCATGTGTATGTGGCACTTTGCTCTCCTGGGATTTAGCGATTTCTATTGCCGTGCCATTTCCTCACCAATAACCACGAGATGCCAAACTCTTCTGTTAAACAAGAGCAGAAAAATTAAGAGAGGAATTTTTGATAAAAGATATTATAATAAGGGACACGTGTGATCATATGTGCACAAAAATACACATTTTGGGATCAACACACCACCGAAAAAACTGGTCTTTCTTGTTACTACGCTCACATACAGCAGACCTGCACATAAATTAAATAACGCGGCACGCAGAAATTCTGATGCAAGTGTTCACACAGGCATAAGAATGCAAACACACATGCGTATGTGAATACACAGCACTGGTGTTAGCCAATGAGAACGGAGCTTGAACAAGACCTGCAAGTCTCTTGTGAATATATACTCCTATGAGACTGGGACCTACCTGTTTTTATGTGTTTGTTTGTGTCGCTGTTGGCACCTTGAGCTCTATATTATCATTACCTTGACCTGTGTTTAGTCAAAGCAAAAGCTGCATATGCATACATGCAGTTTCGTCACATTCACACACGAGTCAGGATAACTGGGGCTTCAATTAAAGCGTTAGTGCCATGCATTCATTCTTTTTCCTTTTTTTTCCTATGTGTAGTATAATGTTTAATCTGTTGTCATACTTGTCTGCTGAAATGGATGAAAAACACTGCTGGACTTATTTGTGTATTAATTGCTGGCAATTGACTAAATCCACCCAAAAATTATAGGAGTTAGAGAGATGATTGTGAACTGACCTCACAGTGTGACATGATGCAGGACTGGATAGGCGTAGATCACCAGCAAATATACAGAGCGTTTAAATTTCTCTATAAAATGCAACTAGAAATTAATCTTAACATGTCAGTCATTTCAATAGTGCTGCTACTTCTACTAATGATGATGGTGAATTTATTGTATTCTATTAGGCTGCCTTATATTTTCCAATGATCTATTTACATCCAAACAAAAAGAATTTGTTATTAGAATTAAAATGTGCTTTATCCTCTAAAACACCCTGTCTTGATGTCCATACTGCTCTGCGTTTATCAATGAATTGCAGGTGTAAATACTCAGCAAACTCCTCGTGCTGCCAGGGCGGAAAATGAAACGGCCTCTCCAGCTGGAAGAACAAGTGTTGTGTGGGCTCCCTGAAGTGGTGCAGCACTGGGTCATTGGAGAGCCACAGCGTGTTTGGGAACACAACAGTCTGTGTTTTTTTTCAGCACAGCTTGTTGGATGAAGGGCCATTTCACAGGCATTATGGATTAATCTTTGGCAGGATCCCTCCAGGATCAAGCAAAACTGGGCGTTTAACCTCACGTGTCACGACAGAGAGTTCTCTGGTGATAAACCAGGACAGAGAGGATTGAACGTGACCCGCATTTCTCTGTAGATTCATTACTTGAGTCCTTCTTAAAAATAAAATATGGGTACACATCCTTCTTCAGGTAAGTGGTACCCATGGATGAATAAATAAATAAACTGCCTTAATCTGAAGTGGAAAACCACCACACATTACTGTGTTATATCTCCCTGCTGATCACCCGGTGTCCTGTTCAGGTACCAGAAAGTGACCGTTTGAACTGCACTGCTGTGTCTGTCACTCCACCTTGCTGTCACCTGCACACAATCACAGATTCACAGCTGACACGTCCCACCGCTGCTTATAAACTGTTCGTTATGCTCAGCTCAATATTGAAATGCTTTCAAGTTCATTTTGACAGGAGGTGTGATTGACAGGTGTAAATTGAACAGTCTGGGTGCAAACAGAAAGACTGCTTATATGTATTCCTGCAGCTGTACATGTGTGAACTGTTTTATTAAATAAATGAATGGATGTGATCTGTTTTCTTGCATCATCAGATTCATTTTAAAACAAAAATAATAAAAATTGATAGTATTTAATGATCCATAGCTTTTCCAGAGATACAATAAATCAAGAGACTATGTTTCAAATACATTAGATCTTTGACTTTTTTTTACAGATGGTAAATATATTTTTTTAACCCTTTACCTGGACCCAGAGGTCAAACTATACTGTAAGGTAAACCCAGCACATGTGAAGCACTTCCAGTTCCCTGTTGCCTTAATTTGACAAGGATACGCTGTGTGTCGTTTATTTACTGGACTTAAATTGTGACTATTGCTATTGTCTGATAAAAGTGAGATAATGAATCTATTATACAGACATTAACATTTTGAAGGGCCTGTGGAGTGAAAATTTGCATTTTTATTCATTCAAAAAAAACAAAAACAAATAAAACAAACAAACTACAGTACAAGAAATATCATCTTCTACTCACACTAACATATGCTCCTCTGATTTTTGTGATGCCTGTCTAAATTAATTAATTCCTGGATTTCTGACTCAGTTAACCACAAAACACCGGCAACATAAACAGCTGGATTTTCACACTGGCTTTTAGAAGAGTTGTATTTTTAGAAGGGCTCTGTTTAGGTTGTGCACGCTATATAAATCCAAAGGCAGGTATGCTTTTTAATGAAGGAGTTCACAAATACAACCTGTTTTACAAGAGTGTACTTGTAAGCAAGTGAAGGCTTTAATGTAGGGATGCCATCTAACACAAGCATGGTTATGTCAGACATTGCATTGTACGATTGTATCTCTTGTTCAAAGAGGGCTTTTTGTGATATGTTTTAATGTATTTTCTCACAGATTGCTCTTTTCAACATCTGCACCCACAAACACACTTCATGTTTGATATTAATTGTATATTGTGGAGATGTTGGAGGTTAAAAGCCCTCTTGGAGGAACCCATAGTTAAATGGAAATAGAAATCACAGGCCTGTCACCTAAACAATAATTACGCTGCCTTTCCACTGATATGTGTTTTGGAGTATAATTAGAAAATCTGAATGTCTCGTCATCCTGTTTTCGTGATTTTGTGCCTTTTTCGGCTGCATGAGCACGCACCTGTGAGATAACGTGACTGCCAAGAAGCAAAGTCATCAGATTTCAAACTTTGTGGCTATATATAACAGTGAGTGGCAGCAGTAATTGTCACTGTGGTTTGAAAGCTATTCCAAATGAAATCAATCACACGCTGGTACTGTAATTGTCTGTGTCGCAATCAGATGACACAGGGTGGAGTCATTCTAGGTGATGCGCTCATATATTGTGTATATATTGACTCTGTTGTTGATTTCATTCCCATACATCCTATTCAGGGAGACTGCATTGACTGTTTTCAATTGGAGTTTGGCTTTCAGTAACCTATTCCACCCACGCACTGTAAATAAAGGTTAATGAAATAGCCTGTAGGCAGTTCACAGGAAAGGATTTACCTTTGTTTGCCCATGACATTGCTACCTGCGGAATGAAGAGGTACTGAAAAGGTACATTATCTGCTTTCATAACGTGGAGATTAAGGGACCGAACAGTGAGTAGAGGACTTGCAAAGCATATTTAAATTTCCTATGTGGCCTATCCACCAAGTTACTTATTATTGAGCCAAATAGAAAGTGATCTGAAAATTAGCAGCCACAACTCTGTGATCTCAGAATAAAGGAAAGATCAGACTACTCACTTGAAGGACCTTGGCGATGCCCATAGATCACTAATAATTTTAATGGCTGAATGTGCGTTCTAATGGACTCAGGAAATATGATTAATCTAAGTCTACAATATTTATAAGAAGTAATTCTGTTATAGCAATGCCCACATTGTTTGATCAGTTATGACTTTAATGTGATTAATTGGCTGATCTCATATTTTTTCCAACTTAAATATGAAAACCACATTAATCTCTTTTTATATTTTCTGCATATGTGAGATTTGGTGGTATTCACAAACAAGTCATGAGCCTTCCAGACATCACTGACAGTCACAACTTTAGCGCTCTTGCAGAACACAGGAAAGCCAATGAGAAGTGTTCCAACTTGTCTGTTTTATTGCCCGGGGACATAAGCAGTTTCATAAAAGAAAGACCACAAACATTAGCTTGTTTGTTGAGCATTTAGTTTACAGCAAAGCACAGCAAAGCCAGCACCTCGTCTCACATATATCTTACAGTCTTTTGCTAAGGAAACTAAGAAAACACCTCACTGACATTTCCTTTACATTACTTAGTCTAAATCTGTGTTTTATTTGCCACAATTTGTCTCCTGACATTATTTAGAATGCAAAGAAACCAACAATGGCTTGGGCAAAATGCGGATGTTGTCTCTCTGAACATATACTGAATTATAATTTGTCATTTAGTCTAATTTAATTTGTTTTGATTTCTGCTTTTTTTTGTTGTTGTTGTTGTTGTTTTTTTTTACCTGTGTTACAAGTTATTGGTTTGCTCATTTTTTGTTTGTTTCTTGAGCAGGGAGATGGTGATGGTAAGAGCAATGAAAGCCTCCATTTCTCACTCTGTAAAGACAAAGGTGACAAAGGTGTGACTTTGCACACTAGTTAAAGGAAATTATCCTATGTTTCCAGAGTCCATGAGATTTAACTCGGGGGAAAGGAATCGGATTTCCCTTTTCAGCCGGAACTTCATTCCATTGTGTATTCATACTCGTGCAGATGTGGAATTTGGCTAGCTTTACCCTAAAAAAATAAAGTATTTATCACAACCAACGCGTGTAGCTATCGAGGTTGGTAAATATATATAGAACTGCGTAAACGTGAGACGAAATAAAGATAAAATATGGCTTCAGTTTCTACTTTATCCGAGCTCATGGCAGGATATGCGCGCACTCGAGGTGTTCTCCGGTCTATATAAACATGCCGCCATCTTACATTTTCCAGTCTCTGCTGTTCCGGCCAAGTCAGTTTCAGTTGCCTGTGGAGGGAGCGGACGAGGGCTCCCCGCTGACGCTCGGCTTCAATTTTTTCCTCGACTTTTTCCATTTCAGAGTATTTTTTTTTACTCTCCGGGACCCAAGTGGACGGACTTGCTGTGTTGACAAGGGTAGGCTTCAACATTCAAACTATCGGCACCACTCAGTTTCTGTCTTTTCTGAATGCCAGCAGGAATGAGGACTGCTGTTGTGTGTGGACCGGCCGGGGGATGCTGCTGCTGCTGCCGTCGCCGCCGCAGCTAGCGAGCCCGTCGCTCTTGCGGCATATATTGGGGGATATGCCAGCCACCGCCTAATGGAAACATAACTGTTTTACCGACGACACTGGTTGACTCTTTAATAGCACGTGGTTTGTGTTCGGCATTATAAGCAGTTGTTTACAATAGCCAGATTTACGCCACGGATCAATTGCCGCCCAGTTATTTGGAAACCGTAAGTGGGATTTCGGGAGTTAACGACGATGGCGTTTCCTAGCGTGTTTTAGTAGTTAACGTTAGCAGATGTTAGCCTAACTATTAGCTGGCTACATTCCACTATTCTGACTCATGTTTGCTCGAGTTGAGTATCGTCTGTGGGTCGTTTGTTTTTTCTTTGCAGCTGCTTTAGTTTTTACAGACGGAGCTGAAGATGAAGATGCAACTGGACTGAAAACTCGGTATACGGCGGATTCCGTTGTTTTATGGCGTAAAGTTACTCGTTAAAGTTACCCGTTAGTCGGGGTATTAAACGAGTAAACGTTAGCGCAGATGTTTCGTCTGAAGTTTTAGTGCGCATTTTGTAAAACTTGGTTTAAACCTGATGTTAAGTAGAGCCGATTTCTGGTAGAGTGGCCTTTCTTTAAGAAAAAAATAAGTCGATTTTAAATTGTTAAAAAGTTTATTTTAGGTCGTGGGCTCCAGTGTGTTTTCCACTCGTCCTTTTAAACAAAGACCGACAAATTCCTCCCAGCCGTGGTGCTTTGGGAGGAAGACGAGGAGGAGCCAGAGTGTGAAATTTGAGTCAGTGGTGTTGGAGCAAGAAAGTCAGGGGCAGCCAGCAGCTGTGGAGGAGGAGGAGGAGGAGGAGAGGGTGGGGGCAGCAGCACGCTTGCTTGGATCTTTTTGGATAGCGGCTCTCATTAGATATACGTGAAGTGTTCAGGTTTTTCACGGGGTGCCAGAGTTGTGCTGGTAGGAAAAGGCACAGGCGGGTGTTTAAGGAGGAAAAGTTGGGACGTCATTCTCCCCGACACAAAACGGCTCCCCAGCTTGTGTGGAATAAAAGCTGTCCGTCCGGTGCGCTGCGGAGGCGGCACAGGTGCTGGCTTGGAGGTGTGTTTACATACCATTAATGGAGGTTTAATTTCTTGAGAAAGACTGCTCACAAAAGGATGTTGTCGTGCCCTCCAGCCGCTCCAGATTTGTTTTCCTTTCGTTCACGTGTAACTAAACTGGTTTTATTTTAAATGCATGCCTCATCTGTTTTTCTTGAATTTGTCGAATGTTTTCTCTCCTTGTGTACTTCTGCGGTCCCTCGGTGAAATCCCCGCCCCAGTACACAGCGGAACAAAACCTTATAAACCCGTCATCTCGTCAGCAACATTTTCTTCTGACGACGCACTGAAATTTTTAAGCTGAAAAACGTGGGTGTGGGTTACATACGAGAGCGGTAGTGGTTTTGAGGTCATCCACTTGACTATACGGCCTTTCCAGAGGCATTGCCATGACCTAATACTGTACTTTTTCTGTCTGTCATTGCCGGTCTTTGTCTGTCTGAGGTGGACTTTAGCGCGCTCGCTTAAATGATATTACTGATCAATTTTCCATAAACTTGCATATGTGATGAGACTCACAGAGAGGAATGATTGCACGCTCTGTACACACTGCGCCCTATTTTACCGCTTGAATCGCGATGGTAACTATTAAACGAACCAACAGGGAAAGTAACCCTCATTCCATGGATATTTTCCGTGTTTGTCCACAGGCGTCCATCATTTTGCCGGTGATACACAGAAAAAGCCCTGCAGCGGCTGCAGGCATTCTTGCATTGTTGGCAGGCAGCAGTGAGTGCTGCTGACCCTGCACATTATATGCTAAGCCCGTGGCAGCTCCCATCTTTCTGCCTGTGCCGATAATACAGCTTGTTTGGGTCATTTACGCATATGGATGTATTGAACTATTTTTTTAATTTGTTTTACTTGTTCTTTTTTTAAACTTAAGTGCATATGCAGGAGTCAGATGGATTTGCCTAATTTGTCTTGTAT
This sequence comes from Oreochromis aureus, assembly GCF_013358895.1. Taxonomy (NCBI): domain Eukaryota; kingdom Metazoa; phylum Chordata; class Actinopteri; order Cichliformes; family Cichlidae; genus Oreochromis; species Oreochromis aureus. The sequence continues at coordinate 11,176,395 of NC_052952.1, forward strand.
TTAAGAAAGGCATTTCTTTGAAAATACAAAAACTACAAATTTCCATGTTGAAATTTTGTGTGGATTATTAAATGGCAGGGAAATAAATTAAAGCCACTGTCCTTCAGAAGCAAGAGAAACTGTGTTTTTTTTTCCCTTCCCTCTAATGACATCATGTCACTGGCCTCTGAGCTCACCTGGAGTGTCTGAAAAATTTTCCCCCTGGGGAACAGGAAATGGGATTAATTGGCTGCTTTGAATTTCAGTTGGGGACAAATGGATATGATTTGGTTTATTTAGTTTTTCACAAATTAAGACTGAAATAGACTGAACAGGGTTCCAAACAGTGACAAAAAGAGTAAATGGGTTGTGTTGGTGTCCCACCATCACAGGATGTGACTGCTAGCTGCTCTGGTTGCCTGAACTGGTGAAGACAAAGTTTCCACTGTGATAAGCAAATACCTTTCGTACAGTGTACTGTGGGGACTGTGGCACCTTCATTGTAGCGACTTTAAACTTGATACCCTAGTCCAGACCACAGGGACAAGGTAAAGACAAACAGTGAAATGGAGAGCAGTGGTATGCAGTAGGGTCTTGAATTAAATGGACACCAACAAATATCTGTTATTAGTTTTTCAATTCTTTTCCCCGTTGCATTTGGACTACATTTGGCTGTGTGTTCTCTCAGCACTTTATCAACAGAGCGAGGGCCAACAGTTATAAAAGGTGGAACAAGTCGGTACTAACACCCATGGACGGCTAGAAGCTCTGACTACAACGCACAGAAACATTGTTTAGATCAATGTTGTGGAAATGTTCAGTCACGTTTTGACAGTGTCAGTTTTTACATCAGTGCAAAAGTAGGGCACGTGAGTTTCAGTGGTATGCAAGGTTGATGAATTTGCTGAAGCAAAGAAACGGGTGTGAATAAATCATGTAGAGTTCGTAGCACCAGTATTACCAGATGAAAATTTTCATCTGGAACCCTCATTGTTCATAAAAATATTTTTGTTTTTGTTAGTGACATTTTTTTACACGGTGCCACAGTGGACTTTTGTGGACTAATTAGCTGCTCACATCTTGATTTATTTGTTGGTAAGGTTTCTTTGTGAACGCTGTCAGTCATCTTTCTTAGTGCCTCTTCCTCACTGAGATGCCTTCGGTGCAATTAAGAGCTACATGTGGAGACGTCCTACTGGTTCAAAGAGTCGAGGTTCTGCCATGTGAAACAAATCAAATCCTCCGTTGAAAACTTGTTCTTTAATTCCCTTCACTTATTTCTTTATTTTTTTTTATGCACCATAAAAATTCAGCAATATGGCATTCAGATCTATTTGGATACTCAGATGTGCTCTCTCTCTGCAGTAACTAGAGGCAGCCTGTTGGAACGGTTTGTTCTCTGGCCAGCTCCTTAAAACAATATTACATTTCACTATGTTATCTTATTTAAACATTAATGAACGTTGCTTCTCTTTTTGAGCAGCATGTTTTCTCACTATTTATTAGGACAGTGTCACAGTCACTGTTCCCAAAATCAGTCATGTGCTGCAGCAGTCTAAACCCTGTTGTTTGAATGTTGACCTGGAACATATCGTAACTTCATCAGCCTCTGTGTGCATATGTCTCGATATTTCTGTTCTCTTTTCTGTGATATCTGCCTAGAAGACTTATGGAATATAACTTCCTTTGTTGCTTCAGCTCTCTTGGGGTACATGTATCTGGATTTATTCTGTATACGTACTGTAAATTACACAAGACAGTCATCCGACTCTGGTGACTAGTGTGTCACTCATTTGTCATCTGGTTTCAATTTTGTGGCTTTCAACTCCACCAGGCACGACTACATATTGGATTTCACATCTGGCTTCAAAGAAACCTGTTCAGATTTTTGTGGCCAGTTTGACATCTAGGAACGCATACTGTAATGATTTTTTGTTGTTGTTGTTCTTTATAGTGACTTTAGGGTAAGGCTGCCATTTGTGAACCACAGTTTAATGCCAGACTTTGCTTGTTTAGCCCGTCACAAAAAACCTCCAAAAAACTACTGGCTCAGTTTCCAAAGCCAGATGTAAAGAACCACTTTTCCACCAGTGTGAATCATAAATTGTTCCATTATGTGCTTTGATTGTATGTCTGATTTGTATGGGATATGTGGCTCCCATTAGGAGCAAGCTGGGTTATGCGAGGGCAGGGCTGCAATGGTGGGAGGATGGCGTGTGAACAGTGAATTTGAGTTGGTGCCTTTGTGGTTAGAAGCAGCAGTTTTGGAGCATGACTCAAGATCAGGTTTTAATGATACAGCTGAGCTAAGGTGGTGTGGTTGAGGAGGAAAGTAATTCAGAGCAGTAGTTTAACTGTCCTTGAGTATATTTGCATGTTGGCAGCCACTGAACCCAAGCAACTCCTACACACTCACAGGCATTCATACTGGACTGCCTTTTTTTTTTTTGTCTGCCACTGCTGCGTATATGTCTTTCCTTCGAAGAATTTGTCTTCCATTTGGCCTTTTGTCATCATCTTTTTTTTTTTAGCATAACTTGCTGGGAAGAAAAGCTATTAAACTCAAGCTTATAGTGATGTTGTTTTTCTTGTTTGTTTGATTTTAAACTAGGTATTTTTTTAGCAGAGTGTATATACAGAGTGTATTATGTACTTTCTGGGCACTTGTACACAGAGTACAATCTACAAATATGTGTACATCTAGATGACTACAGAGTTTATTAAAAACAAGCCAAATTTTCTACTGCTGTCAGATAAATGCAGTCCACAGGCCTGTAATCAAAACCCCCATCAGTATATGTGTGTGTGAGCACTGCCCCCTAAAAGATTAGATAGTAATCAACAAGAAGAATCTTAGTTCAAGTTTTAAAACAAGCGGTATGTTGGTTAGTCCACCGAAAGTAGCATCATTCAGACACAAACATTAGTGTCTCCACAGCTGATGCTGTGGTTATTGGATTGTAATTGCATGATGAAATCTAGCCTGGGATCATTGAGAGGAAGAAGAAAGACTCGAAGGTGACTTTCTAACTCAGCAGAGATTTGTTAACCTTCTTGCTGGTGTCCGTGACACAGTCATCTCCTATTTGTTAGTATCAGTAATGGTTTTTAAAACGTTATTTGTATTTCTCTGTAATGTAGTACATTCATAAAAATGTTATGACATTTTCTCCCAGAAGTAGAACTTAAAGCCGTCTAATGCTCTGCAGAAATAAGCGACAACTAGAAAAAAATCTTTCCTTCATATATGACTGTCACTGGACATTAGTTGACAAAATAGAAATAAGTAGACAAACTATGTCCAATATTTTTTGCATTCATTTAACACTTTTTTTTTCCCAAGAACTAAAACTGCCACACACCTTTTGCTGTAAGGAAAGCTTGCTCACAATTTGAGTAATTTGAAAGTCTAAAATGTTTTTTGTGAAAAAAAATTAGGTTACTTTGATTAGCACTGTTAACTTGACTGACCTAAATCTGCAGTTGTGTAAAGTTTGAAGTGCCTATGTTCAGTCATGCAGACGAGAAGGGTGTGCTTCATGTGGACACAGCTTCCAGGTCTGAGGTTGAATCAAACACTGAGGGACTTAAACATGCCTTCTTTCTAATGGCCACCAGGGGGAGGAGACTCTGGTGGTAACAAGACTTTGTTTATTTATTTTTGTTGATGTAGTTGAGCTGTAGTTGAGTTGTAGTTGAGGAAATGCTATGTTTTTAACTACCTGTGCTTTCTTTACCAGAATTAATTTATGGTTTTGTGCACCTCTGGTATTAGAGCGTGCCTGGACTGATGTGGTGATTTGAAAGGGATTTGGCCTCTCATTTTCCTGCTCCATAATCACAGGTGTACTTTTGAAAGGATTTGAGATTCCATGGATACACAGCCCCTGTTTGTCTCATTTTAGCAGATATTTTCTTAGGCCTTTTCCCCAGTCTCCATTTTATGCTTTCCTGCCATAACATTTATCTTCGAGTATGAATTGAAAATGCCTCTCTCAGTTTGCCGTGTTTTTTTTCCAAATTAATCCCCGTTTGCTTCCACTACCCTTCTACTGCCATTGCCAGTGTTTACTTTCCTGCGGAGCGTTTCCAGCTTCAAAGCAAGTGCAGGAATGTGAATGCCCCCCTCCCACCCCTGCCTCTTTTCTCCACCCAGTGCTCCACTTCCCCTGTCCTTCCTCACCTAAATAGTTGGTAGCAGCTACATTTAATGGTAGCCTTGTGTGTGTTACTGTGTGCACGACTGGCTTAAAAGGGAAGAGGAAACCCAAGAACGGGAGGAGGCAGGAAAGAAAGCACTGGAAAGTCACTTCTCTATTTTTTCTCTATTTTTCTGAAACTTCTATTAATTTCAGTCCAATTTTTTTTTTCTCTGCGTTTACATCTGCTGTGGTCTTTTATGTGTTTAGTGTAAAATGGTTGGTGATTTAATGGCTGTGAATGGTGTAGAGAAGGTAGCTGAATAGCTGAAATGATGTTTTTTTCCCCCGTTACAGATCAGGAAGCTGTGTCAGCCACGGTTTGAGAAAGGAACATGGCTTCCCAGGGTGAGTTTGAGTCCCCCTTAATTAAGTTCCCACCCTTTGCTTCTTCCTCAGTCACACATGCAGTGTATTAAACTTTACAGCAGACCAAAATTACAGCTTCGCGTGGTAGAGATTTATGTTGCCATTAAAGCACGTTGAATTAGTTATTGATTTCAATTTGAAACTTGGGGCACATGTAAAATCCACTTCATGCTTCAGGAGTCTTTTACTGGTAAATCCTACTACACTGAATTGTGAAAACACTGGAAAATAATAGTAGGACAGAAATCTATTCACTGCAGAGGCTATTAACCATTGCTGATGCACTCACCCTGTGACATCAGCACACCACTGTTATTACTTTTAAAGTCAGCCATGTCTTTGAAAAGCTCAAGCCTTTGACAAAATTGGATAGTTGGAATTAATTGCTTAAAGTCTGTAACTCTACACATCCTTTGAAATTACAGAATAGACTTTTTGTTGAATTTTCTTGGTTGGTATACGCTTTTCTCTTTCCAGCTGATCTGATGGAACTAGACATGGCCATGGAGCCAGACCGTAAGGCAGCAGTCAGTCACTGGCAGCAACAGTCCTACCTGGATTCAGGCATCCACTCAGGGGCCACCACAACTGCTCCATCCCTCAGTGGGAAGGGCAACCCTGAGGAAGATGATGTTGACAGCAACCAGGTCATGTATGAGTGGGAGCAGGGCTTCAACCAGAACTTCTCCCAAGAGCAAGTACAAGGTAAGTTATAATGCTGGTGATCATTTCAAGGAAGGTCACGGGTGACCCGTTTGGCAAATCATACAAAGCTGGTCTTGTTTGCTTTTAGACCTAGATGGTCAGTACGCCATGACACGTGCCCAGCGGGTTCGTGCAGCAATGTTCCCAGAGACTCTTGAGGAGGGCATGCAGATCCCTTCCACACAGTATGATGCAGCAAACCCCACCAATGTCCAGAGGCTGGCAGAGCCGTCACAAATGCTCAAACATGCTGTGGTCAATCTGATCAACTATCAAGATGATGCTGAGCTGGCAACAAGAGCAATACCAGAGCTCACCAAACTTCTCAATGATGAGGACCAGGTGAATATGTTTGTGGCTCAGAACTGTCTCAGAATTAATTTTGTCTCCTTTGATATGATTCACTAACATTAGTTTTCATCCCTTCCAGGTTGTAGTAAACAAAGCAGCAGTGATGGTTAACCAGCTTTCAAAGAAAGAAGCTTCTCGCCACGCTATCATGCGCTCACCTCAGATGGTATCCGCTATTGTGAGGACCATGCAGAACACAAACGATGTGGAAACCGCTCGCTGCACTGCAGGAACACTGCACAACCTTTCCCATCACAGAGAGGGACTGCTGGCTATCTTCAAGTCAGGAGGAATACCAGCTCTAGTTAAAATGCTGGGGTATGTAGGAGGAGAGTGGAGGCATACTTTCTCCCCTTCCCCTCTGGGTCTACATTTGTCTGCTGTACTCTAGCTCACCAGTGCATGAAGCAGAGCAATGTTTTGATCAGAGACAAGGAAATCAGCACACCATGATTTTTGGCCAAAGCTGACATGAAGAAATTGTCTTAGTTCACCAAAAGCAGAGACTGTGGAGAGGAAGGACAGCAGAGAAACTTTCTGTATATCTGTTAGTAATTTTCCAGTAATTGAGTAATCTTCTCTTCTACAGTTCACCAGTGGACTCTATCCTGTTCTATGCCATCACCACTCTCCACAACCTTCTCCTGCACCAGGAAGGAGCCAAGATGGCTGTTCGTTTAGCTGGCGGGCTACAGAAAATGGTGGCTCTACTCAGCAAAACCAATGTCAAGTTTCTGGCCATCACCACTGACTGTCTCCAAATACTGGCCTATGGAAACCAGGAAAGCAAGGTGAGGGGGCTAGTGTGTTGAAACCTGGTGAGGCAAGAAACTGACTTATCTATGTCTAGACTGCAGTGTGTTAACTCTGGATTTGACACTCAGATCAACATATTTGTTTGCTTTCTGTTTGTGTAGTTGATCATCCTGGCCAGTGGTGGCCCCCAGGCACTCGTCAACATCATGAGAACTTATACCTATGAGAAGCTGTTGTGGACCACAAGCCGTGTCCTCAAGGTTCTGTCGGTGTGCTCCAGTAACAAGCCTGCCATTGTAGAGGCTGGTATGTTTTATAAACTTGTGGTACAAAAAACTCAACTCCACAAAGTTGATTCATTTTGAAATGTATTTTCTTACCTTGCGTATGTAAACCCTATGTGCCCTTGATTTCCTTCTGTTAGGAGGCATGCAGGCTCTGGGACTCCACCTGACAGATCCCAGCCAGAGACTGGTCCAGAACTGTCTCTGGACTCTCAGGAACTTGTCAGATGCTGCCACCAAACAGGTGAGGCGAGCAGCCCAATGTACCAGTACCTGTGTGTTAATCATTAGTTTCAGGCTGTGAAATACATCAGAAAACATTTAAATGGACTTTTTGTTGATGCTATTTATCAATCCTTATACCCAGGAGGGAATGGAGGGTCTGCTAGGAACTCTGGTGCAGCTGCTTGGCAGTGATGACATTAACGTGGTGACCTGTGCGGCTGGCATCTTGTCTAATCTGACCTGCAACAACTACAAAAACAAGATGATGGTGTGCCAGGTGAGCACTTTATTTTTTGCAAAGGAAAATGTAAAATTTCTATAATACGAAGTGATGTTTTAACTAGCTGTTTTTCCCATTTAAAAAAAAAAAAAAAAAATCCTCTCTAGGTTGGAGGCATTGAGGCGTTAGTTCGCACGGTGCTTCGGGCTGGAGACAGAGAAGACATCACAGAGCCAGCTATTTGTGCCCTGCGTCACCTCACGTCTCGACACCAGGATGCTGAGATGGCACAGAACGCTGTCAGACTGCACTATGGCCTGCCTGTAGTGGTCAAATTACTGCACCCGCCATCACACTGGCCACTCATCAAGGTACACACAGAGACTTGGCAGCAGCACTCTGTAAGCTGCTCTTCATAATGCCAGCCACTCATGCTGCTCTTCATTTAGCGCAGTGAAAATCACTTCACTCTTAACTATGTTTTGATGCTAAAATAATGAGCCGAATATTGTAGGCTGTCATAAACATGTCAGTCATTTCCACGGGTATATTACATGTACTGATAGACAGGAAATAAGCATTGGTAAGGATTTCTTTGTTCAGGTGCAATCAGCTTGTTTAATAATTGACTTTAAGATGAGAAAAGTTGAAATAATATTTTTCAATAAATCTGTCTACAAATATACATCAAGACAAAAGCTTTCTGTATGGTTCTGGATTATGAGTGGCTAATGGGTAACCTGAGAGTGACATTAAAATCGTGGTTAAATGACACATAACTGTGTTCTTCTGTCAGGCTACAGTTGGTCTGATCCGTAACCTGGCTCTCTGCCCTGCAAACCACGCCCCTTTGAGGGAGCAGGGCGCCATCCCCAGACTGGTTCAGCTGCTGGTCAGAGCACATCAAGACACACAAAGACGCACCAGCATGGGAGGCACACAGCAGCAGTTTGTGGTAAGAGCGCACATACTCATCATTTCAGTGAATTCACACAGCTTTAATAAATTCCAGGAGTCCATGGTGCCTGGAATTCACTGAGAGAACAGTAGTTCTCAGTACTACCTGGTCTAAGAAGTCTGTAGAGAGAGATACTGCAAGTGCACTGATCTTACGCGGTTTGTTTATTAGGAGGGAGTACGTATGGAGGAGATTGTGGAAGGGTGTACAGGAGCGCTTCACATCCTGGCCAGAGATGTCCACAACAGAATAGTCATCAGAGGACTGAACACCATTCCACTCTTTGTACAGGTCAGTTTGCAGATTTAATCTCAAAAAGTAAAACGATATAATTTAACCGAGATCACAGATTATATTTTTAGTATTGAGATTAATTTGTTTGAAGCTTGTCTGGATTAAACAGGGGAACTGGGTTAGAAAAATGATCCCAGATAGAAGTTGTTTGGGTGGATGCATGAGGTGGTTCTCCAGAGGGAACAAATTATAGTATCATGAGGCTGCATCTGTGGAGGCTCAGTATTTTTTATTTTTCACTAAGCTGTTGTTCTGTGTTTGTGTGCAGCTGCTGTATTCTCCCATTGAGAACATCCAGCGTGTAGCAGCAGGCGTCCTGTGTGAGCTCGCTCAGGATAAAGAGGCCGCTGAGGCCATCGAAGCTGAGGGAGCCACTGCTCCACTCACAGAGCTATTACACAGCCGCAATGAAGGAGTTGGTATGTACCCAAAACACTCATTTACACAACGCTATCAGTCACATAATAGCTGCATTTAACTATGCAGATGTTCAGAAGTGCCAGTCTAACTGTGCAATGAGTAGATTTAATTGGATAACACGCTGGCACTTGGAAATAATTGTTTGTTTTCCTGGAAGACTCTTTTAGTGCAATGTGGACCTAAAGTGGCATCTTGAAAATTTGCAGCTCTAGCGGTTCAATGTAGCTGCTGCTTTTTGTTCAGTAACTCTGTGACATTCCAGGCTCATCTGCTATCATACAGAGACGCACAGTGGGCTTATGTTGTAGCCTAGAGCAGGGCGATATGACCAAAAATATTTATCACGATATACATTTGAAAATTTGCGATAACGATATAACTGACGATATAATTGACACTAGACAAAATACTTTACAACTCCACAACTTTATCAGTGCAAAAAAACCTCATCAATGTATTTTCACTTAAACAAGCAGCTGTTTTTTATGTGCATCAAAGTTATATAAAAATGTAACAGTGCAAATTCCTTGCTGACAGTTTAACCAAAAGGCATTTCCAGTGGAAATTGGCCGACATATCCTCAACATAACCATGTATAATATCCACAAAACTTAAAAGAGGTTATACACACAATACGGTAATATTATGTTGAAGCACAGTACGTATTACTCCGAGGCGCGCCGCCTACAGTAGCCGTAATGCTCCGACAATCCATCAAGCGGTGTGGGTTCGTAGCTTAGCAAAGTCATACTAAAACATTTGACAGATTTTCGACGCCGTGTACCACATAAAATCGTTTCGAGGTCAGTAAACACAACCAGAATTCATACATAAGGCACACGGGATTATAAGGGACACTGTCGATTTTCAGAAAAATCAAAGGATTGATTTTAAGTGTGCCGTATTTTCCAAACAACACGGTAATAACAACAGCCCGCTAGCATGCTCTACCAAAAATAGTGCTTTGTTGTGTGTCTGACGGATGAAAGCTAAACCAGTTCCACACCACTGAAGTTGCAACATTTTTACAAACCAATTCTGGTTCATCCGTTTTATGTAACGATCCACTTTCGCTCTTCTCATTCTGCGTAGCCGCCATGTGCGTATGTAAACATAGGCACTGCGCATGCGCGTTTTACCCATATTCTATCGCGATATTTCATTTTCCTATCGTTGCCCAAAATTACACCGGTATTACCGTGAACGGTATGATATGGCCCAGCCCTATTGTAGCCCATTGTTGAAGAATCTAAGTAGGAGCCAAGCTTGCTCTTAAAACAGTTATATTTATGGTGACAACTTCATTATATTGTTGCATATATGTAAGTGTCACAACACTTGGATCAGTGTAGTCCAGTCTCATGTGCAGCCTGGGCCTCTAAATGACGCGGAGAACGCTAGTTGAATAAACTTTCTAGTGATGGGTAATACCTAGCCTCTTTTGTTAACCCTGATAGCTGTATTATGGCTGTTTTAAGTGCGTTTTTTTTTAAGGTGAAAATTGTGTTGGCTAAGCAATCATCCTTCCATCTTTCTCAGCCACATACGCAGCAGCAGTTTTGTTCCGTATGTCAGAGGACAAACCTCAAGACTACAAGAAGCGCCTCTCTGTAGAACTCACCAGCTCGCTCTTCAGGACAGAACCAATGGCCTGGAACGAGGTGCGACACACTTTTACACAAAATGCGTAATGCTTATTTACATTGTGTAGTCGGTTACAAAGACATGCACAAGTGTTTGTGTAATTGAAACCTTGTTAAATGTTTGCCGTGTGTTGCTCTGCAGACAGCAGATCTGGGTTTGGATATCGGAGCTCAGGGTGAGCCTCTGGGCTACAGACCAGAAGGTAAGTCACTCATTTGACACTTGCAAGCAAAGCAGAAGACAAAGGCTTCCCAACTATTACTGCAGTCAGATAAAAACACTTGAGCTAATTATTAAACTGGGGATGCTCTAAATGCCTTCTTTGGAAGTCTTTGTACATCTGTGGGCTTTAGTTATTATTAAGTTGATATACTCATCAAAAATGTGATCTGATCTTCAACACAGTCAAAATTACAGATACGCAATCTGACACAGCCATTACAAATTTGTGTGTCACTAATGAACTTAAAAATATGACTGAATGAAGTAAACCACTTGATTAACAACTTCTCTCAAGATCTACTCGGGGTCGAGAGCTTCTAATGAGCCGACACTCAAAGTGTTTGAGTGTTTCATCTTGACCCAACTGAGATGATGATGCATGACCTGGAGAGGTCTGTTAGATATTAGCAGAATAAAAACAGTTGATGTTCCTCCTCAGTGTTGTGCAGCTTTATTATAAGCAGCTGCAGGAGACATCAGATGTAGGTTGGTGCTGTTAAAGAAGCTTCTAGGAATTTTTAAATTTAAGGATCCACTTAAATGTTCCAGTCTGCACTGAGTGAGTCCTCAGCATGTTCCAGAAAGACATGAAAAGTGTGTTACTACTTCAGTCGAATTGTTCAAAATGGTCTTTAATCCTGACCTGGCTGAAGATCAGACCATCTCTTTAATTATTACCAGTGTCCAGGATTTTGGACACTGTGCCGCTCAGGAGGCTAGAGGGCAAGCTGGCGTTGGTTTTAATTTGCACTGCTCTCCAATTCTCCAGCAGTAACAACTTTAATTGATTCTTCGTCAGCCAAATGAAAACGGACTTGATGTTGATAGATTTAGAAAAGGCCCTGGTTACTGCAGATGCACTCCTGTTGGTGGAAACAACTAAACAGTGAACTGAAGCACAAGTTTAGCTGAAATAAGAGTTAACAGCTGTGGTTTGATTTGGTCTGCTGGAGGGTTGACCGTGTGCTGTGTTGATTTGCAGTGTTACATTTCAATGATCATACTACTGTGTGACAGCTTGGTTTGTTAACTTGCTTCTAACAACTGCTCTGCTTCACCTGCGTCTCCTCCATCCATTCCTCCTCCACCAGACCCAAGTTACCGTTCTTTCCATTCGGGGGGTTACGGAGGGGACACAATGGGTATGGAACCCATGATGGATCATGACTTGGGTGGAGGGCACCACCCTGGCCAGGACTACCCCCCTGTAGAAGGGCTGCCTGACCTGGGACATGCCCAGGAACTGATAGAGGGCCTGCCACCTGGCGACTCAAACCAACTGGCCTGGTTTGATACCGACCTGTAAATACCAAGACCAACATTACACTACACTTTCTACTAGGTAAGATTTACTTGGTACCCCCAACCCCCAACTCTGTGGCCTCATGTCAGCTGAGCAGAGTGGTGTTCATTTCAGAGGTGGTTTCTGGATAAAGAGCCCGAGGACTGGGGGAAGTGTCGGTTTACTCCTTGTGCCTGCTGCATGTTCAGACTGCTCCAAATTACAAAGCTGTGTGATGTGGTGTCTGTGATGTTACTTGGGGTTTGATCTGTGTGTGTGGTCCTTCACCCAATGCCTGCCATGCCTCCTCCCCACCGCTCATTTCTCCTCTGCTCTCCCCTTGCAGCTGTATCATGTGATCTGGATGAACCTGCATCGTGATTCGCCCATATGGAGGAGGCGAGGTTTCAGAAGTGCCTGAAGATGACTCAACAACAGCAAGCAGAGTTTCCCGTCTACGGGGACTCCATTGGGACAAACTAGATTTGAGTGCGGTTTGGTTCTGGTTTCAGCCTGATGGGGGCTGACCTCAAATCCTGACATGACACACAGATTTTTCAATAATTAGTTTTCAAATCCCTTTTAATGTAATTTTTTTTTTTCATTTTTACTTTATTTTTACTTTTTTATTCCGTTTTCCTTAAGTCTGTAATGGTACAACTGAATCTAGCTTGCTTTTTCCATTATTCTGAATTATGATACTCATCTCTTGTTTTTGCAGTCCCTTGTATTTTCAGTCTCTGGTAGTGTTGAGTTATTTTTATTTTTACTTTTTTTCTTTTTTTAGTGGTAATGCTCCATCCAAGTAAAGGATCTGATCACATTTTAAATGGTGTCCAAACACTAAAGTTAATCAGTTGAATTGTATTCTGATGATCAAGTGTAACATTGTGTAGCTTTTGTATAAAAACATGAATTGGAAATCATGGTCCAAATATCAAGCTATTTTCTTGCTTTAAAGGGAGACACTGATGTCTCTGCTGTTCCAAAGGGGGTGTAGCTGACCTAGCTGGGTGGGAGTGTCTGAAAGGACAGGGGTGGAGGAGGGCTCCTATTGGTCTGCTGTAAGTGGGTGGGGTAGTGAGAGGAGCTGGTTGCTGTAGCCTGCTGTGTTCTGAAACAATAAAATGGACTGTCATTTCACCTGTATGGCTTTAAGTCTCATTTCAAATCAAAACACTAATAACACGTGAAGACCTTTCAGGGAGCAGGGGTCTCAAACATAAGGCCTGGGCCCAAGAATTGCCCTGACAGACACACATTTGGCCCACTTGATGGCTTTGGAAATTGTGTAAAGGCATAAACCTTGGACTTAACTCTATTTTATACATTTTACTTTTTCCTGCTGAAAGACCTCCCACATACTACACTAAAGTAAGTAAGCGATCTACAGTAAATTTTTTTTGCTGTTTACAAAGGTTCCACAGTTAAATGAAATGGGGCCTTCTCTGTGAATTTAAACCCAAAAAGTTATGCTTCATGTAGAAAAACTGAGATGTGCTATTGCATTTTCTTATATTACCATACATAATGTGTAGTGCAAGTTCTTTATATTGAGAGGAAGGGGAGTTTTAGTGGTCCCACCCACTTAAGATCAAAGTGGGTTGCATGTGGCCCACCATGTAAAAATGAGTCTGACATCCCTGGTCTGGAGCCTGCTGCATCAGTTTTAGGCAATTATTGACGGGAAGGTGAGGAGAAACTGATGTGCCAGCAGACCACCTGCTGTGTGTTCACTGAGACTGTTGAAATCTACTTAAACTGTACAGCAGCAGGTTGGGTCCAGCTTTAATGTGATGAGTCGAAGTTGCATAAAATTGAATGTGCTGTGAACTAAAAGTTTGCCGGTGGTGTCCATGTGTGGATATCCAGGATGTTGGTACTTGGACAGCTGAGGTAGCTCAAGGACATATTCCATGACTAAACATAATCTTTCTAAAATGATCTCTACCTCACCTATTTAACCCAACTTCATCCAGCTTCTTACAACATAAATTTAATTCTTTCATTTTAAATGCAAACACTCCTCAGTAATGGTATATTTTATTATGCAAAGTAATGATATCCAGTTTAAACAGTTAAAACAATTGGGAATGTAACAGTAGGCAGAATTCAGGTATACACTGGAACAGGAAAATGATTTAATTAGAATGACATGACCTAACTTGCATAAAAGCAGAGGTGGGTCATATATGCACAAGTCGGTGCATGTAGTGAATCACTTTGGTATTGTTTTTTCACAGCATTAGTCTGCTACAAGTAAACAGAACAACTTCCTTTTTAGTGATACCAATAATACCAACAAAAAAAGGGTTTGTAACAACATGAAGTTAATGGCTACATTTACAAAGTAGAAATCCATGACTCATGATGGCATGCGTGATCTAATATTCTGTCACTGCTGATGACACGAGGTGTGTTGACACACTCGGAGGTCAGTGTTGCGACGCCTATGACGGTCTAAATTAACACTCATGCTGTAATCCTGTGAAGTCTGATGAACATTGGATGCATGTTTTGATTGCCCCGTCAAGACATTTTAGTGACGCAGTAATATTTATTACTGCCACTGATCCAATTTGAAATGATGACAGTCATGTGGAGGCATGGCTCAATGCTCTGACAGCACATGCTCAAAGCCACTAAGTCTTTACGAGCTTTTCACAGCTGTTGAAATGTTTATACAGTAAACCAAACTTCTATCCTTTAATCAGTTAAAAGGTTTCAAATCTTGAGCTGTGTTCAGTTGGCTGAAGACTGAAAGCTTTTAGGATTCAGAGATCTCTTGAAGGATATCAGCAGCCAGGCCAGTGACATCAGTGTGATACCTGTGATGGGGAAACATAAAAAAGAGTAGTATTACTGGCATGCTATCTATCTAGTGATAAAAGGTCTGAATAGTAATATGATGCAATGTACATACTGTGATCTATTAGACTGCTAATCATTTTTCTTGGTGGTTTTATTAAATTTGTCTTTGTGGTATTATAAATGAGACAGATGTTGAGGAGTGGGCACCAGGGTGGTGAATATTAACCGGTGATGACCGCAAACTGCTTAATCAAAGAAACAATAAAAATAAAGTAGATCAGGGTTCTTAAGCATGCTGAGCAATGAAACAGGTGCAGCCACGTAGCATGGTACTGAGTGGACTGAATTAGTAATTAGGCTACTACATTTATTTCTGCTCCGCAAACATAATAAAACTTTGCATCCCAATTTCAGCCCACATGAACCTGTGCTTATTAAATAGATATTTTATGTTCTCTGTAGTGAGACAATTAAAAATCATATACAAGTGTATAAATAATGATTTTCACAATTCTGCACAAACATACATCTATATATGATAATTAAGACTTGATGAAAACATCCAATCTGCCGAGGCCCCTCTAGGCTGTCTGTAATTTACTCCTGCTCTCCCCCTCTTATCACCCTCCTCCCCCCTCCTCTTACTCCCAGGTGTCTTTGGGGGCAACCTGACAGCCAGGCCAGAAGAAGCCCACCCACCCCTCTTAGTTAATTAAAACCTACATAATTAACCTAATTAACACATTACCCAGAGGCCTCGGAAACCCTTGAAAGTTTGTGGGTCTGGAAAACATAAATTGGGTCCATAAAAGTTTTAGGACAAACTTTAGAGTTTGGTTACTCATTAAATCCTTGCACTCTTAACAGCCTCACATTGACACAGCTGCACAGAGAACAGCGGAAAATAAAATAATTGGTTTTAGATTACAGCACTGCATTAGCCTCACACTCTGCTTACACCAACATGTGGGATGTTTGCTGTGTGGAATCTGTGTGCTTTCCATTATTTAAGAAAAAAACAAACAGAAGAACTCATCAGAAAGAAGACAATCATCTGCAGTTCCTTTAGCGGTAGACTCACACACAACAACTCAACCCAAAGATTATTGTTGTTGTTTTCAGAATAAATAAACAACTAAATGATTTAAATCTGTGAGTCTAAGAGTTTCCCCTGCCTGTGCTGTCTTTAGTGTAAAGCCAGAAACAATCAGGAGTTGTAATCAAAAGTCTTAAAGGTCTGGCCACTCTCCCCTTCACATATGTGTCACTTGTGCCCCACTAGGATGCTTCCATCACTCCTGCTGTGCTGTCAGTCCCACTCTGACCTCTTACAGTTTTGATTCTGCCCTTCAACTTGAATTTCTGTTTGGGAAAACTACAAAGCTGCAGGGAGCCAAATCTCATGAGCAGAGTGAGTGGTTGGCAACGGTGGTGCTGATCAGGACAAAACGACAACAAAACTTAAAATGTTGTTTACTGGCCACTGGAATTTACTGTGTTTTTGGCAAAAGTCCTCCCTCCAACACCTCAAGATATTGTATTGAAAGTCACTGCTGATAATCTGATCCCGGGAGACAAATTTATGGTGTACAAGCCGTTTTAAATAACAAAACCAAAACACAATACACCCTTGTGCTCAGACACTGCAGACTCTTCTCTGGATCTTAGCCAGAGATCCAGATAATGTGCTCTCTCTGCACAAGCCTGAGGTCCATGCTAATATCAGATGGGTATGTGGTAAGTGTTCAGAGTGGGACTCCCATGAAGCAATCTAAAACTAAACCGAGTGCTGGAAGCAGTGCAGAAGTGCGCAGAGATGACTTTGAATGGTTATCGAAGGAGGTTGGCCAATTTTAAATCTGTAAACTTTTGCTTTTCATGGGTGAAGTATTTTCTCTTTAGCTGCTTAATTCAACCCAGACATTAGTGTGATCAGCCCACCACATTTAGAGACTTTGAGGAAGATCAGACAGCTTACCATTCTTTTGATGACACCGCATGTGTACACTGCAGCTAGTTTCACCATGTTAATGTTTGCATTTCGATAAAATTCTGAATGATTGACCTCAGAGTTTGTTTGTAGAAGAGTTGTGCAGTTTTCTGATCTGTCTTTGTTGTCTGAGCAGATATTACTGAGGCTTTGACTCACTGAAAGCAGCATTAACTAGGTTTAGGTTGAGAACCTCAATGCTTTTTCCTTGAGCAACGGAGAGTATACGCTATTGCTCCTCCCCACCCTTCACCCTTGGTCAGGCTTGAGGTTTTGAAAAGGCATTCCTCAGGTTGCCATGGCAAAGTGTGAATGACATCATTTGGGTTAGGATCTTAGCCCAGACCTCCCCTCTCTCTTTTCCATCCTTCTTCCGTCTCCTACATCGGCGCCAGCTCCTCTCATCTTCTCAATTAAAACCTCTCTTCAACCCTTCTTCCCATCCCTTTCCGCTCCTCTTCTCTCTCCTTGTAACTCCTCTCATCTCCTGCCCTTTCTCCTAAAACCTCTGCTCCCCTCCTCCTCCTGCTAAACCAGTGGGAGGGTGCCAGTCTCTGCCACTTCAAAGGCTGGAGCTGATCTGTGCTTTCATCTACCAAAGAGGGACAGGAGAGTGAGGAGATGAGGCAAGAGAAGAGGAGAAGTGGGAGAGGGAGAGCACAAGAGGGAACGAACGAAAGGAAACCACGAAAAAGGAAAGAAAATTGTGGAGAAAGAGAGGAGGAGGAGGAGGAGAGGAGGGTGACAAAGGGGGAAGAAAAGGGTGACCAAGGAGAAAAGAGGGAGGCGGGGGGCACAGAATAGGAGAGGCCTCTATAGCAGGGCAACAATACACCTTCATTATTGATCTGACAGGGTGTATGTGTGATTGCAGAGAGTTTGTATATAAATGAGAATAAAGGACTCTATTTGCGTGTATTCATTGTGTGTGTGTGTGTGTGTGTGTGTGTGCGTGCATGTGTGTGTGTGAAATGTTGCTAGTCTCATACATCAGAAGATCAAAAGAAGCACGGTCACTACGGTGACAAAACCCTTGGCCCTATGAGGGGAAACACAACTGGCTGACATACTCATAAAAGACAGCCAGATGCAGAGATGCAGGTGTGCACATGAAAACATGCACTCACATACACACAAACTCCTTCATATGGTAATTATAAAAGAAGTCATTATTTTACATATATGAAAAGGCGGGTGGAGGTGACGACTGTCGTGAAGCATGGGATAAGACATATATAAAAAATATTTTACAATTAAAGATAAAAGAGGGCTGTTGTTTAGTCTTGGAGTTTCAAATCTCATGTTTCTTTAAAAGAGAGAAGTGCAGATTATGTTTCCTGTCCCTGATAACAGATGTCAAGACTTAAATATACATTTTTAATAGTGCACATATTTCATCTCAGAGCTTTTTCTTGCCATTAAGCTACCCTGCTCTGTTACAGGCGCATGTCCGGTCAATTAACTAGACAAAGATCAGTTCTGACATGCATGGAAATAATAAGATGTGGGAATGGGCAGTATCAAAATCCAGAATCATTTGTTATTGGTATGTTTGGAGATTTGGTCTCAAAAAACAAAATAGGAAAGCATGGATTACATAGCCAGATGTACTGTATGCACTCACAGACTAAAGAAAGCTGATGGACTCTCTGTGTCTCACCTTTCTGTCAGGTGAGACTAAGAGCAACTCGCCATGATTGCTTATGGAGCAGAGCCTAACAGAAGGAGTCGCTTCATCAGGGAGGAGGGAGAGTAGCTGGTGTCTTTGACAGGCTGCTGTCACGTAGGCTGAATAAAGAAGGGTAACTAAAGGTAGATTTGATACAATTACCATTTTTTAGGAATAAAATGATCAGACCTCATTTTATTACTAACCACTGTAAGTCACAGTTATAGACTGATATGAAACTAATGACAAACACTTGCGCCCTTTCAAGTGTAGAAAACATGAACTAATCGCTCACTTTTTAAAACTTGGTAAACCTCCTGCAGCAGCACCACCCTCAGATGTCTCCTGTAGCTCTTTATGAGACTTACACAAAGATGAGAAAACCAATCCTACAATACAGTTTCAGTTCATTAATAATTATGGGATGTATTAACTGAACCTCTCTGTTTCAGGTCCTGTCACATCATCAGAGTCAGTGTAAGATCAGGACTCTGATGCTTCCATTCAAAACTTGAATATTCTTCTTTTTTAACCCTTTCACTGATTTATGATTGCTGTTTGAACCATTCTCAAGTTACATGACCCAGCCCTGTCAAGCTTTTATTTATTTGTTTTTTTCTTTTACAATTTTGAATTCAATTGGTTTCTCTACTGACCGCAATGTGTCCAGGAAATACTGTAGAAAAACAACTCCAAACCACGGTGCTTGCTCCACTGTGCTTTACAGCTGGGATGAGGTTTTGTTGTTGGTGGAAGTTTCTTACTTTCCCTTCCAAATAATTAAGTTTCATTTATTTTAAAACTTTTGTCTCCTCTGCTCACATCTCTGAAGTGCTGTGGGACATCAGTGGGATTCTTTGGAAATGTGGGACCTGCCACTGAGATTATTTTTAGGCGCTGGTGTTTCCCAGTATGT
The DNA here is from genome assembly GCF_013358895.1 of Oreochromis aureus. Lineage (NCBI taxonomy): Eukaryota > Metazoa > Chordata > Actinopteri > Cichliformes > Cichlidae > Oreochromis > Oreochromis aureus. Next base: position 11,195,689 of record NC_052952.1, read on the forward strand.
TTGTTCTTTTTTTGTTGGCCGATATGGATTTTTTCATGGCTTTTTATTGACACCAATCTTATTTGGTGTTTAAGTTTCCTCCATTTGTAGTTTATCTTATTGTATAAAGATGAACATCCACATCTTCAAAAATGCTTCTGTAGTCTTTTACAGATTTGTGTATTGCTGTAACACTTTTATCAAAAGTTCAAACCAACCAATATTTTGTTAGTGGAGCAGATTTTGAGGACCACCTCAACAACCCATACTTACAGTCTCACCTCCTTAATTAGTGTACTTGACAGCAAATATCTTAAAGCTAAGTATACTGTTATTATCTAGTAAGTAACTTTCTATCAGACAAGAGCAGTGCAGAAATCATAGGGGTTCACAGACATTTTCTTACAACTGTATCCCTGGAATCATCTCAGGATCCCACAGGAAGTGGGGGATCCTGATTCGGGTAGCAGCTGATGCCTTTGTGTTATATCACATTACTGGGATGGATAATGAGCTGATCCTCTATAAGACACACACAAACAGCAGAAACATGCACCTGTTGGATGTAGTCATATCGTGCAGTAGACTCATTAGCTCCGCCCCCTCAGGACATTCACTCCAATCTGACCTGTCCGTAGCCTGAACCTGAAAAAAGTGAGCGACACAGGTTGAATAAATGTTCACTCCAGCCTGCATGTATAAGAGCAGTGAGTTACTTTACAGATTGTGACACGCTGTTGGAACAGTTTAATAAGAAGTGATGACACTTACGGCCTTACTGAGTTTGTGGTGAAATGTGCACATCACTCAAAGCAGAGAAAAAGTGAACTTTAACCTTTAGTCATTCAAAAGTCAGTTAGAAATCACTCCACAACAACAAAAGTCTGAACTGGTACTGACACAGCTCTCTGTTTAACCCTTGTGATCTTAAAAGAATACTTAATATAATGTTTCTTTTTGTGGTCTGTTTGACTGACTGACTGACAGACAGACACAGACAGACAGACAGAGATGGATGGATGGATGGATGGATGGATGCCATTTCTTTTCGCTCCAAAGCATCCAACTCCTTGAGATGAACTTCATTTTCCTCAAGGCTGTAATTAAGTCACATTAAAGAATGAATGTTTTTTGGATAATTGGAAAACTCATCATTGCATTTTGTTTTAATGTCCTGTTATAAGGTTTCTATGAACTTCAATGATTTAAGAAGAGTGGGTTCGTTTAAGTCCGCACGTACATATGAATGTATGGATGACCCCAGGAATAGTATCTATGGTTAGAGCTGAAGCTGGTGGGATCCTAATGGATCACAGAAACAAATAAGTGACTTGATGAAGGATTTGTCTAAAGCCATATTTAAAACAGAACTGTGGCTGCATTCTTCGTAGAACCACTCTTCTTATTAGTATTAATATAACTCATAATTCTACTGATCTATAAATCTATTTAATTATTCTGCTACAGTGCATTAAACTAGGTTAAAGCATCAGCTTACAAGCATATCTCTTTTTTCCCCCTCACTGAATTCTCAGACTACATTATTTATCTCTGCTCTTTGTCTTTCCTCTGTTTTTACTCCTGTCCTGACATGTCTCTTCACACCATGTCTAGGCTCCTCACCCACCCAGGAACACCTGGATCCCAGGCTTGTGTGAGGGTGTGTTCACTGATCACACAGAATAGTTCTCGCTGTTTTAACACAAAGCTAGGTTAAGGTCTGATTTCATACTGTTGAAAAAGTTTGTGTTACAAAAACTGTATTGTAAGAATAAAAAATGCCTTGGCGTGTGTCTCTTCAGATGTTTAATGTGTGAGTGCATACGTGCCTGTCTGAGTAGATTTGTGTCTGTGTATTTGTTGGATGCGTTTTCTCTGATCTCCAGTGACATCATCACCTGTGTCTCTGTGGCGACACAGCATGCTCGTTGCTAAGAAACGGGGTTAGGAGGAGACAAAGAGGGGGCTGTGGTGGGGCACATGATAAAGAAACTGGACAGTCTGACAGGAATATGGAGACAGGAGGGAAATCCCTCTAATGTCAACTGTTTCTATGTTTCTTCTCTTTTTCTCTTTTGAAAAATAGAAAAAAAAATTCAATCACTTCTCACGGTGAAGTTACTTCTTCAACAGGAAGTTGTCTTTCTGAATATTAACAAAAAGGATCCCAACAAATTCTTTCTTCTGAGAGGCATTTGCAGGTTGGGGGGGATTGACTGTATTTTTTATCTGGAGAAAGCTTGCAGTGAAAAGCTGAAAGTGAAACTGTGAATTTCACTTCATGTTTTCACAAGCACATAGTTTTGAATTTCCCATCATGGTTAGGGGCTATTTATGTGTGCATGGAAACCACACGTAAACATACCTACTTATCAAACCTTTATCCTTGCTCTCCAGACGCCCCACCACCTCCTTATCCTCCATGTGTCTCCATCTCTAGCCAACAAACCCTAACTCAATAATACTGATCTTAAAGTGATACGAGAGGTGCTCAAGGCAGACAGCAGAGGACAGGCAGACGTGTGGCCTTTCAGAAAGACAGCACGGCTGTCTCAACAGTCAGTTCAAACAAGGAAAAACGTACCTGAGATCAGACAGAGGAAGAAAGAGAGACATGCACAGATATAGACAATGCTGTGATCTGTATGTGTGTGCGTTTGAGTAAGAGTCTAGTGACGAATGATTTTTTGTTTTACAGTTATTTTAAATACTCAGATCTAAAAATGCGGAGCTTCTAACCTAAAAAATCTCAAGAATTATCTTGGAGTAAAAAGCAAGGCTTGAAACATTACCACCAAAACTTTTCCCTTCTGCTTAGTAATTCTCTGGCACAAATATCACTGGTCACTGATGACGGGGGAAAGTATCTCGATGAAATCAATCCTCCAGGTAAAGGAAATCCCACAAAATTTTCCCACTGAAAAAAGGTCATGATGAAATCATCAGCTTCCAAGGAAATTCTAATGGGTGTCTAACCAAGCTGGAAACAAACAGGGACTAAAAGATAAATAAATGTTCATGTTTTTGGCTTGAGCACCGTAAAAGGTTACAATAATTGGACATAATGTGCTTTGACATTTTTGAGACTGTGTGCTGAGACATTTCAGCTTCTGGAGGTGAGAGAGGACGAAGCTTCAGGACACTTGTGAGGTTAACAAGCAGCAAGGAAAAAAACAGGACAATGTCGACCGCATCCTGCCGCGGCTCACATATCCATATGCAAATATCCAAATATCAGATCAGTGAACGTTATATCTGCTGAGAAAGTAAAATTACAGCTTAGTTGATTAAAAGCGTTTTTGTGTGAACTGAGTTTGTTAAAGATATTTTGCATATACATGAAGGGACTGAACATGATAAACTGAGAGGCCAGAGGAAGATCAATAACTCTAAAGACTGAGAAATTATATTGTTTTAAAAAAGATAATAAATGCCTATTTCTCCAAAAACGTATTGTTTTAAGTCTAATTAGCATTTTGTTTTTCTGTAGGTCTCTGCAAGTTGTTACTCAAATATGAAAGACAGACAAGAAAATTGTAGTAAATCCAACATGATACATTCTTCATTTCCTCTCTCTTGCAGTTTCCAAGCTATTAGCAGGATCTTTGATAGAGATTATCAGAGCTCTGAAATCAATGAAAAATAATTAAAAAGCTTTTTTCTGAAGGGCAGACACTTGTCTGAGGGTGTAAATGTGTGTTTGAAAGAGAATGTGAGTTTTCTGTATAAAAGCATGTTGTGGGTGATGGATCTGTTTTGATACATTTGAACTAACTGACTATGATACATACAGCGCTTAACAAATTTATCAGACCACCTCCCAGTGTAAGGTTTATGCTACAGCTGCTCTAAATGAACAGTAATGATAATTACCAGTATCATGTTTTATGTTTCTGTAATGGTTAATCCACCAGTATGCCCACGCTCTTTAATCAAAATGATATTTCTAATTTTAAAATATAATTATATGTATAATATAAATACGAATTGTTTTTAAATTTACAGTTTTACAAATTAGAAAAAAAATAATTAACCATATTATTATATTTTGATTAAAATGCCAAACAACAATTATTTACTTGGATACCCGAACAGAAAAATTAGTTTTAGTTGTTTAATGTCATGCTTTAATTTCTGACTGTTCAGAGAAGTCCAATGTGCCGGCTCAATATTAGGTATAAAAATGCAGATCCAGTTCAGTTAAGTCAGTAATTTTTAATTAAGTTTTTCACAGATTTCTTCTTTTGTGACAGGTGGTCTAATAATTTTGTTAAGCACTCTATAAAGAGAGAATGAGAGAGAGAGAGATAGCGAGCAAGAGAGGGAGAACTAGAACAAGCACTCAGAGAGGGAGCCAAACTTTAAAACTGAAATCTTTTAAATTAACTGTTGGAATAAGTGAAATGACCAAATGCACACATAAGGCTTTTTCTAAGCAAATAAATGAGTTCTGCTGCTCACTCCGGGCAGGATGCTGCTTGGTGACTCATCCACTAGCTATGAAGACATAGCTGAAAGTAACTGCTGTGATGTGTGTTTGTTGCCCAGGGTGGTGATCAGGACAGAGAAGACACACGCAGATGTTACTTTGTTGACTAGCACGGGGAGTAATAAGGGAGTTTTCACATGAGGACAAATGTGGTGTGACAGACAGACAGAAAGAGGAAGAGATACGTCTAAGAGCTCATGTGTGACAGTTTGTGTGTGTGGGTGGTTCAGGTGGCTAGAAATAATTAGTAAGAGGAATCAAAAATACACGTGTACACGCAAACACTGCCTCACACACACACACACACACACACAAGGTAGCTTCCAGGCACAGCCTTCAGTCAGATCATATGATCTCAGGGTGACAGCTGACCTTGTATCCCACATGCAGAATCTCATGACCCTGCGGCCAAGCCAAAACATTAGAAATGCATTTTACATAATTCATAGGGGTCTGCTGAAAAATCAGCTATTTTTTCTAACTTCATGTTGATTTCCTAAAATGCATTTATGCTGGACTGACTCACCAACCCTGCCTCTTTTTTAGCATTCAGCTCAAAAAAGATATGTATTCAGTAAATTAAATTAAATTCAGTGGGTTACATTCAGAGACCAGATTTATTAAAAATCCAATATCAGCACACTTAAATAACTTATTCTTAAGTATGGTTAAGTTTCGACAACTAGAACAATGCAATTAATGTCCAAAAAATGCTGACATCATGGTTTAAAAATAACGATGGTAGTCAGTGATACCCCTCAGCCTCCTAGTAGATACACCTAAGGTGTCAATTTGAAACTCCAACGTTGTTTCATTCTCGACTTATCACATTCACAAGATTTTTCGGAACACTTGACCTCTGACCCCTGACCTTGAGTTCAAGGTCACTGAGATTCCAACTTGTCAGAGATTTTTAGTAGATTCTCGTTCTCAAGTTATTGCATTCTCAAACTTGGGTGTCCACACCGTTCACCCGCCTGGCAGGCTGAAGACAATACCCCATCAGCCTTTTATGGCTGATGGGTAAAAAGGTGAGCTTGAACTGAGAAAGCAATCAAACCCGGGTTGCAGCTATGTCACATGAACAGTAAACTACTTGGCCACCGAGGGCTGGCACTGGGCTTAAATCTTTTAACACAAAACCATTCAATGTGAACTCCGTTGCTAGCAATGCATGTAAGATGTCTACCAAATATCTAACTATTGCACAACTAACTGCCTTAGTTTAGTTTGCAGTTAAGTTAACATTTCAACAAGGTTTTAAATTCAAATGAATTAGGAGGTGGGTCAACATTTTCACTCAATTCACAGCATGTTCCTATTAATAATAAATTGTTTTAGACACATAAAATGTTTCTATTGTTTGTCAGGGTTAAGAAACTGTCACCTTGTTAAATCCTGAATGCCAGCTGCAGCTGCTCAGTCCCTCCCAGTGCTACCAGATTAAAGTAATGTTTCTGTTTTGTCTGGGGAGCCTTAGCCTTACTAAATTTCAATGTGTTTTACTGCAGTACACTGTAGTACAGGCTAGCTTTGGTGTGTAGTACAAATCATTCTGACTGTGAGACAAAATTGGACAGACACTTGAACAGAGTGACAGGCAGATAGAAAACCAACATTTTTTCCCTCTCTGCCTTGCTCTCTCTGTCAGTCTCGTTTGGGTGAAAGTACACGTTATTTTCAGAACAGCAGCACAGCAGAACTGACTCTGTGTTTGTATAATTTATACACATATATGTATGCGTCTATAATTCCAACATGTTAAATCTGCAGGGCTCTCAAATTACAAATATAGAACAAAATATGCGTCCAATAAAATGTTCATGAGCTCTGATGAGCGTGTGTGTGTGAAAATGTCAGTGTGTTCAATTAAGCTTTTCTGATTGTCCGTTTGTGTGGATGTTTACTTACTAGTCGTTTAATAATTTTAAGTGCTGTACGTTGTGTTCGGAGGGTCTCAGTGTGCATGCGAGTGCGCAGCACATGCGAGAAGCTTCGTAAACAGGAAGGCGACAGGCAGTCAGGACCCTCTCCACAGTAAAGCTGGACCAGCAGTGACAGACAGTGAACAGACTCCTCCCAGATTTCCTGGTTCTCAGCAGACAGCTGCATGGACAGATAATCAGTGAATACATGCAGAGATTAAAGTATAAGAGAACATGTTTCTATTTTGGATACTCAGGTTCTGCATCAAGTTTGTGTACTGGATCTTAAAATCTGTAGAATCAGTAATGGCACTCAGGTACCTTTTGAATCCAAGTAAAATTGGCAGTCAACAAAACATAAAAGTATCCTGTCTGTATCCTCTGTCATTGTCAGTGTGTAATTACAACAAGAACCAAAAGATAGTAAATGGGAGAATACACAATGAGACTAATAACAATGTGGCCATACACCAAGGGGAATTTCATACCTTTACTTCTCAATTTTACATTTGATTCATCATATATATATATATATATATATATATAAAAAACACCCAGCACGCCCCTGCGGGTGGTTTATATAGGCCTGGGATATATCTTAGCTGTTCCCAGGATATATCCGATGTTGTTCCCGGGATCTGCTGGAGCCACTCGCCTAGCTTGGGAGTCACCGCATAGTGCTCCGATATATATATCGCCGTCATTGTGGATGTTGGGTATCGAAGAATCCATAGGTCCCTCATCCTAATGTAACCCCTTCCGCCAGGGGGTAGTGCATTCCAACAACGCTGTTTTGCTCTTGCCCACCGATGCCTTCTTGTTCCAGTACACTTTTCAGGGTGCCCTGGTTCCTCAACACCTGACGCGGACCTTGTTGATCCAATGTGTCAAGCATGTATTTATCTGTCTCGCTCATGTCTGCGGTAGGCTCACTTTAGCATAGGGGGTCTAGCCTTAGGACCCTTACTGGATACAGACGCCCCAGGCAGGAATTTTGCGATCTTCTGCTCCAAAGGCGTGTAGTCTAACCACTACGCTATCCAGCTATATATATATATATAGGCTCGGTCAGCCTACTTTTCCACACAACACTCGATGTGTCAAGTGTAGTGTCTGTTTCCATCCCTGAAGACTTCTTTTTTAATCCCCTACAGTCTCCTCCTCTTTCGTCTCTCTGGCGTAGACTTCCCAGAAGTGTGCTGCCTCATAGCACCTCTCTTTTTGGCCTAAGTACCGAGTACTCATATAATAATGTACTAATGACTACTAAATACTCAGGGGCAAGAACATCAACATGTTGATGAGCATCCCAGCTGGTGTGATCTCACTGCAAGGCGCCATATCGTTAATCACATATTTATTTGTGTTTAGTGTCAGTGGGTATGGATGTTTGACTGGCTGCAGAGATAACAAAAGGCCAACATTGTTGCAATGCTTATCTTCCTGTTTTTTAAGACTTCATCAGGTTCTGTTATAGTACCAGCAGACACTGCACATGTCTGGGATTAATAACTGTAATAACTGCAAACTCATTACTTCAGTAAACATAGACAATCATCAGTTTTAAATAGATACACAATATTCAGAACACACAGCTTTTCTAATTGAAGGAATTAGATGGTCCATGCATGGCGATGCATTTGTCATGCATGGACATGCACGCATTTTCGACTGTCCAGTTAACTCCTACAATAACAGAGAAACACATACATGGTGCAGTGAGATATTTCTCTAGATTTTAACACATTTAGTGAAGCTGCAGATGCAGCTGATTATTTTGCTGATCTTAATTGATTTATTTGGAGAACTAGTGTATAAGTAAAGAATCCTCTACTTTGAGCTGTATATATGACTAATCTTTTGGTTACTGGCACTTTTATCTAATTCAGGAAGCATAATAGAGATGGACATGTGTTAACACTGCAACACAGGGCTGGTTGGCCTGGATACAAGCAGGGAGCTGCTGAGGGCATTTTAGCCCAGGTGATATGTGCCCTATCCACCTAAGCATCAGCTCTGCACAACATAGTGCATTTAAAAAACATACACACACACGTATTATGTACAGGAACACAATTTTTGCCACTGTATCCAGCATATATTTACATGTATATAAACATGCAAGCAGAAACAACCATAAAAAATATATATGCATACAACACATTTACATGCGCAGACATGCACAGGATCTGTGAGTGTTGGTCTCACCATGTGAATGAGGTGTGTGCTGAGTTGGCTCAGGGGTCTGTTGGCTAGGAGCAGCTTCTCTGCTGCCTCTGTCTCTGCTGCTGGACAAGATAGCCTCTGGCTCTATACACATGTGCAAAGACACACACACACACACACACACACACACACACACACACACACACACGCACACAGGTGCGCACGCACACATACACACACATTAAATCATTTATAGAGATTTGACAGTCAATAACGATGGATCCAGGGACCTGCCAAGACTTATTCTGACAAACTGAGACATACACAGAAAGACACCCTGATAGATGAAGACAGGAAATTGTTTTTTTCTACACACTATGTCATTCTAAACCTTCTTTAAGTTCTCAGGATAACATTAGCTGAACATTTTTTTGTCACAAAGTTATTTTTGCATCTCATTCTTGTCTCATGTCTTTTGCCCCTCATCATTAGCACCTCTGTGACTTACTTTGGCTTATTTTACTTCACTTCCTGTCTGTAGTGGAACTTCAGGCCAATTAGTGATGGACTAATGTGATTAATAACAGCACATATTTTGTCTCTCTCCCAAAGTCTCTGCTACGCTCGTCCTATTTTTTCCTTCTGTAGTGTACTGTATATAATCTCTGACATGCTCCCTCTTGACCAACTGAGTAATATTTTGAGAAAAGCGGTCAAGTCACGTCCTTTCTCCTTATCAGACCTTATTACCCAAATGAATTTGGTTTGGGCTGAAGTTTTCTTTTTAATGAGCTTTGCATTTCTCGCAGAATTGATTTCCGCTGCAGATTCTGCTTGCTGCCTTTTCCATCTCAGTCTCTCCTATCTCTCCATCCATCCTTCGCCTTTTTTCTGTCCTCTCTTTCACCCAGTCTTTTACCCTACCTTCACTTTAGTCCCCCCACCCCCTGTTCGGGCATTAATATGTATGTGCTGGGCTGGGGTGCACACTATGGGGAGATGGGGGCTGATGTGTGTGTGCCAATCCGATAGTGTGAGTGTGTGTGCGTGGATGTGTATGTAGTGAGGCAAGCTGAGGACAAAGCCAGCGGTGATAATGAGGCCGCAGGGACATAGCCAGACAGGCCCCTCTGTGTGTGTGTGTGTGTGTGTGTGTGTGTGTGTGTGTGTGTGTGTGTGTGTGTGTCCCAGGGATTCAGGACTTCATACCCTTTCTCCTGAGTCCACAACTTCAATATTGCAGTTGCTTAAACCTGCTAGCTTCCACTGTATACTTCAAGGGGCACACACACTCATAAACACACACAGACACATGCCTTCAGGGACGTGATACAAGGGCAACATTTTGAGGAAGTACACTTTGTGATTCTGTCGGTGAATCCGCACTCACCAAAGATGAAGTTGGCAAAAAGTGGTGAATCACTGTAGGACATACATGAGCGTAAAAGGACCAATTTCACCAGATGAAGCTAAAAAACCTAACAAATAACAATAATTTAGTATTATTTTTTAAATTAAGGCTTGTGGCTCTTTAAGGATGTCTTTGCAAGGACCGTTGAGCTTTCTGAAAGTGTGTGATACTGAAATTATGTCTGGATTCCTTAATATTTAGTTTTCTTTAACTTTCTTTTAGGGGAATGGGACCATAAAAATATCAAAAAACACACTTGATTAAATTTGGATGATCTCCCTTTCATTATCGCCTTCTCTGGTATGTCCCCAGTTTCTAGTTTGGCTGCTATTTCAGTTAAGCTCCCGTTATTTCCTCTTGTACTTGCGCCTCTGCAGTGTGCACTCTTCCGGAGTGACTCTTTAACTGAAAACTGTAGGTGGAGAACCAGCTCTCATCACTAGTGATGATGTTCCTGACATGCTAGTTCTTGTTTGTTCTATGTGCATGTTTGAGGACCATGATGAAATCACAAAGGGACATCAGTCAGCTGTAAAGTTTGTGTTCATCAGGTGTGTCTGAGTGTTCATACCTGCAGGGCAGAGCGGACAACAACTGATGTTTGCTTAAGGACGTTGTGAAGCAGTTCCAACAGAGCTTGTAGCACAAGGTGGCCGACCTTCCTTCCAGCATGCTCTTCTCTATCTAGATGAGCAAGTGCAGCTTCTGAGAGGGTACAAACCACCACCTCAATAAGCCCTGTGTATTCAAGAAAAGTGGAGAAAATTGTATCTTAACTATGATTTCTTAGTTTTCTTGGGTAACTTGGTAACTTGTATCTTTGTAGAGCTTTGGACAAGCCCAGTGCATTCTGGGAACTTGTCAGCCTATATAAATTGTTAACCTACTAAGCCATGAACATAAAAAAAATGAGGATAATAATATAAGAGAACCTAATTAAGGATGGATTTGCCACTTTAACTGCCAGAAATCTTTTAGCAGTTTAATACAAATTGTATCAGCTAATACATTCTGTATGTCATAATTATCTATATATTATATGTTTGTCTTTTTGAGGGGCCCTTTGTATTCACAATACACTTTGTTAAACAAAGAGAAACAAAAAGCAATTCATGCTTTCTCTTTAACAATTACATTATTAAATTCACAAGAACATGTTTAAGTTCATGTGAACCAAAAACATTTCTATAGCTGGAAAAAAATTAGACTATACCCACAAATATCTGTAACTTCAGGCCCTGATTCAACTACAGAGCAGATTGATTGTCTATATACAAGCTTAATTCAATTAACATTTTGTTATTACCTATCTGCACATCAGAGAAATATGACATATATATATGAATATGACACTGAACTGTGCAGGGTTACAGTCCCTCAATGAGAAACTACATAAGGGCAACAGAGAGCAAGATTCTGATCTTTTTTGTCTGTTCTCTCACCTCACTCAGTCTCTCCCTACATAACTGTCCAATGTACAACATGAGGTTGTTACCTCTTGCAAAGCTATGAATAGCACCTACTAAAGTGCAAACCCATGTTATATCACTATTAAATTTAAAGTGACACAGAGGATAGTCACAGTGAAGACTGGATAGATTCTGCTCAGACTAGGTGAACATGACACATGCAGTGCTCATAAATGTAACAATACCTAGACAATCAATATGCCCAGATTTGTCCTTCTTTTCCACTTCTGTGCACAAAAACGTAGTTATATAACGATGTGTATTAAATCATAGTCTTCACTAGGGACAATACACCCAGTTTTGTTTTCCTCTTCCAACAGATCTTTATTTAGACTGTGGATGTCGTGTGTTTATTTTTGAGAGTGAAAGTGCAACACTGCAGACACTAGAAAGCCATTAAGTTTGCCTGCTGTCAGCGAGATGTACTGTTACACTGTCAAACAATCTCACAATTAATTAGACAAGCTGCTCTACTTTTGACTGTTCAATCAAAAAAGACTTGTCCTGTTAATGCAACTTGACAACACAGTCCCACTTAGATAGTTTTTGTGTATTATGCTGCTGATACTTGCTGATTATTACTACTCACCAAGTGTGCTCTTTTTAAAAAGACAAGCTTCTGTTAATGACTCCTTAATTACAAAAACACTAAAATGACCTTAACAGAAGCTTTTTAAGGGTGGACAAAGGTGGAAAAGCTACAAAAGCATATGCAAAGGTATGCATCAGCTGGCACTGAAACAAGCTGTCTGCAAACTGAGTAAATGGACAATCTGTAAATATCACACCAAGACCGCAACATGTAATCTTTAAGAGGCAGAAAAAAGATGCATGACTGACAGGAAAACACCTGCAGAAAGCTTTACAACTTGCTAACTCTTTGTGTTGTGTGTCGATGAAAAACACTGACTAGGAATGATGTTAATGGAAGGTCACAAAGGCTGTCCAACAATAAATAAATAAAGCAGCATACTTTCAGTTTGCTTGTGGGACAAATATTTCATGGACAGATGAGACAAAATTGGAACTTTCTGGCAAAAATCCACATAGCTATGTTTGGCCTCGGGGCCTGATGGAGGGACTGATTAATTCAAAATTGTATCTTGAACTTTTAAAAGCACAATTCAGGGCAACAGTTCATGACCTGAAGTTTAGGAGAGCCTGGGTGATACAAGAAGACACGGACCCAAATCACACTAGTAAATAAACAACAGAATGGATGAAAGAGAATGAAAATTCATGTTTTGGGATGGCCAAGTCAGAGTGCTGACCTTAACAAGTGAGATGTTGTGGCATGATGAGGAAAGAGCTGTTCATTGAAGACATCCTAGAAATACGGATAAACTAAAACAGTTTTGTAGGAGGAATGGTCCAAAACTTTCTCCACATTGTACAAGTCTAATGAGCCGCATCTGCCATTGCTGCATATTTAAAAAGCCTAATGTAAGTGTTTACAAATGGTTATGGTTTCATGAATTCTTCTTTCCTGAGGGCCTTATGACATTTTACGTCAAGGTCAAGAGGAGGTGTTAAGAAAAAGATATGGGATGCAACAGTTTGCATATTTAACCCTAACCCTTAAACACAAACCTTCACCCCCACTTAACACTGCTTCTGCTGTGGCTCACTGCTTCTTGTCCATCCAACCAACCATGCTTCCATCACCACCTGCCCTTTACTCCATCTGTTCAGCCCTTATCCTCAGTCATCCTGAGTCCTACATCTGGCTCTTCAAGCATCAAATCTGTTCTTTGTTATAAAGTTATGTTCTTGTGTCAAAATTCATATTAAAATGTAACTGTTCCATAACTGAGGATTAAAAAAAAGGTAATGGTAGCACCTACAGTTAGGTCCATATATATTTGGGCTGAGACAACTTTAACACAATCCCTTCTTTTTAGGGGCTCAAATGTAATTGGACAAATAACTGAAAATAAAATCATTCACTGGTAAAAATCGTTGGTATAATCAATCATTTCTAATACTTGGTTGAAAACTCTTGAACTCATGGACATCACCAGATGCTGGGTTTCCTCCTTTTTAACGCCAGGCTTTTACTGCAGCGGCTTTCAGTTGCTGTTTGTTTGTGGGGCTTTCTGTTTGAAGTTTCTAATAAAATAAACTCCTGGGTTCCTTTGGCTGCATGTTTTGGGTCATTGTACATCTGTTATCAAATCAATCAGTGCCATTGATGTGAGCCAGTATGTCTCTGAACACCTCAGAATTCATTCAGCCTCTTCTGTCCGGTGTCACATCAACAATGAAAACTAGTTTCTCAGTGTTGTACAAGATGATGTGGTACGCTTTGGATCATGAGCTGTTCCACGCCTTTTCCATACTTTTTTCTTGCCATCTTTCTGGAAGAGGTTGATCTGGGTTTCACCTGTCCAAAGAATGTTTTTCCAGACCTTTGCTGCCCTTTTTAGATGTTTTTTTTTTTTTTTTTTGTTTTTTTTTTTAGCAAAGTCCAGTCTAGCCTTTCTATTCTTTAGGCTTATGAGACTTGTTTCACCTGCATGGAAAGCAGGTGAAACAAGTCATCCTTGTTTTAACTGCATGTTGTCTGTTCACAGCAAAATCTTCCAAAATGCAACCACCACACCTCATATCAACTCCTTTATCTGATAAAGAAGGAATTGCCCACACCTACCCATGAAATTGCCTTTGAGTCAAAGCCATTTCATGGCCAATTACTTTTGGTCCTTTTAAAAAATGGGTGGCTGAAACTTCTAAACCCTTCATCAAATTTGAATGGAGACACCCTCAAATGAAAGCTGAGAGTCTACACATTATGTCCACTATATAACTTCTGTTAAGGTCATTATATAACTATAAATATTTTCTAATTATAAACCATTGTGGAAATATTTATCTTGGGAATAAACACAATCGAGGGCTTCGAGCACTCCTGTCTCCAAAAAAAAAAGAAAAGAAAGAAAGTTGTACATATAATTAATAGATAATTTTTTTGCTGATTTGAATTATGTGTACTGTAACTCTATGTGACATTTCCTATGATAACAGACCTTTGGACCACACAAGCTTTATGCTTCCAAGTCCTCCATATCTCAGTTTCAAATATAACCTGCCCGATATGCCTTTTCTGCCTGATGGTTACCCCTAATGTTAATGTGAACTGACTTTAGGGAAAAAACATGTAGTTAATGATGTGTTATTTATGTCAGTTAGCTACCGAGTCTGTTGTCCAAATTTATAGCATAAACAGAAAAATCTGTGCTTCTCAAGCCATTTTTTTTCACCCAGCCTGCTTATCTGATTTTATTAGCATTATTATTGACTGGACACATATGGACACAGTGTGAACTATTAGAGAATGCATTTAGACACCATTTGGAGAACTATGCTGAAACCAATTTGAAACGGCAATTTATAAATGCAAATTGAAAGAAACTAGATAACATCGGAGCAGAAGAGATTTTCTGAAATATCTCAGTTTCTTACAAGGGTCAAGAGAAATAATGAAAAATGAAGTGTGATGGATTTAACCTTGAGAGGCACCACAGTGACTGTCAAGAACTCTGAAGACAAACAGAGCCCCTGAGGAGCTCTTTAATTAATTAAAAGGATAAGCACACTTTAACTGACACTCAGCCCAGGACCAAACTCAAGGTTCACTCAGGGTGCAAACATTTCTGAACTGTTGGGCTGAATTTCTGAGCTCGACATGCTCTAGATGTGACCATTTCCGTATTAAATAACAGCCTGCATGCCAGTGTGCCTGCAAAATAGGTCTCAAATTTATTCTCAGCAGAGAAGCCCTAGGCTTTATATCCGTGTATGATCAGATTACAGCCT
This sequence comes from Oreochromis aureus, assembly GCF_013358895.1. Taxonomy (NCBI): domain Eukaryota; kingdom Metazoa; phylum Chordata; class Actinopteri; order Cichliformes; family Cichlidae; genus Oreochromis; species Oreochromis aureus. Next base: position 11,210,944 of record NC_052952.1, read on the forward strand.
AAACTTTCTTCCTTAGTCTGCTGCATGTTTTCAAATTAAAGCCGATCATCCACTATCACCTAAAATATTTACTCTGTTTAGAAATCTCACACTAAGGCATCAAGTTATTCTTCCCTCTTGCATCCCAAAATCTCTTCTGTTATCAAACTGTCACTCATTTTAACCTCCAATTTTCTCCTCTAGCGTGTTATCCCTTGCTGTCTCCAACCCAGATTCAACACATTCTCGCTCTCTGTGTGTCCCATGCTTCCCTCTCTCACCTTCACACTACCCTTTTTACCTCCTATTTTGCTTTTCTGCCTCCATCATTTTCCATCCCTTTTCTCTCTCATGCTTTTGTGCCATCTTCTTTTTTTCCTCCGTTGTTCTGTTCTTCCTCTCTATCTCTGTTTCTCTCCCTTTTTGCTTCCTCTGTCTTCATTCCCCAGGGGGTATTATCTCAGTCGGAGGCAAATCTGCCCAATTATAAACCTCATCTCCCCAACTCTCTCTCTCTTACGCACACAAATATGAGGTTCTCCTGCATTCACTGCTGCACACACACCCTCTCCTCACAGATACACAGAAGCATAAGCACAAATACAGTTACACAGGCACAAAAAACCCACCTCCCTATTTTGCTCTTCTTCACTGTCTATTTCACTGCCTCCTAACACACACACAGACTCAAATACACAGACATGAACAGGAACACCACCCTTCCCCTCCTCCCTCTGTCACACCTTAAAAACCCAATTATACACGTTTCCTCCCTTTTTCTCTTCTTTCCTTCTCTCCCTTTCCTTTCGTTCTTGCCATCACCACACTCATCTGGAGGGAACCGCAACGAAAACAAGGGAGAAAGACGAGAAGGCAGAGTAGGAGCCCAAAATAGAGGAGATAGGAGAGGGTAAAACTGGGAACAGATGCGAGGAAGGAAAGGAGATGAGGGGCCGAGATGTGAGCTGAGTAGATTGGAAAAGTGGCTGATAGCACGAGACAAAAAGGAGAGTAGGAGAGTAGGAGAGGAGGGAAGAGAACAAGAGGAGAGGAGTGGAGATAGCGTTAATTGCCAGGCCAGTATTAGTGCTGGGTTGACAGATTCTTGTTGAGAGAGGCGCTGATTGGATGATAATGATGCTGACTACTAGACTGCTGCACTGCTGACCCAATGGAAAGAGAGGGAGAGGAGGGGTTGTTAGTATGCAAGCATATAAAGATGGACAAAATGAAACAGAATGATGAGTGGATAAAAAAGAAAGAAAGAAATGAACACAGTCCTCAAATAGAAACTTGAGAAAATGTGTGTTATTGTGGTGTTGCAATCACACTGTTGAACTGTGGGTCCCGAAACATTTATACACACACACACACACACACACACACACACACACACATTCTGGGCGGCATCCACAGTGTACCGAAGCTTTGTGCCTCACTATTCTTTCCTCCTAATTAAAGTCCTAATCCCCAACTAACTCTTCATGGCCAAAATAGGCCTAAACTAGACTTCTGAAAAATGTCCTCACACCAAGAGAACAAAAAACATAAATTTGACTTCTCCCTAAGGATCCCCTGGAATCACTTGCAATTGACAGGAAAATCTCAGATTATTCACAGTAGCTGAGAGACAAAAAGCATGGCCTCCGCCTCAGGCACACACAGCCAAGGTTGCTGACCTGAATAAGCATTAAACTACAGAGGGGTCGGGTATCAGGGATGTCAACAAGTAACATAACAATCACTAATGTGAGCAGAATAGATGCCTTTCGATGACTAAGTGTCCTTGATAACAGTACATGTGTTACAACACAATGCAGGAAAATATAAGAAGAATTTAGGACCTTTTAAAGGAGAGAAAATCTGGATCTTTCTCTCCATGAGGAATTCAGACATACTCTACCTTGTTGATACAGTGGTTGCTGTTCCTGGATTGTGCCCTCACTAAGATTGCAGAGCAAAACAACTGCGTTTTGGACTATCCCATTGGTAACGTTACTTCTATTGGCCTAGAAAAACAGGAGACAGACACAGGATAAGTAAATTACAGGTTTGCTTATAACATTTCACATTCTACAATTAACCCAAAACAGCTAATATCTAACATGGTTTTGTCATCATTTTGTTATTTATACTGCATATACTGTCTTGAGAACACAGTTAATCATTTAATAAAGTAGTGGATTGTTTAATTAAAAAAGGCGCCTTTATTTATTTATTTGTTTTTAAAGACTGAAAGTATAATCTTCACCTCCCTCTTACCCGTCCTATTTACTCCTCTTACTTCATCTTTCTCCTATTTTCAAAATATTCTCTCCTCCCTCCTACAGTAATTCACTTCTCTTTCCCCCTTCTGCCCCCACTTCACTATTTGATCCTCTCTGAGATACACCAGCTCTGCCTGCAGGGTTGGTGCACATTGGTGTGATCTGTGTACGTGGTGATAAGCCTGGCTGGTACTCATCATGTGCAATTGCCTGCGGCTGGAGACAATGACATCAGTTTGTGCTGAGGACAAACTGCCTGGCAGGAGCCACAAATGACAAAGCTAATCTATTTTGATCTTTAAAGACTAAAAAGCTATAAAAATACTGCACTGTACGTTCTCACTGAAAGCATAAAGCTGACAATGGGCAGTGAGGAACGGCAAACCAAAGTTTAACTTGGACCCTGCACATGAAGGGATAAGTATCTGACTTGCGTAAGCGGTGTAGCTGCACTGTGAACACTTTCAGCCAGGCAGGATTTGTTAAAGCATTTACTGCAAGCAATCCCCTCTGATCAGTCTTTTGCCACCTCAGGCACGGCTAACACCCCGTTCAGAGCCCTGGTCTAACCAGCATCCTGAGGTCCTTTCATGTCTGGAGCAGAACTACTACATCATTTAGACAAATACAATTAGGTGAGTTTCTCCATGACAAGCGTGATCGCCAGCGACAGGTGTAATCAATCTACATCAGAGAGTTTCAGGGAGTATAAATCAATTCAAATGTGAGCAATATAGACGGCACTAATGGATCCAGACATGACTGGTTCAGGCAGGAGTAAACAATCAGGAGACGAGTTAATCAGGCTGTTGGACAGCAGTGTTTAAAATTCTGTATCAGCTAGCTGGGGCTGGACAGGCAGCCATGCAGAACACTGATTATTAAGTGTGCGTGCTTGTGTGAGTGCATGTGTTTGTGTGAAGCATAAATTAGAGCTGGTTTGGTTGTACTGTGTTGGTGGGTGCATTAAATTGTTCGCATGCAAAAAGGGTCAGGTGAAATGGTTTACTGGAAACACTGTTATGGCTCACTGAGAACAGACGAGTGCCATGTGTTTGCGTGCAAGCCCTTGTACATGATCTTAATAGCAGAGTTCATCTTCTCACTCTATTAACCGTTCCTCCTCTCTGCTGCTGACCTGCCAGTCAATTACACCAGCCCTCTAATAGGTCAACCCTATTCAGACTAATTTACATAAATATTTGAGGGTTAGATGGAAGGAGAGAACAAAAAGAAGGAAACAGACATAATAGACTGAATATAAACAGAATAGAAATGCTACAATAATACAAACTTTGATGGGCTTATTTTAAAACTGCACTGAACTTACTGACCAGTTTGACTGGTCAAGTGATTTAGATACTGGCTTGAAAACTAAATGATGAAACATCACTGGTTTCTTACCATAATGAGCTGAAAGACCATTGGTAGGATCCTACTACGTTTGATCAACCTGAAAAGGAGAAGAAAAAGAGAAAATACACTTTAGGTAGCAGCAGAAAAATAAGGGCAAGGAATTAATTTAATGTTTTCAATGTGCTGTTCAGGCATGCTATTTGCACACACTCACACACAAGCAGATAAAATTGGCTATTTCATCTTCATTAAGGGTGGAGTTCTGGTACAATGACTTCTGTCTAGTACCAGTGGAATTGCGAGAAGAAAAAGAGAAGAAGCGATGCGAGCAGATGAAGTAAAAGCAGGTGAGAGACAAGAGGGAAGGACATGGAAAAAGGGGATGAGAGTTTAAAACAAGATAAGGTTAGAAAAGATTACATTTTGCAAAGTGGAGAAAAAAGAGGGAAGATTAGAGAAGAGGGGTGAGGGTGGAGGAGGAGGAGGAACAAACGAATGAGAGGAAAGTGGAAAACAAAAAGGAGTAATGTGGATAAATCCACACTGAAAAGCTTGGG